>NC_081292.1:153027329-153681773 GCF_030435805.1 Mustela lutreola | reverse complement strand
ATACAGTTACTTGAACACTCACAGAAATCAGTGTTGTTGCAGCTCAGGAAAGCCCAGGAGAATAAAACTCATTGAATCATTCAACCAATATTTATAAGTTATTGGAGACACAAAGATGAAAAAATAAAGTCCTTGTCTTCAAAAGAGGCCTCAGTCTGAATTATTGTCATTATTCTCTCTATAATACACCCTCTTCAGTGGGAACCATTAGTGGGTCATTCCATGGAAAATGCCTACATCTCATTCAGTTGTGATCTTTGAGGATAGACTTGTTGTGCCATTAGTGTACCGTATTTTCTTTCTTTAAAGAGAATTCTGAAATGCATTTTTCTTTATCCTGGGAAGGTGGGAGTACATACCAGCTCATGTATTAATATCTTTCTCATTCGCAGGCTTTCTTTTAATTACCCACTCCCCTTGATATTCTCCCCAAAAAGCAAAGCAGAATTTCCAGACATATTGTTAAAAAAAAAAAAAAGTTGAAAAACATACAGGTCCATTTATTTGGAAATCACACCCAATGTGTATCGATGGATATTATATATGTAAGGCAGTTACAGGTCAAAATGGACCTGAGCAGGGGTGGAGGAAGAGAGATGGAGACCGACAGGAGATAGAGATAATCTTGAAGTACAATGTGAGGACTTAGTGAAAATCTATAGGCTTTCTCTTAAAAAAGGTAATTTTACAATTTAATTTATTACTGGCTTCGGAGACTGTCAGTGTCATTCTGTGGAAATTGCCCATTTGAACATTTCAGAAAATCTGATGGATAAAATGAAAAGTAGAGAAGGGAAAATAGTAAAGAGGCTTAAGTTGTAAGTTACAAATCTAGTGATTCTGACTTTAACCTTCAAAGAGAAAGAAAAATAGTTTCTGGCTTGAAAAAGAACAATTATGCACTCCTGCCTGTTTTCAAGCTCAATTTTTCCATAAGCCCTTAAAAGATAAATCCAACAATAAATAACCTTGGAAGATGGACTTGGAATGTGAGTGGGACTGCAATGTTTGCTTTTGCTTCTTTCTACACTTGATTTGTGTTTCAAGAATTATTTGACTTCAACAAATGCATCTAATAGATTTCAAATTATATCTCTCTAATATCCCAAAATATTTTAACCACTGTATTTAACACCTAGTTGTTTCTTTGAACAGCAAATATATGAAATGTATTTAACATATATCTATATAAATATATGTAACATTTATATATTTCTTTATATAAAGGCAAATCAACGGGTATTAAAGCAGATACTTAGTTCTTCACCACTTTATGGGGAATGCCCAAAGTGGACTTCCTTTCCTTCTCTATCTCTCTCTCTAATTTGATTCTTTTTAATGCCATTAAACACACACACACACACACACACACACACAGGACACTGCCCCTGACCTTGAAGGACTTTACATTCTCAATAAAGAGATAATATTTTATTTACATATAACAAATGGAAAGCAATCTGAGGCTCTTTGTGTTGGTTTTATTTTTTAAATTAAGGACTATTGGAACTCAGGAAAGGGCAGGATCATTCTTGGTTATAGGAGTTTGTCAAAGATCAATGAATCCAATGCTCTTTTGGGAAATGAGTGCTGGTGGATGGTGAGATTGAAGTTGGGCATCAGCGAGATGCTTCAAAAAGACACTAACCTGTGCTGACTGCAGAGGTGTGGGGGTTGGGGGCTGAGATTGTGGGACAGGTGAGGATGTGGTTGGTCAAAACAAGTCCAAAGAATGAAATATGATCAGAGAGGGAAAGTGAAGCCTGGTGACATCAGGACTTGAAGGAGTGACATGACAGAGCAATTTTCCTTGCTGTAACTGCAGCAAGTAGTAACTTGTATGTTCAAAGAAGTTCTTATTATGGTTTCTATTGACATATGTGATTAAATCAGCAAAATCTCTTGTCTCAGATGAAAAGAAATCTGGTTTTCTCCAATTGAAAGAAAAACTTTCCTAAGGTTTAAATAGACACCGAGGTGAGAAATCCAGTCATTTTTTTCAGCTATGACTAAGTGATGAGTTATTTTTCTTAAACCTCATAATATGTATTAAATAATATGACATGATTTTCAGGCATCTTAAGTATATGAAGAGCCAGAATTTCCAGTCCTTCCATAGGAAACTAAAATGTGTATAGAAAAAGAATTAAAAAAAAAAAAAAATACAGGCCCAGACAAATGCTTTCTTCCTCTGCTCTTTTCTTTCCTCCTTCCTCCCTTCCTCGTTCCTTTTCTCCCTTCCTCTCTCCCTCCCTCCCTTCACCCTTCCCTCCCTGCTCCTTTCTTTCTTTTAGAGAGAAGGAGAGGAGCCGGAGGAGAGGGAGAGAGAGACCCTTAAGCAGGCTGTGCACCCAGCATGGAGCCCCATGGGGCTCAATCTCACGACTCTGAGATCGTGACCTGAGCCACCCAGGCGACTGTCTTCCTACCCCTAGCCAAAGTTTCATTAATTTTATGTCAGCTTAGAAAGCAGAGGAAATGTGCTATATACAAAAGATTAATTAGGCTGTGTTGCAGAATCAGATGACTGACTTGAATTTTCATGTTACCCAAACCAGTTTTGCTTGATTATACAGAAACTTGAAGGTGGAAAATAAACATGCAAAACAAACATGCAATAAACATGCAAAAGATATTTTAGAATTTCTCAGTATTTATTTTTATCTCAAGTTTCCCCTGTATAGGAACTTAAGACTATTGCACCTTATTACCTTTAAATCTATATAAGATTTGTAACTTCATACAGTTATACAAATACACTGCTTGGGGTGCCTGGGAGGCTCAGACAGTTAAGCATCTGCCTTCTGCTCAGGTCATCATCTCGGGGTCCTGGGAAGGAGCACCATGTCAGGCTCTCTGCTCAGTGGGGAGTCTGCTTCTCCTTCTCCCTCTGCCCCTCCCCCCACTCATGCTCTCTCCCTCTCTCTTTCTTTCAAAATAAACAAATAAAATCTTAAAAAAACGTATATACTGTTTATTTGTTAAAGGGAAATAACAAGAAGCATCATCCTTGAAGCCAGAAGTTGGCAAACTTCTTCCTAAAGTGCTAGATCATAAACGTTTTAGACTTGCAACCACACTGCTCCACTATTGTAGAGTCCGCACAGCCATAGACAAAACAAAAAAATGAGCATGGATGTGCTATAATAAAACTTTACACAACAGGTAGCTGTCCCAGAGGCATGATTTGTCTAACCCTCATCTAAGTGATACTGTCGCCATTAAAGGAATTGCTAAGCTTCTTCCAGATTGAACACTGGGATAAGCCTTCCTACGGCAGTCTATAACTACTGCTGGGGTTGAGGTTGGTATATGGAAATGGAGGGATAGAAGTTATTGTGATAACTACTATTTAACAAAAGATATTATGTACCCCTCTTCAACTTTTCATATTTTAACTTTTAATTCTGAAATATGTCCCACTAGTAGACAAGTAGAAAATAATGGAACAGACACCAGTATACTTACCACACAGATTCAGCAATAGTTAATGTCTTCACACTTGCTTGGGATCATTTTAAAAGAAATAAAATGTTACAGATAAAATTCAATGCTTATTCCAACCATATTCTCCCTTCTCCCATGTCAAAACGTTAATTCTTCCTTTGTAGTTAATCTGCCTTTTCTCTCTGGTTGCTTTTAGTATTTCCTTATTGTCTTTGATATTCTGAAATCTATGGATTTGTATCTTTTATCAAATCAGAAAAACTATAAAGAAGTAGTTCTTTAAATGTAGTATCATCTCCATTTTGTTTTCTCTCCTTCCGCAATTCCTATTTCAGCATATAATGTGTCTTATGTCCTCCATTTTTCTCACTTTTGTCATGTACTTTTTCTCTTTCTGTGCAGCAATGGGGGTAATTTCCTTAGGTCAGATTTCCAGTTCACTAATTCCCTCTTAAACTGTCTAATTTTTATGTCAATTGAATTTTTAATTTCAAGTGTCTTTTTCATTTCTAAAGATATATATATTTCTTTTCCAAATCTCCCCTATATTTTTATAGTGTCATATTCTTTGAGATTGATTTCTATTCCATCTCTTTATTTTGCTCTAATCATTTTGTTTTATAAAGTATTTCAGATTTTTTTGATTATATTCTGTTTGACTGCAGAGAGAGAAGACTCTATAATCTTCTTGTATGTCCTGTGTGCTCATTTTTCCCCCATGACTTGTTATTTATTTGTGTGTGAGAGCTCATTATAGCAGAAAAGTGTTCTTTCTTTGTATGTTTTGTTTTGTTTTCCCGCTGGAGTCCTTGCACTTACAGAAATGCTGTTTGGGAATAGTTTTGTGTTTGTTTTTGCTGGGTGTTCCAGGAATTTCACCAACTGACGTCAGTCTTCTTCTTAATTTCTCAGATTGGGCATGTCCACATCCATGGAATATAAAAATTCAGTCTTAGAATTTTCATTTTTCATAGATGAGGTTTTTTTTTCCTCCTCCGAATCCCAGACAAAGACAGATTTCCTTATTGCTTTTTTGTGCTTACTGGTAGAATTTTTCTATTTTTCTATTTCCCCCTTTCACTGAGAAGATAGTCCTTCCATTATCCCAGCTTTGTGACAGGGTGTGTTGCTTTAGCTCCCCCATCTTGCCTGAGCCCAAAGCATGTCTTCTGTACCTCAGCGGGCTTTAAGGCACTTTTAGTTATACCTGAAGACTTCAATCTGGAGCAGTTTTCTTTTTGGTTGCTGGAATTCTCAGTCCTGATTTTAGCAGTCTTATTTTCAGTATCCCTCTTGTTTCTGTCATTTTCTTGTTTTTGAACCCAGCTATGTAATTAAACATTATGTTATTGTATATGTGCATCATTTCTATATGTTTGTAATCCAACAACAGATCTCTGATTTACTTATTTTGTGATGTTGCTGGGATCACTCTTTAAATCATCATGGTATCAACCCAAAGATTTGTATATTGCTGATAAATTTTTTTAGTTACAAAGCTACTTGGGGGTCTTTTAAAAAGACATCCCAAAAAACATTTTTATTCTTAAATGTAATTTACATGCTGTCTCAGAATTTGTCTATTTGAGTTAAGTCTGAACAAAAAGTCTGTTAATTATTTAATAATAGAGGGATCATTTAAAAATTCTTGAGTTTAGATATTATTTCCCATGACTATATAATATATAGTATTAATGGTGTTCTACATTCAACTCTAAAAAAACTAATAGATTTCACAATTTTCTCTTGATACATGACTGAAATGTTTATCATTATGCCCAAAGAAAGCCAGCACACTCCATGATCAAAGTTGTTTTGCAAGTATATTTAGAAATTAATGTTTGCATTAAAGGAAAATGCATGGCATTACACATTCACAAATTACACCCACACTGCCAAAAATCCAAACATTTAATGTGACTTGGAAACAAATTTTGAATATCATATCTATAATTGTGTTAATTCTGCCTCTAATAAGAATCAGCATTGCAGTTAACTTTCTGCTTCTTATTAAGGTGTTTCTTTCCAGTGACTGGACCGTATACTGTAGTCTAAAACTGGGAACACATGCAAAAGTTAAAGGCTTGTAGTTCTTAATATCCTCTCTTCCTTATCATCCTAAAAAATGGGACTTTTAGAAAATGCTTCTGAATTCAATTGTCCTCACATGGTTGAGACTGTGTCTAGGGAGACACCATGTGCTGAAACGCTGAGCCTAGATGCATTTTGATGCTGGTGTCTTCCTGGAAAATGTAACACTCCCTGCAAAGAATTTATAGCATTTAATAAATATCACAAGTGTAAGCATTTAAAACTGGAAATTAAAAGATTATGTGATAGTCAGAGTCAGTTTGTTCATACATTTAGGCACTAATTCTTGTCTGATTATGGCGTGGATACAGTAGACAAGCAATCTGGGTCAGTCAAGCCAACAGCTAGCTGGTGAACAGATTGACCCAATCCTCACTTGTTAGAATTTGTTTCCAACCCTGATCTCATCAGCTTCTACTTTTCTCCTGATCTCATCCTTCTGTGCTTTCTTGATTATTGGAATATGTCCCTCGGAAATCCAGATTTAAATCTGTTCTATATAGTTACAGAAAAATGGGTAGCTCTTGCATTGTGTTTTCTTTAGTCATTGAGTGAGGTCCAATTTTTCCCCTTTGATCTAATTAGCCTTTTCCCTCTGTCACTGTAAGAGTGACTTTTCTTCTTTACTTCTTATAAAACTCACTCTGACTTGAGTGTGCATTGGGAGGAGAGGAAGTAGAGCAAAAGACCTCTGCAGTCTGGCTTAGGGCAAAATACTTTTTTTTTTCCCTCTTACTTCCAGTGAAATGTATCATCTGATACTATACAGGTTTTCAAGCTCTACAATGCTAAGAGGTTACAAAGGTGAGTAATTTATCAATTTTAAATGCATTGGAGTTATTTCTCAATATTGCCTTTTCTGCTTTACAAGTGCTTCCTGATGCATTTCCTGCAGGTGAACTTTTCCATTTCTCTTTATAGCCCCAAATTCAAGCCATAGCTCTATCTCTATAAAAGATGGCACTGACCTATTTCCCTTTTTGCATACAAACAGGTTTGAGTTTGACCTTAACATAAAGAGTAGGTAATAAACTGTGCTGTAAGCTGTATATTTTAAAGTAGTCTATAAAATAGGTTATTTACCAAATAGTGATGGATCGCTATAGAATGACCTCACCAAACTATCAACATCTATATTTAGATGTAGTTATCTAACAGCTCCTAAGTCCTGAGAAGTACATAGCACAATTTAAAAAAAGTACAATCACTCTTAAACTTAGCAAGATCACTAGATATATATAAATGTATATGTCACTTTTCCTATTAAGAGGGAATTTCAGTGCAAAGATCAAAAGGTTGTTTCCTATTCATCACAGATTCCTTCTAGTCATAGAAGAACCTTCCTTCCAAGGTCGCAAAGTCACCCATAGGAGTGGTTACACCTTTCCAAATGTGCAACTTGTAAATCAAAGGAGACAAAATAGATCGTGAATATTTGAAACGAGTGAAAACTGCAATGCAAGGAAAGTCACTTGAAAATTAAATAAGAAGAATAAAAATGACTTACATGGATATGGGCATTCTGGACACTTGCGTTTATGCTTTTCCAAGCCCAGAAAGAGATTGTGTCAGACTAGAATCACATTCAACATTTTATCAAGGAAGAGCTAACCACAAGGAAATGAAAATGTCTTCATTGTTGCTTGCAGCTCTAGAGGAAGTGTTTGGATTATAACTGTCCTCAGAAAGACACACCATTTAGCAAATGTTATCAGTGGTGGAATATCTGGGGAGCAGAACAGTGTATCTTCAATGAGAGAATTTCATTAAGAGGAAAATATTAACCTTGAAAATATAATTTATAGCTTTCAAAAAATATTAAGCCGACTTTAACTCCTACATTGGATTATAGGTAGGACATATTTTTCTGAGCCTCATCCAAGTTTAGTCTTTTTTTTTTTTTTTTAACTAATCATGTTTCAGAGTGTCAATGCAATATTTCCTACACACTTAAAATGAAACTTGAGGTAGTGGGCATATTGTTTTTAAGAGTTATTTATTCATTTATTTTGGAGAGAAGGAGAGAGTGTGTACATGAGTAGGGGGAGAGGTAGAAGGAGAAGAGAGAGAGAATCAAGCAGGCTCCCCGCGGAGCATGGAGTCAGGTGTGGAGTTCTATCCCTGGACCCTGAGATCATGACCTGAGCTGAAACTAAGAGTCAGATTCCTAACCAACCCAGCTACCCAGGCACCCCAGTGGCTATATTTTTTGATGTATGGGTATGAGCATATCTTATATTTTTTTAACATGTCACTTCTAGCACAATATGAAAGGCACATACACAAGACATAGCCAATAAGTACTTTGTGATCATTTTGTGATCATTTGTGTCATAGAACAAATTAATGTTAAAACTGGGCATTCCATGTCCCAGTTCAGGATTTTTGTTAGACTATGAGACCACCAATTCACATAATTTGATTGTGAAAAAGCAAATTGTGTTAATGTAGAGTTTATAGAAGCATTTTGTGTCTTAATATTTAGTAAAACCTTTTAAAACCTAAAAATCAACCATCTTTTGACTAGAAATAAATGTAGCTCTAAGTAACCTTGGTGTTAACATTCAGATGATGAATTTTTACACAGACTTTTTTCATGACTTATTTTAATGAGCCAGTCTTACTGGCTAGGCATGCTGGAGCATTCTAACACCCATGGTTATTGTTGTTTTCTCAATGAACTCTGAAATATGAGTATTGAGTTGGTTATGGAGGAATGCAAGGGATTGGGCTTTTAGTCAAAGACAACGATTTATATATAATCAGGGGCAAGATAAAAATAAGAAATATTTTCCAGCATTAGCTACTGTAACTGCATTGAAACCTTCAGGAATAGTTGACATGTATGAATCAACAATCATCATATGTCCACAGTATCATTTAAAACAAAAATAAGCTCATATCACTCCCCTGAATAAAATCCTCTGATGGCTTTCCAAAGGACTTCCATACTCCTGGCCATGGTCACATAGATTCTGAGTGATCTAATTGAGTTTCTGCCTTCACCTGTGAGCATCCTTCTCTGCTCTCAGGAGGCCTTGGCCATTTGCTCTTCATACTTGCCACACTCTTGTCAGCTTAGGACTTTACACATGCTCTTCCTTGGCCTAGAATTCTTTTCCTCTGCGTCCTGCCTTGTCCCTTAGGTATCAACTTGAATGCTGCTTTCCCAGACATCCCTTCCCAACTACCCAATATTCACACATGCACGCACACCTCCGTGTGCACACACCCGCCTCTATTGCATTACTCAGTTTTATCACGGTACTTACATTTTTCAGAGACTATCTGTGTTTACTCTAATATTCCACCTCTGGCAGCTGTCTCTGGGGCCACATGTCGTATATCCTGGGCCCACCTTGATTTCAACTGCAGTGGTGATAGACAATTTCCTGCAAGCTTAGGTTTACCTTCCTATAGTGACCCACTCAGCACCTTCCACTTGTTTTTTGACTTTTCTGCTGTCTCTGGTCACACAGGTGCCTGCTCTGCCATGGTACCAGCATAGCCAATGGGAGGAGGGAATCAGTGAATAAATGCTCCAGTCTCCTCCCAGTCTCCAGGTGAGCTAAGCTTTCCAAAGAGATTTCAACAGAGATCAATCCCCTGCTCCCACAGCAGCAACCAGACTATCGGCTGTTTCTATTTTCTCATCTCACAGTCTCTTCTTCATCCCTGTTTCCTGGGATCACCTCCTAATTTACCACTAATAATCAGTACTCAAGACTTTGCCTCATGCCCTGTTACCAGGAAAACTTTAATTAAGACATCTCCTGGAGGAGATAAGATCCTTAGAGCAAAGAGCCTTATCTTCTTTGTATTTTGCTTTATTTACAATACCTAATAGGGATTGTCGTGTGGTGAATGCTATATGTATGCTTACTTAAAGAATTATAGGCAACAGTAGATGTTATGGATGAGTTTAGGGAGAAAATTGTATTCAAAAGAAAGGGATGATCAGAGGGAAAAAATGCAGAAAGTATAGAGTGGTATAAGCGTGAATAATACCAACCAAATGCAGAGAGGATGTAAAATATGCATCTAAATTGCTGGAAAGTTCTAAGACATTCAATCATATACAAGAAGATTTAGTATTGGAAAACTCTAGTAATCCTCTGTGATGTTGATCATCTTGTCAAAGATGTCATATGGTGTGATTGTTTTAACCATCTGAGTACTGAAAATTTCATTTTTTGGAATTTCAAAGCTTGATTCCTGTGATAAAAGGATGATGTTAAACCCAAATATTTGATTGCTAATTAGGCCTTTTTGAAAAACAGAAGTGCAAAGACTTCTCCTTACAGTTACGCCAAAGTAATCGGTACCAGATTTGTCTTGTCGTGAGCAATGAGACAGTATACATGGGGCATGTGTTCTCAGTAACTGGACACAGAGACCACAAGATTGTGAACTTTGAGAGAAGGAAAACACATAAGTTGAGCCCAGTATTTGCTATGGCTTTCTGCCTGGAGACACTTACCAGCTG
The DNA here is from genome assembly GCF_030435805.1 of Mustela lutreola. Lineage (NCBI taxonomy): Eukaryota > Metazoa > Chordata > Mammalia > Carnivora > Mustelidae > Mustela > Mustela lutreola. Next base: position 153,671,749 of record NC_081292.1, on the reverse strand, counting down.
GCATAGGCCCCTGGAGGTAAAGCACAGAGGGCAGGTTTTCTGAGTGGAAAAGCCCGAGTTCAGATTAAGGGTGGCTGAAGTGACAGGAACTAGCAGGAAAGGGTACCTGAGAGGAGGACCTGGATGGAGAAGGGTAGCCAGAGAATCTCCTACATGATGACAGCTGATGGACCCCAGAAATCGTGAATGCTGGGTACTATTGGAGCTCTACTACAGCTACAGTAGAAAGACCACAGAAAACCTGAGATATCCAGTTTAAACCCTGGAAAGGCCAAACCTTATAGGCATGCACCACACTCTAGAGTAAGAGCCACAACCTAGGACTAAAGTAAAAACAAAATAATCCAAAGTAACAAAAAAATAACATTGAAGTTGATTGGCTTAACTGAATCCACAAGTAATTTAATTGGTTGCTAGAATAAAACTCAACACTCTATTTAAAGGAAGACAGCATAATCTGGACTCTCTACATTGTGTTATACATAATGTCCAACATCCAATAAAAAAGTAGTATTTTGAAAATAAATTTTGCTGATAAAACTCTAACTAGACAGATTAAGAGAAAGAGAGAAACCCAAGTTATCAATAGCAAGAATCAAACAGGAGGCATCTTATGGGTCCCACTGACAATGGAAAGATTTATTGGGGAACTTTATAAACAACTCTATGCTAATATATTTAACCACTTACATAAATGAAAAAAAATCTTTTCTTTTGAAAAAATTATTTAAGTAACACAACTTACAAAGATAGACCAAGAAGAAACAAAGAAACAAAAAAAAAAAAACCCCAAAATTATTTTTATAATAGTACTAGAAACTTCTTTGCCTTTTCTGCTTTTAGTCTCTCACAAGTGGACTTTTCCATAGGATACATAATGCATGAAATTGCAATAGACTGAATGTAGCTGATACGTGAACAAGAGGCATTCTATTAAGCTATATGTTAAAGAGACTAGTGAAAATGCAAACGGTGCCTCTCTCCCCATGAAATTTTTTAGAAAGTATTTTTCATAAAAATATGTCATTATAATTTACTATTTTTGAATAAATTGATAAATAAATATTTTATTTTAATTTTTAATATATATATCCCACATAAAGCCTTCTGGAGACTCAGTGATTTTAAAAATTCAAACAGATTTTGAAGGCAAAATGTTTGCAAACCACCAACTCAATAAATCTGATGTAAGCTTTCAGACAATAGAGGTATAAGAAAACTTTCTAATTTGTTCTATGATCACACACCACTGATACCGAAACCTAATAAGTAACAAGAAGTCTATAAACTAATATCCCTATGAATACACATGTAATAACCATTGTAAAATATCTACAAATTAAGTACAGTAAAAATTTAAAACAATAATACATCATGATCCAGTGGACTTTATTATTATTATTCCAGGAATGCGAGGTTGGTATAAGAGTTGAAAATCAATCAATGTAATTTGCCACATTCACAGAAAAATATGGCTATAAAACATATGATCATCTCAATAAATATGGAAGAAGACATTTTATAAAATTCAACATCCATTCCTAATAAAAGCTCTTAGAAAACTGGGGATTGAAAGGAACTTCATCAATCTGATTAAAGTTATCCACAAAAAAACCTACAATTAACATTATATGCAATAGTAAAATGATTGACTTTTTTTTACCTTAGGATTCAGCATTGTACTGGAAGTCTTAGCATGTTTAATAGACTAAAAGAAACAAACAAACAAAAATAGTACTGTAGTACTCTGTTATTAGTTTATTAGCTGCCTGTTGGTGGGTTACCATTGAGTTCCTCCCCAGAAATTGAAGAGTTCTTTCCCATCTAAGTTTATGTTCCTGCTCAGAAAGCAGTCTGCTTCCAGTGACTGGATGGTGTGATAGGACAAGACCTGTCCCCATATTTCCATTTGGAACAACTTTCCGCATACAGTTCTCATCTCAGAGCAGTTTCAAGGCCATCAATTTAAGCAAATCCTAAAATGAAATTTTGAAGTTGGGCCACCCACTAGCAGACTGGTCATGAATAGCCTATTACAATCATAGATGAAGTATGGATGTACCTTGGCCAGCTGCCGCAGTGCAATTCTACTTCTACTGACTGTGATTGTGATGTGATACTTTTAGAAAGGAATGCACCGGGTAGGGAGCAAGGGTATAATATTTTAGGCCTTTGAGAGGCTGGAGGGAAGTAGTAATTATAAGGACAATAGGATTTGATGGATGTTGCTGTGGGCTATTGATGCACTGCAGAAAGAGAATGAATGGTTGAATGTGATTAATCACTAATTTAAAAAACAGAAGGCCTACTTGGAAGCATGCAAAGAGACTTTTATTTACTGTACCAGAGATCAGAAGTGCTGAGGAATAGGTTAGGACTGAATCACAGAGAACATTGACTTCTCAACTTTGACAGGACTGTTTTGTTAAGCTCATGGAATTACTGTTGAGGAATGGAACCTTGAGAATTGCAATAGAACATTCAGTCCCAACACCTTGGAATCACCTTGGATTCCTAGGTTCTGCAGACCCTCTGGGCCAACAAAAAGGGACTTACCCCCTTATTAAAGGTTGGTGCTCTGTATTTGGCTTTCAGGCAATGCAAAAACCTCTCTTTTGCAAGACAAGATGCATTGCTTCCTCTTTCCTCCAATTATTTCCCATCCTCCCTCCTGGCTCAGAGACTAGTAAGTAGGATTCTTGACCACATAAGCCAGCTAAGAAAATGATGAGTCCACTAAGAAAGGAGGGAGACAATATACTGGAGGGACTGCAACATTTAACCCATACATGTTGGCATGAACAGGGAGCATATGAATGGGACTGGAACCTGAATGTGCTGGATCAAGGGAGACAGAACATAAAGTTTGAAAAAGAAGAGCTTATTTGCATGGGAGCACTAGCTCATGATACTGTATTTGACATCTCAGCAAACTCCTGGGAGACAGTGCTAATATAGAGACAGTGCTCTTAGAAGCTTTTAGAAAGTGATGTAGTACACTTGGTAATATAGAAATTCCAGAACTACATTGGCAGATAATGGGGAAGTAATCAAAAGACGTACAGAAGTAGGCATTCAAGAATGGAAATACACTATTTCAGGTCATGAAGCTACCACTTGTCTGCTAGATCAGAGGAAGACATTCCATTTACCGAAGGAGATACCAGAAACTTTGAGACAGTGGTAGCTACTCTGTTGACCCAGCTAAACATGGAAATAATGTTACAGAAATAGAGTTCTTGATATCAACAGATAACATAAGATTCAAAAATAGTAAAGCTGAGGTAGTGGCATTTAAATTTCAGAAATAAAATGGGCATAATTATTGTAATGACAGAGTTATGGAGATATTTAATAGAATATGGCGCCCCCAAAGGGTGAGATAGATAACCAGGCAATGAGGATATTGTTCAAACCCATACCTGTACTATCCAGTACAATAGCCACTAGTCACATGTGGCTATTTGAATTTAAATCAATTAAACTTAAATAAAATAAAAAATTCCATTCCTCAAGTCACTAGCCACATTTCAAGTATCAATGACTTCATGTGGTTACCAAGCTATAGTAGACAGTGTAGATATAAAACATTTTTAACAGCTAAGATATCTGTTTCAGTTTCTTAACATTACAATTCCTTTTCTGATCTTAGCTAGCATTAGATGCAGGTTCTACAGAATAAAGGAGATTAAGTCTCTAGAAGGAAGGGCCCAGCAACATCAAAACAATGCATAGCATCATGATTTTCCTAAACCTTCCCCAAAGGAATATTGTAGCCATCTCTTCAGGAACTGACTTAGGGAAAGGGGGATAATCACACATTCCTGACATTTTGAGGGTTATGAGATACAGAGTCTAAGTTAACAGTGATAACCTGGACTTGAAGCATCATTAGAATCCTTCTGTTATAGTGAGGGCATGGGGGTGAGAAGTGGGAGTGAGAAGTGGGGTCACGGTGAATCTACTGGGTCCACAAGCTTCAGTCCTAACCTGTTTAATTGAAATAAAGACATTTGAAATAAAGACATTTGGCAGTTACCTGAACACATTGATTCCTTGGTTTTGAGTACGAGCTATAGTAATGCAAGGGGCCAAGAGGATACGACTGAAGCTGCCACTTGACCAAAATAGTAAATTGAAAAATATTGTATTGCAGGGGTAATGGCAGACATCAGCGCCATATTAAAGACTTAAGGAATTCAGGGGCATGCAGTAGTATCATTATACTTCCATTTAATAGTGGATGAAACAAACTTAACCAAGTAACCAATTGCAGGTGCTATACTAGATGAAGGTATTTTCTAGAAAAGGTTAATATGGACTCATGTGCATTTCATGGAGCCATTGATCAGACAAATACATATTTTTCCATCCCTATCAGGAGAAAGATCAGAAACAGTTGCATTCATGTAGGGTGGACAACAGTATTCTTCACAGTCTTTCTCCAGGGCTATTTTAACTCTTCTGCCATCTGTCATATAGTACTAAAGGTTCTGGACCATCTGGACTTTCTGCAGAATATCACATTGATTTACTATGTGGGTGATAACACATTAATCAGACCAGATGAACAAGAAGTGGCCAGTATATTGAGGCCATAGTAATTTCCATGTGCTGCAAAGGATTGATGATAAAACTTATATGATTTCAAGTGACCATCATATTAATGACATTTTTAGGACTTCTGTGGTCTGTGATATACCATGGGATTCTTTCCAAAGTAGAGAACAAATTATTGCATCTTGTCTCTACCACCACTAAGAAGAAAGCATGGCACCTCTCTGATTTCTGGAGGCATCATATTCTATACTTGAGAATGTTCCTCCAACTCATCTTCCAAGTGATTTGGAAGACTAGTAGCTTTGAGTGGGGTTCACAGGGGAAAAAAAAAAAAGATTCCTGCAGTAGGTGCAGCCTGCAGTACAAGCAAATCATATAGTACTGGAGTTATCTGTGCTGGGAATAAACATCATGAAGAGTTTATGGCAAGACCCCAAATGAGAATCACAATGTAGACACTTATGTGTCCAAAGTCAACCCATCTATAGTAGGTAATTGATACCATTACAAAGATAGTTGCTCATATAGTATTGATTGGGGTTTGCTAGAGGTTGAACACTTGATCATGAAATATTAAGTGTCTATACATTCAGAACTACCTACCCTATTCTGGGTTCTCTCAGAACCTCCAAGTCATTAAGTCAGGCAGATCCAACAATAACCCGTTAGAGAGGCAAGGGGAACATCAGCGTTGAGCATAGGTAGGATCAGAGAGCACATACAAGCTGCACAAATAATTGGGACAATTCATGATGTCATATTATCATTTCTCCCCCTGCTCACACTTATATCTATTTTAGGGATTCCTTTTGATCAGCAGACAAATAAGAAAAATACCAAGCTTTGTTGGCAGGTAGATCATCTTGGTATGTAGATGCAAACCAAAGATTTGAACAACAGCTGAACTACAGTTCCATTCAAGACAAGGGGAGCATAGTAATAAGGGGAAACCTTCCTAGTAGGCAAAGCTTGGGTAGTGAATCTGGCCAACTACTTTGTGAGGAAGGAGAAGGGACCCAAGGTAAGAATATATATAAACTGGTGGGCCAACACGAATGTCTTGTTTGGTTTGTCAATTGCTGGAAACTAGAAAGACTGGAAACTACAGATAAGAAAGTCTGGAAAAAAGGCTTGTGTATAGACTTGTGAAAATGGACAAAGTATAAAGATCTTTGTACCAAATGCATGAGTCCTTTGTACCAAATGCAAAAGTATAAAGATCTTTGTACCAAATGCAAGGCCAATCTAGCCACTGTCGCTATAGAATATCAAGTTTTCAGCCACAGAAACCAATACTGAGCCTCTGACATAACACTATCTCTTGAGAAGATGAAACAGCCACTGGGTAGCAAGTTGATATTCCTAGGTTTGCCCTTCCTGCATGCAGGCCCTCAGCCAGTACCAGTATCCAAAAGGTTACAACTGTTATTCCTTATTAAATGAAGTCAGTGGATCCCAGCTCTGCAAGTGGTAGGCTACACATTGTGCTGAAATAGGCACACCTCGATAAGCCTTTTACATGGAAATCTCCATTTCAGAGTCTGTTTCCTGAGGAAGGTGACCTATAAGATGCCCCCCAAATACTTAAAGATGATAATAAATCTCAATATATATGCTAAAACTTCATCATTTCTTAAAAAGCAAAAAGCATAAAATATTTCTGTGACTGTTGGGTAGACAAAGTAGAACAGAAGCACTAACCGTACAAAAAGGTAAGCCCGGAGAGGCTAGGTGGCTCAGTCAAGTCAGCCTCTGGCTCTTGATTTCAGCTCAGGTCATGAACTCAGGGTTGTGAGACAAGTCTGAAGTTGGGCTCTGAATTCAGCATGGAGTCTGCTTAAGATTCTCTCTTTTCCTTCTGTCTTTGGCTTAGTTCATGATCCCAGGGTCCTGGAATCGAGCCCGACATCGGGTTCTCTGCTCGGCAGGGAGCCTGATTATCTTCCTCTTTCTCTGCCTGCTTTTCTGCCTTCTTGTGATCTCTGTCAAATAAATAAAATAAAAATCTTAAAAAAAAAAAAGATTCTTTCTTTTCCTCTCCCTATTCCCCTCACCCTGCTCTCTCTATATATACTATATATATGTGTATATATATATATATATATATATATATATATATATATATATAACACACACACATATATATATGTATGTATATTTTTTTTTAAAGGAAAGGTAAGCCTAAGACTTGGAGAATATCCCTGCAATGCAGGTATCTAAAAAATGGCTTATATCCAGGATATGTAAATCTGGACTATATAACAAACTCTTTATATATATACATATATATATGTGTGTGTATATACACACACACACACACACATATATACATATGTATGGAGTCTATATACATATATGTATATATAGCCCATATATATATATATATATATATATATGAAAATGGATAAACAAATAACAAATTTTGGTATATTGCTACAATGGAATACTAATCTGCAATAAAAATGGAAGAAGAAACAGGATGCATGCAACATGGATAAAACTCAAATCATCATGGTAAATAAAAAAAGACAGACATAAAAGAAAATATATATGACTCTGCTTATATAAATTCCTAGAAAAGTAAAACATATTGTATCATAGCAAAAATAAAGAAACTGATTATTTTTGGATGGTGAATATTTACAGGATGGGAACATAAGGGATTCGGAACATAAGGAAATTTTTTAGGGTTCCATATGTTTATTGGGGTGATAATTGTTAAAATTTACTGAACTATACACTTAAAATATGTGCATAGGTCCTCAGTTTTAACAGATTAAAAAAGAAAAAACTGAAAAATGTGGCAACTTTCTAGAATGCTCGGTGAGATGTGGAGGAGCAACGGCTACCCGAGCTGTGCCCAGCAGCGCTCTCCTTCCCACTCCCCAACATTGGCCTCGGCCCTCTCACCGGCTGTAGAAAATGGTGAAAGAAACCACTTACTATGATGTTTTGGGGGTCAAACCTAATGCCACCCAAGAAGAACTGGAAAAGGCCTACAGGAAACTGGCCTTGAAATATCACCCTGATAATAATCCAAATGAAGGAGAGAAGTTTAAACAGATTTCTCAAGCTTATGAAGTACTCTCTGATGAAAAGAAAAGGGAATTGTATGACAAAGGAGGTGAACAGGCAATTAAAGAAGGTGGAGCTGGTGGTGGTTTTGGCTCCCCCATGGACATCTTTGATATGTTTTTTGGAGGAGGAGGAAGAATGCACAGAGAAAGGAGAGGTAAAAATGTTGTGCATCAGCTCTCAGTAACCTTAGAAGATTTATATAATGGTGCAACAAGAAAACTAGCTCTGCAAAAGAATGTGAGTTGCTATAAATGTGAAGGCTGAGGTGGTAAGAAAGAAGCAGTTGAGTGTTGTCCCAATTGCCGAGGTATTGGAATGCAAGTAAGAACTCATCAGATAGGACCTGGAATGGTTCAGCAAATTCAGTCTGTGTGTATGGAGTGCCAGGGCCATAGGGAACTGATCAGTCCTAAAGATAGATGTAAAAGCTGCAATGGAAGGAATATAGTTTGAGAGAAGAAGATTCTAGACGTTCATATTGACAAAGGCATGAAAGATGGCCAGAGGATAACATTCCATGGTGAAGAAGACCAAGAACCAAGACTGGAACCAGGAGATACTATCATTGTTTTAGATCAGAAGGACTATGATGTTTTTATTCAGTGAGGAGACCTTTTCATGTGTATGGACATACAGCTGGTTGAAGCACTGTGCATTTTTCAAAAGTCAGTATCTACTCTTGACAACTGAACCATTGTCATCACCTCTCATCCAGGTCAAATTATCAAGCATGGAGAAATCAAGTGTGTGCTAAATGAAGGCATGCCAATTTATCATAGACCATATGAGAAGGATCGCCTCATCATCAAATTAAAGGTAAACTTTCCTGAGAATGACTTTCTCTCTCCTGATAAACTCTGCTGGAACAACTCCTACCTGAGAGGAAGGAAGTAGAAGAGACTGATGAATGGACTAGGTAGAACTGGTGGAGTTTGATCCAAATCAGGAAAGACGGCGCCATTACAATGGGGAAGCATATGAGGATGATGAACATCACCCCAGCGTGGTGTTCAGTGTCAGACCTCTTAATGGGGCCAGTGAATAACACTGCTGGCATTTTATGTGCAGTAGTGAATGAGTGAAGGACTATAATGATAGCTCACTACTTGCTATTGTTTTTGTTTTAATATTCAACTATAGTAGTGTTTTAAGAGTTAAATGAAGAATAAACTCAAATATAAAAGCTCTGACTTTGCCCTGTATGTATGATGACTTCAGTGTGGAAGATAAGTTTAATATTTGTAAAAACTACTTTCAAAAAAAATGTCCCCTAGCATTTGTTAGGCCATTCCTTGTAATTAATTTCAGTGCTATGTATATGAAACAGCTCAGACTGAAATGCTAGGTATATGTATTGACTTCAGTGTATGACCCTTAATTGTTAAGCTATGAGGTTAAAACTTGTATTTAATTGGCAATCAGACAAAGAATTTGTAGAGAAGTGTTGGTCTATAGTTATGTTAAGTGGGATTCATTGTGATGCCTCTGCATTTATTGCCTCAACAGTTACCTGAAGACCGCATGCTATGTAATTTGGCCTGTGGTATCAGTGATAGAAAGGATACCTCTTTAAAGAAGGGGTTTATCATATGCTGCTGCTTGAGGGCTTGCACTTGTGGAATTGCATTCCCTTCTGTGCCATCTTTTTTCTTTTTTCCTTTTAAAAAAAATATTTAATTTTTCTTTTTTCCTTTTAATAAGCTTCAGAGTAGTGGCTTCGGGAGCAGGGTAACTTAGAGTAAAGAGACATTTACTTGGGAAGTTAATTTGCATGTATGAGATAGGAAGGTTTTTTTTTCCTAAGGTATGTCTCAGGCTTACTTTAAATAACTTACGCTCCGAAGTAACTGTATTTTAATGTTGTTAGTATAGCAAATTATGATGAATAGCTTTAATTGTATGTTTAAAAGTAATGTTCACAAGCTTAAATCTGGTTATCAGAATTAAGCAATTGGAATGTATGACTGTCTCCTTAATATACTGATTACAAAGCAAAAAAAACAAAACAAAACAAAAAAACCCCAAACTGAAAAATGTAATCAAATATATTTGGGGTTTTTTTTAACCCCTTTTATGTAGATTATTGCTCTAGCTTTTGAGTAGGACATTGGTATGAAAAAGAAAAAAATGGATTATGCTTTCAAGTAGTTTACAATCAAGAGTAATAGGGGTAATTTGGTATGGAAGCCAGCCACAAAAAAATCTTGTAGAAATAAGTCCATCATTACCCTTTAACATAACACAACCCCTCTAAAGATATTCTTAACTCTACCTGAAAAAGTTAATCAATTCATATATAACTTTAGACATCAGTTCACTAAATCTCTTTTACATGTACTTAGCTCAAACTAGTTTGGTATATAAGGAAACCTGAAATAGTCAATAACTCTTTATAAATTTCAATTTGTGGGTTATAAAAATACCTTTGTGTTCTACAAATAACGGAGCAGCTTTTTTTTCCACATTCCATTGACACATAGAAACTCTCATGACCCTGATCAGTAGCAGGTATAGCAATATAGTTTTTAAATGGTAGGGACTAATTCAGAAACTATTTCTCTATGTTATGCAATGTATAATGACTGTTCTGGGAATGGGAGAGCAAATCATCACAATTTTATGTTTTTAAGATAATTATCAATTTATTTATATTTTTAAAATTAGGAGACATTCAAAGTCTGATGTGGGAGATGTTTAGATAATCAAGGGTTGACTCTACTTAGTATTACCTCGTAGGTGGAAGGCAAATATTCTGATTGTTTACTTAGTCCATATTGTTCTGATTGTTTACTTAATCCTTATTGTTCTGATTGTTTACTTAGACTGTATTGTTCTGATTATTTACTTAGTCCTTATTGTTCTGATTGTTTACTTAGTCCTTATTGTTCTGATTGTTTACATAGTCTGTATTGTTGCAACAATACACTTTGAAGTTTCTGCAACTCATTATTAAATGGTTTGTTAATGCTATCAGTTAATCTCATGCTTTGAAACCTTACTGCTACATTTAGAAAGAGCAGAAAGGTTATATTAAATGTGAATGTCAGATCTGAACTACAAAGCCATATATGTAAAGGGAAAGCATTGCGTTTAAGGATGACAAGAGGTCCAGGAAAGATCAAATGATAGACATATTTTCGTAATTGGGATGATGATACTATATGATGAGTAAAAACCCAGTGATACATATATATATTGTTCAAAATAATATTTTTCTTCATGCACATACTTCTGTAGACACTAAAAAGTAGCGATCATGAAAAGTGAAAAGAGATGCATATTACTATCTTCTGTTGTATTAGCATATGAACTAGAGAAATGTAAAGGAAAGTATAGCAGAGATGATCTAATTATAATTATAAACAGAAAATGAGTTTAGATGAGTTCCCTGTAAGTAGAAAATTATTTAACAACTATTTAAAATATCTGGAAATGGATTCAAGTACATATAGCAGATGAAGAAACATTTATTCGAGAAAATCTGAAATTCAGCATAAACAAGACCTGCACACTACCTCCTATCTCCTAACTCAGCAAGATGGAAATTCCTCTTCAGACTGGTGCAGGGCTTTTTCTCCCACTAGTTACCATTTAAAGGACAATCTTCCATCAGGGCAAGACATTAACATTTCTCATTTTGCCCCCAGCTATTTGTTGCTGAGGCTAAATTCAGGATGAATATGGTAGGATGCGACTTCTTTCTTCAGCCCAGCCCCACTTATGGAATAGGGGCTCTAGTGAGGGCATGGTATTGTTGAGAATTCTGGGACCCCAGTTATCCTTGGCGCAGCTCATAAAGTGGTGATTTTGTACTGGGAGAGGTAAGCTCAGAAGATATGAGCCTCTTGGAGTCCCTGCACTGAGGTCTCAGCTACTGAAATAGGGGTGTCACTCACAGAGAAAACATGTTAATTGTCCTCATTCTCAGTGCCATAGCTGAGGCTCAGAAATTTTGCCTGGGGATAGAAAAGACCATATAAGAGATAGCTCCTATGTTCTTTCATAAGGAATTGACTTCCATTTGCAACAGAGTATGAAGAAGTTCAAGCCTAAAAACAATCTTAAAAACAGCGGAGATTGTGGTGAAAGGGAATTAGGAGGAAATTGGTATATTTATTGGACATACGTAGGTTAACTAGATGCTAGCTAGTTTGCCTAACATCACTGGAGAAAGAGATAACTGCAAGGAGTTGTATGGAGTCTGAACAAATCTCAGACACTGACTCAGGAACAATCTCTTCAAGGAGGTTCAAATTATATTGATTTAAGTGTGTGGAGCAAATTTTTCCCTAGGAAATTTTTACAAACAAGAGGGAAGTTAGTAAAAGAGGAAGTTTATTAGTTAGTGGTCAGGGGAAAAGATAAGTCAAAGAGAATCCAGTCTGAAGACTGGGAAAGGTGGGTGTTTTGTCTAATGTGCAGATGCTGACACAGACAATCAAGGAAAATTAGGAAACAGGGAAATACATTCCAAATAAAAGAACAGGATAAATCCCCAGAATCCAAGAATGGAAGAAAGCATTTGCCTATCATTTATCCTGATAAGGCACTAATATCTTAGAATATATAAAGAACTCTTAAAACTCCAACAATAAAAAGACAACCCAATTAAAAAATGGGCAAAAAATCTGAGTAGATATTTCTCTGAAGAAGATATACAAGTGTCTAGAAGTTACTTGAAAAAATGTTCAACATTATTAAGTATCAGAGAAATGTAAATCGAAACCACGATGAGATACCATTTCCCACATACTAGGATGGCCAGAATCAAAAAATCAGCTAATAACAAGTGCTGCATGAATATGGAAAATTCAGAACCCTTGCACACTGCTGATGGGGATGTAAAATTGTACATCCATTCTGGAAAACAGTCTGACAGTTCCCACAATGGTTAAATATGGAGTTATAACATGACCCAGTAATTCCAGTCCTTAATACATACTAAAAAGAAATGAAAACATATATCCACACAAACACTTGCATGTGAACGTTTATAGCAGCACTATTTATAATAGCTAAAAGGTGGAAATATCCCAAATGTCCAGCAACTGATGAATGAATAATCCAAAATGGTATATCTATACAGTGGAATTTTATTCAGCCATAAATAGGAATGAAGTACTGAAACATGTCACAACAAGGATGAACCTTCAAAACATTCTACAAGGAAAAAGTTAGTTACGAAAGGCCGCATATTATATGAGTCCATTTATATGAAATGTAGGTAAATGTACAGAGTAAGAAAGTAGATTTGTTGGTGCTTGGGGCTGGGGGTGGGAAAATGGGAGAATAGGTGGGTGATAGCTAAAGGCTGAGGTGCTTCTTTTTGAGGTGATGGTAATTTTCTAAAATTGACCATGATGCTAGTTGCATATATCTATGAATATAGTAAAATCCACTGAGTTGTATATTTAAATATGTGACTTTGTGGTATGTGGATCATATCTCACAGCTACTTCTTTAAAAAGCAATAGATATTACCTTTTGCACTTATGACACAAGTCCACTTGCTTTGAAATTAAGTGTCCAATACTATCATCATTTTTAACCACAAAATTGAAAATAGTTGTTTTGATACTAAATAGGGGCAATCAGAGAATAAAAAATCATCAGATAGCCTAACCAGAATGAATTGCAGTCTGTAGACTAAAAATAGCACCTACTTTATTTCCTTCCCTAAAAACTACAAACCCTATGAATGAGAGGATACACTGGAAATGGTTTGTCACAGGACTGTAGAATGTTAGGGCAGGAAGGAAAACTTGGAGAGAATCTCTATGGGGATATTCCACATGAGGAATCTAAGACATAGGTCCCAAAATGCCTAACATCACATAGCAAATTTATGGAATCACTGACCATGGAACTTTTCATTTTGATCCCCTGTCCCAGTCAAATAATTGTTGAAGCTGGAAAGTAAATGTACAGATGGAAGGCAGAGACAGATGCAAATGAATTTTCATACATCCTCCAAATAGTAGGAACTGGAGAATTCATGCTCCATCCAAGGAGAGCAGCATGACTTAGCCCCTATCGATGGTCTAATTTTTCACCTTCAGAGTTGCAAGAGACACTAGAAATCCAGATTCCTATATGAAATCTTCTGATTTTTAAATTCGAATAAATTTAAAGATACTCATATGTGTTGGTTTTGATCTAGTGTCTGGCTGTCTTTGACCTCTGGAAATTTTTTTCTTTAGATCCTTCCCTGGATTTTTTTTCTCTGCCTTGAACTATCTCAACAAAGAAGATTCGATTTGGGTTTCGGTGTTGTCACGAGAAGGATAAGAAATAGAAAGAACACGTTCTTGTAGGACACACCAAAGAGTGTTTATCTGTGACTCATTAGTAGTTAAAAAAAAAAAAAAAGACTCTATTACTTAGATATCTATTACTTAAGATCCCATAAAGGTCAATTTCTCCCCAGTGGTACATTTTTATTAAATGAGTAGCCACCAAGGAGTTATATGAGAAGAAACAGGTTCCTACTCAGCTTTATTTTTCTCAACCACTTTAATTCCTCGGAGTCAATATGTTGACTTCCTTCTGGAAAAGTCTCTTGTAGACATCAGAAATTGTTTTAAAACCTTGGGTAAGATGTAGAAAGATATTTTATTACAATTTAAAAATTCTTATACAGGATATGGATATCCACAGCCATACCAGCCAGTTCAGCTTTATCTGCTATCAGATTTAGATTAATAAAATTGCTAATATTTCAGAAAACATTTCAAAGACATTTCATGAAATTAGAGAAATGATTCTTTAATGTGAATGGATTCATTATTAAGAAAACTTCTAGCACCTAAAATAAGCAAAAGAGTTATAGGAGGAAGAAATAGAGGACTGTCATTCTATTCAAATTGAGTTGTTTTCAGACTTGGAGACTGTGAAGCTCCTCTGCATTTATCCTAGAATACCAAACCTTATATGACAGGGTAGTTGGAAAACTGGGTAGTGCTATATCCTGAAGCAGAAACAAGTGAATGTGTCATAATCCTTTATTTCATGGAATCCATTGTATTAGAGTATGCTGTCCACCAAGTAAAGGTTGATTTTAGAGACTCATTTTTTTAAGGCCAAAACCCCTTTAGAATAAGAAAATATTCCTTGGTTCTGTCTACTGGGGCAAAAGAAATGCTTCTCACTTATGATAAATTCCTGTACTGCACATTGCTTTAGAAAGTCAGCCAATTTCTGGCCTCTAAAGATTTTTTCCAGTAACTTCTTGAGTCCACTCCTTGAATACACAGATTTGCCTGATTCAGTCAAAAATGTCATCAATCAGGATTGTGCAGTAAATAATAGTGTAGAGATCACTCCCTGAGCAACAGTGAATGATTGTTCCAACACACAACATTCAGGATTATTAGATGAGAAGTAAAGAATTCTGGAAAGATGGATTATGCCGACTAGCTGCAGGCAGGTGACTCATGCTTGCTAATGGTGGAAAGCATGTCGTGGGGAAATGGCTAAAATAAAATGAATATGAAGTTCACATTGCTTTTATTCAACAAATATAAGTGAATATAGAGATGACCAATACATGGTTGTCAACTTTTAAAAGGCTCCACTTTTCGCATACCATAAAGTCACAACTCATAAAAGGTAATAAAGTATTTTCTCTAAGATTTTTTTTTTTAACTTTGGAGTCAATTTAAAGTTTTTTTGTATAACATATACAAATTATATCAACATGTTCACATATCATTTATGAAGCTCCTTTGAAGAAATTAGGTCTATAAAGTTCCAGTTATAACACTGTTCTTCCTTGTTCTTAAAGGAGATCTTGTCCATATGGCAAACTTCTTTTTTTTTTTTTTTTTTAAGATTTTATTTATTTTTTCAGAGGGAGAGCATAAGCAGGGGGAGTGGTAAGCATAGGGAGAAGCAGACTCCCTGCTGAGCAGGGAGCCCGATGTTGAACTTGAACCCAGGACCCTGGATCATGACCTGAGCTGAAGGCAGACACTTAACTGACTTAGCCATTGAGGCATCCCCATGTGGCAAACTTCTAATCAACCTTCGAGACTCAGTTTATTTGTCACCTCCCCCAATTTTGCTTCTTTTCCTCTACTCAGGAGGATGTATTGCGCTTCCAGCTTTGTGCCTGTAGTAATAGTATTAACAATAATAGCTCACAGTTATCAACCACTTTCTATGTGCCAAGGACTGTTCTGAGAGGTAAGTAATTAACTCTTACAAAACTGTATGATACAGGTGTTACTCTTCTGCTTGTTGTACTTATGAGGAACATGAGGGATGGAGAGGCTATATGTGTTGCCCAGGCTCACATAATGAGTGAGTGGCAGAGCTGTGATATGGACACAGGAGGTTGCCCCAACCACTGTGCAATGTCCCCACATTGTCCCACTGCGCAATGTAGATGCACTCATCCTCATCCATCATAGAGTATTAAATTAGTGTTTAAGAGTCTACTTCATTGCCAACCATGTTCTCTGTAGAAATTAGGGCTGTTCCTCATTGGTATTTGAGTGCCCAGGGTCCAGAAAATCCAAAGTAAGATAGCTGTTTAGGTCAAAGCATAGATTTGCCATTTGCCATCCTTAGCAATGTTTTAGCTCTTGCATTCTTTCCAAAGTGGTACTTTATTAATCCAAAGTACTCTTTTTTTTTAACAGCTTGTATTCAAGATGCATCTTGAAAGAGACAGTGCTTCATTGAGATTTTATTGCCATTCTTCCAAATTGTCCCATTGCTAAAGAAAGGCCATGCCATTTTCTCACTCTTAGAACCATGAGCCACCATGTAGAAGATCGTCTACCCTGAGGCTGCCACCCTGGAGGTGCCATGAGTAGGCACTCTAGATTACAGAGACAGCTGAGTCCAGTTTTCCAATCATCCCAAGGGGGTAGTGAAGGATTCTTGGGTCTTTCAGACCAGTTCATTCACTAGTTGAACACCACTGAGTGACTTGATTTAATGCCCTGCTGTAGCCATCTTGAAATTCTTAATTTTTGAACAAGAGACCCTTCATTTTCATTCTGCATTGGACCCAACAAATTATTTAGATTATTCTAATTGCATCATTGGATCACACTTTATTATATATTCTTGGAAACTAGTTTCTCTTCTCTCTTGTTAATTACTCTTGTCTCCTCACCTTGACTGTTGACAGTGTCTTAAAGATGGACTCACCTTACACTAGTTAGAATGGCAAAAATTGACAAGACAAGAAATAACAAATGTTGGAGAGGTTGTGGAGAAAGGGGAACCCTCTTACCCTGTTGGTGGGAATGCACGTTGGGACAGCCACTGTGGAAAACAGTGTGGAGGTTCCTCAAAAAATTAAAAATAGAGCTACCCTATGACCCAGCAATTGGACTGCTGGCTATTTACCCTAAAGTCACAGATGAAGTAAAAAGAAGGACCATATGCACCCAATATTCATAGCAGCAATGTCCACAATAGCCAAACTGTGGAAAGAGCCGATATGACCTTCAACAGAGGAATGGATAAAGAAAATGTTGTCCATATGCACAATGGAATATCACTCAGTCATCAGAAAGGATGAATACCCAACATCTGGATCAACATGGTTGGAACTGGAGATTATGCTAAGTGAAATAAGTCACACAGAGAAAGATAATTATCATATGGTTTCACTTATTCCTGGAACACAAGGAATAACATAAAGGACATTAGGAAAAGGAAGGGAAAAACGAAAGGGGGGAAATCATGGGGAGACAAACCGTGAGAGACTATGGATTCCAGGAACCAAACTGAGAGTTTTAGAGGGGAGGAAGTGGGGGGCTAAGTGAGTCCGGTGATGGGTATTAAGGAGGGTATGGATTGCATGGAGCACTGGTGTTAAATGCAAATGATGAATCATGGAACATTACATCAAAAACTAATGCTGTACTGTATGGCAGTTAACATAACATAATAAAAATAATAATAATTAAAAAAAGGCAGACTCAGTACCTTCCTCTACCTCCACAACTCCTCACCAGGCTTAGGTATAGGTACCTAGGCAATATGTTTTGAGAGAGTTGGCATAGGAGAGTAAATGGCATTTTTAGTGTATATAGCCCTCAGTGAAACATGCAAAGGTCAGCAGAAGAGCCATTAAATCTGTTTACTTGCTTTTCTCCAAGATGCACTTTCTGCTTGGGTGTCCTGATGACCCATTGGTGTCGGATGAAGCAGAGGACAGATACAAACAAAAGCTATGTGTAGGCCCCAACATGAAGGTTTACAAAGAGGGTTTTTACCTTCTCTCTACTCCATTTTTCTTGTAGCCCCAATTGATGAGTTTTATCACTGTGTAGGGTTCAAATCAAGCATGTTAATTATGCTCTTTGGAAAGTGACTACATAAAGTGGTCTTTCAAAGCAAATTAGTTTTAGAAATACCAATTAAAAAGGCACTGAAGTAAGTCTGTTGCTTTAATTATCTTACCTTCTAACAACAAAATTTAGAAATAGTATTTCTTATAAAAAGGAAGATCACTAATGCAAATAGAGCTCTTATCATAAATGTTAACAGAAAATAATGAGAACAGCATAAGTTGAAATGCCAGGGATCAAGGAAGAGAGGGGAAAAGAAGAGAAGGTGTATGGTTATGTAGAGGCAAGAGCAGTTAAGGTTTCCCTGTCACTTTAAGTCAGTTTACCTAAAATGCTGTTATATATGTTAACAATCTCATTTTTTTAAGGATTTACCTTATTTATTTGTTAATTTATTTGAGAAAGAGTGCAAGCCTGAGCAGCTGAAAGAGGCTGAGAGAGAAGCAGACACCCTGCTGAGCAGGAAGCCTGACCCTGGCCAGATTCCAAGACCCTGAGATCATGACCTAAGCCAAAGGCAGACACAAAACCGACTGAGGCACCCAGACACACCTCGATCTCATTTTTTAACCACTTGGTAACATGAAAAAAGCAAAAAACAATAACAAGTAAGTTTCTTCCTTTAGAGGTCAGTTTCTGGAATAGTATGAAATATTTTTGGTAGGTGAGGTTAAGGAAGGTCTTATCTAGGCCTTATCTCCTGGGATACTACATTTATGAATGAAGTGAGGGTTTGCATAACTATCAGAGGAATAATACATGTAACTGGAGTACTTAATGTCTAAGGCATCTGATTCTAGCACAAAAGGATTCATTCTGCCCTTCATTTATTTCTTCACCAAATATTCAAGAGCCTAGTCTATACCTGGAAAGAGTCTAGACCCTGAGAGAAATACTGGAACGTAAATATGGTTCTATACCTTTTGTGCATTTCTGGTGATGAAAATAACTTTCTCTCTATACTTTTCCCGTTTGTAGAAATGTGGAGGACAGTTAAACCCAGCCAGCAATGAAAATTCAGTAACACTGTGGTTCATGTTTTTACTTATTCACAAGTCACTGTTTACCAAACTTGTTCAATGACAATCCCATGCCTGACCTGACAAAAATACTCTTTGTCCTAGTTAAAGGAATGATCCACTCTTGCATTTTTAAAACAATACACCGTTTTACCCGAGAGATGACAAAGGAAGCACTCTGTGTGCGTGTTTGAACAGTACCACCTGTTGGAACTTGTAATGCTTTTGCTTGAGACTCTTCCGAATTCAAGATTTAAACTTTCCTCTAGTCACACGAGAGCTATTCTGAGCACTGCCAAGAAAATAATGACAAGATCCTCTGTCCCTGCAACCCAGGCATTTCTGAGCCCAGCTTCAAGGAGAAACAGCTTTCCACACCAGCAGCTGAAGCACGTTGTGTCAATAAGATGGAATGTGCCTAATTTCACTTTGCAGTGTCCACTGGAACCCCAACCCCGGTACGATGACTGTTTAATGTGCACAGTTACTTGGGAGTAATGGCAGTACCCTTGCAGGGTGCTTGGATGGGAAACAGCTGTCAGATGTGAAGCCACTGTTACATGTGGTTATTCCAGATAGGTTCACTGACTGTTCTGATTCAGTTCCTGTTGGTTAACTAGAAGGAAGAATGTAATATATTCTTCTTTGAAAAACAACTATATATATATATATATATAAACTTTCTGGGCAGGACAAGTTCAAGGAAAAAGAATAATGGTCACACTCCGTTATTTGGAGAAATTCAGTAGTTTGGCCCGAGAAAACTGGAATTCACCATAAATTTACAATCATCATGGTGTAGGGATTATTTTTGGAATTCTGACTGTTCTGGCACAGGAAGGGCCACAGACTGACTTTATTCCTTTATTCAGTCTGCCTAACCTGCTCCCACCAGCAGGTTCAGAAAACATAGAGACAAGTAATTTTAAAGGAAATGGCTTATATTCTTTAAATTCATAATTGACAATTCCATAGGGAAATAGGGAGGAGATCATGGAAAATAATGGGGTCAATCACAATGATGAAAAATGGGAAGGGTAAAAAGTCACTTATTTATCTTAAATAAATAAGAAAATAGTAGGAAAAACAGATATCATTAACTGTATTTTCTGGTCCCTTATGGTTATAATAAATAAGAGGGAAGTGAAACTCAAAACATAATATTGTATTTTTATCTATCTATCTATCTATCTATCTATCTATCTATTTTGGTCCTCTTCTATGATTCACCTTGTCAGACTCCAAGGACTCCTTTGCCTTTGGTTAGACAAGTACAAGTTTTCATTCATTCTCTCATGTTTTTGAGCATTTTTAAATGATAGCTGAGTTATGAGTCATTGCCAAGCTCTTCGGCATCATTATACCAAAAGCACATAACATGTTTTCTACCTGTCGATGTAAATTATTGCCTGCATGTAGAACTCCAGGAACGATTTGGCTTCCTGCCCACATAAATGACTTCTCATCGTTCAGGTTTCAATCTAATGCCAGTATGTACCATAAGATGTATGTTCAATCCTACAAATGAGTTGCATGTGCATTTCAATTTCAGAAAACCTGGCCTGAATTTTAAAAGAAAGCGTTTGGGATCTATTGTATTAGAGGTACTTACAATGTAAGATCAAAAATAGTGGTAGACTTTGGGTACTATACCAAATATTATTTTATTTTATTTCATTATTTTTAAAAGATTTTATTTTTTCATTTGACAGAGAAAGCACAGCGAGAGAGGGAACACAGCAGGTGAGTGGGAGAGGGAGAAGCAGGCTCTCTGCTAAGCAGGGAGCCCAATGGGGGGGTCGATCCCAAGATCCTGGGATCATGACCTGAGCCAAAAGCAGACACTTAACAACTGAGCCACCGTGGCACCCCATAATAATAAATTTTAAAAAGAAAAAAATAAGACAAATGACGCCTTCATTTTGTGAACTTGGTTTTCCAGAGAACCAAGATACATTGTGAGCTTTCTTTTTCAATTACCTTTGCTTTTTTTTTTTTTTTCAATTTGTATTCTCTCATCTTCTGACCACTAGCCTACTATTTCAAATAAACTTGGAAAGAAAAGGTAAAATACCTTAAATATTTGAAAAGAAAAGTATCTTAAATAGGAAGCTAGGGATTCAGAAAGCATATGTTATATAGGCAGAATCTACTCCAAGCCCAAGTAAAAAATATAATTTTAAGCTTCTTTGCTTTCTTTTGGTGATTTTCTTTATGGGGGAAGATCTATATGAAGTTTATTAGCATGCACTCCAAATTTAACAAATTAAAAGAATTGTCAAACAAAATGCTTTTTAAAAGTGTGGCAAGGGGGCACCTGGGTAGTGCAGTTGATTAAACGTCCAATTCTTGATTTTGGCTCAGGTCATGATCTCAGGATTGTGAGTTCAATTCCTGCATTAAGCTTCATGCTGGGCATAGAGCCTGCTTTAGATTTTCTTTTCTTCCTCTCCCTCTGCATCACCCCCCTTCAAAAAATAAAGAAAGAAAGAAAAAGAAGAAAAGTGGCAAGAAGCATTTATTTCTGTACATGCATGCTAGTAAAAAGACCAAAGGACATGATTTCAAAAAAGGAAACATGATTGGCCGCTCTTTTAGAGCACTAAATATAGGATACATTGGACAATAGAGTGTTCTGGAGTAACTGAAAACAAAAAACATTTCATGTTGTTTTACATTAACAAAAAGAACTACAGCAGTTTTATGACCAATACTGACTAAAAAGACACCAGTGGTGAGAATGAAGGCATCTCCTTCACTGGGATTGTGCACCTTCTGTAAAAGCCATCAGCTACTTCTGTCATGTAATCACACAGGTAATAAATATTACATATTATACCAAATATATTTTAATGGCTTCTCTTTTCACTCAGCTGTAGAACAAAACCAACAAAGTAAGACAGTGTTTGTAAGTCACCATTTTTTAAATGTAAGAAAACTAAGTTGAAGTAAAAAAAAGAAAATATTGGTATTGCAGAATGTAATACTTCCTCATTTTCCATAATTTTTTCTTTTAATAGACCCGGTTAAAGATTGAATCATCACTGAATACTAGTTTCTTCTATTCAGCATAATTCTATTTGTGTACTGAGACTTCGTTGTTCACATTATACCGAAGTCGTCTTATAAAGAAAGAGACGCAGTGGACATTGACGTTGCTAGTTGTCAGAATCTTAGCACACTCTCCTGCCCCTTAGAATTTAGGTAATGTTTATTCTTACCCTTCATCAGATATTGCCATTTCTTTTTGTTATTTCATGTTTGTATTATGACCCAAAGTAGATGGTAAGTTTTTTTTTAAGATAAGGACCATTTTCTGAGTCACTTTTATAGTAGGTCTTCAGACTCTGACACATCACTGAGTTGTAGTTTGGCTTTAACTTTATGTGTTCTTAAAGAGTTTTGAGTCAGGTACTGTGTTAATGGTATCAATAAACCTTTTCTTTGCTATCAATTGTATGTCCACAGAATTGTAGCACTAAAACTTATATCCCACATAATCAACATTTTTACTTCACAGACAAGAAAACCAAGACATAGAGCCATTAAATATTTGGCCCAAAGTCAAATGGAGGATTCATAGCTTTCAAACATAGGAAAAGGGTTCATCCTATATTTAAGTAAACTCTGGCCCAGACACCTGGTGTTTCTTGGCAGCCTGCCTTAAGAAGGATCATAACTGATGAATGGACATTTATGGCTTATTCAAATTAAGATAAATCTCACTCATTAGTTGGCATAAGGCAAATTAATTCCTAAGCATAATTTTTAGAAACCAAATGCTTTGGTACAAATAGTGAAGCAAGATCAGTAGTCTAGGTGAAGTTGCCAAGTTTTCTAACAAAGTCTCTCTGCAAGGGCTTAGCAAACTACCTAAGGATCATTTAATTACTTTATTCACTCATGCATAGACATATGTGAACACAGCAATACATCTGGCAGCCTCCTTTCTAAAGAATTTAAAAAGAGTCATCAAATTCTCTAAAACATGGCTGTCAGATTTTCCAGGTTAGAGGAGTTTGATTGAAATGGTATGTTTCAGAAATAATTACTTTTCCTTGGTGTTGGATAAAAATGTTTGTTGAATTAATTGATATATGATTTAGTAAAAGGACTTTGGGTAAAAGCCTCTTGAGCTTGAATGCGTGGATGAATGAATGAATGAATGTGTTAGAACAAGATTAAAGGCAAAAGGAGGAGAATTATAATGGAGAACAAGAATCCTGCTTTCTTTTTCTAGGTAGTACAGGTTGCCCTGTGCCAAGCCAAGAATTTTCTTAACATTCCTCTGGATAGGGAAATTTGACTTGGAATTCCTTTCTTAATAGGTTTTCTGAGATAAATCAAAGGCATAAGAAGTTAGGAGCAGAAATTAAGCTGTAAATTAATAGCACTTTTATGAAATAATGCTATATATATTTCTGCAACACGTATAGGGAATATTTATGCTTCACTTTTTTTTTTTTTTGAAATTCTAAGCTGTATCTTGATGTGAATTGAGATGAAATTCTCAAATCAGTTTCTTTGGACATTTTATTTTCAAAACCATAACTTGATATCAGCGTCAACAAATAACCTCTCAACACTGCGCCTATCAGATAATTTGTTCTGATTTCCTTTCTGCAGAAAAAGAGAGCACTTGAAAATGGATTAAGCATTTTGTCAAATTTGTCAGGATAATGGAGAGCTACATTTTTCTTTTCCAATAAAGTGAGAAAATCTTTTCCTCTCAGCCATATTCCTTTTTATTGAGATATGATTTACATGTAATAAAAAACAGATTTTAAGTGTATAATTAAATGATGTTTGAAATCATCACATCACACCTATATAATCCGTAATTCAGAAAGTTTCCTCAATCCCTTCAAATTCCCTTCAAATTCAATCCCAATCAAATTCAATCCCTTTTCCAAGAGGCAACAATTGTTCTAATCTTATATTTGTTACATTTATTTGAAACTATGCATATATATATATGTATATATGTGTATATATATATGGAATTATACATATGGAACTATATACATATATATATTATACATATGGAACTATATATATATAAACTATATATGTGTATATATGTATATCTATATACATATATATATGGAATTATACAATACAATATATACTCCTCTCCAGTTTGGCTTCTGCCCAGTGTAATGTTTTTGTGATTCATGTATGCCTTTGCAGATATCAGAAATTTATTTTTGTTGTTGTTACTGAGTAGGTATTCTACTAAGTAAATATACCACAGTTTGCTTATCCATTCTCATTTTGGTGGTCAATGGACTGTTTCAGTTTGGGGAAATTATTTTTAAAAATCTACTCTGAACATTCTTGTACAGAACTTTTTGCAAAAACTGTTTTTATTTCTTTTAAGGTCATGATTACCTTTAAAAAAGACTGCAAAACTGCTTCCCACCAACAACATATAAGCATTTCAGTGGCTCTTCTTCCTCACCAACATCTGATATTATTAGCTTTCCTTATTTTCACCATTCTGTTGGGTGTGAGGTGGTTTGTTGTAATTTTATTTGCATTTCTCTGATGTGCCATTTCATATACTTGTGGGCCATTTGTATTCTTTTGCTGATTTATGTCTTAGCATGGGGTCTATTTTGGTGATAATCCCATAAATGATTGGGAAGAACCTACATTTTATAATGATTGGGTATAATATTCTCTATAAATGTCAGTGAAGACATGCTGGTTGATAGGTATTCTATCAAATCTTCTACATTCTTACAAATTTTTTTGGTCAACTTACATGTTCAATTACTGATAAAGTGAAGTCAGATCTCTGATTATGGTTGTAGATATGTCTATATTCTTCATTAATTCTGTTAGTATTTTCATCATATGTTTGGGAGTTCTATTATTAAATATATACACCTTTAGGATTGTTATATCTTTTTTTTTTTTTGGAACTGGCTATTTCATCATTATGAATTCTCTCTCTTTATCTCTGCTAATACTCTTTATATTGAAGATTACTTTTTTCTGTTATCAGCTTGTTTTCTTTCCCTATCAGCTTGCTTCCTTCCTTCTTTTCCCCCATCTCTATAATACTCCATTGCATTCTTTATCCATTTGTCCGTTGAAAGGCATCTTGGTTCTCTCCACAGTTTGGTGACTGTGGCCATTACTGTTATGAACACTGGAGCACAGGTGGCCCTTCTTTTCACTACATCTGAATCTTTGGGGTAAATACCCAGTAGTACAATTGCAGGGTCATAAGGAAGCTCTATTTTTAATTTCTTAAGGAATCTCCACACTGTTTTCCAAAGTGGCTGCACCAACTTGCAATCCCACCAACAGTGTAAGAGGGCTCCCCTTTCTCCACATCCTCTCCAACACTTGTTGTTTACTCTTGTTAATTTTGGCCATTCTAACTGGTGTGAAGTGGTATCTCAGTGTGATTTTGATTTCGAATCTTCCTGATGGCTAATGATGATGAACATTTTTTTCAAGTGTCTGTTAGCCATTTGTATGTCTTTTTTGGAGAAGTCAGACTTTCATTCTTTTTTTTTTTTTTTAAATATTTTATTTATTTATTTGACAGACAGAGATCACAAGTAGGCAGAGACGCAGTCAGAGAGAGAGAGGAGGAAGCAGGCTCTCCGCGGAGCAGACAGCCCGATGCAGGGCTCGATCCCAGGACCCTGCGATCATGACCTGAGCCGAAGGCAGAGGCTTTAACCCACTGAACCACCCAGGCGCCCCCAGACTTTCATTCTTAAAGCAGTTTTAGGTTCACAGCAAAAATGTGTAGAAGGTACAGAGGTGTCCTTATACTCCCTGACTCCACAGGTACAGTCTTCCCCACTATTACCATCCTGCACAAGAGGATACATTTGTTACATTTGATGAACCTACCTTAGTACATCAGTATCACCCAAAGTCCATAGTTTACATTAGAGTTTTTCCTTGATGTTGAGAATTCTATGGGTTTGGACAGATATGTAATGACACATATCTACCATTATAGTATCATTTAGAATAGTTTCACTGCCCTTAAAATCTTCAGTGTTTGCCTATCCATCACAACTTTGCCTCCTAAACTCTGGCAACTCTATTGACATGCAGTTTTGACTGGTCTCCCTCTCTTTTGGTCCAGGAAGCAGTGTAGGGGACACACATTTTGATCAGGTGCAGATTACTTTAAGAAACATTCTCTTGTTCCAGCATTACAAGTTAACAATGCATCTTTTGAAGAAAAAAATTCCTCTTTGCCATCTCTGGGCAGGTCAGATCAGACCTGACATTACCAAAAGAACCACCTGAGGGCTTTCCTCCACCCACTAATGACTGCTTACGTCACAGAATTTTATCTGTAATTAAATATATTCTGTCTAATTTAAGAACAGAATCTGATAAAGATTATGGTTCTAGTATAAAAGACAGAGTTCTTTTTAGTTGCCAACACTTCAGAGCTGTATCATCTTTTACTCTCATTTTGTGTAGGTTTTTCCAACTTGACTCAGGGCATTTGCTTAATCTCTTTATAGATTAATATTTTAATTTTCTAAAGGGACAACGAATTGCAAAAGCTTTTGGAAAAGGGTATATATTGTTTTCAAGTATCTTTTCTAGAATATTTAAAAGTTGGCTGAACTATAATGAGTTGGATTGGCTTAGTATCAGTGCCATAAAATTCAGTTAACCTCACAGTCACTAAATTTGATTTGTAAAAAAGAGCATAATTCTATATAAAAATGGTGTTTCATACTTCATTAGATTTGATTGATCTCAATCATGGTTATATATATGCTACAGATTAACTTAAACAGGATTTCAACTTTCAAGTGGTTCCAGCTTTATAGATTCTAGATTAGATTCTAGAATATCACCAAAATTACTTTTCTCCTGATAGATTGAAAATCATTACATATTGAACAGATTAAATATTACTGTGTTTTTGAGGAGATTAGGTTCTCTCTAAGAGAGGAAAAATGAAGCCATTGAAATATGAAAGTTTATCACCCTGTCTGAAATGTGATCCCGTCTCTCTGCATAAAAGAGTATGGTACACAGAACAGTTTAGTGATTGTGTTCCCAATGACATTTTCTTGCATTCCTTCATGTTGGAAAATAAAATTTACATTATTTTTGATTATCCACATATAGTTTTAGTGAGTTTAAGTCCGATGATTATCCACATATAGTTTTAGTGAGTTTAAGTCCGATGTGGAGGGACCCTTGGATCTTACTTTCACGTCAGAAGCAACTGGTCAATCATGAGCCACAGACTTGAGGGGGCCGAAGGGTTCTTAGATTTTTTTTTTTTATAAGATTTATTTCTTTATTTTAGAGAGAAACAGAGACAGAAGGGGAGTGTATGAGCAGGAGGGACAGAGAGATAGAGAAGGGAGATTCTCAAGCCAACTCCACATTGAGCAGAGTCCAAGGTAGGGCTCGATCTCATGACCCTGAGATCACTACTTGAGCCAAAACCAAGAGTTAGATGCTCAACCAACTGTGCCACCCAAGCGCTCCTAAAGAGGTTTTTGGTTTTGTTTTTTTGTTTTTTGTTTGTTTGTTGTTTTTTTTTTAGAAGTACTACAATAGCAATGACTGGGTCACCATTTGCCTTTCATAGCTTCATGGACAAGGATCTTAATAATACCCTGTATATTCCCTTAGTATGCTGTCCTCTCCTTAAGAGTGATGAGTAGTGATGAGTATCCCAAATCACTTCTTTGTAAGATT
The DNA here is from genome assembly GCF_030435805.1 of Mustela lutreola. Classification (NCBI taxonomy): domain Eukaryota; kingdom Metazoa; phylum Chordata; class Mammalia; order Carnivora; family Mustelidae; genus Mustela; species Mustela lutreola. The sequence goes on along the minus strand of NC_081292.1, from coordinate 153,644,073 downwards.
GATACGTTTTCTTGTATCAGTCCTTCTCAAACCCAGACTTTTGGCTCTCTTCATGAAACCCAATAGAATAGCTGAAAGTTTTGGGGGAGAAAAAGGAGAGACTGTCAAATTAAGAACCTATCAACCACACCATTTTTTAATTCCTATATCCTCCTTTGAAGACTTTATTCTTTCTATTCCTGCCCCCTTTTCTTCCAATACAGGGATATAAACAAGCAAACTCACAGAACTGGTAGGAGTTCCAGAAACAAATTCTCTAAAGCACAGAATAGTGCAATGAAGACAGTTAACAGTCCACCAACAAAAAATGTCCTCTTTCTCTATGTAGCAGAATCTCTGTTTTTTATCTGGGAACATGGTTACTCAGAACAAATATTTTCCCAGCCTTGCTTTCATCTAGATGTGGCTGTGTGACTACATTCTGGAAGTGTCATATAGCAGCATCTGAGAACTTTCCTTAATAGAAACTAATGTGCACTTTTTGTTCTTTCTTCTTTATCTCTTACTGTCTTCTGGATGGAATGCAGATGTGATGGTTCAACCTGATGTATCCTAGAAAAAACCTTAGTAATGGTACCTGTTTCTCTGAGGATCTCTCTTTTGAACTCTCTTCTGTAATTCTACATAAAGAAAAATCAACTTTTATATTGTTTTAACTACTGTTTCTTGGGTGCTTGTTACTTGCAGCCAAACCTACCTCTAACTAGTATATTTAGTATTACTCAGCTTTATTAGAAATATTTCTCCCAAAGGTATTTATTATAACAGCTATGTCTTTCATTTACTGTAATTTGCAAGTAAAAAATTCAACAAATATTTGAAATGTCAGTCTTTTTTATCTTCACCCACCAAAAAGAAAATTTGTGTATTCTATATTCCAAATGTGTTTATATATGAACTTTCATCTTTAAAATAATCTTGACACATAATCAATTCTTCCATTTTCTGAAATGTCACTATTGATTTAAGGATGACCACACTGATACCAATGATCATTATGGATCTAATAATACCTCACCTCAATTTTGTAGTCCAACTCTGTGCCTGTATTATTTTTTTGAAACTTTCTAAAAACAATGGTGTGATTTCCAATTCTATGTGTAAGGAGCTTTAAAGTCACCACTACATCATAACAACAAGTAAAAATCTGAACAGACTGAAAAGTCAACAACTCTTCTCAAATCCATAAGAGATTTGAAGACACAAGACAAAATGCTACTCCTGATATTGAAGAGAAAGATAAGATAATACAGGGAGTCACAGCTTAACAGGACAGAGGCACATCAGAAGTCATTGTGGGTATCAGTGCCAGGGTAGAAAAACCTGATCTGTAATTGACAAATTGCTGAAGATTCAATGTGGACAACTCTAAGAGATAAAAACTCCACAGGGCCCCAGTCATAGGGAGAGCCACATAATATTATGTGATTTACCCCAAGGAGTTTGAATGGGTTCCCACAGTAAATATCAGAGAAAAATCCCCTTAAGCTTCTGGCAGAGGAAGAGGAAAAGGTACCATTTGAAATATGCCACAGTATTCTATTTTTGTTAAAAAGTCTCCTTTCATGAGAAACTAGCTAACCAGCGCCTAAGCTGCTAGATATTATCACAGTCAAGTAGAACTGGGGGAAGGGAAATACCCTAATTCAGCCCACTATAAACCACTCTAGCCATTCCTTTGCAACTGAGATGGAAGGGGGAAAAAAATGAAAAATTTGTGAAGTTCACAGTCTAGAAACATAGGTCACTAAAAGACTGAGAGCTAATCATAGGACTAAAGAACACTTCTCTCTCCCCACATTTCAACACCACATTATAAAGAACTATTTACAGCAACTTTTTTTGCCTGATACATCATGGCTGTCAGGAATAAAATTACAGGGCAAATCAAAGGCAAAAAACACAATTTGAAGAGACAACAAGCATCAGAACCATATTTATTGGATGACTGGGATGCTGGAATCATCAGACTAGGAATTGAAAACAACTCAAATTAATATGCTAAAGATGCTAATGGATAAAGTAGAAAGCATGTCAGAACAAATGAGCAAGTTAAGAAAATCCGAAGAAGGCACCAAAAAGAAATGTTTGAGATAAAAGGCACTGCTACAGAAATGTAGAATAATGTTGATGGGCTTATTGGTAGATGGGACATGGCTGAGGGAAGAATCTCTGAGTTTGAAGATATCTCAATAGAAACCCTCAAAACTGAAAAGCAAGGAGAACAAAGACTAAAAGAAGAAAAATAGAAGACAATACCCAAGGCCTGTAGGACAACTACAAAATATGTAACATATGCATAATGGAAATACCAGAAGGAGAAGAAAGAGAGAAAAGAACAAAGGAAATATTTGAAAGAATAATGGCTGAGAATTCCCCCCAAATTAATGTTAAACAACAAAACATGAATCCAGGTAGACTGGAGAACACCATGCAGGATAACTGACGAAAAACTACATATAGCCAAATCACTTTCAAGCTATAGAAAATCCAAGATAAAGAAAAAGTCCTGAAAGAAGCTGCAGAGAAAACACTTTACCTACAACAGAACAAAGATAAAAATTACATTCAACTTCTCCTCAGAACCAAGCAAGAGAATGGAGTGAAATATTGAACATGTTGAGAGAAAAAAAATCACCAACCTAGAATTTTGCATCCAATGAATTTATCCTTCAAAAGTGAAGGAGAAATACTTCCTCAGACAAACAAAATTTGAGGGAATTTGTTGCTGGTAGACTTGTCTTACAAGAAATATTAAAAGATGTTCTTTAGAGAGAAGGGAAATAATATATGTCAGAAACTTAGTTATGTGTAGAGAAAGGAAGAGCAGCAAAGAAGGAATAAATGAAGATAAAATGAAACCTTGTTTTTCTTATTCTTAGTTGACTTAATAGGTAATAATTTTAAACTAATAAAAGCAGCAATGTATTCAATTATGTATGCTTAGGAATATGTCATATGTCTGTGTATATATGTAAGCAGAGAAATATTTAGATATAATCTAACAAAATACATATAAGATCTATATGGGAAAACTATAAAACTGATGAATAAAATCAATATACTAAATAAATGGAGAGTGTTTCATGTCCATGGATAGGTAGGCCCAATGTTACCGAGATGCTGTTCTTCCCAGTTTTATCAATCAAATCTCAACAAATCAAAATCTCAATCAAAATCTCAACAATCAAAATCTCAACAAATAATTTTAGTAATGAATTTATCCTTCAAAAGTGAAGGAGAAATACTTCCTCAGACAAACAAAATTTGAGGGAATTTGTTGCTGGTAGACTTGCCTTACAAGAAATATTAAAATATAGAATATTAAAAGATAAACTCATTCTAAAGTTTATATGGAGAAGCAAAAGACCATTTCAGTTTCCATGAGTTTGACAAAATCAAAATTATCAAAATCATAGCCAGAACCAATGTCAAGGATCTTATTCCCTTGTTCTCTCCTAGGAGTTTAAAGGTTTCTAATGTTCAAGTGTTTAATTTATTTTGAGTTTATTTTTGTGTATAGTGTCAGGTAGGGTTCAGTTTCATTCTTTTGCATCTGGCTTTTCCCAAAATTATTTATTGAAATTATTACCCTTTCTTCATTGTATATTCTTGCATCCTTTCTCAAAAATTAATTGACTGTATATGCTTGGGTTTATTTCTGAGTTTTCTATTCTGTTCCTTTGATCCATGTGTCTGTTTTATCCCAATGCCATACTGTTTTGGTTACTATAGTTTTGTAACATAGTTTTAAATCAGGAAGTGTGATGCCTCCAGCTTTGTTCTTCTTTGTCAAGATTGCTTTGGCTATTAGTATCTTTTGTGATTTTTTAGAATTGTTTGATCAATTTCTGTGACAAATGCCATTGGAATTTTCATAGGGATTTCACTGAATCTGTAGATTGCTTTGGGTAGTATGGAAATTTGAAAAATATTAATTTTTCCAATCCATAAGCACAAAAATCTTTTCATTTATTTGTGTCTTCATGTTCTTTTATCAATATTTTATTGTTTTCAGTGAAAAGATCTTTCAGCTCCTTGATTAAATTTATCCCTAAGCACTTTATTAATTTTTTTAATGTTATTGTGAATGTAATTGTTTTTCCACTTTCTCTTTACAGTAGTTTGTTGTTAGCATAGAGAAACATAACTGATTTTTATATACTGATTTTCTATCCTCCAACTTTACTCATTTATTAGTTCTAACAGTTTTTCAGTGGCATTTTAATAGTTTTTCCTATATGCACTATCTTGTCATCATCAAATAGTGACAGTTTTCCTTTTTTTCTGATTTGGATATCTTTTACTTCTTTTTGTTGCTAATTGTTCTGGGTAAGTCTTTCTGTACTATGTTGAATAAAAGTAACGAGAATAGGTAATCATGTCTCATTCTTGATTTCAGAGGGAAAGCTCTCAGTTTTTCATCATTGAGTATGATGCTATCTCTGGGAGTGTCATATATGGTCTTTGTTATGTTCATGTACTTCCTTTTACATCCATTTGCTTAGAGTTTTTACCATGAAAGGATGTTTAGTTTTGCCCGTGCTTTTTCTGCACCTATTGAGATGATCATATGATTTTTAACCTTCATTCTATTCATGCAGTGTAGCATATTGATTTGCAGATGTTGAACCATTAAACAATGGAATATTAGCCAGCACTAGAAAGACATGTTACTGATTCACAAAAGACATGGAGAAATCTTAAATGCATATTACCAATTGAAAGAAATCAATCTGAGAAGGCTATGTATTGTATGATTCCAATAATATGACATCCTGGAAAGAGCGAAATTCTAAGACAATGAAAAAGATCAGAGGTTGCCTGGGGTTGGAGAAAGGGTTGGGGGAATGATTAGGCAGAACACAGAGGATTTTTAGGGGAGTGAAAATACTCTACATGATACCATAATGATGGATGCATGAATTATAAATTTGTCTAAACACACAGAACATACAGTACTAGAAATGAGCCCTATGGCAATCTATGAAATTTGGATTATTGTGATATGTCAATGTAGGTTCATCAATTATAACAAAATACCTTTTGGTGAGGGAGGTTGATAAAAGGGAAGGCAATGTATGTGTTGAGGTGGAGGTACATGGGAAATACATATAACTTCTGTTCAATTTTGTTGCAGGTCTAAGACTTCTCTAAAAAAATACGTTTTTAAAAAAACTATGGTGAGAATGAATGTAGTCTAGAGTGAGTAGAGTGTTCTAGAACAAGCCATTCTGTTTATGTGTCTCTGCCTGAAGTAATATTTTTACCCAGATGGTATCTGGTTAAAAATTATGGATAAAAATAAATGTAGAGCTTAAAACATCAACTAGTAGGTATTGATGATGTAGAAAAGAATTATAGTCAAGGTCAAAAAGCTGTCAGAAGGCAAAAAAAATCAAGGTGAGATTTTGAAGGGTTATATAGGCTGGCAGCAGACCTGTCGCCCTTCTCCTCTTTCAAAACAAGACCCTCGTTATTGTCCCCAACCCCTAGGGGCATCTTGGCATATGAAAGTGGTTTTCTTAAAGTCCAAATTCTTAATTGGTCATGACTAATTTTCTATGATATAACTACTAATTTCCCCACCATTTTCCCCTCTGAGCTACCACATGCAGGCTATATGTCCTCTAAATATATGAAGCTCTTCCCCATCTTAAACCTTTATATATATTTTTCCTTCAGCCTTGGATGTTCCTCTCCTTTTCTTCTGAGTAGACACTCTCAAATAACAGCTCAAACAACATCTTGTGGATGAATGCTCCCTATAATCTCCCTTCCCATGCCCTCCCTGGGCAAAGGACAAAACTACCTTCTTTGTGTGCCCAGACCACCTAGTATATAGCTCTATTATAACATCACATTTTATTGTGATTAAGTATGTGTTTGACTTTCTCTTCCCCTATACTGTGAATTCTTTGGAAGCTGAAATTGTCTTATTCCAATGCCCACTATGTTTTCAAGTATTATCTCTGTGGGCCCCATTGCTACAGAACATGAAACATGACCCACTGACAGAAACATAACACAGCAACCACATCATTAAATATTGCATTCCTTAAACAATCTGATTCTGAGCAGAAAATATTTGAAGAATAGGCCAGAGGATCTGGAAATGCTCTCTCAGAAGTATGTTGGTTCTTCCTAGGGTATAACATCACAAATCAGAGGGTCCTGCTAGGGTTGGATATGACCAGATTTTTACCTCATATATTTTGTTTCAGAGGCAAAAGTGTATAGGCAGAAAATGTCTGTGAATGGATGTATTTCAGTATTAATAGCATCTCCCAGATATAACTATCTGGGTATCCTCAAGTTCTTCACCTTCAACAGTCATTTTTAATCTTTAATACTCAAATAAAGTGGCTCAAACTCCCCATTTTCTCCCCTATAGCTTTAAGGATACTTGGGTACTTGATATTTTTTCCTGATTAATTCTGATTCTAATTTCTCATACTGCATTTTGATCTCTGATCTAAACCTTACCTTCTGTAACCCTTGTTCTTCCTCCTTTAACCCCACAAATCCTTCTCTTGTTGGTATGACCCAGAATTTTTCATTTCTCTAGTGAACCACTAGCATAGAGTTATGCATAAACTGGTTTTTATTAAAGTTTAAAGGAAATAGTATAGCATATTCCAAGCAATAATTTAAAAATTAACATTAGACATCACTGTCATAAAATTTCAGCATCCTTTCCTGCCAAAGAAATTCCTTACTAGCTAGAATTTCCTAGTACAAAGCTTGTCTTCTTTTCTGGTTTACATTTCTCCATGATAGGCTACCAAGATATTCCAGCTGCCAGCTCACAGTTTTCCAATATATTTTGAACAGAGGAATTTAACTGTCTCCACACCCATTAAACCTCCAATATGCTTTCAGTCTATTTTTGCATCTCCAGAAACTATTGGGAGACTCTAATAAGCAAAGAATGATCATTTGTAGCCTTCAGCAGCCTAGAAAACCATCAGAAATATTGAAATTTCAGTTTCTATTCTAATATAATTTAATCTGTATGCAGGACTCTTTTCATACCAGTATGCAAAAGAGAAAAAAATTTTTCTCTTCTTGTACAAGTAAGTCCCCAGAGATCATGACTCATACACATTCACATACAAATACACATGTTACACAGCATAGGTACTGAACTATCTGGTCAAGTTCTTGTATACATAGTTTCGGAATGCTTGATAGCATTCAGTCACATTTAACAAAGAGATAATCCCAGACTGGATGGAGGTTTTCTCAGCCAGGAATTGGAGGCTCAGAATTTCCATTGGTTTTTCAGGAAAGGTGTATATATCAAGCCATTCATGAAGATACATAAAAGCCATCTCTTTGTGGGGGTTTTTCAACAGCCTTGAGAATATTGTATGCACTGTCATAGGTTCAGAGCCAGAGCACACTGGATTTGAGCACAAAGGCAATATTGTGCCCTGCTATTTTCTGCTAAAATGGTAGACTTGTCTGAACACCAAGGTACTACAAGACAAGCCTGCTCCATTTGGCTGCTTCTGTTGGAGAAACATGATGAGTATTATCTGACTCCTTGTTCCCATTGTCATTGTCTACACAGTACAAGGAAAGTGCAATCAAAGAGAAAAATGATGATTTTGTGAACCTCAGCATCTTAATAACACAGATGATTTGACTGGTGTACTGGCAGGAATGTAGCTAGGCTAACACAGAACACTAATAAAGACATGCCTGAGGCCTCTCTCCCTTGATGAGCCTGTGTCTAACACATAAACATTAGCTATTTATTTAACACATGGGAGCCAGTGTTATAAAGGAGAGCAAGTAGGTACATATGTACTAACACAAATCTCATTATTATCAAACAGAAAAACAAGCCAGTGAGCAAACTAACAGGGCAGGGAATGACACACTCTTATAGGATGTTGTAGAAGTGTCTTCTCAGTTCTATAAATTAGTAAGATACAGTGAAGCAGGAAGTGCGGAAAAAGTGGAGGAAAGGAACATATATTAATCCAACCATTGTTTCATGTTCATGCAGCACTATGGAGCTTAGAACATAATCAGTATAGTGTAAATCACTTCAATTAACTGTGCTATCTCCAATTCACATTTGAGGAAACTAAGATTCAAAGAAGCTAGGTAACATGACCAAGAGCACATAGCTACCAAGCAATGGAATATGGACTCAGACAGGTGTTATGACCCCTCTATAGATTTTCTCCTATTGGTCTTTGTTGTCTCTGAAACCAGGATTACCCTGCACAAAATACAGAAAATTACATTGTTGTCATCTCATCAGAAGCCAGCACTTTCCAGAAACCTCTGTGCTTAACTGTATGTTCAGGTTTGGGTAACCTTCCCATCCTTTTTTATATTTTTGAAGATGTTTACAAATCATTATAGATATTGGAAGATTTTGAATTGATAAAGATCATGGTTTCAAAGAAGGTAAATACTCATTGTCTTAGAGCTGTTAGAATCACCTTAGGTAAAGTTGTATTTCAGATATAAGGCCATGCTAGAAAACAGTCATCTCCTTGGTTATGAGGCTTCTGAAGGAAGTGAAAGACACACTAGTGACTAGAGGTACAGCCCTTATCAGAGTATATGGCCTTTGCCTTGTGAATAAATAGGAAAGAAATTGTTATTTTTTGCACATGAATCTAGGGACACTTGAAGCTCTTCCATATGTGGATAGAGTGTGAGGAGAAATAAAATTCAGCAGTGTTCCTCATTCTTATCTTTTAATGCAATTTTTGCAAAAGCAGACATTTCATAGATGACATTCCTTGAACTTTGCATATATTTGGGATGGAAAGTATCTTTTATTGCATAATCCTACTTATTTAAATATAGTTCCCTGGGGGAAAAATAGTTCTCTGAAACCCAGAATCAATATGGCAAGAAAATTTTCTCCATTATTTTCTTCCAAGCACAATAATTTTAAAATAAGTTAGAGGTACCTGGATGCCAAGAGTTAGTTATACACCTGACTCTTGATCTCAGCTCAGGTCTTGATCCTAGGGTTGTGAGTTCAAGCCCTGCTTTGGTCTCCATACTGAGCCTAGAGCTTACTTAAAAAAAAATTAATAGATAACTATTAATGGATGCAAATTTTAAAATCACTTAGGAGGTCAGGGTGAATGTAGACTGTGACAAAAGAATCTAACTGTAATACAGGGCCACCTGGGTGGCACAGTCGGGGTTAAGCATTCAACTCTTGGTTTCCACTCAGGTGATGGGGTCAAGACCTGCATCAGACTCCATGCTCAGGGCAGTCTGCTTGAAATTCTCTTTCCCTCTGCTTCTGCCCCTCTCTCTCCCTCTTGCACGCTCTCTCTCTAAAATACCATACCTACATACACACACACAAATGAAATAAGTTAAATGTGTCAGGGTGGGGCTTTTTTTCTATTTCCTTTTAGCTTTGAGAATAATAGCCCACAACAGTGATGCAATAGGAATGGGTGGGGTTGGAGGAAGAGACAGAGCAAGAGAGGAGTGAGAGAGAGGGAGAAGAAGTGAGGAGGAGAGATTAAGGCAAAAGGGGACTTGCTGACTTGACCACAGGACACAGGTGCAGATTAAACCTGAATATCCCATGAAAGGAAGAATCACATGGAGTTTCTGGTATTTGTGTGATGAAAAGTCTACTTGAGTCTAATAGGAAGAATTGTTCTTAACCACTGTGTAGATTCAGAATATATTCATTGCCAGTCCCAAAGAAGACATTCTCTCTGGTGATGGACTGAGCTGATGCATTCTCCAGTTCTTTGTTCAGTGTGACAGCAGAATTATGAATATGATGTTTGCATTGTTTTTGATTTATTAAACATTCATCTTCAAAGAGGTATTTAAAACGAATAGGTTGGTCATCATAATGAAATGGTAAGTACTTGGACTATGGAGGCCAAGTACCCCCATATGGTAATGTATCCATTTCTCTCCCTTCCCTAGAAGTTAAACCAATGTTGGAGGAGTCAAAAAAACAAAACACACAAGCAAACAAACAAAATATTAAATATGTGCTTAAGTCACACAATAACAGGAGAAAATTCTTGGCCAAACATATTTGATATATTTTTTAAAATCATTAAAGACCAATAGACACATGAAAAGATGCTTAACCACTAATTACTAGGGAAATGAATATCAAAACCACAATGAGATACTACAGATCCCATGAACATAAAAATATAATAAAAAATACTATAAACAACTTTATATTCTCAAATTTGATAACAAATGAAATGGACAAATTCCTTAGAAGACACAATCTGCCAAAACTCACAGAAGGAGAAATAAACAATCTGAATAGGCCTGTGTCTATTAAAGAAATTAAATTAATAATTGATAGCTTTCTAACAGAAATCCCCAGGCACAGATGGGTTCAATGGTGGATACTACAAACATTTAATGAATAAATTATACCAAATCTATACAATCTCTTTCAGAGGACAAAAATAGAAAGAACACTTCCTAAATTATTCTATGAGGCTGGCATTACCTTAATACTAAAACCAGACAAAGCCATTATAAGAAAACTACAAACCTATGTCTCATGAACATAAATGCAAAAATCCTCAAAAATGCTAACAAACCAAGTTCAATAATGTGCAAAAACAATCATATACCACAACTAGGTTGGATTTATTCTAGGTGTGCAAGGCTAATTAAACATTCAAAAAGCAAATAACAATCAACCCACCGTACCAACAGGTTAAAGAAGAAAAATCATATGATCATATCAATAGGTGCAGAAAAAGCATTTGACAAAATCCAACACCCATTCATTTTAAAATGTCTCAGTAAACTATATAAAATGGAACTTCATCAACTTGATAAAGAATACTTATGAAAAACTTACAGTTAACATAATTCTTAATGGCAGGAAACTTGAGCTTTCCCACTAAGATCAGGTATGAAGTAGGGATGTTTCCTCTCACCACTTCTCACACTAAACTGGAATTTTTTGCTAATGCAATAAAAACAAGAAAAGGAAATAAAAGGTATGCAGAATTGGAAAGAAGAAATAAAACTGTCTTTGTTCACAGATAACATGATTATGCAGAAAATCTGAAAGAGTCAACAAAAATAATCTTCTGGAACTAACAAGTGATTATAGCAAGGTTTCAGATTACAAAGCTAATATACAAAAGTCAATAACTTTCTTATAATCAGTAATGAACAAGTGGAATTTGAAATAAAAAGACAATACCATTTACATGTATGTACTTACATACATGTACATACATGTATATGTAAATACATAATACCATTTACAAGCATGTGATTCTAATTACGTGTAAATACTATGAAATTAGAATTACATTACATTCCAAAATGACATACTTAGATATAAATCTAACAACAAATATATAAGATCTGTGTGAGGAAAACTATAAAACTGATGAATGAAACAAAAAAAAAAAACCCAACTAAATAGATGGAGAGATATTTCACAGTGGATTTTTAGGGCAGTGAAATGATTCTATATCTTACCATAATAGTGAATACATGACGTTATACACATGTCAAAACCTAAATAATATATAGTTCCGAGCATGAAACCCAAGGTAAACTATGGACTTTGGGTGATACTGATGTGCCAGTGTAGGTTCATCAATTATAATAAATGTACCCTTTAGGGAAGGATGTTAATAGTGGGGGAGGTTATGCATTTATGGGAGCAGGAGACATATGGGAACTTTCTGTGCTTTTTGCTCATTTTTGCTTTGAATTGAAAACTGCTCTAAAAATAGTCTATTAAAAAAACCCACACTAAATGAGATACCACTTCACATCTATTAGGATGGCTATTATAAAAAGACAGAAAATAACAAGTGTTAATAATGATTTAAAGAAACTTGAACTTACGTTATTTGTGGGAACGTAAAATGGTGTAGCCACTCTGGAAAGTGGTATCACCATACCGCCTCAAAAAATTAAACAAAGAATTACCAGAGTATCCAGCAATTCTTCCTCTGGGTATGTACCCCAAAGTATTGAAAGCAGGTACTTGAATGGATATTTATATACCGATGTTCATAGTAGCATTATTCATAATACCCAGAGCTAAAAACAACCCAAATGTCTACCAAGGAATGAATGGACAAAGAAAATGTGATATATACTACAATTATGCCTTAAAAGGGAGGGAAATTCTTCCTTTCACATTCAATGACATGGATGAAACTTGAAGATACCATGCTAAGCGAAATAAACCAGTTAAGAGAAGGACGTACATTGTATGATTCCACTTTGATGAAGATATGGAGTACATAGAGTAGTGAAATCATACAGATAGAAAGTGAAAAATAGTGGCTGCCAAAGGCTGTGGGAAAGGGAAAACGGGGAGTTTGCGTTTAATGGGGACAGAGTGTTAGTTGGGGAAGATAAAAAAGTTCTTGAGATGGATGATGTTGATGGTTGGACAACAATGAGTATACTTAATGTCACAGACTGTGCATTTAAAAATTGCCGAAATGATGAATTTTTGATGTCTTTGACCACAATAAAAGGCATTGAAGTAGTTATCACAAGAGGAATCATAAATTTGTTGGACTTCCTGGCATTTATTTTATATTATGGTCTTATTTTTATTTTGATTTATATGTGGGTGGGGCACCAAATATTTTCCTGGGCTTAGGGTTTTAAAGATTTTAGTTTGGACCTGAGTAAATCACAGATTCCTGGTGTACACAAAAATGCTAACAGCTTTCCCAGAATTATTAGCCCTTGGTTGTGTGGGAACTCCTGTCTCTTTCACTAAAAGACTCACAGTAAATAAAGGCAGCATCTAGATATCCACGGAGGTTTTTTCCAACCTTTGAAATTTGAGAAGAGTGTCACACTTGTATCAAGACACAGACTGTACTGTTTTCTCAGCTCACAAAGATACCTTGAGAGAGAATGCTTGGTGTCAGAGTTTATAGTGAACACACCTGGTGGAGAGAAGTCAAGAAAACAGACTGAAGCTATGCCCAACAAAATATTTCATACAGAAATTCAAATATTCAATTAACTTTATAATTCACTTGTTTATTCAACTAATATTTATTGAGCTTCAGGTCACCAGGAATAAAACAGTGAAAAAAATGCAATCCCAATTCTCAGGTCCATAGTCCGGGAGGGAAAAGTTTCCTTTGGAGAGTATCTGCATCTCCATGCAAAAGCAGAAGCCCCCTCTCCTAATTCTGGCATGACTATTAAGTGATTATTACCTCCCTCCCAATCCATATAGATCTTCATGGATTTTCATTTGTAACTGCTGCCATTTAAAAGAAATTTATTAGTTTTTTTTTTTTATTTTTAAAAAGGATTTTATTTATTTATTAGAGAGAGAGAGAGAATGAGAGAGAAAGCACTAGTGGTGAGGAGGGGCTAAGAGAGAGGGAGAAGCAAATTCCCTGCTTAGCTGGGAGCCCAATGCAGGGCTCCATCCCAGGACCCTGAGATCATGACAAGAGCCTAATGCTTAACTGACTGAGCCACCCAGGTACTTCAGAAATTTATTAGTTTTAATCACAAGTATACTTGGGATAATAAGAACACTTTCCCTTTCCATTGTAGCTTAGTGTCCACTTGTTTGCCATGGAAGGGAGTCCCACCCAGTCCGTCCAGGTTGAATCTCTGACTTCTCCGGTATGGCCAGAAGAGGGAAACGGGCTCAAAAAACCTTTCATCCTCGCCCTACCTCTTCACCTGAATCACAAATACTTATTCACCTCCAGGTCTCAGATTAGCTGTCATTTTCTCCAAAAAAACTACTGTGATCTAGAACTGTCAAATGCAAGAAATAAATTTTGATGAGAATGTGGAGAAAAAGGAACTCTCATGCACTATAAATTGGTGCAGCCACTGTGGAAAGGAGTATAGCCGTTTTTCAAAAATTAAAAATATGATCTCCCTGATATGAGGAAGTGGTGATGCAACATGGAGGCTTAAGTGGGTAGAAGAATAAATGAAACAAGATGGGATTGGGAGGGAGACAAACCATAAGTGACTCTTAATCTCACAAAACAAACTGAGGGTTGCCGGGGGGAGGGGGTTGGGGAGAAGGGGGTGGGATTATGGACATTGGGGAGGGTATGTGATTTGGTGAGTGCTGTGAAGTGTGTAAACCTGGTGATTCACAGACCTGGGGATAAAAATATATGTATATAAAAAATATATGTTTATAAAAAATAAAAAAAAAAAAAAAAAATTAAAAATAGAACTACCATATGATCCAGTGATCCCACTACAGGATATTTATGCAAAGAATACAAAAACACTAAATCAGAGGGTTAAATGCACCTCTATGTATATAGCAGCATTATTTATAATAGCCAGCATATGAAAGCAACCCAAGTATCCATCAACAGATAAATGGCTAAGAAGATGTATATATGAACAATGGAATACTGTTTAGCTATAAAAAAATAAAAAATGAGATCTTGCCATTTGTGACAACATGGATGGACCTAAAGCGTATTATGCTAAGTGAAATAACTCAGAAAAGGACAAATACCATATAATTTCACTTATATATGGAATCTAAAGATCAAAACAAATGAACAAACCAACCAAAGATAGACTCTTAAACACAGAGAAGAAAATGGTGGTTTCCAGAGGGAGGTGGGTGAGGGGAAGAGAAATAGATAAAGGAGATTAAGACAAATTTCAGGTATAAAATGAATAAGTCACAACAATGAAAGGTACAACCTGGAGTGTACCTGTGTAGTCAGTTAGGCAGCTGACTCTTGATTTCAGCTCAGGTCCTGATGATCTCTGGGTTGTAAGATTGAGCCCCATATTTCTCTCTCTGCCCATCCCCTGCCTTTTACTCACTCTCTCCCTCTTAAAAAAAAAAAAAAAAAAAAAAAAAAAAAAAAAAAAAGCACAGCATGAGGCATATGGTTAATAATATTGTAATAATGTATGGTGACAGATAATGACCACATTTATCATGATGAACACCAAGTAATGTACAGAATTATTGAATCAATATGTTGCACACCTGAAACTATTATAACATTTATGTTAGTTATACTTCTAAATAAGTAAATAAATAAATAAAGGAGGGAAGGAAGGGGCTATCAGATACCCCTTCCAGGAGCTCTCATAGCACTTGCACTTCACCTAATACACATAAACTTCCTTGGTGATGAGACTCACTGGGGCATTTATTAAGCACTCAGGCTCTCAAAAATCTCTTCTAGAGATTCATATTCAGTGACTTTATAATGGGACTTAGGAATTGATGTCTAACATGATTTTTATTATCAGGGAAAAGTTACACTACATTATAATTTCTTTTCTGTGTATGTATGTGTGTGTGTCTGTCTGTCTGTCTATCTGTCTCTGAGGGCAGGGCCTGTTCTTGTTTTATCACCCTTTTCCTACACATGGTACATTGTAGGCTTTAATATGTATTTCTTGAATAAATGAAAATTGGCTCTGCTACACAACCATTGGCTGAGATAAGCATGGGATCCTATCACCAATGCAGGAGGAGGTTGTGAAGTCACCCACTACAACATGAGTTATATACCATTATAGCACAGTCTAATACGGATATGCCTAATACTGATGGTAACTAGTGGTTTGAAATTGGAGGGCCACTGTAGCAAAAACCTTTGGTTCTATAAAAGGTGCATTTGAATCCAGAAGAGAAGAACCACAGGCTGGGAACTTACTATAGTTGGTCTCTTCTTCCCTGGAGCTTTGCAACAGCCCTCTAACTAGATGCATTTCCATTATCTTCATTGCTGCCAAACTATTTGCACAACAACAGATCACATCATGCAACCTCTACATTTAAAATAAATGACTAATTTATCCTTCAGCATGTCACTTATTCTCTCTTGAACTGAGTTCCAGATGGTGTCTGGCATCTGCTTCCTTGTTGTAGCTATATCTTTGTCCCTCTTCTCTCACTCTCCTTGGTATTATTATAGGAAGGTCAAGCATCATATCTAAGTTTGAGTATGATGGTAATGTTCTAGGGACCAGAATGAGGGCAAAATCCCACTTAGGGTAGGGGCAGTTGGATCATGAGATGTAAACTGGCTCAAGAGTAATACAAACTCTGACATCTGCTGCCCATCTTCACTAGCCACGGTACACTGTTTGGGAAAGTGGCATAATGCATCAGTCAAGGTTTTTAGTTGTAAACAGCAGAACCCATTGTAGCTAGTTTAAGCAGAAATGGAATTTTAAAATTCTCTGAAACTTGAGGAGGGCAACACTCAGGCTTAAAGAATATAACTAGGAATGGTGGCCAAGCTATGCTGAAGGATGACTCTAGCAAAGATCCCACTCTTTCTGCCACTGACAGATGATGTTGTTTATACCCCGGATACCGGACACTGGATGACAGAAATGCTTCCCTTGAAGATGCCTCCTCCACCACTTTATCCAAACGGATTCTGTGTAGTCCCTGAAGATTCACACTGCTCATCAAATTAAAGTCTTAGTGCATGCATCTAATTGGCAGTACCTGCACCCTAGCTGAAAGGTAGCATGAAAAAGTAAAACCTGACTCTTAACTTGGGGAAATGAGAAGCAATATGGAAAATTCCAAAGCACGTAAGAACTCTGGATGGACAAAAATATGATAGAATTCTCCTTTATAGACAGTATTGGTATTACAGAAAGGTTCAAAATCCAGCTAGGTTACTTATGAACTATGTAAGCTAAAGAAACTTACCTTCTCTGAGCCTTCATTTTTTATCTGGAAAATGATACTGACACCTACTATAACACAAGGCATTGTCTACTATGCTCTGAACCTTCCTAGGTATTCTCAGCTCATCTTCAAATAAACCTCTTTATAAAATATAGTTTCTGTTTATTTGCTGAAAGGACCCCAGAAATGAGCACACCCCAGTGTCCAGGCTTAGGTTTCTAAATGTCATTTCTCTTAAAAATTGTCCAAGACCTTATAGAAAGAGGTCAGAGGCAAGATATAAATGATTCTGGGGTAAATTTTGCTAGAAAATAAAGAGATTCTAACATATTAGTGAGAACATGATAATAGAACACTTGAAGAAACTTCCACTGACCAAATTTTAATTGCAGGGGAGTCATAGGTTATTATTTTCATCAAAAAGAATAATGAATGTAAATAATAACTTATGACTCCTTAGTGTCACATAAACAGAGAAAGAAAGCAAGAAAGCAAGAAAGAAAGAAAGAGAAATATTTAACTCCTTTACTAATTTTGGATAGAATCTTATATCAACTTATTACTCTGCAAATTAGTGACTAATAGGAATAAACCTGCCACAACTTTTTTTTTAGGATTAACAGTCATTGGCCCACAAATGATGAAGAAAAACTCTTACGGAAGAATTGCAGCACTCATACGTTGAGGAACTGAAAATATCACCAGTTTGCAACAGCAATGGGATAATGGATTCAAGTAGGGGACATCAGTAAATGTTAAAACCATTAGGGGTCAAGTTCTTAAGAACAGGATATATGCTTAGTTCCAAGCATTATCCCACACATTCCTTGCTAGTAGCATAGGAAAATACAGTATCTTTTTCACTGGGGAGAGCTGGAGGTCACCACCTTAACTGAGTCTTCAAAACTTGCATCATTCATAAGGAAACAGTCTCACATTATGAGACTTCTGATGATGCAACATGAAGGACAAAGAATGAATAATAAAACATTTTTACCAAAGAAAAAAATTTTATCTGAATCTACTTAACCCTTCCCACCCAAACTTCATTATCAAAAATACAATGGAGAAAGAAACAAATTAAATGACACAAAGAGAAAATAACCAGGCAACTCCAGAATGCAGGACATTTTACAAAATGTCATAAAAAGAGATGTTCGAGTAATGCTCCAAATGAAAGGGATTATAAGGATTATAAACATAAAACAAAATACAATGAGCCACATTGGTTGGATCCTAATTTGGAAAACAAATCTAAAAAAGGCATTTTAGAGGAACATGAAAAAATTAAAAATGAAAAAGCTATAATATATATTAAGGAATTATTTCTAATTATTGTTCTATTAGTATTAGAGATATGTAGAAAATGTCATTATCTGTAGGAAATACATGGTGAAATATTTAGAGAAGAAGTGTTCTAAGGTAAAAAAAGCAAACAAAACAACTACAACAACAACAATCAAAAAACCTTTAAAAGTCATACAAATATAAAAGCAAATATAAAAAATGTTTTTTATTTTACGTTTTATTTTTTAAAAATTCTGGTAGAGTTCCTTAGAGTGTCATGTTAGTTTCAGGTGTACAAAACAGTGACTCAACAATCTTAGACATTGCTCAGTGCTCATTGTGATCATTGTTTTTTGTTTAATCCCCTTCACTCATCTCAGCACCACCCCCCTTCGCTTCCCTCTGGTAACCATCAGTTTGTTCCCTGTAGTTAAGTGCCTGCTTTCTGGTTTGTCTCTTTTTTTCCTAGTCTGTCTGTTTTGTTTTTAAATCCCGCATATGAGTGAAATCATACGGGATTTCTCCTTCTCTGACTGGTTTGTTTCACGGAGCAGTGAACTAACTAGATTCATCCACGTTGTTACGAACGGAAGGCGTCATTTTTTTTAATGTCCGACTAGTAGTCCATTGTATTTAGATACCACATCTTTATCCATTCATCTATCAAGGGAAGCTCGGGCTGCTTCCATAATGTGACTACTGTAAATACTGCTGCAAGAAACACGGGGTGGGGGATGCATATATCTTCTTGCATTCGTGTTTTTGTATTCTTTGGGTAAATACCCAGTAGTGGAGTTGCTGGATCATATGGTAATTCTATTTTTAACTTTTTGAAGAACCTCCATGCCATTCTCCACAGGGGCCATGGCAGTTTGCATTCCCACCAACAATGAACGAGGGTTCCTTTTTTTCCACATCCTTGACAACACTCCTTTCTTATGGTTTTTGTTTGTTTGTTTTAATTTTAGGCATTCTGACAGGTCTGGGGTGATATCTCATCGTGGTTTTGATTTGCATTTCCCTGAGGAAGAATGATGTTGAGCACCTTTTCATGCATCTGTTGGCCATGTGCAGGTCTTCTTTGGAGAAGTGAAATCTGTTCATGTCTTTGGCCCATTTTTAACTGGATTATTTGGGGAGGGAGTTTGTGGCATTGAATTGTATATAATTCCTTATGCATTTTGGACACTGACCCTTTTATGGATAGGTCACTTGCAAATATCCTCTCCCATTCAGTAGGTTGCCTCTCAGTTTTGTTGCTTGTTTCCTTTGTGGTGCAGAAGCTTTCAATTTTGACGTAGGCCCTGTTATGCCTTAATAATGGGTCCGTGATTAAAGGAGCAAGACTGATACAAAGCGAAGGTCGAGCAAAGCTTTATTTCGCGCCAAGCATCAAGAATCTAACCCAACGTTCGGGGCCCACCTCTTACAAGAGGGCGACCCTTCTCTGTTTCACAGACTAGCTTCTAAGGGCAAAGGCCATGTGGTCAGGCCTGGCCACGCACAGGTGGCCAATGAGATTGTAACACACACAGGAAACTCCACAGTGATGCTCAGTGACCACATGAGTTACAATTTACCCTAGTAGACATTTGAACCAGCCTGTTACACCTTGATTGAGACTGGCGCCAAAAAGGCTCCCAAAGGGCGGGGCCCATACTCCTTGGTAACCAGGGAGACAGTATGCATCCCCCCCCCACTGATCCAGGTCTCCACCTGGCCTCACCCACCTTTGTATCTGGGCTTTGTTACCTGAAGCTGGTTTCTGGGACTTGTCTCCAAGTAAATCCCCTGGGGCAAGGAAAGCAGGGACAGTTTCTAAATAGGCCCTTACAGCCCCAATAGTTTGTTTTTGCTCTTGTTTCCCTTGCCTCAGGAGACACATCTAGAAAAATGTACTATGGCCGATGTCAGAGAAATTACTGCCTGTGCTCTCTTCCAGAATTTTTGGGGTTTCAGGTATGACATTTAGGTCTTTGATCCATTTGAGAGTAAGGTATTTAATCCACTGAGATGAGTTTGGAGTATGGTGTAAGAAAGTGGTCCAATTTCATTCTTTTGCATGTAGCTGTCCAGCTTTCCCAGTGCCATTTGTTGAAGAGACTGTCCAAATTTTCCCACTGCATTTTTTTGCCTCCTCTGTTGAAAAATTAATTCACCATAAAACCATGGGTTTATTTCTGGGCTCTCTATTCTGTTGATCTATATGTCTATGTTTGTGCCAGTACCAAACTGTTTTGCTTATTATAATTTTGTAGTCTACCTTGATATCTGAGATTGTGATTCTTCCAGTTTTGTTCCTTTTTACCAAGGTCCTTTAACTAGTCAGGGTCTTTTGTGGCTCTATACACAATTTAGGACTATTTGTTCGAGTTCTGTGAAAGATGCCCTTGGTTATTTTGATGGGGTTTGCATTAAGTCCGCCGACGGCTTTGGGTAGTACAGTGTGGACATTTTAACAGTATTCTTCTAATCCATGAGCAGATCTCTTTCCATTTGTTTGCGTCATCTTCAGTTGATTTCATCAGGGTTTTATAGTTTTCAGAGTGTAGGTCTTCCACCTCGTTGGTTAAGTTTGTTCCTAGGCATTTTATTATTTTATTGTCAATGGGATTGTTTTAATTTCTCTTTCTGCTACTTCCTTATTAGAGTACAGAAATGCAATGGATTTCTCTGTATTGATTTTGTGTCTTGTGACCTTCCCAAACTCATTTGTCAGTTCTAGTAGATTTTTGATGGAGTCTTTCGGGTTTCCTATATAGAGAGTCATGTCATTGGCAAATAGCGACAGTTTCACTTCTTGCTTACCAATTTGGATGTCCTTTATTTCTTTTTCTTGTCTGATTGCTGTGGTGAGGACTTCCAGCACTATACTGAATAAAAGTTGTGAGAGTGGACATCCTTGTCTTGTTCCTGATCTTAGGCAGAAAGCTCTCACTCAGTTTTTCCCACTTAAAGAATCATGTTTGCTGTGGGTTTTCAGATACGGCTTTTATGATGAGGAGGTAGGTTCCCTCTAAACCTACGTTGTTGAGGGTTTTTATCATGAATGGATGTGGTACTTTGTCAAGAATGTTTCTTCTGCATCTAGTGAAATGGTCATGTGGCTTTTACCCTTTCTCATGTTGATGTGATGTATCACATTGATTGATTTGTGATTATTGAACCACCCTTGCATCCCAGGAATACATCCCATCTGATGTGGTGAATGACTTCCTTATTGTATTGTTGGATTTGGTTTGCTCATATTTTGTTGAGTATTTTTGCATCTGTGTTCATCAGAGATATTGGCCTATAGTTCTCCTTTCTTGTAGTGTCCCTGTCTGGTTTTGGTGTCACTGTAATGTTGTCCTCATAGAATGAATTTGGAAGTTTTCCTTCCTCTTGTATTTTTTGGAACAGTTTGAGAAGAATAGGTATTAACTCTTCTTTAAATGTTTGGCAGAATTCACCCAGAACGGGTGGAGAGTGTTGTGCTGTGCTGGTTCCCACAGGCATCCATATGTTTAGTCTGGGAGGCTGGGGAAGTGAATGGTGCCTGCCAGCTCTTTTGTTCTTGGAGAGGTCTCCCAAAGATCCCTGCCCCTCCCACACAGGATCTGAGATTAGAAAATTAATCTCCTTCCCATACAGCCCAGGTGATTGTCAAATTGTCAAACTGCTGTTTGTCTGCCCTATCTTACCAAAGCTGCTTGCTGTGCTGTCTCTTTAAGGGCAGGGACTCAGTTTCCTCCCACCCTCCCAGCTCTCTCAGAGCCCAGGCTGCTGACTTTTAAAGTTCCAGGTGTTAAGCACCACTGATTGTAAGAACTCCTGTAGTCAGGCCCCAGTGGTTTTCAAAGCCAAATGTTATGGAGATTCACCTTGCCAGGGTGAGTCCCCCATATGTGGGGTGCCTGGTGTTGGTGTCTGCTCCTCTTCCCTCTCCACATCTGCAGCCTCCTTCCCTCCTCCAGTGGACAGTCCACACATCTGTTTGGCTCCAGACTGGGTCTCCCCCCTTCCTCTGCCACTCCTCTTTGAGATGGTGTCTTCTCTACCTTCACCTGTTGAGAGTCTCTTCTGCCAGTCTTTGGGTCATTTGGGGGCTTTTACGCTGATGTGTGTGTTTTCTCGTCGTATCTTTGGGACAAGGTGAGCTTAGGATCCTTCTGCTCTGTCATTTCCTCTTCCTTATTGGCCACCTTCAACAAAAGGTAATCATTGAATCCATTGGTTGGTATAGGGAGTGTTCACTGTACCATCATTCTCACTCTATCTTTGACATTTTGACAATATCTATATACAATGGAAGTGAAGTAAATCGTATTTTATTTTTATTTATTTATTTTTTGTGGGTAATAGAGCAAGGTTTATTGACTGATAGTGAAGTGATAGAACTAAGCTCCTCAGGAGGGAGAGAACCCAAGAGGTTTGCCTGGAACTGAGTTAAATTTAAATAATTTGGGGGGGCCTTACTGTATTTGTTCTTATAATTTTTTATTCATGGCATTACTAATGGTTTTTCTTTCTAAGTCATATGTCCTTTTAAAATTACAAAAAGATTTAAGTAAATAAGCCAGCTTAAAAATATTAAGTACATGACATATGTAAGTACATGACATATGTAACAGTAGATTTACTAGTAGACAGAGTAAAGGTCATAAAGGTAGAGGGCAAATGACTGAAGTTTCAGAAATTTTGCCTTATAGAATATTTCTGATGTTTATATAAAGCAGATTAATTTTTATTTACTATGTTCTCAAATTTTATTTTTATTTTATTTTTTTAACTGAATTTTTAGGAGTTTTTATTGTTATGTAATTCACCATACAGTACGTCATTAGTTTTTGATGTAGTGTTCCATGATTCACTGTTTGCATATAACACCCAGTGTTCCTTGCAATACATGCCCTCATTAATACCCATCACCAGCCTCACCCATTCCACCCCCTCACTTCTGAAACCCTCAGTTTGTTTCTAGGAGACCACAGTCTATCATGGTTCATCTCCCCTTCTGATTCCCACCCCTCCTTCATTTTCCCCTTCCTTTTCCTAATATGCTCCATGCTATTCCTTATGTTCCACATATAACTGAAACCATATGATAATGTCTTTTTCTAATTGACTTATTTCACATAGCATAATCCCCTCAAGTTCCATCCATGTTGTTACAAATGGTGTTTATTCATCCTTTCTGATGGTTGAATAATATTCCATTGTATATATGAACCACATCTTTATCCATTCATCTGTTGAACAACATCTCAGCTCCTTCCATAATTTGGCTCTTGTGGACATTGCTGCTATGAACATTGGGGTGCATATGGCCCTTCTTTTCACTCCATCTGTATCTTTGGGGTAAATTCCCAGGAGTACAATTTCTGGGTCATAAGATAACTCTATTTTTAAATTTTTGAGCAACCTCCACACTGTTTTCCAGAGAGGCTGTACCAACTTGCATTCCCACCAACAGTGTAAGAGGTTTCCCCTTTCTCCACATCCCCTCCAACATTGTTGTTTCCTGCCTTGTTAATTTTTGCCGTTCCAACTTATGTAAGGTAGTATCAATCAATGTGGATTTGATTTGAATGTCCCTGATTACTAATGATGTAGAATATTTTTTTCATGTGTCTGTTAGCTATGCATATGTTTTCTTTGGAGTAGTGTCTATTCATATCTTCTGCCCATTTTTTGGCTTGATTGTTTTTTGGGTGTTGAGCTTGAGAAGTTTTTTTTATAGCTCCTGGAGACAAACCCTTTATCTGTAATGTCATTTGCAAACATCTTCTCCCATTCCATGGGTTACCTCTTTATTTTGTTGACTATTTCCTTTGCTGTGCAAAACTTTTTATCCTGATGAATTCCCATAAGTTCATATTCACTTTTGTTTCTTTCGCCCTTGGAGACATGTCTTGAAAGAAGTTGCTGTGGCTGATGTTGAAGAGGTTACTGCCTATGTTCTCTTCTAGGATTTTGATGGATTCCTATCTCCCACTGAGGTCTTTCATCCATTTAGAGTTTATCTTTGTGTATGGTGTAAGAGAATGGTTGAGTTTCATTCTTCTGTATATAGCTGTCCAATTTTTCTAACACCATTTATTGACGAGACTGTCTTTTTTCCATTGGATATTTTTTCTGCTTTGTCAAAGATTATTTGACCATAGAGTTGAGGGTCCATATTTGGGTTTTTTATTTTGTTCCATTGATCTATGTGACTGTTTTTGTGTCAGTACCATGCTGTCTTGGTGACCACAACTTTGTAATATAGTTTGAAATCAGGCAGCGTGATGTCTCCAGCTTTGTTTTTCTTTTTCAACATTTCCTTGGTGGTTTGGGGTATTTTCTGGTTCCATACAAATTTTAGGATTATTTACTCCAGCTCTTTGAAAAATTCCATTGTTATTGAAGAAGACACAAAAAAGATGGAGAAACATTCCATGCTCATGGATTGGAAGAATAAACATTGTAAAATATCTATACTGCCAAGAGCAATCTATAATCTCAAGGCCACCATGATCCTCAAGTTTTATCCCCTTTAGGATAGGAAGATGGTTTGGTATCAAACAGATCTCAGTTCAAAATCCTAGTAGTTCTAACTTTATACTTAATTTCTGCCTCAGTTTTTTGACATGTAAAATGGAGAAAATATCAGCTTACAGAATATGACTTAAAGAAACAATGAATGTAAACTGCTTTCCTGTGTCCAGCATAAGGTAGAGGTTCAGAAAGTTGTAGCCATTATTATTAGAAGGTAGATATTAAGCACTCATTTTATGGATTATAAAGTTCAGAGTCAGAAAAACTATGTCTTGTGTAAGTTAAATATTATACTTTGGGTGCATCATTTCTTGAGCATTGATTTAATATTCCAAAACCACATTTTATCACATCTCTGTTGAGATAGTAACTAGGAAAGTATACACCAGGACTTTGACTCCATTGCTAATTTGGTACTGCATTTTAATACACTGCTGATTGCCTTAGGTAGACAGGCATCAGAGTTGTTGCTATGTATTTTAACTAGATTTTTGAGAGATCCTTTTCAATGTATTCACTTTTGTAACTGCAGAATATAGTTATCACCTAAGTGCTATTGGTGACAAGAGGAACTGAATGAAAGGGTACAAGGATGAAAATTAATATTTGCTACTAAAAAACAAAAGGGAAAGTAACAGCAATTTCTTTCTCTTCTTTCTTTCTTTCTTTCTTTCTTTCTTTCTTTCTTTCTTTCTTTCTTTCCTTCTTTCTTTTCCCCACTCTAGTAGTAGAACCAGAGAAGCACTGGCCTTAAGAGCACTGGTTTAGGAGTTGTGGTGCAGACAGGAGTGAAGAGAATAGATATCAGGACCAGGGACCACAGTAAGAGTACCGTACTCCAAATTATTATTATTTTGCAAGGCACTATGCCGTTCAGCCTCCTTGACCAAGCCAGTTTTGTACACACAACTGAGTTCACCTTCTCTTGATAAATACAGAACTGGCAATTTTGAAGTGTGAAATTATGTCATATTTCTGGCATTTCTAGATTAAGAAATAATCTGCTTTATTTTAAAAATAACTCCTCAGAACAGATTTAAGATCAGACTATGAATCAGTGGGGGAAAAAATAAATTTAGAAGCCTGAAAATCCTGACCTAGTGCATCTGCTATCTTGGGCACTGCTGCATCCTCCTTCCCTACACATGTACTCAATATGGGTCTGTATTTTGTTTACTCAATAATTACATTTTCTTTCTTCTTGCTTCTCTAAGTGATAGCATACCTTATTATGGTATTTAACACCAGGTATATAAAGCGTATTTTCCAGTAAAGGGATTTTTTTGAATCTTTAACATGGAGTTGTGATTGTGTTTGTATCACACACTTCTTGAGCAATTCAATAACTCATGGTATTCTTGTCATGGGGTGGTTATCCAGTTACATGAAAGTATTGGTCATGACAATTCCACATGAAAGTTCAAAAAGATAAAAGTCTGAAAGTCACAAGATGTCATCAGTGTAAGTAGTTACAATTACCTCTGAGGGCAAAAGATTAAATCTATTTTTGCATGAGTTTTTAACCACCATATCTGTACTTTCTAGAATGCCTTTTATATAATTTGTGATCTAATTTCTTGACAAATTAGACATGTAAACAGGAAATGATCCTAACGAAAAACAGTGGTAATGTATTTGTTCAAAACTGCCTGAGACTGTTTAAAATATAAGATGTCTCTCATGAAGAACACATGAGGGTTAGGATTCCCATGAAATGGTTAATCTTAACAAGGAAGCCAAGACATTTCGTAAATATGGGGGTTTCAATGCTAAGAGTGAAGAAAAGTGGCAAGTTGCCAAGGAGAGATGGAACAGGTTCATAGAGATGTTTGTTGCAAGCATCTTGATTTGTGGCAAACTCATTTGCCTCAGGAAGTCACTGATAGTGGGGGAGGGGATTGAGTAGATGCTATAGTTGCATCTAGCACTGATCCAGACAAAACCACAATCAAAACCCAGGGACTGACATTGGATCATTAAAGATCCCAGCCACTTGTACAGTGCACCTAGCTGACACTCAAAATATCTCAAAGAAGGGAGAATCTCAATTTCTCAAGAAAGGAAATAAAGAACTGCAATGTCTGAATGTTTTTATCTAAGCTCAGATTAGAGCAGTAATGGCATTAAAACAGAATAGGTTTAATAATAAATCTTGGCAATATAACTGTGATCTACAGAGTAGTAAATTTTTCAAGTTCATTTGCTCTACCTCCTTTTAAGCAGTATACAAGTGTACTATGTATGCATATACAATGAGGCCATTATATTGTGGCAGGAGTGGAAGAAACAGCTATGGCATGATTAATTGTAGAACAGAATTACTTGACAGCAGAGCTGTCAAATATCAAAACACTTGCCAGGATTTTAAATTGAACAAGTTGAGGAATGTATATTGTTGTTGCTATAAGAGAAATCAACCCACAATTTGAGTAAAAATTAACTCTTTATAGTGTCTTCTTCCTTATCTGTACAGCATCAGAAAAATGCCTACATGTAGACAGGCATTCAAGATTGATGACATAAATAAATAAAGGAGTAGCATTTGTAAGGCCCTTTGAAATTTGCTAAGAGCTTTCATGTACATTATTTTGTTTAATCTTCATAACAACACGATGAGATTGATTGGGTAGGCCTTTCAGTGAAGCCTACTCTGGGCCAGGTTTTATGCTAGACACTTAAGATAAGAAGATAGATGAGATCTCTTTAGCCAAGAAATTAACAAATAAGGAAACTGAGTCTCAGAGACAGAGATGGTCTAGTAAGTTCTCACTCTAACCCCCCAAATCTATATCTTTGGGCTCAAAATCTGATGTTTTTATTCTCTTATCTTGTGCCACTAAACAAAATGGGGCCAAATTAGTCAAGAGAAACACATTTTTGTTGAAAGCTGGCTTCCAAAGCACTCTAAATGTCATACAGTGAAACCAGCTTAACAGAAAACTCAATTCAAAGATCACTTGCCTATTAAAGCAAGGTTTTAGACCACTAACTTTATTTCCTTTAGGAGCAGTGCTGAATAAACATGCATTAAAACAGAGTGAACTGTTCAGCTTTGACATGTAAAGAGTTTAGAAGACATCACTCCTAGCCTCACAATAAGAAAAAAAAGAAACTGAATCAAATGAAAAAAAAAAAAAAAAAGATTTTTCTGAAAACATTCAGAGAACTACGGTTGCAGGGCAAAAAAAAACTCTCCTGAAACTTGGAGAGACAGGTATATCCAGAAACAGTCACATCTGCTTACCTGGAGCTGAAGCCTCTGGTATCATAAATTGATAGAAACACTTCTGACTGGTCCACACCAGTCAGGCTTAAAAACTTCTGGAAGCCCAGTCTTAGGGTGGGAGGGAGCCACACATTCATGGGTTTTACCTCCAGGAATCCTAACAGGTTCTGCCTATGAAGATTAAAGAACAACCCCTTTATGTCTTTGGCAAGGGGAAGGTAAACATAATTAATTTGAAATACACTTAGGAGAAAAGTAACTATATGTCATATTGATAGTATTTATCCCTGATATGCTGTGATGAGAGTAGCACTTCCCCTTTGTGCTTTTCTTCCCCAAAACCCACACCCCTGTTGAATCATGAGAAAAACACTACACAGACCCCAGCTGATGGATATCTACAAACTCCTGATGAGTACTCCTCAAAACTGTCAAAGGCATTGAAACAAAGCCCGAGACAAAAGGAGTCTAAGGAGTCTAAGGTCAAAAGGAGTCTAAGGAATCATGATGTCTCAATGTAATGAAGTATCTTGGATAGGATCCTAGAACAGAAAAATATATTAGGTAAATGTTAAGGATATCTGAATAAACTATGAAGTACAGTTAATAATAATGTATCAGTATTGTTGATATATTTTAACAAAAATACTAACAATAAAAGAAGTTAAATGTAAAGTAAATGGGAATTTTGGGGGTAGCTATCTTTGCAACTTTTCTGATAATCAAAAACTATTTTTAAAACACTAAGGAATGATATAAACAAACGGAATAAACTGAGTCTTGAAATAACTTCTTAAGTTCCTTGAGAAATAGCTATATTAGGAAGCAGAGTTGGCTATGAGTCTAATATAGTCTTGAAAGGTATCCTGACTTCCATTTTGTATAAGACATCTGAGGAGCTGTGAAAGAGAAAGTGGACCCCACTTAGTCAACGAGATTGATGAATCCCATGTTCATCTCCTGGAGTGACAGATTTTAAGGTAAATGATTTTGTTAACTATATTTTTCACAAAAGAACCAAGTTCTCCCTACTTAGAGAGTGCAAACACTGAAAGGAACCTCAGATGCTCTAAAGTTCAGTTCTTTCCCTTTACAACCAAGGAAATTGAAAAAGAGGAGGGAAAAGCATTCATACTGGATCCAAGATGAGAGCTCTGTTTCCTTTTGTCACTGATACTTAATATGAAAAATATAAGAGATAGAGTGAGAATGATGGTACAGTGAACACTCCCTATACCAACCAATGGATTCAATGATTACCTTTTGTTGAAGGTGGCCAATAAGGAAGAGGAAATGACAGAGCAGAAGGATCCTAAGCTCACCTTGTCCCAAAGATACGACGAGAAAACACACACATCAGCGTAAAAGCCCCCAAATGACCCAAAGACTGGCAGAAGAGACTCTCAACAGGTGAAGGTAGAGAAGACACCATCTCAAAGAGGAGTGGCAGAGGAAGGGGGGAGACCCAGTCTGGAGCCAAACAGATGTGTGGACTGTCCACTGGAGGAGGGAAGGAGGCTGCAGATGTGGAGAGGGAAGAGGAGCAGACACCAACACCAGGCACCCCACATATGGGGGACTCACCCTGGCAAGGTGAATCTCCATAACATTTGGCTTTGAAAACCACTGGGGCCTGACTACAGGAGTTCTTACAATCAGTGGTGCTTAACACCTGGAACTTTAAAAGTCAGCAGCCTGGGCTCTGAGAGAGCTGGGAGGGTGGGAGGAAACTGAGTCCCTGCCCTTAAAGAGACAGCACAGCAAGCAGCTTTGGTAAGATAGGGCAGACAAACAGCAGTTTGACAATTTGACAATCACCTGGGCTGTATGGGAAGGAGATTAATTTTCTAATCTCAGATCCTGTGTGGGAGGGGCAGGGATCTTTGGGAGACCTCTCCAAGAACAAAAGAGCTGGCAGGCACCATTCACTTCCCCAGCCTCCCAGACTAAACATATGGATGCCTGTGGGAACCAGCACAGCACAACACTCTCCACCCGTTCTGGGTGAATTCTGCCAAACGTTTAAAGAAGAGTTAATACCTATTCTTCTCAAACTGTTCCAAAAAATACAAGAGGAAGGAAAACTTCCAAATTCATTCTATGAGGACAACATTACAGTGACACCAAAACCAGACAGGGACACTACAAGAAAGGAGAACTATAGGCCAATATCTCTGATGAACACAGATGCAAAAATACTCAACAAAATATGAGCAAACCAAATCCAACAATACAATAAGGAAGTCATTCACCACATCAGATGGGATGTATTCCTGGGATGCAAGGGTGGTTCAATAATCACAAATCAATCAATGTGATACATCACATCAACATGAGAAAGGGTAAAAGCCACATGACCATTTCACTAGATGCAGAAGAAACATTCTTGACAAAGTACCACATCCATTCATGATAAAAACCCTCAACAACGTAGGTTTAGAGGGAACCTACCTCCTCATCATAAAAGCCGTATCTGAAAACCCACAGCAAACATGATTCTTTAAGTGGGAAAAACTGAGTGAGAGCTTTCTGCCTAAGATCAGGAACAAGACAAGGATGTCCACTCTCACAACTTTTATTCAGTATAGTGCTGGAAGTCCTCACCACAGCAATCAGACAAGAAAAAGAAATAAAGGACATCCAAATTGGTAAGCAAGAAGTGAAACTGTCGCTATTTGCCAATGACATGACTCTCTATATAGGAAACCCGAAAGACTCCATCAAAAATCTACTAGAACTGACAAATGAGTTTGGGAAGGTCACAAGACACAAAATCAATACAGAGAAATCCATTGCATTTCTGTACTCTAATAAGGAAGTAGCAGAAAGAGAAATTAAAACAATCCCATTGACAATAAAATAATAAAATGCCTAGGAACAAACTTAACCAACGAGGTGGAAGACCTACACTCTGAAAACTATAAAACCCTGATGAAATCAACTGAAGATGACGCAAACAAATGGAAAGAGATCTGCTCATGGATTAGAAGAATACTGTTAAAATGTCCACACTGTACTACCCAAAGCCGTCGGCGGACTTAATGCAAACCCCATCAAAATAACCAAGGGCATCTTTCACAGAACTCGAACAAATAGTCCTAAATTGTGTATAGAGCCACAAAAGACCCTGACTAGTTAAAGGACCTTGGTAAAAAGGAACAAAACTGGAAGAATCACAATCTCAGATATCAAGGTAGACTACAAAATTATAATAAGCAAAACAGTTTGGTACTGGCACAAACATAGACATATAGATCAACAGAATAGAGAGCCCAGAAATAAACCCATGGTTTTATGGTGAATTAATTTTTCAACAGAGGAGGCAAAAAAATGCAGTGGGAAAATTTGGACAGTCTCTTCAACAAATGGCACTGGGAAAGCTGGACAGCTACATGCAAAAGAATGAAATTGGACCACTTTCTTACACCATACTCCAAACTCATCTCAGTGGATTAAATACCTTACTCTCAAATGGATCAAAGACCTAAATGTCATACCTGAAACCCCAAAAATTCTGGAAGAGAGCACAGGCAGTAATTTCTCTGACATCGGCCATAGTACATTTTTCTAGATGTGTCTCCTGAGGCAAGGGAAACAAGAGCAAAAACAAACTATTGGGGCTGTAAGGGCCTATTTAGAAACTGTCCCTGCTTTCCTTGCCCCAGGGGATTTACTTGGAGACAAGTCCCAGAAACCAGCTTCAGGTAACAAAGCCCAGATACAAAGGTGGGTGAGGCCAGGTGGAGACCTGGATCAGTGGGGGGGGGATGCATACTGTCTCCCTGGTTACCAAGGAGTATGGGCCCCGCCCTTTGGGAGCCTTTTTGGCGCCAGTCTCAATCAAGGTGTAACAGGCTGGTTCAAATGTCTACTAGGGTAAATTGTAACTCATGTGGTCACTGAGCATCACTGTGGAGTTTCCTGTGTGTGTTACAATCTCATTGGCCACCTGTGCGTGGCCAGGCCTGACCACATGGCCTTTGCCCTTAGAAGCTAGTCTGTGAAACAGAGAAGGGTCGCCCTCTTGTAAGAGGTGGGCCCCGAACGTTGGGTTAGATTCTTGATGCTTGGCGCGAAATAAAGCTTTGCTCGACCTTCGCTTTGTATCAGTCTTGCTCCTTTAATCACGGACCCATTATTAAGGCATAACAGGGCCTACGTCAAAATTGAAAGCTTCTGCACCACAAAGGAAACAAGCAACAAAACTGAGAGGCAACCTACTGAATGGGAGAGGATATTTGCAAGTGACCTATCCATAAAAGGGTCAGTGTCCAAAATGCATAAGGAATTATATACAATTCAATGCCACAAACTCCCTCCCCAAATAATCCAGTTAAAAATGGGCCAAAGACATGAACAGATTTCACTTCTCCAAAGAAGACCTGCACATGGCCAACAGATGCATGAAAAGGTGCTCAACATCATTCTTCCTCAGGGAAATGCAAATCAAAACCACGATGAGATATCACCCCAGACCTGTCAGAATGCCTAAAATTAAAACAAACAAACAAAAACCATAAGAAAGGAGTGTTGTCAAGGATGTGGAAAAAAAGGAACCCTCGTTCATTGTTGGTGGGAATGCAAACTGCCATGGCCCCTGTGGAGAATGGCATGGAGGTTCTTCAAAAAGTTAAAAATAGAATTACCATATGATCCAGCAACTCCACTACTGGGTATTTACCCAAAGAATACAAAAACACGAATGCAAGAAGATATATGCATCCCCCACCCCGTGTTTCTTGCAGCAGTATTTACAGTAGTCACATTATGGAAGCAGCCCGAGCTTCCCTTGATAGATGAATGGATAAAGATGTGGTATCTAAATACAATGGACTACTAGTCGGACATTAAAAAAAATGACGCCTTCCGTTCGTAACAACGTGGATGAATCTAGTTAGTTCACTGCTCCGTGAAACAAACCAGTCAGAGAAGGAGAAATCCCGTATGATTTCACTCATATGCGGGATTTAAAAACAAAACAGACTAGGAAAAAAAGAGACAAACCAGAAAGCAGGCACTTAACTACAGGGAACAAACTGATGGTTACCAGAGGGAAGCGAAGGGGGGTGGTGCTGAGATGAGTGAAGGGGATTAAACAAAAAACAATGATCACAATGAGCACTGAACAATGTCTAAGATTGTTGAGTCACTGTTTTGTACACCTGAAACTAACATACCTCTATATGTTAACGACACTGGAATGAAAAAGAAAAAACAAAAAATCTTAAAGCCATTTTGTATTCTTCTTCCACATTTTAAAAAGAATGCCAAATAAATAGCATTGATTGTAATGAGATCTCTTCACTGTGATACCCTCCAGGGTGGATAGTGCCAAATGGCAGATTTTGCTTGCTATGGTTGTTTTGCTATAATAGTTATCCTTTCTGTCCCAGAGATTTCTGTGAGCAATCTGATAATTCTTAATTAATCCCTTCTGCTTAAACCAGATATAGTGCATTCCATTTTTTGTAAGAATTTTGCAGATATAAATGAGTAGCATATCCCACATATTTGTATAGAACTTTATCTTCGTCATACTCTAAAATGCCAGAAAAACTTATTATTCCTTGAGACCAGGTATTACTGGATAATTTTCTCAATTGGATGGAATGGGTATGATCCATGAAATCATTTAAAAGTTATTTCTTTTTTAAAAAAAAAATTATTTATTTGTTTGAGAGAGAGAGCTTGAGTGGGGGCTAGGGAGAGGGAGAAGCAGAGGGAGTAGCATAGTCTCCAATAAACAGGGAGTCTGAACCTGTACTCCATCCCAGGACCCTGAGATCATGCCCTGAGCCAAAGGCAGATGCTTAACTGACTGAGCCACCCAGGTGCCCCAATAATTTTTTCGCAATATCATTTGTGCACTGCTAATAGAACTTTAACTGTCAGTGTAGTAGCAAGAAAGTGAAATAGAAAGTAAATAGGGAAAATACTTTGTTAAAAAAGCAATTCTTTTATGTAGTCCTAATCAAAATCTTGAGTAGTCGAGGGAGAAAGGTAAATTTCTATATACAAAATTATTTGTCTATTAGAAATTCCATGGAAAAATTACAAGGAAAAGGTGAGATTATAACTACACAATCTGTAGGACTATGGGAGAAGGGACACAAATGTGAAAAGAAAGTAGCTAATGTCCAACACCTTAATGTACCTAGATTGACTTTCACATTAATATATTCAAGGTAAGTTCAAATAAGACAGACTAAAAAATCTTATACTCCTACATGGTATCTTTTAGGTAGAGAAACTTAAGGAATAGGGAAAAGAATCTTTTCTCTTATAATTATCAGTGACACTAGGGCCCATTTTCTTCCAAATACTTAAAACTTTGAAGGTATTAACAGATCTAAATGATCTATTTTTCGCTCCATTAAGACTTCTGGGTTGTTCTTTTTTCTAAGCAATAACCCTTTTGAAAAACTTCCACAAAATAAAACCCCTATAGCTAAAAAATTGTAAAGTCGATGGGAGGAGGAGCAAGATGACAGAAGAATAGGAAACCTAAATATCATCAGGTGTTCAGCTAGATAGTTATCAAACCATTCTGAACACCTACAGACTCAACAGGAGATCGAAGAGAAGAAGAGCAGAAATTCTAGCAGCAGAAAAGTGACCACCTTCTGGAAGTTATGATGTGCAGAGAAGTGAGTCTGAGGTGATAGACAGAGAGATAGACCACAGGGGGAGGGGCGGGTTCCCGGCAAGCAGCAGAGCAGCAGAGCACAAAATGGGAATTTTTAGAAGTCTGCTGCACTGAGGGACATCAATTCAGAGGCTAAGCTGGGGATGGAGCCCACACAGAGACAGTGTGGTCTCAGGATCCATGGGGTCACAGAAAGACCAGGGGTGTCTGAGTGTGGCAGAGCTCCCAAGTATTGGAGTGGGGAAGCTGGCTGCAGAGACAGAGCCAAGGAGTGGCCTCTCCCCTCAGTGTTACCTCAAATCATGGTCTGAAGCATAGTCAGGCCACTGCTCTTCAAGCAGTGACCCCACAAGTGGCAGATCCTGGGAGACTCACCTTCCTCCTCTGGGAGGAGTGGCATGGGATCACACTGCAGAAATCAGCTGGGTTTGGAAACTCCAAACAAGGCCATGCACCAGAGATAGAAATGCTTGGTCACCACCTGGCTGAGCTCGGCCAGGGAGATGGGAGGGATTGACTGCTTTTATCTGAGGGCACACTGAGAAGTGGAGCCCTGAGTTCTCAGCTCTGACCAAACCAGGGATTGGGAGGCCAATATCTTCATTCTCCTCCTCCAAAGCTGTACAGGTAGCATTTAGGAAATAAAAGATACAGAGAACTAACCCAAGCAGATTACTTAGCCTGGCCCCTGGCAAGGGCAGTGCAAGTCCACCTTCAGCAAAGACATTTGAGAATCACATAACAGGCCCGTCCCCTGGAAGATGAACAGGAACATCAGCCAAGACCAAGTTCACTGATCAATCATCAGTGAGAACTGTGGCACTCCAGAAATATGGGAATGCAACACATAGAATTCATGGCTTTTTCCCCATGATTCTTTAGTCTTTCAAAGTTAAATGTTTTTAATTTCATTTTTTATTCTGATTTTTAAAATTTTTCCTCTTTCTTATTTTAACCTTTTTAAACTACTTTACCTTATCAAACCCTTTTTAAAAAAATCTTTTTAAATTTTCACTGTTGTAGTCATATTCTGTCCCTTCATTGTATTTAACTTTGTATTTTATTTTTTGTATAAATACAGGTTTTTCTTTTTTTAAAAAAATTTTGGGATACAATTTCTTCTAAACAGATGAAAATATACCCTAAGTCTAGCAAATAGCTTTGTTCTAGTTTCCAGCTGGATCACATATCACATTCCTTCCTTTTTTTTTTTTTTAAATTTTCTCAACCAGCTTCTTATCTGATCAATTCCTTTCTTAGAATCTTTTAAAATTTTCATCATTACAGTCATATTCCATCCCTTCATCACGTTTACCCTTATTTTTGTATATATATTTTTTTCTTTCTTTAAAATTTTGGGAGGCAGTTTCTTCTAATAGACTAAAACACACTCAGAATGAAGTGTATGACTCTGTTCTATTTACCAGTCTAATGTGTGTGTGTGTGTGTGTGTATAGATATATAGATATAGATATAGATATAGATATAGATATAGATATATTTCCCCCTCTATTCTTCTCTCCCCAGTTTCAGATCTCTTCTAATTCAGTTGGTGTATATTTTTCTGGGTTCATGGCTACCCTTTTAGTATTTTGTTCTCTCACTCATCTATGCTTATCTGGATAAAATGACAAGATGGAAAAACTCACCTCAAAAAAAAGAACAAGAGGCAATACCAATGGCTAGGGACCTAAGAAATACAGACATTGGTATTATGTCAGAATTAAAGTTCAGAATGATGATTATCAAGGTGCTAGCTGGGCTGGAAAAATGCATGGAGAACTAGAGAATCCCTTTGTGGAGAAATAAAATCCCTTTCTGTAGAAATAAAAGAACTAAAAATCTAAGCAAGTTGAAATTTTAAAAAAGCTATTAATGAGGTGCAATAAAAATATGGAAGTTCTTACTGCTAGGATAAATGAGGCAGAAAACAGAATTAGTGATATAGAAGACCAAATGATGGAGAATAAAGAAGCTGAGAAAAAAAGAGATAAACAACTACTGGACCACAAGGGGAGAATTTGAGAGATAAGTGATACCATAAGACAAAACAATTTTAGAATAATTGGGATCCCAGAAGAGGAAGAAAGAAAGAGAGGGACAGAAGGTATATTGGAGCAAATTATAGCAGAGAATTTCCCTAATTTGGCAAAGGGATCAAGCATCAAAATCCAGAAGGCACAGAGAACCCCCTCAAAATCAACAAAAATATGTCCACACCCCATCATCCAATAGTAAAACTTACAAGTTTCAGTGACAAAGAAAATCCTGAAAGCAGCTCAGGACAAGAGGTCTGTAATATAGAATGGCAGAAATATCAGATTGGCAGCATACCTATCCACAGAGACCTGGCAGGCCAGAAAGGACTGGTATGATATATTCAGAGCATTAAATGAAAAAATATGCAGCCAAGAATATGATATCCAGCTAGGCTGTCATTGAAAATACAAGGAGAGATAAAAAGCTTCCAGGAAAAACAAAAACTAAAAGAATTTGCAAACACCAAACCAGCCCTACAGGAAATGTTGAAAGGGGTCATCTGAGCAAAGAGAGAGCCTAAAAGTAAGAAACCAGAAAGGAATAGAGACAATATACAGTAACAGTCACCTTCCAGTCAATACAATGGCACTAAATTCATATCTTTCAATAGTTACTCTGAATGTAAATGGGATAAATGCCCCAATCAAAAGACAGAGTATCAGAATGGATTAAAAAAAATCAATATGAAATCTACAAAAAACTCATTTTAGACCCAAAGACACCTCCAGATTTAAAGTGAGGGGGTGGAAAACAATTTACCATGCTAATGGACATCAAAAGAAAGCTGGGGTGGCAATCCTTATATCAGATAAATTAGATTTTAAGCCAAGACTATAATAAGAGATGAGGAAGAATACTATATTATACTTAAAGGGGCTGTCCAACAAGATCTAACAATTTTAAATACCTATGCTCCTAACATGGGAACAGTCAATGATATAAATCAATTAATAACAAAATCAAAGAAACACGTCAACAATAATACAATAATAGTAAGGGACTTTAATACCCCGTCACTGAAATGGACAGATCATTTAAGCAAAAGATCAATAAGGAAATAAAGGCTTTAAATGACACACTGGATCAGGGGGACATCTGATATATTCAGAACATTCCATCCCAAAGCAACAGAATACACATTCTTCTCTAGTGCACATGGAACATTCTCCAGAATAGATCACATCTTGGGTCACAAATCAGGTCTCAACTGGCACAAAAGACTGAGATCATTCCCTGCATATTTTCAGATCACAGTGCTTTGAAACTAGAACTCAATCACAAGAGGAAAGCTGGAAAGAACTCAAATACATGGAGGCTAAAGAGCATCCCACTAAAGAATAAATGGGTCAACCAGGAAATTAAAGATGAATTTTAAAAAGTTCATGGAAACAAATGAAAATGAAAATACAACTGTTCAAAATCTTCGGAATGCAGAAAACGTGGGCCTGAGAGGAAAGTATATAGCAATACAAGCCTTTCTCAAGAAACAAGAAAGGTCTCATGTACACAACTTAACCCTACACCTAAAGGAGCTGGAGAAAGAACAGCAAAGAAAGCCTAAACCCAAGAGAAGAATAAAAATAATAAAGATCAGAGCAGAAATCAATGAACTAGAAACCAAAAGAACAGTAGAACAGATCAATGAAACCAGGAGCTGGTTCTTTGAGAGAATTAATAAGATTGATAAACTCCTTGCCAAAGTTATCAAAAAGAAAAGAGGAAAGACCCACATTAATAAAATCATTAACAAAAGAGGAGTGATCACAACCAACACCAAAGAAACATAAACAATAATAAGAACACATTATAAGCAAATATACACCAGTAAATTTGACCATCTGGAAGAAATGGATGCACTCCTGGAGACATATAAACTACCAAAACTGAACCAGGAAGAAACAGAAAACCTGAACAGACCCATAACCAGTAAGGAGATTGAAGCAGTCATTAAAAATCTCCCAACAAATCTCCCAGGGCCAGACCACTTCCCAGGAGAATTCTACCAAACATTTAAAGAGGAATTAATACCTATTCTGCTGAAACTGTTCCCAAAAATAGAAATGGAAGGAAAACTTCCAAACTCATTTTGTGAGGCCAGCATTACCTTGATCCCAAAACCAGACAAAGACCCAATGAAAAAGGAGAATTACAGACCAATATCCTTGATGAACACAGATGTGAAAATTCTCACCAAAATACTAGCCAGTAGGATCCAACAGTACACTAAAAGGATTATACACCACAGCCAAGTGGGATTTATTCTTGGGCTGCAAGGTTAGTTCAACATCTGCAAATCAATCAATGTGATACAATACATTAATAAAAGAAAGAACAAGAATCATATGATATTCTCAATAGATGCTGAAAAAGCATTTGACAAAGTACAGCATCCCTTCTTGATCAAAACACTTCAAAGTGTAGAGATAGAGGGTACATACCTCAATATCATCAAAGCCTCCTATGAAAAACACACAATGGATATCATTCTCAATGGAGAAAAACTGAGAGCTTTTCCACTAAGTTTAGGAACATGGCAGGGCTGTCCACTACCACCACTGCTATTCAAAATAGTACTAGAAGTTCTAGCCTCAGCAATCAGACAACAAAAAGAAATAAAAGGCATCCAAATCAACAAAGAAGTCAAACTCTCACTCCTTGCAGATGATATGATACTTTATGTGGAAAACCCAAAAGACTCCACTCCAAAACTGCTAAAACTCATAGAAGAATTCAGTAAAGTGTTAGGATATAAAATCAATGCACAGAAATCAGTTGCATTTCTGTACACCAACAGCAACAAGAAGAAAGAGAAATTAAGGAGCAGATCCCATTTACAATTGCACCTAAACCCATAAGATACCTAGTAATAAACCTGACAAAAGAGGCAAAGAATCTGTACTCAGAAAACTATAAGGTACTCATGAAAGAAATTGAGGAAGAAACAAAGAAATGGAAAAACTTCCATACTCATGGATTGGAAGAACAAATATTGTGAAAATGTCTATGATACCTAAATCAAACTACACATTTAATGCAATCCCTACTAAAATACCATTAATTTTTTTCAAAGAAATGGAACAAATAACCCTAAAATTTATATGGAACCAGAAAAGACCCCAAATAGCCAGAGGAATGTTGAAAAAGAAAACCAAAGTGCACAACATCACAATTCCAGACTATTACAAAGCTGTCATCATCAAGACAGTATGGTATTGACAGAAACAGACACATAGATTAATGGAACAGAATAGAGAACCGAGAAATGGACTCTCAACTGTATGGTCAACTTGTCTTGTCAACTAGTCTTTGAAAAAGCAAGAAAGAATGTCCAATGGAAAACAGACAGTCTCTTCAACAAATGGTATTGGGAAAATTGGACAGCCACATGCAGAAGAATGAAACTGAACCATTTCCTTACACTACATACAAAAATAGACTAAAAAATGGATGAAAGACCTCAATGTGAGACAGTAATCCTTCAAAATCCTTGAAGAGAACACAGGCCCCAACTTTTTTGATCTCAACCACAGCAATTTCTTCCTAGAAACATCACCAAAGGCAAGGGAAGCAAGGGCTAAAATGAACTATAAGGACTTCATCAAGATCAAAACTTTTGCACAGCAAAGGAAACAGTCAACAAAAGTGAAAGACAACGACAGAATGGAGAAGATGTTTGCAAATGACATATCAGATAAATGACTAGTATCCAAAATCTACAAAGAACTTATCAAACTCAACACCCAAAAACCAAATGATCCAATCAAGAAATGGGCAGAAGACATGAACAGACATTCCTTCCAAGAAGATACCCAAATGGCCAATAGACACATGAAAAAGTGCTCAACATCACTCAGCATCAGGGAAGTACAAATCAAAACCACAGTGAGATACCACCTCATACCAGTCAGGTATGGCTAAAATTAACAAGTCAGGAAACAACGGATGGTGGCGAGGATGCAGAGAAAGGGGAACCCTCATACACTATTGGTGGGAATGCAAGCTGGTGCAGCCACTCTGGAAAACAGTATGAAGTTTCCTCAAAAAGTGGAAAAAAGAGCAACCTTATGACCCAGCAACCACAATTCTGGGTATTTACTTTAAAGATACAAATGTAGTGATCCAAAGGGGCACGTGCACCCAAATGTTTATAGCAGCAGTGTCCACAATAGCCAAACTAGATGTCCATCAACAGATGAATGGATAAAGATGTGAGATATATATATATATATATATATATATATATATATATTCCATCAAAAAACCAAAATCTTAACATTTGCAATGACATGACTGAACTAGAGAGTATTATGCTAAGTGAAATAAGTCAGTCAGAGAAAGACAATTATAACATGATCTCTCTGATATGAGGAATTTGAGAGGCAGATCAGGGTATTATGGGGGGTAGGGAGGGAAAAAAACTAAACAAGTTGTGACTAGGGAGGGAGACAAATCATAAGAGACTCTTAACCTCAGGAAACAAAGTGAGGGTTGCTGGGGGGCAGGGCAGGTGGGAAGAGAAAGGGTGGTTGGATAATGGACACCACCACTGGTGTGTGGTGGGTATATACTATGGTACGTGCTATGGTGACTGCTGTGAATTGTGTAAGACTGATGACTCACAGATCCATATCCCTGAAACAAATAATGAATTATATGTTAATTTAAAGAAAAGTCATAAAGTCATCTCAAGTGTAGCTCAACTTCTATAAGCTGAAAGATCAACTTTGGAACCAAAAATTCTCATCTCCTTCTCCCTGACAAAAACTCTCCCCAAAAAATCAATACTCTATTAGGTAGGAATACTGAAGAATTAATCTAATGCCCTGTCTACTACAAATGGATTCAGAGATTCCATCTTCTAGTAGACCGACCTTTCTAGGATATTGGCATTTCTCTGTTTGTAAATGTCTTGTGTTACAGAACTTGTTCTACTTTATAAAGTATTTTCTATTCCTTGGCTTACTTAATTTTCACAATGGGAGATCCAGTAAGTATGTTACTTCCCCATTTTATAGATGAACAACTTGGATAGTTGACCCAGTTTCACAGAACAAATTGGTGATTGGACCAAGTCTAAATCCAGTTCTAACTGTTGGTCCATTCTCTTTCTACCACACAACATTGAGTAGTCTGGAATACAAAGTTTTGCTTTCTGTTACTTATGCTGCTTTTTTCCTCCAGGTTTTTTTAAAAGACTATTTGTCCCCAAACTAAAGAAGTAGTAATCACAGTAGACAAAGTCAGTATAAACTTTTTATATGTCTTCCTGATAGGTCAACTGTGGGGCAGAAAAAAATGTTACCACTTGGTGCTTTGACCAATGACCAAAATTTATTTCTATTAGTTTGAATGGCTTAGGATTCTTAGCATGCTAAAAGATCCAACTTGATATTTCAATTGACTAGTTACTCCTCTCTACAAAATCCAGTCATTAGTGAAGAGCAGGCTAGAGATATGAAGGAGTTTATATTGTTTCTAAAGGTGAATTTATAACGTAGAAGTAATTAAGGAAGCAAGAGAAAATGTCTCACTTCAAAGATAGGAACACTGAGCCATGCATACAAATGTGACTGCTAATTTGTGTGTGACTCAAAATCAGCAACCATAGAATCCAGAGGCTAAAAAGAACCTCAAGAAGCCATTTGGTCCATCCTCACCACCAACAACAACTTTTGCATACTTGAAGTCTTCTCTTAAGTTTGGAAATGTGGCACCAGAGGCTCAGAGATATATAAGTGACCTGGTAGCAGAAAGGTTGGTGTCAGAGAAAGATACCCAGAACCTAGGTCTCCAGTTGTCCAATTTTAATGAATTTCTTTCCTCTGTACTCCATCTCTTGGCCAGCCTAATTTGCTTCAAGAATGAGGGAATGAATAACACATCAAATGAGTTAAATAGTTAAGTAAGAAAAGGCCTTGAGGATCCATTATATTTAGCTATCAGGAGCTTCTTGATGACCTTAGTAAACACGGTTGTAGTGCCATGGTGGGGAAGACAGAATATACCATTAAAGACAACTTTTTAAAGACTTTGGCTTTGAAGATAAAGGAAGAGAGACGTCACAGTTGGAGGAGGATGTGGGTCCAGAGAGGTTTATATGAGGGTTTTTGTTAAGGGGATGAAAGAGGAATACTTTCCCTTAATATGGGAGGGTATAAGGTATTATAAAAGGATACTGGGAAGAATCCAATAAAGAGAAAAAAAAATAAAGATAAAAAACACAGGTGAGAAACAGGACAAATTAATAGTTCCTGAGAAAGTGGCTAT
The DNA here is from genome assembly GCF_030435805.1 of Mustela lutreola. Classification (NCBI taxonomy): domain Eukaryota; kingdom Metazoa; phylum Chordata; class Mammalia; order Carnivora; family Mustelidae; genus Mustela; species Mustela lutreola. The sequence continues at coordinate 153,601,437 of NC_081292.1, read as the reverse complement.
ACGTAAGGTTGAGAAAACACAAGGAAGTTCAATGGGAAGGGTGTTCCTACATTGTAATAGAAGGGAAGAAAGGAAGTGCAAAAACTTCACAGGTGTTGCTGTAAATATGGAAGGTAGAAAATACAACAACTTGGTATTTAAAGCCTTCTATGTTATGATCCAGGAGGCAAAGTGACAGGCTGGGAGTAGGGAGGCACATTGCTGGAGAATGTCAAAGATTTGAGAAGAGTAGAAAACCTTTAAGGTTGTTGCTGAAGATAAATGGTAAGAAGTGTTGGCATGCAGTGTCAGGAGCCCACTTTAAGTGGGAAACCATGAACAGTGATACCTGAACCCTCAGTTTCCTGGGCATATGTATGAAGAAGATGTGTAGTGGAGTTCATTAAATTGTTTTTTATTTTTTTTTGTTTTTTTTAAGGGTGAGTGTGAGGGAAGGACCAAGTATGGGACATTGTGGTACATAAAAAGGAGTGTTTGAAATGGGACATGGAATCTGAGCTGTAGAGAGGGAAGTGAAGACAAGAAGATTTGCTAGATTAAGAGACAGTCTAGTTACCAACTTTTGGGAAGTCCTGTTGAGGTGAAAGAAACTTGCAGAGGGTGCAATTTCCCAAACAAGTGGGAAGTTTAGGAAGTTGTTGTCAGAAAGGGGAATGTTCAAATCCATAATTTCAGAGGTGGAACAGTAGTGATGACAAGAGTCAAAGTGTGACTTGGGAAGAAGTGGCCAGAGTGGACTGGAGGAGACAGGCATTGAAGATGAGGAGGAACAAGGAGGTTAAGGGGATTGCCAATAAGAAGGGACTCTCTGTGGAGAGAAAGAATGACTCCTGGGTGTTCAATGAATAAGGACAGAAAGGATGTAGAAATGGAGAGTGTGGTAAAGAGTGTTGTGGTCCACTACTCTGAGTCTCATGGGAACAGGTGTGTGTTTGTGGTACATCCATGCAATAGAATACTCTTAGCAGTGAAAACAAACAAACAAAAAAACACTTATGGTGAGTCACCTGGGTGGCTCAGTCATTAAGCATCTGCCTTCAGCTCAGGTCATGATCCTCAGAGTGCTGGGATTGAGCCCCACATTGGGCTCCCTGCTCAGCAGGAAGCCTGCTTCTCCCTCTGCCACTCACCCTGCTTGTGACCTCTCTCTTTCTGTGTCTCTCTCTGTCAATAAATAAAATCTTTAAAAAAAAAAACAAACTATGGAATCACACAACTTGGATAAATCACAAAATAATTATGCTGAGCTAAAGAATCCAGATTCTAAATAAATAAATAATAAAAGAGTACATACACTATAACTCCTTTTAATGAAAGGAAGTCATTGTTTCCCTTGGACAGGCATGGAAGGTCAGGATGTGGATGGAGGGGTTACCAATGGTCCACATAGAAACTCCTGAGAGCAAAGGATTCATTATTTTAATTTTGGTGATGGTTTCACAGGTGTATTAATATATCAAAATTCATCAAATTGTAGCTTTAAGTATACGGGGGTTATTTCACATGAATTATATCTCAATAAATTTATTTTTATTTAAAGAATATGCAGCCACTGCTACCTTTCTTTTCAGCAGTATCAGTATGTCACAAGGGAAAGATGAAGGGACCCAGATCTGGATGTCCTTTGCCCAAATGTTATGATATCTACTAATCCACCACTTACTTTTTCATTCCTTTTGAGATCATTACTGTCTTTCAATGCAGGACTCTTGGTTGCATTTTTTAGTCACAACTGGAAACCTAACTTGAACTAAGTTAAATCAAAAGAGGAATTTTATTGACCAAACCAAAGTTAGAATGGACCTGGAAATAACGTCAAGTAGCACATCATGCATTCGATGGCAGCCACTTACTCTCCCTTTCTCCTCTAACTCTCCATGGCTCTCACTCTCCCGGCTTCTCTCTCTCTCTCTCACCTTCTTCTCTGAATTTCTGGAATGTTTTTGATTGGCTTTATCCTCTCAAACGGGCTGTCCCCAAAAGGCCAGAACAATGGCTCCAGTCAGCTCTAGCTTACCTTCTTCAAGCTTCACAGCCAAAGAAAAAAGGATGCTTTTCCCATAACTCCAGCTCAAAAATAATTTTTTTTTATATCCTCCAAAACCCAGGGTGGATCCCAGGCTTATTCTAATGAGTGAGCTGGTTCACCATGATTAGGGGAGTATTATTTGAAAATTCTACACTGTATACCCAAGGAGACGGGAGTAAAGAGAGAGTAAATATACAATGATTTTTTCTGCTTCGTGATATTGCCTTGCACCAGTCAGGATCTCAAACACTGGCAAGATACAAAAAATGTTGTTTGTTTTGTTTTTCTTGTCTGTGGCACCATATATGGCTTCCTTTCCCAGAACAACCTTACAAAATAGGTAACACTGCCAATAGAGCCCTTGAAATCACCTTCCTGCTCATCTAGAACTCTTTTCTTATTCTTTTTCTCACCCCAAAAGCTAGAGAATTAAGATAATGCTCGTTTTTCCCAGATTACTACAAAATAGTGGTTGTGATGTTTCAATTTCCAAATAGATTTCTCATACTCCTTCATTAGATGAAGCCAAGGATGTTTGCATACAAAATGACTCAGAAAGGAAGTGAATCTTGGCAGAAGGCTGACTGCTTTTACATCTTAGGAACAGGTTCACTCCCCCACCAAAAAAAAAAAATTAAAAAATGTTAGTTCAACCTACTTGGGTGGGTGAAGAACTAGTCAACAAATAGTTGAATGTATCGTCTGCATTGCCTAACAACAGTGAAAATGATGCAACCTTGTATTTTGTTACTAACAACTATCAAGTTAGGAATGGGGAACAATTTAGGGTCATGCAAAAGTATAAAGACTTTTCATTTTACAAATGCCAAAACTTTTACTTTTCAAGTTCTATTTGGTTTGGACAAAAGTCAAATTGAAAGTTGTCGCTTTTAAAAAATGTTTATTGTGTTCCCCATTACCATTAGGAGCACAAAAACTCCAACTATAATCTTTTCATATTTTATATTTTAAGAAAAGTTATGAAAATGAAAGCCAGTGCTGCCCTTGTCCAACCCTTCACTTCCAAAAAACATTCTTTGTAAATTATTTTTCAGTATTTTGAATTCACTTCAAAGAATTTGGCTAATATTTGAAAGGTTTTTTCCAAAAGTCTTAGACATTACCACATGCATAATTTTGATCTTCCCATAAGCATTACCACTGCAATCCAATTGAGAATTCTATTGGAAGAATTCAAGTTTCTCTTGTTCTGGGTTATATCTACCGACATTTTTTAAAACATCACACACACACACACACACACACACACACACACACACACACACTCCTGGCATAGCTGTATAGTTTCTAAACCAAACAGCTTTGAAAAATGCATTGCACAATTAGGTTTTCAAATCTATAAGGTTATCTAAACTACTGTACCCCAAAGGAGGGAATGAATGCAGTTCACAAATGAGACAGAAAGATTTCCACGAGTCATACATCTTTTCCAAATTCATAGACAATGGAGTCAGGGTAAGCCTGAGTTGTTTATTTGCTTTTACTACAGTCATCATTACTGTTATCAGAAGAAATTATAGTTCTAAAATTTCTAGATGCTTTTATTTTTACCGAAGTCATATGTCAGGTAGCGATGACAGACTGATAAGGAAGACAACAATGCCCCCATCCAGCCCCCGCACTTCCTAACTTTCCAGCTCATTTACCAGAGGCTGCCACTTTTCATTCTCTTGGCTCTTCTACCAGAGACTTATCATTTTATTTTCAAATCGTTGCATATTCAATTTGTTGATTTTAGACATTAATTTCCTCATATTATAAAAAGGATAGAGCTCCCCTAACCTGTTTTCTAAAAAGAACCATAGAGCTCTTTTCACTTTACATTTATGACTATGCAAATATGTTTCTTAATTTTTTTCTAAAAGCAGATGAGTATCTTCCAATCACTTATCTTATTTTTGCTTTTGTTTTCTTGGTTTTTCCAAATGACCTCTCTTATCAGATCATCCTTTTCCTGGTGGCCTCTTCCTGGTACCCTCTGTCCCCAGCTGCATTCTGGACCGATTGCTCTGTAGGCCTGTTGTTCATCCTGAGACATCCCTTCCTGTGCTCTTGGGTTTGATACACAGCTAGCTGGATCAAATGTCTACCTCTTACTTAGTTCAGTGCTTCTCTTAACTGGAACCTATCCAGCTTCTCAAGAAAGGGATGCAGGATGTAAATTTTCAGAGTCCCAACATGTTAAGAAATGTCCTTTCCTGCCCTCACATGTGATTAATAATTTGGCTGGATATTGTATTCCAACTGGAAGATCATGTTCTCTCAGATTTTTGAAGTCATTCCTCCATTATTAGCTAACATCCAGTGGTGTTTATGCGGAGTCTAATCCAGAGTTATTCCACAAAGATGTATTGACCACCCGCGATATAACAGGCACTGCTCAAAATACAGCAATATAAAAAGTAGCGGAACTCCCATCTTCATGGAGCTTACATTTCAATGTTGAAAACACACAGAAAAAAAAAGTGATGAATAAATGAGATCATTACAGATTACGAAAAGTCAATGAAAATCAAACAGTGTAAAAGGGTGGGCACGGAGACGCTGCTTTATCACAGTGGTCAGAGGAGGTTGTCTTAGGGAGGTGTTATTTACACCCAAACATGGACAATGCCCGAAGGGTCCAGGGGTGGACCTAGTTGGGGGAGGGTTTGGTAAGCAGCACAGCATATGGAGGTCAGTGCTGGAATCCGCTTGGCTTGTCTGAAGTGGCTGTGTGACTGGAGCCTGGTGGAGCAGTGAGGAGAGGGAACTTTTCAAGTAGTCCTGCTCCTGGTCCTACTTCATAAAGATTTTTGCAAAACATGGATGTTTTTCTTTGTGACAACAGGAAGCCACTGGAAGGTTTTTAATTTTTTTAAAAGAATTTATTGATTTATTTGACAGCGTGCGCACCCATGTGAGCCTGTGAGCCCGAGCAGGAAGGGAAGAGCCAGAAGGGGAGGGAGAAAGAGGAGAAAGAGGCTCTCCCTGAGCAGGGAAGTTAACAGGGACAGGGCTCCCTCTCAGGATCCTGGAATCATGACCTCAGCTGAAGGCAGATTCTTAACCTACTGAGCCACTCTGGCGCCTCCACTGGAAAGTTTTAAATAAACTAAGGAAACAATTTGACTTAAGTTTTTGAAAGATCATTGTGCGGTGTGGGAAGATCATTGTGCGGTGTGGGAAACTGTGAGAGTAGAAGCAAAGGGACCAGTTATGAGGCTATTGGTTGCTATATTGGAGGCTATAGGGCTTGGTGGTAGCAGGGGAGGTGCGAGCAGTGAGCAGATCTGGGATATATTTGAGAAGCGAATCCAACAAAAACTCAAATTAGCATGAGGAATATGTTAGAAAGGGAAGGTTTCTAGGGGGCCTTCAACTATAAGTGTAATCTTCTGTTTCTTTAAAAATATATAGCCAAAGAGAATAAGAGGAAATGTTAATATATTTCATAAGTCTGGGTTGCATGGGTTCGTAGTAGTCTCTGTGGTTCTCTGACATTTTTCACTTTTGTTATCTTTCTAGTCTTGGTATTAAAGAGCTAGCTAGAGCTTCACATTTGTGAATGAGACCTGTGGACTTGGAGCTTCCTAGTTGGGTAACTGGACAGACCCCTGTGCAGGCTGGTTTGTAGAATTTAGCTGATCCTCTGTCAGCTTGGCAGCTCCTTATAAGTCCCAAGTCTGTCCTTTTTAGGATGTCTTGAAGAGAGACAGATACAGGTTTTGTGGAACTTGAAGCTTTTACAATATGGGACTGTCATAAATGAAAAGAACACCAAATTGTGAATCCAAATTTAGTGCAAAAGTGACTATTTATGAAGAAAAAGGGCTACAACAAATAGCACATTTTAAAAAGCTGACAAATTCCACAAATGTCACAGAATCCAGGAAAATAACAGTGTTGATTAATTCACTGTAGTATACTTTTTTCTTTTTTTTTTTTGCTATAGACTCTCGGCCTATTTATACAACAATAATATAAAATCATTTCTGTACAGAAACTAAGAATATAATTCATCCAGCTTGATTGATTTTTTAAAAAATATTGGTAATTTAAAGATATTTAAGTTTTACAATTCATTGGTAATGTCAGATAAATTAAGATTGCAGCCAAATTTGGGGAGCCCTCTATTACATTTCTTCCATGACAAACTGAGAGATTTCAGGGCATTTCAAATGCCTTGTGTAATGACTAGCCTTAAAAAATCTTTAAACTGATGACATTCATTAACCCACTTGTCATCATTTCTTCATCATGGTAGTATATAATGTGTTTCATGTTATCTTTACAATGTCAATATTACATGTAAAACAGCACCAAATTAGGTTTTTTCAATGTGTTCACATGATTCTCACTTCTTCATTAATTGTATTATCAAATTATCCAAAACCCATTATTTGTATTTTAAAATTTTTTCTCTTAATGAATCATTGCCTTAGTATAGCCTGAAATTGCTTCTTTTGAGTTTCTTCTTTATCTCAGAATAATTTCTACCAGTTTCGGTTATTGTGATCACTCTAGTTTCATATTCTTTTAAATGCTTATCTAAATAAATACTTATATTACACATTCTTATTATTTTATATATATATGTGTGTATATATATATATATATATGAACATATATATATATTCATTTTGTCTTGAAGACAATGTGACCCATTGGGATAGCTAAATCATGTGATTTTACACATACACACTCACACTCATTGTGTATATATGTTTATGTTTCTAGACATAGAAATTCTAACTGATCCTATTTTGTACAATTACCATGAAAATATTGTATGGTGCAATAATTGTACACATTACATTATCAAGTATGTTTCCAACAAGAGTGAACTTCCATTTTTTTTAAGATTTTATTTATTTATTTGACACTCAGAGATCACAAATAGACAGAGAGGCAGGCAGAGGGAGAGGAGGAAGCAGACTCCCCGCTGAGCAGAGGAGGAAGCAGACTCCCCGCTGAGCAGACTCCCCGCTGAGCAGAGAGCACGCAATCTGGGGCTTGATCCCAGGACCCTGGGATCCTGACCTGACTGGAGGCAGATGCTTTAACTCACTGAGCCACTCAGGAGCCCCATGAACTTCCATTTTAACCAGACATTTTTAGGAATGAAATCCTTTGCTTGCTCCTCATAAATCTGATGATTGGAAGAATTTCCCACGGATTAGCTTGCTAATTCTCCATTATCTACTTATTCCCTAAACTGGGTACCATTCATGCCATTGTTTAACTTTCATCTATGCATCTTTGGGCCACAATGCAGGTTTATTGATAGAATGATTGGTAGTTGATACAACAGTAACCCCTCCTATATCAGGATGGCTAAGAACACTTTATACACAGAAATGCCTGCAAACTGCATAAACATATCCCAGTAAATTCAAATTAAATGCATCCACAACTCAACTTTCCCATAGACATATTCCAAAATGGCCATAGCCACTCCAAAATTGTCTGAAATGAGAGGGAATATGACAGAAAGAAACTTGAATTGGAAGGAGATAGCAGTCTTAAGTAATTAGAGTTAAAATATTTCCTTTTGCAAAGTTATAAAAACTATACATGACTGTGTGAACACATTGTTGGTCCTGTCCCAGGCTGTCTCTCTTGGAAGGAGAGGGACTTTGAAGTTAAAGCTTTATTACCTTCCCTGCCAATCTGCCTTTGCTCTGGAAAAGAAAGCTCTGGTCTCTTCCTGCGGGGAGAGTAGGTGTGGATAGCAAGTGAGCATCAGTCTGGTGTTCCGTGTGGAAGGGCTGATGTTGGAGGTGAGAGTCTTCTTATATAGTCTTTAACTCAGTTCCCATTTGTTCCATATGGGGTCTCACCTCTGCCTCTCATCCCTCCAAATGCTCGGCTTCCCACTGGTTCTGCAATGCCAATCCGTACTCTGCATCTAGCCTTTCTCTCTCTAAGCACTATAAGTCATGGCCACTCCACCTGCTCCATCAGTTACCACACCCCCATCTGCTCTTTGACTGTCCTAAATCTCGCATGCACCCTGGATACTGCAGCAGGTGATACATTGCTCTAATAGGACTTTCGATTCTAGGCTGAGCAAGCAGAGTTGTTTATAGCATAGTCTTTGGAGTCAGCATTTTCATTCTACTATGAATAGACATAATGAATTAGGTGAGTGTATGTTAACTAGAGAAAAAAGATAGTGGTGTGTATGTAGTCTCCCAAATACTAAGCCCCTTCCCATTGCAAAGTAAATTAAAAACAGAAACTTGTATTTACTAATATTATGTCTTCCTTTCTCTTGTTCTTATGTGTTCATGCTCTTCTTATTCTTTTTTAATCATTTTAGAGAGGCTCTGGAAGAAAAGGAAAGTATCTTTACCTGGACTCTAAAAATTTTTCTCCTGTCAGTCCAGATGGTTTTCTAAGTTTCCAAAGCCATTCATTTGAGTCACAGAAGAATTTGTGCTAATTGCTGTTTAGATTCAATCTTTCCTAATAGAGATTTCTGCTTGAAAACCTAAGAAATCCTTATGGAATGTAGGCTGGTTCTCAGCTCTTTCAAGAGGCGGTCATTCAGTAATCCGATATATCCTCCCATGGCCAAGTCCATGTTATTCCTCCGCTCACTTTCCATGGTGGTTTGTCCTCTTACTGTATCTGTTTTACAACAAATTGCATACGGTTCATCCAGACCAGTCTTGACCTTAAAGTGAAAACAAAGACCTCTAAGTCTCAGGACTGGGAGCCTGAACCTAACAGAACACCAGAAGATCAATGTCTACTAAACAATTAGTCATTACTTGGATTTTTTAGCTTTTGGTAGTCACAACAGTGAGGAGAAAGGGGAAGGTCATTTAGGAGCTCAGAAGCTATTCTGGATGGTCTCTGAAAGGTTCTTTGGATTTTTCACTGAAAATTAAAAAGAAGTGATATATTCTTTATGTTTACTATAACACTGGTTTTATTTCCTGGCCATTGTGAAAAGTGTCATAAACATACTTCTAATAATCTGTGAGGGCTTATCCAATTGTTTACTTATTTAGAATTTGTTTTCAAGTTATTACTAGTCTACAGGGTAAACCAAATAGCAGGAAGTTCTATCTCATCAACCCAAATATCATCACTTCGGATCAAATGCATGTATAAAATATACAATATTCACCATAAAGGGTACATTTGGTTTTTCAGGAGCTTAAAAAAAAAAAAAGCTAACAATAAGAACTCCAACTCTCTATGAATTCCTCATTTTCAGAAACAGAAGTATAAAATTTACTTTGGGGACGCCTGGGTGGCTCAGTTGGTTGAGCAGCTGCCTTCGGCTCAGGTCATGATCCCAGTGTCCTGGGATCGAGTCCCACATCGGGCTCCTTGCTCCGCAGGGAGCCTGCTTCTCCCTCTGACTCTGCCTTCCACTCTGTCTGCCTGTGCTCGCTCTCGCTCGCTCTCTCTGACAAATAAATAAAATCTTTTTAAAAAAAAATTTTACTTTGGTGTAAAATTCCATCCATCTTTTTTATAGAATTGTTACTTAAATAAAAGTAATACAAATAATGTTCATAATTAGAATATCATCTTGATTGATTCATTCAAAAAATGTTTTTGAAAAAACCATTTTGTGCCAGACATTAAGTTGTAATTTACAAAAGATCAGGGACTTCATCTGTTTTGTCCACTATTGTATTTTCAACATGGTAAAGAGTACCAAGTCAAGATAAGGCCCTCGATACATAATTAATGTTGTTGAATAGGTAATTGAATATGTAATAAATAATAAAGGGGACATAAGCAAATACAGTAACTTATAAAAGAAACCAAATAGAGGTCTACCTATTATATTAATTTATTATTGCCGATATAACAAATTATTACAAATTTAGTGGCTTAAAACAACACAAATTTATTGCCTTACAGTTCTGCAGCTCAGAAGTCCCAGCTGTTGACAGGGATTCTTTTGGTGAGAATGTTTCCTTGCCTTTTTCAGCCCCTAGAGGCCACCCACATTGTTTGCTTGTGACCCCTTCCTTCATCATCAAAGCCAGCACAGTAGCATCTTCAAATCTCTTCTCTCTCCTCCTCTTCCATTTTTTCCTCTGATTGCACTGTTCCCCCTCCTTCTCCCACTTTAACACTCCTTCATCCTTATTATATTGACCTCTTATTTTACATTGAGCATACCAGATAATTCAGGATGGTCTTCCTATCTCAAAGGTTTGACTTAATTACATCTGCAAAGTCCCATTTCACCATGTAAGGTAACACATTTCAAAGGTCCCAGAATTAGGGTGTGGGATGGATGGGGGGGAGCACTTCTTCTGTTTACCATACCTACGGTATAATGCGCCACAGGATAAGGGAGCTTCATTTCAATCTGAAGAGACAGGGGAAGGTTTAAGAGAAGGCTCTTGTTGAGCAAACTCTAGGAACATGAACATATAGAAAGAAAGACTTTTATTGACATAGGAAACGTGTATAAGTAAGAAGACAGGAAACAGCAGATCTTGTCTGATGACTTCAAGAAGTTTGTTAAGATTTGAATGTGGAATGGGATCATGTGCTGAACAATAAATTTCTGAAAAAGCCTGTGGTGACCATTTCATGGAGAGTCTTGTAGGATTTGCTAAGGACTTTGGACTTTATCTTATAGGCAAGTTTAGCCCATGAAGAATTTTAAGCAGCCTAAAATGTCTCAATGTTTTCAATTTGTACTTGAGATAAAGTTTAATATCCTTAACATGGTGCCATATTGGTCCCTTTTGGGGGTCTGTTAAAGCCTATAGACCGCTTCTCAGAATAATATTTTTTAAGATTTATTTATTTGAGAGACAAAGTGAGCAACAGAAAGAGAGAGCATGAGCAGGGAGAGGGGCATAGGGAGAGGGAGAGGGAGACTCAGACTCCCTACTGAGCACAGAGCCCAGGGTGGGGCTTTATCCCAGGACCCCAGGATCATGAATTGAGTTGAAGGCAGACACTTAACCCACGGAGCCACCCAGATGCCCCTCGATATTTTTTAATAAATAAATTACATAGGGTTACAAGGAAAAAGAATTTTGTTGAAATAAAAAGTTCTACCCATCAGCCTCTTGATAGTCTGTGGATCCCAGGTTACAAACCACTCAAAGACCTGGCTTCTGTCTCTCGCTCTTTCTCGCTTTCTTCTTCCATATTGAGCTCAAAACTCCAAAAACAATGGTCTTTTCTCTGCTCCGTTGAAGTGTGAAGTTCCTTCTGCCTCAGTCCTTGCCACATGCAATTCCTTTCATTTTTAGTGTTTTCCTCCTCCCTTGCCCCATCCCCACCCACACCTGGGTAACTTTTAGTTGGTTTAAATGTCACTTTATTGTGAGAATTTAAATGATCCTCAAACTAGAATAAATCTTCCATTACAGTACAGTATCATTCAGTAATTTTCCTCTGCATCTATACATATTCTGTGGTTATTTTTGTGATTATTTACACACTGCCTCTCTCAGTGACCAGTCAATAATTTCCATGAGTGCAGGAGCTATTATCTCTATTCTCAATATCTACCTCAATGTCTGGCACATAGTAGACACTGTATTTATTTATTTACTTATTTATTTGCACTGAATTTTTGTAAAAAGGTGTATTTATTTATTTGAGAGAGAGAGATACACGCATGCACATGTTAGTTTGGGGAGGGACAGAGGGAGAGAACCTTCTAGCAGACTCCGCACTGAACATGGAACCTGAGATGTGGCTCAGTCCCACAACCCATGAGATCATGACCTGAGCCAAAACCAACAGTCAGACATTCAACTGACTGAGCCACCCAGACAACCTGACACCGAATTTTTAAACAGATTTATTTTAAAAGTTCTAGATTTACAAAAAAAAAAAAATTGTGAAGGTAGAGTTACCATATACCCAATAGATAGTTTCTCCAATATTAATATCTTACATTTATGTGTTCATTTATCACAATAAATGAATGAATTTTGATAAATTAGTATTAACTAAAGCCCATACTTTATTCACATTTTCCATTTTTATCCAATACTATTTTTCTATTCCAGGATCCCATATAGTATATCACATTACAGTTAGTCATCACATCTCCTTAGTCTCCTCTTAAATGTGACTATTTCTCAGGCTTACCTTACAATGGATAACCTTGAGACTTTTGTGGAGTACTGGTCAGATATTTTGTATAATACTGGGATTTGTCTGATTTTTCCCATGATTAAACTGTGACTAAGATTTTGGGGAAGAAAAACCACAAAAATAGAGTGTCATTTTTATCATATCACTTCAAGGGTGCATATATGATTTATCATTACAGGTATTAACCTTGGTCACCTGCTTATGGTAGTGTTTGTACATTTCTCCACTGTGAAGTTGTTCTTTTTATCTCAACACTTCACACATTATATTTTTGGAAGGAAATCACTATACATAGCTCACACTAAGGAGTAGGGATTTATGCTCTACCTCCTTGAAGTTGGAGTCTCTACACAAATTATATAGATCTTTTTTCTTTCATGAGAAACTTATTTATTTTTATCTGTTCTTTTATTTATTCAATAATTTATATCAGTAGTAATTCATGGTTATTTATTTTATACTTTGTGTTATAATCCAATACTACTTTAATTATCTTTTTGTTCAAACGGTTTCAGCTTTGATCATTGGGAGCTTTTTGGTTGGTTCCTGTGTCCCTCCTTACTCTCTGGCATGAGAAGATGCTTGAAGTTCATCATCTTTATTTCCTGCCCTAGCCCTAGAACTGGCTATTTCCCAAGGGGTCCTGGTTCTTTTTATTGAGGAACTAAGTTAGAAACCAAGATCTGGGCATTAGGTATGCTCATTGCTATATGTTTCTTCTAGGCCCTCTCAGCTGAAAGAGCAAGGAAGTACATTTGTGTACTAACCCATTTAACACACCATTGTGTACTAACCCATTTTACACATTTATGTATATGAAGCTAAACATGACTTCATAATCATATTTCTAACTCTGATCCATTACCATAGACTCATCAGCCTCCTGCCACCCTTGTTTTCTATAACTTACTACAACTACAATGAGAAACCCAGCTTACTCCATCTGCCATCCATTTACTTACCTGTTCAATTCCATCATACACGATAGTGGTTTCAGAATTGTTAATCCATATACCAATGGGAAGCAACTTCATTAACTAGATTATAGTGTTTATATATAGTTCCTTTCACCTTTAATCTTACAGATTCCAATCATTTCCAAAATGATTGTCAGAGTTTTTCCTTCACCAGCTTCAGTGAGGTTGTTTCATGTATTTGTAACACAGTTAGATTCTTTTTTTAAGATTGATCTTATTTATTTATTTATTTATCTTTTTAATGGGGGCAGGATGGGGAGAAGCAGACTTCTTGCTGAGCACGGAGCCTGACTCATGGTTCCATCCCTTGACCCTGAGATCATAGCCTGAGCTGAAATCAGGAGTTGAATGCTCAACTGACTGAGCCACACAGGCTCTCTTGTAATACAGTTAGATTCTTTTGCCACAGTCTACATTCTCCCTAAGATCTCCTTCACCTCCTAAATGATTTTAAAATTTGCATGCATTAATAGTTACTCATTGTAAAGTTCTATGGGTTTTGACAAATGCATAAGTCATGTGTCTACCACTATGTTATCATACAAAATCGTTTCACCATGCTAAAATATCTTCTGTGCTTTGCCTAATACTCTTCCTTCTTCCCAGCTTTTGAATTCCCAATAGCTTTGCTTTTTCCAGAACGTCGTATAAATGAAATAATTTAATATGTAATCTTTTTAGAGTAGCTTTTTTTCACTCAGCAAACACATCTAAGATTCATCCATGTCTTTTCAAGTTTTGAAAACTCATTCCTTTTTATCTCTGAAAAGTATTCCATTGTATGGATATACCACCATTTGTTTATCCATTCACCTGTTGAGGGACATCTTGGTTTCTTCCAGTTTTTGCTAATCGTGATTAAAGCTGCCATAACCATTCTGGTACAGGTTTTTATGGTGACATAAAACTTCAAATCAGTTGGGTAAATACCTAATTACATAATTTCTGGATTATGTGATAAGCCTGTATTTAGCTTTGTAAGAAACTGCTAAACTGTCTTCCAAAGCGTCTGTGATTCTGTGCATTTTCAATGAATTATGAGGAGGCCATTCTGCTGGCAGTGTGCAGATGTTAATAGGATTAAAAGCTGGAGGTTAAATTTAGTCAAAAGACTGCTGCAATGCTTCTGGTCAGATATAAAGACTATCTGGATAAAGAGCAGCCAGGAGGATAGAGGGCAGTGGCATGGCCTTGGAAAGTTAAAGATATGGGGTCCTTAGAGATTTGGCCACTAACTAGATGTGGGATACTGATGATATATGGTAACTCCCAGGTGTCTAGCTCAGGTAACTTAGTAAATGGAAATAGAGAATAGGGGCACTTTGGGAGGTTTGGAGATTTTGGAACATTGTGATTACATGAGTCTGGAGTGTCTCTGGGACTTACCAAGGGAAGTGTCTAGGACAATTGTACACTTAACTCCTGAGATCAGAAATAAAACCTCTTTATCAGGATAGAAAGAAATAAAATTTCTCACAGTTGCAAAGAGAACTGTAGTAAATTCTAACTTAGTAAACTGTCAACTTTGGTTTAAGAACCATCATTTCCATTAAATTTAAATTTTTGCATGCAATGTATTTGGCTGTTAAGTGACAGTGGCTTCAAAATGAAGATAGATATCTGCATCACCATCCCTGTATGCCTGGTTGCTAAATTATTCTACCTGCCAACCTGGATAATTCAACCTCTATTTATCAACTATGTTCTGAGTATTCCCTTAGATTACCAATATTTTGGGTTTTAGGACCAGGAAAGAATTTGGAGACCTTATGTTCAACCACTTATCCTTGAATATGAAGTTAATTTTAACCTAATCAATTTAATTACTGTCATTTACTATGCTTCATTACTCCTTATTTTTAAAAAATACCTAGGTTCTTTTAAAGAAAAACTCAAAATTATTATGATTCAGAGGAATAAGTTGTTCTAAACCTTGGGATGAAGGTAGTGTGACATTTCTTTATTTTTCTATATCTGATAAAATCCGATTCCAATTCTCTGTCTACCCAAATTGGCAGTTCAGTTCCAGTGTCAATGGTTTTTTGGGACTCTTTTCTCTCTGGGGCATATTAGGTCATAGAAAATGGGAGTAAGACTGGGTCTCAGGTTTTGGAGATTACTGCTACCATCATGCTTTTCAGGTGCTCTTGAGGGCTGGAAAAGATGACAGCTCTTCAGTGGCTCTAGTCCTTTGTGGTAAGCTCAGTTACTAGAAAGAAAGGAAGAGAATTTAGTTCACAGGACTCACAGGCTCCTGCCTCTTCTGCATCTGGACATCTCAGACAAGAGCCCTCCAGAGGGCTCTTTACCACCCTTTCTCTTTTCTCTTTTCCATTCCTGGAAGATGCAACTCCATTGAAGTTAAATCATTCCTCTCTTCACCTTTAAAGTACAAAACTTTCCCCTCCTGACATCCTACCTTAATTATTTGGACAGATATAGACCAGAAATTCTAATTTCTGTTGACCAGAACTTGAAAGCAAATGAGTAGAGCTGGCCAGGTATAAGACTGACAAGTTTAGGGACCATATATACCCTGTCTACAGGGTGCAACAGTATCCAACCATATCAAGTCTTTCATTTCAATGAGAGAACCCAAGAAGACAACTTTTAGGGGAATTCTCTCACATTTTAAAAGTTAGTAACTATTTTAATATATTCTAAAATGCCCTTCACATCATAACAAAAAACCCTGTAATCAATAGGCAACTATTTTTGAAAACTTTTATATAGGTCGTCTAAATGCACGTGTATGTTAAGGAAACACAAATTCTTTCTGGAAAATTCTACTTTTTAATCCTAGAATTTAAAAGAAAAAAAGATAATTAGTCCTAATTGGAGTTAAGGGAAATTCATCATACCTTAGAAATAACAGTGGGGGCGCCTAGGTGGCTCAGTGGGTTAAAGCCTCTTCCTTCAGCTCAGGTCATGATCCCAGGGTTCTGGGATTGAACCCCACATTGGGCTCTCTGCTCCTCGGGGAGCCTGCTTCCTCCTCTCTCTGCCTGCTTCTCTGCCTACTTGCGATTTTTGTCTGTCAAATAAATAAATAAAATTTTTTAAAAAAGAAAGAAATAACAGTGGATGAGGAGGTGCAGAAAATAAGTCTAGTTTTTTTTTTTTTTTTCTAATGAGTCTTCAACAGGAGGATTCATTTGAAAGTTACATTGTCAAACTTGTTACCTGTACTTTACCATGCTTCACATACATGACCAAATTTGGACATGTGAATGATAAATATCTGTGTTAGGACATGAGAGATTTGGATTAGCACTAAATCTTTGGTTTCTCTTCTACTGATTTTTCCCAGTGATTTTCCCAGTGAATTCAATAACTATCTCAATAATTGATGGATTAGTAAGAATATGGAAGTAGATGATCCATTTACTATTTCCTGGTGTTATAACAAGATAATCCAATAATGAATTTCTGTTTGATACTATATAGCCCTTGATAATTGAGTGTGTATGTGTATATAGGTGTCTGTGTATGAAAATACTTGGTCATGCTTATTTGTCTTGATCTGTTCAGGATACAATAACTAATTACCTTAGACTAGGTGCTTATAAACAGCAAAGATTTATTTCTCACAATTTTGGAGGCTGGGAAGTCCAAGATCAAGGTACTGGCAGATTCAGTGTCTGGTGAGAACCTGCTTCCTGGTTCATAGATGGCCACCTTCTCTTTGTGTCCTCACGTAGTGGAAGGGAGTGAGGGAGCTCTCTGGGGCCTCTTTTATGGGCACTAATCCCATTCAGGAGGACTCTACCCTACAACTTAATCACATCCCAAGGATCCCACCTACAAATGCTATCACCTGGGGGTTAGGATTTCAATGTATGAATTAGAGGTGAGCAAGGTACACAACCATTCAGTCTAAAGTACTATTGAACCACTTTATGAAAATCACTTGGAAGCACAAGCCTAAATTTAATCACAAAACTTTTATAGCAGAGGGGTCTCTACAAAATGAAAGTGCCTTTCTCTTGGAAGTAAGGAAGAGTAACAGGGCTCTTTCTTCCAGTTTCAGTTTGGAAAGGTCTGGCTTTTTGCTTATTGAAATGAATTAGTAACTCTGTATCTTAAACTTCCAAAAAGTAAAAACTCACTCAAACTTACCATGATTATAAAAAGGCCCCCTGCAAATCACTATATGCTTTTGTCTCCTTGAAATACGAAGAGCTCCATGCTTAGTATTCAGTGCAGTATGATTGTGAATGATAGCCAACCCTGGGAGGACCACCATATTTCATACTCAGAGGCCTCCTTAACTCCATGGTATGCACAGTGCATTCATTTCCTCATCATCTAATCAACTCTGTTAGCACTTTATCCTACTTCACCTCTGTGATATTCTTTTCCCCCAAACCTATCATTCTATTCTAATCATGAGAAAAATACCAGAAAACTCAAACTGGAGGACATCCTACAAAATGCAAAACAAGTATTCTTTGAATCTGTCAAGGTCATGAAAACCAAGGGAAAATGGAGAAGCCGCCACAGGCCAGAGGAAATTAAGAAAATATAAGAACTAAATGCAATACGATATCCTAGTTGGGACCCTGGAACAGAGAAAGGACATTAGCAGGAACACTTGTGAAATTAAAATAAAACCTATAGTTTAGAAAATAACATGTATCACTGTTTTGACAAATGTGCCATGGTTATGTGAAATGTTAATGGTAGAGAAAAAAGGCAAAAAGTTATGGGAACTCTCTATAATGTCTTTGCAATTTTTAATAAATATGTAATTACTTCAAAATAAAAAAAATATTTCAAAAAATTTTTTTAATTGTGCTAAAGTTAACTCCCTGGGTATCCTGTCTAATTTAACTTCTTC
The DNA here is from genome assembly GCF_030435805.1 of Mustela lutreola. Lineage (NCBI taxonomy): Eukaryota > Metazoa > Chordata > Mammalia > Carnivora > Mustelidae > Mustela > Mustela lutreola. The sequence goes on along the minus strand of NC_081292.1, from coordinate 153,583,487 downwards.
AGTCAAGCAACTTAGTAATAGGCTTTGGACATCAAACAAATCTCCAGGTGAATACTTTTGTTTTCCATTACCTTGTGGTCCCTACCAGGTCTGTCCTGGGTCAATGTATCAGTCAGGAAGGAATCTCTTGGTTGCAAGTGACAGAAATTTCAATTCTAATCAATAAACAAAAACAGGGATTTCTCATTTTATACAACTGTAAGTCTAGGCTTGTACTGACTCTAGAAAAAAGGGAATATTGTCAGTAGTTCTTCCTATTCTCTTAGCCCTGCCTTCTGCTCTGTGGCTTCATCCTGAATCCCTTTATCATGACTTTCTGCAACCCCATGCTTATACCCTCTGAATTCAGCTTTACTAGAAAAGAAACTATGCTCTTCTTTCCAATAGTTTCAGCAAAATTTAATTCCTCCTCATTGATTCTCATTGGATCACGTGTCCAACCACAAACAAATCATTGTAACTAGAGAATGCAATGTTTTCATTGGCAAACTTGAGCCACAAGTCCACCCCTGAACTAGGGTGGAGTTAACTCCCCTGGAAGCTCATGAGCTGACAGTTGTTTCTCAAAGGGAAAGGCAAGCACTGTGACAAGGAACTGACTAAATGGATAAAAGATAGCAAAAAGAACAGATACCTCCTTCCCCATAGTGTATTACCTTTAAACTAGGTGGCTTCTCCAGACTTCCATCCCTGGCTCAATACCAGTGCTTTTCTATAGAGAAGGGGGTAGCACTGTTTCTTCCATGCCTTTCTCGAGTCTACCTGTAACTCATTCACGGTAGCACCAGAGGTTTACCTGTTCTGAAAATGCTGGTAAACATTCCTTCCTTAACTTCAGCCACATTTTTCTCTTCCCTTCCTGGTCTTTAATTCATTTGTGGTATTTGAATTTGGTGTTATAAGCAGTAACAGCCATCCCTATGAAGGTATGGTTTTATAACCCTACTACAAACCAACAATATGTTCCCTATTATGGACATGAAAATTACCCCCCACAAAAAAAGTGACTGTAATTTTTCTCTAGAAAAGAGAAAAGTGGCTCTAAATCTTTCTCCTGAAAAACTTGAATTATTCCTCAATCTCATTATCTATCTGAAAACCTGATTAAAGAGAAAAAGTCATCATTTCCTATTGTTTTGTGTCAGGAAGGCTTTGATGTTTGATGGCATTTCATCTTAGATTGTTTTTTCTGCCCAGAATTTTTGACTTTGGCTCACTTAACCTCTCTTGGGCCACATGATCAAACCATGATCACATATAACTCTCAGATACCCAGACCCAGAGTTGGGGTTTGGGAGAGACGAGCAAAATGAGCATTTCTGTCACCTGGTGACATGTAGTAGTCAATGTCTTGTGTGTATGTGTGTGCATGCACCTACATGTGTGTGCACGTGCATGTGTTCATGCGCATGGGTATGTACATGCCTTGGCTACATACATTGAGCACTCACTGTTCCTTATTCTCTGATGACTCTGACTGAAAGCACCTAAACCTACCTTCCAGATGGCTCCCTTCAACCTTAGGAAGATGCTTGACTTAAATTTGAAGTAAGCCAAAATTACCAGGAAGTTAATGCGCTCTGGAATAGAGGCCTCAATAAATCACAGTAGTTGGTAGACAAATACCACTATTTTTTTACTTCTCAGGATCCTTCAATGAAGAAAACACCTTCAGCCTCTGGGTAGAACAGCAAACCCTCTCATCCCTGGTGGCCAGGTAAAAGCTCATTGCTTCTGGGGGAGAGCTGGAAAAAAAAACCTGGGTGGAACACAAGCACTGATCTATTGTTGCTAGGGGAGGTATAGCAGCAAAAACCCTCTGCTCCTAAGGAAGAGGCAGAAAAGCATATTGGGTGCAAGACCCTTCACCATTAAGCAGATGCAGGCCACTACAAGGATGGAGGAAAACCATCTCACCCAAGACCAACCACAGATACAAGGTAGAGCTCAGCAGCAACAGGGAAGGAGAGCAGGAATGCCAAAAAAGCACCACCCCCAAGGACAAGGTATAAAAAGCCTGCTTGATTCAGGTCAGGAAAAGAGAACCCTCTCCACATTTGGTGTGGTATTAGCAGTGAATAGCAAGCAAAAGCAGCCAACCACATGCAAAAGAGCATGGACAGAGAGAAACCTTATCTTTAGCACAGGCAAAGAGGACTGCTAGAGCTGAAGATGGAGCAAGAACACAGAGGAAAGCCCTCCAGCACACAAGGTTTTACTCTGAGTACAAAACAAGGGCAAATAAACTCTGAAGAAATGTGAAGACTGTGGTGGAAAGAAGGTGAGAACAGCAACTATAAAACCCAACCCCAGCTCAGTTCCTGACTATTTTAACTCAACCCCACACACTTAGAGCCTGGCAAAAGAAGCAAGCAAATTTCTCAATGTAGATATTATTTAACTCAATCTCTACTATTATATACATAATACTTAGTAATTAATTTTTTAAAAAAGAAAGAAAATTAAGAGATAAAGTAGTGAATTGAACCAGATTCATAGATGACACAAATACTAAAACCATCAGCCAAAAACATTGAAACAATTTTAATTAATATGTTAAAGGATCTGATGGAATAGGTGAGCAACTTTCATGAACATACAAGGAATTCCAATAAAGAGATAAAAACTACTAAAAAAATACTAATTGAAATGTTACGAATAAAAAACATAATATCAGAGGTAGAGAATTCTTTTGACAGGCTTATCACCAGGCTGAAAGAACTAAGAAATCAGCAAATTTGAAGATATATCAATAGAAATTACTCAAAATGAATCACAAAGAAGAAAAAAAGAATAATATAATAATAATAATAAAGAACAGAATGTCCAAAAGCTAAGCACAATACTAAATTTATAACTTACATGAAAATGAACTCCCAAAGAGAGGAAACAAAATGGAGCAGAAGAAATATGTGAAGAAATGTCTTCAAATTTTCCAAAATTAGTAATTAAATACTGCAAGTCATAGATTTAAGATGTTCAGAGAATCTCAAGCATGGTGAAACCAATAAACACACAAATATTCACACCACTAATCAAACTGCTATAAACCAGAGACAGAAAATTTTACAGGCAGTGAAAGCAAAAGGAAACTTATCTACAGAACAAAGGTTTATAAGAAACCACTCATTAGAAACTTTGTAAGTTAGAGGACAATGAACCAAGTGCTATAAGAAAAAAATTGCTGACCTGGAAATCTATACCCACTGAAAATACCTTCCAACAATGAGAGTGAGCTGAAGATATTTTTTCAAATAAATAAAGGTTGAAAGAATTCCCTGTTTGCATATCTGCACAATAAGAAATGTTACAGAGAGTTCTTCACTCATAAGAAATTCAGATCTACAAAAAATGAACGAAAGAAGAGAATCATAAATGGTAAAAATAAGGGTATATGTAAAAATATTTTTCTGTATTTTAATATTTTAAAAGATAATTTATTAAGACAAGAGTGGGCAAACTTTGCCTATAATAACCCAGATAGTATTTTAGGCTTTACAGACCATATAGATTTTCTGTTGCATAATATACCTCCTGGTTGTTATTGTTTACATAACCCAGTACAAATATAAAAACATAACCCATTACAAATATAAAAACAAAACTTAGGGGTGCCTGGGTGGCTCAGTCAGTTAAGCATCTGTCTTCAGCTCAGGTCTTGATCTCGGGGTCCTGGGATAGAGCCCTTCACTGGGCTCCCTGCACAGCAGGGAGTCTCCTTCTCTCTCTCCTTTTGCCCCTCTCCCCCAATGTTCTCTCTTGCACACTCTGCTCTGACACTCTCTCTCTCTGTTTCAAATAAATAAATAAATAATCAATCTTAAAAAAAAAAACTTCTTAGCTTACAGGCTGTATAAAAACGGGCCCTGGGCAGGATTTGGACCAGAGATCATACTTTGCTGTCCCCTGATCTGAAGCAAAATAGTAGCAATAGCGGGTTATGTGTATAAGTAAAATACATGGCAACGATAATATGGGAGGAGGAAGTAGAGGAGAGTGAGAAAGGGATTAACAACATTTCAAGGTTCTCGCACTTTAGGAGAAGTTGTATAATGATCAATGGTAAACTGTGATAAGTTGAAGATGGATACTGTAAACCCTAAAGCAATCACTAGAAAAGTCAAAAGCAGACATAAGATGGAATTATGAAAAATATTTAAATAATAAAAAAGACAAGAAAAGAGGGAAAAAAACAAAGAACAATGATGAATGAAAAGATGGTAAATTTAATTCCAACTATATCAATAATTGCATTAAATATGAATTGTCTAAATGCCCCTATTAAAATGCAGATTGTTAGATTGAATTAAAAAGCAACATCTAGGGGCGCCTGGGTGGCTCAATGGGTTAAAGCTCTGCCTTCGGCTCAGGTCATGATCCCAGTGTCCTGGGATCGAGCCCCGCATCAGGCTCTCTGCTCAGCAGGGACCCTGCTTCCTCCTCTCTCTCTGCCTACTTGTGATCTCTGTCTGTCAAAAAAATAAATAAAATCTTTTTTAAAAAGCCGTATGTGTAGCTGTATACTACACAAGAAACCCACTTTAAATATAACGATGTAGGTAGGCTCAAAGTACAGTGATGAAAAAAGATATACAATGCAAACCTAATTTTTTAAAAAAACTGAAGTGGCTGTGTTAATATCAGACAAAGTCAATTTTAGAACAAGTAATACTATCAAGGGTGAAAGATATTATATTGTGATTAAGGGGTCAACTATCAAGAAGCAATAATATCACTAAATGTTTATGTATGTGTCAACAAAAAGTCATATACATGAAGCAATAACTGACAGAACTGAAAGGAAAAATAAACAAATAAATCCACACTAATAATTGGAGGCTCTAACGCTCCTTTCTCAGTAATCAATAGAACAAAGAGATAGAAAATTCAATAAAGATATAGAACAATAGTATCAGGGGCACCTGGGTGGCTCAGTTGTTAGGTATCTGCCTTTGGCTCAAGTCATGATCCCAGGGGTCCTGGGATTGAGGCCCGCATCCGGCTCCTGTTCAGTGGGGAGTCTGCTTCTCCTTTCCCAGTCCCACTGCTTGTGTACCCTCTCTCTCACTCCGTCAAATAAATAAATAAAATCTTAAAAAAAAAAGAACAATAGTATCAATCAATCAGCTCAACATGACTACCATTTATAGGCCTGTCCACCTAATAACAGCAGAATACACATTCATTTCAAGTGCACACGGAACGTTCATCAAGACAGACCATAAAACAAATCTCAAAAAAATGGAAAGAATTAAAATTATACCAAGTATATTCTCTGACCACAACAGAATTTCACTAGAAATCAATAAAATTGGAAATCCGTAAATAGTTGAAAATCATACTACGCACCTCTATGCCACTCCTAGGTCAAAGAAAAAGACACAGAGAAAATTAGAAAATATTTTGAATTGAATGAAAATGAAACCAAAATATATGAAAATGTGTGGGAGGCCTGATATAACAAATATTTTTTGAGTTGATTTCAGGAGCCAAGCTCTGTTTCAGATGAGGGCAATATCCCAGTCTGGTAAAACATGAGGGAGTGAGGCAATAATTCTGTCAAAAGCGGCTGGTCCTGTCAAGGGAGAGGACAACTGAAAGTGGGCCCCTGGCTTTGGTAGGTGGAGGCCAGTGGTGACCTGCAGGGAAGCAGTTTGCACAGAGAGGTGGGGGCAAACACCTGGCGGGAATAAATGGGTGGAGAGGAATTGGCTGGGCTGAGTACTGCTTCAAGGCATTTTTGCACAGGAAGGAAACCAGAGAAAGGATGATAGTCAGTAAGTGAAGTAGAGTAAAAAGAACGCTTTCTTGTTGTTTTCTTTTGTTGTCTTGTATTTTTTTAAATTATTTTTTAAAGATTTTATTTATTTATTTGAGAGAGAGAGCGCGCATGAGCAGTGGGGAGGAGGAGAAGCAGACCCCCTGCTGAGCAGAAAGCCCCAGGTGAGGCTTGATCCCAGACTCTGGGATCATGACCTGAGCCAAAGACAGAGGCTTCACTGACTGAGCCACCCAGGCGGTCCTGTTGTTTTATCTCTTAAAGGGAAAGAACGAACACCGTGCTTGCCTTCTAATGAGCATGATCTAATGGACAGCTAATAATTGACGACATAGGAAAGAGACGGAAGACATTCTGCACTGACGTCTTCCCCCAGGAGAGGGGGAAAGTTGTGGTACAAAAACACGTATTAAAGAAAATATTAGCACAGGACTCCCAGACCTGCAGAAAAGAAATCATGCATGAGGAGTAGTTGTTTCCAGCACAGAGAGAGTCCTCAGCAAGTGTTAGCCGTTACTACTACCATTTATTGTTGTTGTTGTTGTTGTTAACTTTCCTAGGCCACATATTTCTCATCTATAAACGGAAGCTGGCATGTATCTCTGAAGTGCTATCCAGTTTTGATGGGCTGATCACTCAGGAAGTTGCCCATGATGTCCGAAGAGGACCTCACCTCCACGCCAAGATCACGCGCAGTCCCTGGGTAATAGTTAAAATGAAACAGCTTAACTAGATACGGCCAAATGGGAAACCTTATTGCTGTGCACAAGGAAGAACTCTAATGCCACTGGGCCTGTTGCTGCAGTAGGAACGCAGTGCAGAAAAAATTCTCCTAACACCTGAGGCTCTAAGACTCTCCAAAAGCAATTGAGTCGTGCAACTCCCCTTGTAGATTGGGTTGCTATGTAAACTGGGCTCCATAAGGCATTTAAAGACTTAGCACAAGTGACTCGAGGTTTAATCTTTTAATTCCATTGCTCCATAAGTTCCTTGTAGGTTCAGTGAACAAGGAATTTAGACATAATATTAGAAACCCATTTTCAGGAAAGGGCTTAGGCCTGGAAAAAATGTGCTGCATTTTAGTACACAAAAGACACCACAGACTAATCTCTAGATTTACTCCGTCTCCGGGTAATTCTCGTGCGGGATCCTGCTGAAAAGACTCATGCTTACACAGTAAATTGTCTGCGGTGTACTTCTTTTCTGCACCATCTACCCCCCGCCCCCAGCACCTCCAAAGGCCTCCTTTATTAAAGGGCTCGTGTAGATGGAATATGTTCACAAACATGCCAATTTGGGTCATTTGCTCCCTGATGAAAGCCCCAATTCACTGTGAAACATTATGTGCCACTTACGGACTTGGGGACATTTGCACTTTAGAACAGTGCAGTCATGTGACCGCATTATCGAACACAGTGTGGATGCTCAAACCACTTGTCACCTAGCCAAGCCAAAGGGAGGCTGAGCACTGTCAGAGATGGAGTGATAGTGTCAGGAAAAACAAGTCGCAAATTATCCAGCCTGAAAAACCAGTGCTAGTTTACGTATATCAGATTTAATTTTATTTTTCATGAGTCACTTGAGGGCAAGACGCATTTTGTATTTGAGCTTTGAGGAAGGGCTGAATTTGCTATTCTCACTCTCTCCCTCCTTCCCGTGGGAAACTGGCAAGTTATAAAATAGTTGTGATAGTCCTTGACACTTTTCTAAAATCACCGGATTTTTTTTTTTTTTTGGTGTTTAATTTTTGGTTGCGTTAACTGTTTAGTAACTCTAAACAATTGGACAAGGATTCATGGGGCTGCGAAGCCAGGAGTTAAGCCGCTGGGGTAGAGGAGATTGTAGTGAGCTTGTGGCTAACATATGGTGTCCCAAATTTCTTGTTTGGACAAAGAAGGTAATTATTTGCACTCACACTTTTCTATCTGGAACGTCCAGACAATGTTAGTCCCTTCAAAGGAATGTTGCAAGAATTAGAAAACTGCTCTAAAATCTCTTAGCACTTCTAGATAACAAATTCCACCACTATTACTTACACATCATAAATATTGTGTTTTATTTTGATAATGGCTCTGTCAAGGACTTTTCTTCTTTTCTTTCTGGTCCTAGGTCTCATAGGATTTAAAAAAGAAAAGAGAAAAAAAAAAAAACTCATCTGAAGTTGCAGTCAGGGAGAAAAGCACAAGAAAAGCACTTTTGATGTAGTAAAACAATTTTACTATGAGTGTCATCAAGGTATAAAGGAGAGAGACAAATTGTGGCATGTTTTATCACTTCAAGATAATTAAGCCAATTTTCACTGATGCTTATAAAAGTTTGTCAAATAAATAAGTAAAATCTTTAAGGAAGGAAGGAAGGAAGGAAAGAAAGAAAGAGAGAGAGAGAGTCAGTCAGGCGAATAAGTAATTTTTCATAGAAATGTGTCCTACGCAATATTTGTGACATACGCAAACTAAAAAAATCATCCTGGCTTATATGATATTCAAACTAAAAAAATCATTCTGGCTTATATGATATTCAAATTTAACTAAGCAACTTCTATTTTATCTGCCAAACCTAAACATGCTAGGACTTTTTTCTAACAGACCTGTGGGAGAGAGGGGCTAGCAGGGTTTGTCCGCTAGCTGGAGGTCCCCCCTGAGTAATATGAGTCCGTGCACCTAAAGGCTATAGTTACATTTGGCAAAGCCTGACTTGGCATGGGTACAACCAGACAAGAGGGTTGGTGGGGTGGGGTGGGGGAGGCAAGGAGGAAGAGCAGAGAAGATGGAGCTTTGCTCATCTCATGATCATGCTCAGGTAGGTGACCTCACACAGCATCCCAGGGACCTGTGTGGGGTTGATGCTGCAGTCTGTGGAGCAGTGGTCCAGGGACTCACTTGGGAATTTTGGTCTGAACAGCAGAGCAATTCCAGACCTTATATTCTGTGCTGATTTCCTAGAGATGGAAAGTTTTTAGCTTTTGTAGCTACATGCAGCTACAGGAGGGAGGGAATGATGCACAAATGTTCTCCCGTTTTAAACTCCTTTGAGGGATTATTTATTATGATCATATCATGTCTGGTGGTTCACCAGTAAAAAATAATCCAAGATTAAAAAACCCTAGCTTTCAAGTCAAACTGATCCAGGTTTGAATTCTGCTCCACCTTCCAGCTACGAGACTTTGAGCAAGCTGTGTGAACTCCATGTGTAAAGTAAAGGTAATAACTCTTTCACAGGGATGTGGGGAGTAGTAAACAAGTAATCTCTAAATTTTTTAATCCCGTGTCTGCCATAGAGTAAGATCTCAGTAAATACTACCTATGTGGTAGTATAAACTTTTATAAGGGTCAAATTCTTCTATTTATTTATTTTATAGACAGAGATCACAAGTAGGCAGAGAGGCAGGCAGAGAAAGAGGGGGAAGCAGGCTTCCCGCTGAGCAGGGAGTCCAATGAGGGACTCGATCGCAGGACCGAGATCGTGACCTGAGCCGAAGGCAGAGGCTTAACCCACTGAGCCACCCAGGCGTCCCAAGGGTCAAATTCTTAATCTGAACTGATAATTAAACAAGAAGTGCTGCTCTAGTTGTGGACTTAATGACCCACATTAAGGTCATCCTATTAGGGCAAAATAAGCCATTCAAGTCCAATGATGACACTTTCTGTTACTTAAGCTACAACCCCATAATTACTAACAAGAAAAACCTTCTCAGATTCACCGAATGAATGGGCTCTAGACAAAGAAAGTCCTTCAACTCAATATAGGTATTTGTATTGATCAAAGTGAGCTATTTCATTGATTCTTCAATAACATGCATCCAAATGTGAGCCCTGCATGCCCATAATATTATAAATTTTTTGACAGCTTGTCGGTTTGAAGAGTCAGCACAGAACAGAGCAGTCGTTCTTACCCTGACTGTATAGAAGCATCACCTGAAGGACTTTTTATCTTTGTTATTTTTTCTAAAGATTTATTTATTGTATTTTAGAGAGAGAGAACCAGAAGGTAGGGGCATAGGGAGAGAGAATCTTAAGCAGCTTCTCCGCTGAGCACGGATCTCACAGCCCTGAGACCATGAACTGAGCGGAAATCGTCAGCCACTTAACCAACAGCTATCCCATGATCCCCATGCAGGGCTTTTTAAAAAAGCAAAAACAAAAACAAATGAGAGAGGGTACCCCTCGCAGACCAATTTAATTAGAAACCTGAGGTAAGGTGTGAACTTCAGTAGGTTTTAGTTTTCTGCTTTTAACAAGAAGTCAATCTGAAAATACTGGGTAGAGGAAAGAACACAAGCTTTTGAGTCTTCCCCCCAAAACTGAGTTTTTCCCAAAACTGAGTTTCAGTTGAACTGAAACTCAGGGCTTTATTTATGTTGCCTTATGCAATTGATTAATTTCTCAAGGCATAGGGTCTCCTAAGGATCGATGGAGTTCCTACAAAAATAGAAGTTACTATTCCAGAGTTTGTGTAAAGAAGGTGGGCTCCTTTAGCCATCTCTAGCCAACCAGAATATTCCTTTCTTTCCATTCAAAAAGACTGCCATAATAATTCCAAAGTTTTTCAGCATTTGTCTTTCTTGACTTTTTATTATTGCATGCTTAGAATCTGGCTCTTGATGTAAAAGACTTTCTTAGTTGTATTATATATGTCTTTCGCGTTGCTTTGTTATCTTGGCCCTTTCCAGAGCCATTTCTGAAGGCTGGACATGAAGGGCTGAAGATTTTGGTACAAAATTTTATTAAAAGAAATTTAAATTAAAACAATCTTTATTATTTCCTTATGTTTCCTGCCTTTGGTCTTACAGCAGAAGAATTTCTCCTGCTGTGCTGTGCTGCGTTTACCAAAGAGCTTTCACTTTCTCTCTTAATCTCCAGTTTCCAAAATTTGGACGCTGGATTAGAAATTGATTCTAATACTTACTATTTTGTTTTATGGTAGAGTCCCTTGCTAAAAACCGCTGTCTAATACAGGTTTGTTTTAAATTTTTAATCAATTTTTTGTCATCAGAATATTTTTGCAATTCTCACCATAGCCCTTGAGGTTCTGGTGATAAATAAAAATGTCACATCATTAGGATTAGAAATCCTATTTCCAACTGTCTTCAAGATGAATAGACGTAAAGGTTGTAAAGAGTTGATATCCAAAATACTTAGAAACCAGTTCTAGAATATAAATTATAGTAAAAATAATACAATTAAAATACAATCCCCCTTTTTTTTTCACATGTAACCATATGATGATGATATCCTTATGGCAAAACTATTTCTAATGATGTAACATGAGATGTACCACAAATTATTTACCAAGTCATTCTGAGAATTTCCAAATCATTTGGCGGTTTTCAAAAATTAATGTTATCTTTTTTCTCCGTTAGTTTTTGTGTTTTTGCTGGGTTGTCACTATAGCTAGTGACTATAGCAACTTCATCTGAGCCACACATCAACTTAAAAAATTCCAACAGACTCCTCTAATGGCTTCTCTGGTAAGGAGATTGCCATTAAGTCTCAGGAAAAAGAATTTTTCTTAACATTAAGAAAATTATTGTCCATGGAGCTGAGTCTCATAGCCTCAAATTTTCACATTTTGAGTATGTTTTTTAAATGCTGCTAAAAGAAGCAGTTAATGTCTCATCGATTAATGTTGTCATCTTAATGCCTTGAATTACAAGCTTTCCAAAAAGTTGTCTCATTTGGTAGGTTAAAGGTTTTGCAGTAACTAGGAACATAATTCCAGGTAATCATAATCTGCTCATCTCAAACTCACTTTTTAAAAATTCCGTTAAACATCTCGTGTCTGTCCTTGCTCAGTTTTTCCTTTTAAATGAAGTTTTTAGTTAGGATAATTTTTGACTTGCAGGAGAGTTGCAAGGATAGCACAAATCTCATAAGCCCTTCTCCCAGTTTCTCTTAATGTGAACATCTTATATAACCATGGTCCACTGGTCAAAAACAAGAAATTAACATGGGCCAAATACTATTTACTAAACTATAGTCTGTATTTGGATTTCACCAGTACAACTTGAGTCCCCTTTCACTACCAACCCCGCATTCTTCCGTAAGTTAACTATAATTGCCAGTTCAGTTTGCATGCATATTATACACGTAGAGATAGGCCTACAGAAATATAGTTTTGTTCTGTGAGATCCCCTTATATCTGGGGCTTCCAGGTATTGTAAATTGACAAGTTAGCCCACATGTGCCTTTAGGAATTTATAAAATTCGTAGCCAATTTTTTCTTATTCACATCTATGAGGGCTACCTCCTCCGCCCATGCTCTGCCCAAGGTGAAATAATTCGTGTGTATTCATGTATCCTGCCTCTGAGATCTCAGCCCTCTGATAGCTTCAAGAAAAGTTATGATTGAATAGACTACTTGATCTTTTTAGGCTTTTATTTGTTGTTAGGATGGAAGTGCAATTTTCTTGTGACTTTTACATTTTCAATGGAAACAACATTCTTGTCTTTGTGAATTTGGTAGAATGTTCATATATCTATTATTCTTTTTAATGGTGGCATTGATTTCTAGAATGAGATGTATCATGGCTCAAATGAATTTGTCCCAAATGGTTTAAATAAAGTTATTTTAATGGAGGACTATTCACAGAAGTGTGGACAGGTTTAGGAGTACAAGTAACTTTCTTGTTGTTGTTGTTTGAAGACAGAGCATGAGTGGGGGAGGGGCAGAAGGCGAAGCAGACTGAGCAGGGACCCCAACTTGGGTTTCAATCCCAGGACACTGAGATCATGACTTGAGCTGAAGGCAGATGCTTAACCAACTTAACCAGGAGCCCCAAGAATAGGCATCCTTCTCTAGGATTCTAGTATCTGGTTGGTTTTTTTTTTCTTTTTAAGATTTGAAGTAATCTTTACACCCAGTGTGGGGTTTGAACTCACAACCCCTAGATCAAGAGTTGCACACCCTATCTCAGCTGAGCCAGCCTGGCACCCTAGAATTCTAGTATTTGTATGTGTTCCTTAATCCCAGATATATGTGGAAACAGGACATCATAAACATAAAGGAAGTGAACGTGCTCTTGACTGGATTTCTTTTATTTCAAGGCAGTTTTATTAGTCAGGGTTCTCTAGAGAAACAGAACAAAGAGGATGTGTATATATTTGGAGAGATTGATTATAAGGTATCAACTGACACAGTAATGGAAGCTGATAAACCCCAAGATCTGCAGGGTGAGTCTGCAGGTCAGAGTCACCTTATGATTCTGTGCCAGTCTGAGTCCAAAGGCCTGAGAACTTGGAGAACCAATAGTGTAGTTCCTGTCCAAAGGCTGGCAAACAGGAGACCCAGAAAAAACGAATGTTTCAGTTTGAGTCCAGAGACCAGAAGAAAGCCAGTGTCCCAGCTGGATGGCAGATAGACAGGAAGAATTCTCTCTTGGGGGTCAGCTTCTTTATTCCAGTCAAGCCCTCCACTGATTGGATGGTACCCACTCATACCAGGAAGAGTAATCTGCTTTATTCAGTCTATTGATTTAAATGTTAATCTCATCCAAAAACATCCTTACAGAAACACCCAGAAAAATGTTTGACCAACTCTCTGGGCACCTTATAGACCACTCCGGTTGAAACAGAATTAACCATCTTGACAAGGAAAAGGCCAGCTGCACATGTCAATTCATGAGGCATTTTATCTTTGAGAATTGCTATTCTTTCAATCTAAGAGCTGATGGTGATGTCCTTTTTGGGTAATATGTGTATGTGTGCATACAGGGGTATGTGCATGTATGTGTACGATACATAACATATATGCGTGCATACATAGCTACTTTCTTTACAGAAAACACAAGATCCCTGGATCAGAGGACAAACCATTTATTAACTGAGCATCTTAAACATGACTTTCAATCCCCATTGAGCAATTCAATGAAGGCTGAGGTCACCCTGGACATACAATGGAATTTCATCAGAGGAGAGGAAACTTCAAATTATGAAACTTGGGGCTTTTATGGGTTGCTTGCACATTTGTTCATCTTCCCTTCCACAAGGGAAAGAGACCTTTACTCTGGAAAGTAAACAAATCCTCTCTGGGGAGGAGAAGGAAATATCTCTACCTTTTCTTCACCATCCCAGAGTATAGAAAAAAAATGGTGCCAGTAGAGATAAGTCTATAATTTTTCCAGAGCCATACACTGTCTATAACTTCCAAGGCATGTTTGCTTTTCAGAGTTTAAATGCTATGATTTTCCCAATTTCCTCAGAGTGATTCTTCATTACTAAGATTTCAGTTCGGTTGGGCAAAATAATTATGTGCACAGTGCTAGAAATCTTTATGAAAAGCATAAATATTCTTTTTTCTTCAGTTGATTTTCTTAATCCTTTTCCCCACTGATGAGCAGTGAGTGTAGATGGCCTTAGAGGTTCATCTGCTTTCTTTTAATAACTTAGCTAAGAGCTGGCTTAGCTAGACTGAGCCAGTCTGCAGAGGGATAGCAAAATTTTTGGTTGATGTCAACATTCTTGGTAGATAAGACTGTTCCCAGTGTCCAGTATGCATACTCCCTAGGGATTTTCTTGTGCCTACAGGTCCCTTAATAGATATATTTATTGCAACTTAGAAAAATTAGATGTTCCCAGCCCTTCCTAGGCTAAACCTACTAATAGGTACTATCGTATGGGCATAGGACTCATTTGTGTTCTTGGAGTGCTCTCTGCCAGTCAAGGCAGGCCCCTCTCTGATGGGATCTTGTCCATGGTGGATACAGTATATTTATGCCAGGAATATTCTGTGGAATAATTAAGAGGTCAGGTTTATGGTGCGTTTTGCTACTTCTCTGTTTTTAAGTTTTTTCTCCCCATGAACGCACTTTTATATCTGCTCTGTGTGTTGCTAATTGTATATAACTAAGACCACTTTGCATGACAGTAAATATTGTAGATCTGTATATTTTGAAAGTCAAAGTTAACTCTTTTTTCTTTGTTTTTCCCAGTACCTTTTTCTGGGAGGCAGTTTCCTTATGATCAGACAGACCATATTCTTTCTCTTCAGGCTCAAACTGCCTCATTCAGCTTATCCTAAATGGAAGTAATGAAATACTGTTCCCTCTGATATTCTTATTGAAATACCTTGTCATTTAGCTTTCATCAGTTTCTAGAAGGTTCTGTGAGTGAGATTTCATCCTTTTGATTGTCTAGTTTTGTGGGGTATGATTTTTTTAAGTATAAAATTTTTCTTCTTTATGATTAAAATTAATGGCTATCTAAATGTGTTAGAGATAACTGAAACACACTTCCCTGTATCATATCTCAGAATTCATATTCTCCTAACAGAAAATATACTTAAAATGCTAATGTGCTCATCAAGCAGGTGGTGTTTGATAGCATTATAAAGAGGTGTTATAATAATCATGTCTTCCCAGTCGAAAAGAGGAAGGTCCATTTTTCATCTTATATCCCAAACTGGAAGCTATTTTTTTTTCTGTGAAAAGGAATTTTTCCATGGTGGCTGCCAGAGAAAAGGGAATAACTTCAGTCCCTTCCAAGGCAATTCACCCAGGACCACAGAAAACTCAGCACAGCAGAATAGATGTTGCCAAAGACAGAATCTCTCAAACCAAAAGAGAGGCTAGACCCAGGTCCCAGGAACATATGTACAGACACGTTTGCAATATAACTGAGGAAAGAATAGCCCTTTTCCCAATAAGGTTCAGCTTCAGGAAGTACGTGGAATAAAATTCCTCTTGGTCCCTAGCACCTAGTACAGTGGCTAGGACATGATAGGTACTTAACAAATGCCAGCTGAATAAGTAAATAAATGAATGATTAACCTCAACATATGGCCCAACGATAGCCAGGTATATTGACTCCTCAAGAGAGATTATTCCAAATTCCTTACCTCTCTCAGGCTACATGTTTGGTAGCTTCATTCCTAGCGATGGGGTCAACTTTGTTATTTACCTACTCTTCCAGGAAGGGACCCCTGTTCAGCGGAAAGCCTGCTTCTCCTTCTCCCACTCCCCCTGCTTGTATTAACTGTTTCTCTCTATCAAATAAATATATAAAATCTTTAAAAAATAATAAAATAAAATACAGACAGAAGCAGACAGAAGTCTGCTGACTGTACTATCTTTCCTCAACATGCATCCAGCACTGTCTCAGGCCAAAGCTCGTTGATTGCTCCCCTTGTTTCTAGGACTATTTTCTGTGACACCCATTCCCCCATCACAGAATCCCACCCACAGACTAAGTTTTCCAACCTGGAAGTAGAAGGATTGCCCCCTCCATAGGAGCACAGAAGTGTTCCCAGTGGACAGTTGATTTCTGCTGAGCCTGATCCTTCTGTAAACATAGAGTGAGAGCCTGACACTTTTCATGACGTCCTGGATGCTGTAAACTAGGCTAAATGCTGTCCGTTCTGTATCTCATTGGAGTCTTACAACCCAATGAAATTGTTCCTATTGTTGATTCCTTTTACAAATAAGGAAAGTAGGGGACCAAAAGATTAAATAATGTCAAGATCTCAGAATAGTAAGTGGATGGGATTAACATGGAAAGCCATGAAACCTGATTCCAGTTTGTTCTCTTAACTGCTACACAATTCTCTCATGAGTGAAGCCTAGGAAAGGGTTCCTTCAGTACTCCACTTCTCCATGGGAACCCAGGCTATCTTTCAGTGTGATATCCATTTCCCCTAGTTCCAGATCTTCCAAATCATGTCTTGGAGGTTGGGTTTTTCACTAAAACATAACCTTACTCCTATCTAGAAGGATGTTGTGCCATGACCACTGTCTCTCAGGTTCAAATTCATCCTTCTGCATTCTACTCTGGGATGCTAGGACTCTGATTCTGAAAAACACTTTCCCGACAACTTTGCACCTCGTTCTGCCAACTGGAGGTACTAAGCAGCCATCACTGTACATCAGAATACCCTGAGAACATTTGCAACCTAAAGAGGACTGGGCACATACCTAGAGAAGAGTTTCCAAGTAGTCTGGATAGCCTAGATATCACCATTTAACATCTTCTACAGGTCATTCTAACACACCAACATGTGTCAGAGCCATGGTACCAGAGGGAGATCAGAAAACTGAAGGGGGAGAAGGGACTTCCTTCTTTCTATTTGCTTGATGTTCCTGACAACATGGCCCCAACACTGGCACCTGATCTCAGCAGTACTACTGGTTTCAGCCTCCAGCCAGGCATTGGAGATGAGGCATCCTCCATCAGAAGGGGCAGCCCCAGCTTCAGCACAACAAGAAGTTATGGCTGGGCTCTCATGGCTCCAACTGGAGGTTTGTGTTCTGTTTTCCCACCTTTAACACTCTCTTAACAGATAATCTTCTCAAAGAGGTAATACAGAATATTGCTCCTACTCTCTAGGGATCTAAAATCCCATCTGTATCTGTCCTTACCTTGGCCTGGCTCAACCCACCTTATTTTTACAGCATTTAAGCCCTTGGTTTCTCCAACAGTGGTAGGAGTCACCTACTACAAGCTGCATGTCTGCCTGGGTTTGCCTCCACATGGACCCTTTTGGAGAAACAAGTCCCTTCCTTATTCCACTGGGACTAGAAATTACTAAGAACTAATAGGACAGATAGAAGATAAGAGTGTTGATTACGAGGAGGGAGAATTGCTGAGAGTTTGGGTGGTCAGGAAAGGCTTCATAGAACAGAGGTATTAGCTGGGTCTTATTAGGGGGGTGTGGTGTTGATAGGCAGGGGAAGGGCATTCCAGACCATGGGAAATGGGAGGGGGAGGGTTGGGACAAAGGCAGGATGAAGAATGTTGTCTTCTGAGGACAATCAGCAGATCAGTCTGGTCTGACAGATGTAGATGTGGGACTAGAAAGGGAGGGATGGGGGTATAGGGTAGGAAATTTTAAGAGTGTACAGCTTAAAAAGGGGCCCAAATTTCAAGCTAGAAGGCGAGACTTTATTCTGTGAGCTAGCATATGAAATTTCAAGTGACTTCCATAACTAAACCAATTCCTTTAGCAAAAACAACAGGATATAGTTAATGCAATTAGGAAAAAAAAAAATCCAAACATCTTAGCATAGCCCACAAGATCCTACATGATCTGCCTACTGTCCCAATCCCATCTCTCACCAAGGAAGGCTGTCAACTGGAAGCCTTCTTTCAGAGAACTCTCACTAGATGGGAGAGAATCTTTTCCGGAGGGTTGGTAAGAATGGGGCATTGCATCTGGATTGGGTATCTCACTGTCCACTGCACACATCAACTTCTGGATAGTGTTTAGCTTGGGCTGTGGGAAAAAGGGATGGAGACATGTGAAACATTAGTTGGATTTTTTTTTTCTTTTAAAGAAAGAATCCTAGTCTTAGAAAGTCATAGCAAATATGGCTAATGCTAACATCTTTTAGATGTGCTGATTGGTTCATTGGGATCTATTATATTATTTTCTCTACTTTTCAATATGTTTGTATGCTTGGAGTATTTTGTACTTGTAAATATTTCAGTGTTCAGTTAAACACATTTTGATCCTATACCTAAGTAGAAATATTAGTGAGTAGGCCAAACGATTCACCCTTATAACAAATCACAGCTATTTAAAATTTTAACTTTTTCTTTAATGAATAGATCAGAAAATCACAATAGCTACTTCTAACTTTGAGTTCCATATAACTGGCATCTCTTTCCCCACAGATGTGCTGTGTTCCCCTGGATGGAACTGTTCACCTGGGGAGAGAAAGGGCTGTTACAGGATGAATATTGGTGCTTCCCCAAGAGTCATAGGTTGAAGCTCTAACCCCCATGAGAGACCATTGAGAGGTAAGTAGGCTTAACGAGGTTATGATGGTGGGGACACTATGATAGGGTTATTGCCCTCATAAGAAGAGAAAGATAGCTCGCTCTTTCTTTCTCTGTCTCTCTTTCTCTCTCTCTCTTTCCATGTAAGCACAAAGAAGAGGTCATCCACACACAGGGAGGAGGCAGTCACCTGCCAGCCAGTAAGCAGGCCCTCAACAAGAACGGATCTGCTGGCACCTTGATCTGGAGCTTTCCAGTCTCTGGAACTGTGAGAAATCAGAATCTGTTATTTAAGCCTCCCAGTCTCTAGTATTTTGGTATAGCACCCCAAACAGACTAAGACAGGGGCATTGAGGTACAGTGTTCTCTTTTGCTTGTCTCTCTTTCTCCTGCCCTTCTTAGAGCCGTTTTTCTTATCCTGCACAAACTTGCCAGGTAGGTACATATATTTAGGGTTGAGAGGCAAGAAACATTTTAATATTATGTTTTCCCCAACCTCCAGAACCACCAGATACACTGACTTTTGCTTTTTCAGCTCATTCTTTTATATTAGTCACCAGATATTTTTCGTTATCTTTCTTTGCCAGTTCATAAATTACACAGTAGGTACACTGAGTCCCGTTATTTCGGGCTTGTGAGTTTCTTCGGAAACCACAAAATTATCTTGGGCAATGACCTGTAGTTTTTAAATGGGCTGTAAAAATCTGGTGTAACAGGTTGTCTTTGAATGTGAGTTAAGGTTCCAGCATTAGGAAAGTGTAATATTTGTCACTTAAAGATGCCACCAAGTATTTCATGGACTCGTTGTCATTCATCATTGTCAGCTATTTCTTGAACACCAGGAGTTCATAATATCGTACACTGGAGCCTAGAACGGGGTCTTAAGCAAAAGACAATAAATCCAACAGCTTTTAAAGAGTGACTTACAAGCTTCAATCTCTCACAGAAGGGCAAAATCCTAAAATAACTTTCCAAATAAGTCCACAGCGACTGTCCCAAGTATCATAATTACATCATTAATTTATGAGAATGCCACTTTTAAGTCAAGTAAGAGCTCATAAAGTCTACTTTCATTTGTAGGTGTAGTATGTGCATAGTGAGGAAGGCAGGAAAAAATCTGCGGGAAAAAGAAAAACTCAATCAGCAGTTGAGACTAAATTAAGTTCCATGTTGACTTTTAAAGGGTTATTAAACTCTCATTTAAGACTAGTTAGAAATTGGTTAATTCTGCCCTCAGTTAAAGATCTAAAGCCTAGAGCCATTTTATTTAAGAAATCTATGTAACATGGGGGATGGGAACAAGACCCAGGGCTTAAATACTTCCCAGGTGGCTTGTGTGCTGGGGGCGGAGAGGCGAGTAGACACTCAAGATGTTCATTTGATAATTGATAATTAACAAGACTATAGGAAGTCTTTCGAATCACTAACTGGGGGTCCAGGCATTAAGTGTGAGCCGCAGCAGGGTATGGATTTGCAGCATGGGAGACTGAGTTCAGTGATGGTCTGGTAATCAGGGTGTGAGTGCTGGATGTCTTCAAGCGGATTGAAGAGTCACATGGTCTGAGGGTCTTTGAGCCCTAGAAGATCTTGAAATCCTAAAATTCTGTATCATTTGCATTATTTGGAGCAATGCAGAATCCTAAAGCAACAACATAACAGAGTGTAGAAAGTAATTTGGGGACCATAGGGTCCAACATTTTCATTTAGAAAATAAGGAGACCAAGACCAAGAATGGGAAAAACCAACTCCGGGCAGCTCTGATAATCCTACAGAGTGAAGTCGAGAGATGAGCTGGGGATTCCCAGGCCTGTGTGCTTATCAGTAATGCACAAGAGGTCTGAAATCTCATGTAGTCTCAGCTCTGTGTTCAGAATCCTGCCTGAGTCCAGTGTTCACATCATCCTCCTGCTTTCTCCCCTAACTGGAAAATGTATGCACATACAAGAAGTACCTAGGATGACGGAGGGAAAAAAAATCAGAATTTCTTCTTTAAATCTAATGAGGCATCTACCTAGGTAGACTTTTAATCTCATTATGAAGCTATGACTAGTTGTGACGGAAGTTTATTTTAATGTAGTTATTATAACAGAGGAATATTCTGGTGTGATGAGATCACCTTAATTCACTGTAAAACATCTGTGCGTGGTGCATTGTCTGATGCTCTTGAGTACGAATATCACTTCTCAAGGTAGAATTCTCCGCATCTCAATTTTCTGTCTGGCTTTTAAATTGTGTCTAATTAAAGGATTTCACATTCCTTCACAATATTGCCTCCTCAAGCAGAAATAAAACGACAGAAACACATTCTGTGTTTTTTCTTATGAAAGACATTCTATTAATATTTGGGTGGGTTATTTTGCCTGAAGTGTGTTAATTACATTAATTAGCCTTACTTCAAGAACAGTAACTAGGAGTTGGTGGAATGAATCTGAGTTAGAGCACTGTCATTCCAAAACTTCCCTTCCTTTTCCCTTCCTCCCAACCTACCCTGCTTTCCCACTATAAAAACACCAGGATATTGGAAAGTGCTACTCACTTGGAATTGCTATCATGCGTGTTATTTTTGAGATGAAAGCACAGACACTACAAGAATAATATTCAACAATTTTATTGATCTCATAAAGAATGATGAAGCTCACAGAATGGGAGCTCCTCGGGAATCAAGGACACATAACACAGGATTCTAACCTTAACGAGCAAGGCCACATTGTTCTCTTGTTTTTCCTCATGTGTATTCTCTGGGTCACCTACCTGGAAAAGAGAAGGAAAAAGAACACTCTGTGGTGGGCGCACCAAGCAGGCGGGGGACAGTGAGCTTTCAACCACCTTTATTGAAGCAGAAAATACCATAGGCTAAACTCCCTCCCCAGATGTCACTATTCTGCGGAATCTAAAAAGGACCACATATTTTTTTTCTTGTACCCTGGCTGCTGATGGAAAACATTACAAAATCCTGAAAGAATAAAGAACTTGCCGATGTAAACTCTGTCACTGTTTCCGCCGCAGCCATGCCCTGTGGACTCTGACAAGGGTCACCTCCTATTAGAGCAGGCAAGGAAAAACAATCGTGATGCCCGGTCTCTATTCAAACTTTGCAAAGGTCATTGCCCTCATTCCAGCTCTCAATGAAATGCAGAGATTGTATTTTACCCTCTTGCAGATTCTGCAAGAAACTGTCTGCCAGGAAGGTGCTTCTCAGCCTTCAACGTACACACTAAATCATTTGAGGATCCTGCTTAAAAATTCTGATTCGGTAGGTTTTGGGGGGTGGACCTGAAATTCTGTATCTCTACCAAGGTCCCAAAGAGCTGATGCTGTTAGTGCCTGGACCATACCGTCAGCAGCAAGGGTCTAGGACAGTGGCTCTTAAGATGTGTTGATCATCACCAACAGGAGGAAATCTATTTTATGTTATACATTATATTTACACATTTTATGCCATAACTTTATATCCATGCATGTAACATTTGTGTGAAAATGGATCTAAATGAATGTAAAATGGAAACAACAGCTTCATAGAACAATTCCTACCTTCACCAGCTGTGACATTTTCTTGTTTTCTCTTTTTAAAGATTTTATTTATTTGTTTGTCAGAGAGACGGAGAGAAAGCACAAGCAGGAAGAGGGGCAGAAGGAGAAGCAGACTCCCCGGCGAGTAGGGAGCCAGATGCGGTACCCGATCTCAGCACCCTGGGATCATGACCTGAGCCGAAGGCAGATGCTTAACTACTGAGCCACCCAGGCATCCTGAGCTGTGACATTTTCAAGACAAATTTTTCTTCTGTAATTATTTTGATTTAGTTGGTAGTTACCCAAGTTTACACAATATGATAAAATTGCAGAGATCTATACACATATACACTCAAGGAAGTTCACGTACTGCAAAATCTGTAATGTAATGCAATCTGAGTAACTCTGAGAATTGTGCCAAGGTCGAGTCCCTGGTTTAGACATCCTACTATAGTCCCACAAGATGGAAAGCAAAGGGTCCATGGGGCCTCTCTGTGCATTTCTTTGCAACTTCCTGTGAATCTATACTAATTTCAAAATAAAAAGTAACAGATAGTAAGTGGCGAGGAACCGGCAAAACAGGTTTCAAGACCACTTATGCACTGAGAGTCAGTTTGGAAAACTCTCCTCCGGAATATCATAAACAGTGATGGGTTGTTTCACCACACAGTTGCTGTTAAGTGGGTGAGGCAAAGAGGAGTCTTGGGGTGGGACGTGATGGTGGCAGTGGCGGGAGCGGAATGGGAGAAGGAAGGGAGGAGCCTGGGAGGAGGTTTTCTAAGGGCTGCTGGGTGGAGGGGGTCATAGATGATGCATCCCAGAGTTAGGGTGGTAGCCCACATGTGCAGGGAAAATAAGAAACACCAGCATCTACTGGCGGTCCAAATTTGTCTCCTGATATTTCCGCTTTTCAGAGTGGAGCCCATCTAACAGAGTTTTGGTTTTGTTTTCATTTGAATGTGTTTTTTTAAAATCTGTGGTAATGCAGTGTAAACACAGAGCCCAAGAGGATTTGAAGATATTTGGAAGAGAAACTCTAAGGGGTCTTCAGAGAGTCAGGAGTGGGAAATACTTAAAAGGCAAGCCTGGGGGAGGGGTCGTCAGCATGTGGGGAGCAGCCATGATTATTAGCCCCGGATTCAGACCTAGGGAATAGAGAGGCAATTTTACGTATTGAACTCGTTAGGCGTTATAGTAGAGCAATGCTACCCTGCAAACCACAGAACTGTGTTGTCTCATTTTTCTCAAGATAACATAAATCACAAGAAAAATAGAGAAGAAGAAAAAGCACATTCCTTGGCCAGAAGCTTATGAATGTGGAATGGGCGAGGAGTGATCTTAATTTAATTAACTACTATTTTAATGTCACCAGATGCTGAAAATATGAATCATACAACGGTTTTCAATGTAATACCTAACTGATATAGCTAAATGGAAGAATGAACTTAGACCATTTTTGCAAGGCTTTCTTTCTTCATTCACTTCTTTTTTGCTTAGATGCAAGTTCGTTTTCTAACTAGATAACTCTGAAGCATTATTTTGCTCTTGTAATCCAATTGCGGGTAAATCAGAGAGATCTGCAAAGTCTAATTTCGAAGAGAAGAAGGTTTTCTCTGTACGGTATAATAATTCATTTCAATTAGCATGATGAAACAAACTGCAGAGCCATTTTTCACTGAAAATGTTGTGGTGGAGTTCGGGGAAATATTAAAGACATTTCTAGAAGCACAAACAAGCTTACACATGCACTTAGTTGCCCTAAGGAAGAAGAGAAGATTACAAATTATCTCATCACACAGATAAGAATGCTCTGTCCTCTTCAACACTTTAGGTGAAACAGAATCATATGTGGTTTATTTATAGTCATTCAACGTGTGATCCCAGGACATGTCCCATAAAAATATCCCTTTTACTCACATTATTCTTCTTTTAATGCACTTATCTATCGAGAAGATAAAATAGTATCTATTATGGGTTTTAATAAAAAATATGATAGATAAAAAAATATCCATAAGAACAGATATTGCTTCCAGGAACTGAATGATATTGAATAAAACTGATATAATTAAAGGTTACCGAGAAATTTCTGATATAAGCTTAAGGGGATTTCAAATTTTGTAAATAAGAAATGTAGAAAAATCAGTGTATTAAAGACAGAGCTTGTTGTATATGTGAACATGCAAGTTTGTGAAGGCTGAATGTGTATTGCCAAATGACTTGTAACAAACTAAAGAATGAAGTAGTAGGAAGCTGAGAAGAGCTGTAAAACTAATTGGGGTCCAATATGTTTTGGGCTGCATTTAATTTTCCTGAGGGGAAGAGAGGTCAGGAATGGAATGAAGTCAATGAGAACAGGAATAAGACTCACAGGAAAAAGCAAAAAAGCAAAATGGCCAACATTGAAAGGTCAGTGAATATCCTAGAGACAGGAAATGAACTTTAAACAAAATAGAAGGTAGTATTTCTATCTCTGTTTGAGAGTTGTTAAAATTGCTACTTAAAGAGGCAACTTCAATCGCCAGGTGTTGCTTGCGTAGAACCTACTTTGGGTATCTATTTAACTTATTAGAAATATCAAGAACATAGATATTTTGCTCTGGTCAAGAAAATAAATATTTAAATGCACAGCAAAATTCTTGCTATTTACCAAGTCTTACTTCCTATTTTACTGTAATATGTTTTCTTGGAAGAAAAAGAAAAAAGAAAAAAAAAAACAATTTTTGAATCATCTCTCCTAAGAAGTCTTCATTATGCTAATGACTATTAGAGTCTAAAAGTCTGCCCATAGTGTGAAATCAAATAAGGTAAATTTCCTCTTTTGTTAGAAAGTTACTGCTAGTCAAAACCCTTTGGGGTTGATATTTGACATGCTGCATTTTACAAAGGGAAAACAGGATTGCAAGTTTGGTTGATAGTCTTTTGCCTCTACTCTCTTAAGTGCTAGCAATGACAGAATAATGCAAATTCTGAATTAGCATCCAAATGCTTTCCAAAGTAAAACTAAAGCAAATAATTGCTACTTTGAATTGCCACATCTAAGGGCATCTTTTGATTCTACAAAGCCTGAGTTTTAAAAAATAAGTGTTCATGGTTCTATTGAAGGCTAATAATCATTAAAATTAACAATTGTCAGAAGGGTTGTTTTCCTTAAGGAGGCATTCATAATTGGGCTGTCTTGGTGCCCTCGTCTTCTCGTCTTCTCCTGCCTTCCTGCTTGATGCTGTGGGATTCTGGGAAAAAGACCATATGATGCAGCAAGATGATGCTGGGGTAACAGACAGTATAAACAGGCTTGTAAAACTCAAACAGGTCGCCAACAAACCGGTGTTGTGCCTAGAGCTTCCAGTAACACTCGCGTTCTCTTTTCTCCCCCAAGCATTCTGTTAAGCTTTTCCTCATATATCACTATTGCATGTAAATATTTGGACTGGCCCTTCCTGGCACTATACACCTATGTTATGCTTTTAAAACTGTGACTCGTCCTCTTCCACCCACTTGTGGGAAAGACTGTTTTGCCTACATTTTTTTCCCCAGTCACACGTATTCTGAATTTTTTTGGCATTGCCGCACGACAGTTTGCTCTAATTTGGCTCTGCAATGGAGTGTTACCAAGGCTTTCTTCCCCCCTCCCTCTAAGCAAAGGAATGAGTTGGAGTGTGTGCTATACTTTGCTGTCTTGGCAAGAGCGGAGGAGGGTCAGAAAGGAACCAGGATGTTCTTTACCCAGTGCTCCTGGCCCCACTTCCAGAAGCTAAGGAGGAAGTTGGAATAGGCTACGACTTCAATGGGATACCGGCCCTGACGGCATTTGTTAGAAAGACCTGTACCCCAAACTCTCCATAATTGCTTAAGAGCGGCAATTTGATTGTTGAGGTTACAAAGAGACTTGCCTTTGAGTTGTATTTGTTCCACACATGTGCTTTTTTTCTACTTTGATTATAAGTTTATTTGGAAGAATGATGGAGTTTGTTGGGAAGGGGAATTAAAGACTCAGAGATCGCCCCTCTCCACCCCACCACTGTGAAATCGAGAGTCTCCCTATCCTAAATTTGGCCCACACAAAATTTCATGTGTTTATAAGGTGCTTGAACTTATGAAAGTGCAATGAAAGTTTACAAACTGGATATATTTTTCCTCTTTGGTCCTTGGTTAAGCACATGAATGGCAAACAGAAAGAACTTATCTGAAAAATCAGCAGGGTAGCACTAGCTGGAATGTAATTTTACAAAACCTGGCCATCTTTCAACAAGAGTGGGTGGATTTTTAGCGCTACAAATGTTTGTGTATTATGAAGTATTTGCCATGGTGACAAAGCTGGGAGAAACATCCCATTAGCCACAGACGGGCTACAGATTGTTCTGATTATCCATGTCCAAAATTCAGTCTGGCTACGGCTTTGTGTTATTTTCAGTGTTTATAAGTGCTCCATTTTTTTTTTTTTCAACATACTAACCTACAAGCAAGCAAGTATGGATGTAGGTAGCTATTTAACTTAAAATTGCCTTTGAACATGTTCTTAGGGCTTATTCACATAACCTATGTGTAGATCATGTGTGTGTCATCATTACATTTACAGCAGATATGTTGATAGTGTTAAAAATAACAATCTTTGAAAGAATGACAGACTTGTGAAAAGTATCCTGGAGCACTTATTAAAAATAAAAAGGGTCATAGAGAGAGAGTTCGAATAAGGAGCAGTAAAATGTCTGCACTAATTTATTTGCAGGTATTTCTGACTATTGATTTCGGTTGTAAAAGTTAGAGCTTCTATTTTTAAAAGTGACTTTTATCTCAAGTATATGGGGAGAAATGTGAATTATAAATAGCCACCAAAAAATATGCCACTGAATGTAAAGAATCCACATGTTCCCTCTTCCAAACATTTCTCTGCTAAGAAAAACATGAGAAAAATTCTAATGACTCTTTGTGCCCCTGT
Organism: Mustela lutreola; assembly: GCF_030435805.1. Classification (NCBI taxonomy): domain Eukaryota; kingdom Metazoa; phylum Chordata; class Mammalia; order Carnivora; family Mustelidae; genus Mustela; species Mustela lutreola. The sequence continues at coordinate 153,556,555 of NC_081292.1, read as the reverse complement.
TTTGGGGGAGAAAATTTATAAGAAAATGGTGTTTTTATGTAGTGGAATGAATTGTCAATGCAATAAAACCTAGCATCAGACAGAACTGCTTTGAAGTCACCCATGGCTGTGCAAGATAGAAAAGATAGAAGGCAGGCAGAATAAGGGGGAAAGAGGCTAGAGAAAGAAAGAGAGAGAGAGAGAAAGAGAAAGAAAAGAAGGAAGGACGGAAGGAAGGAAGAAGGAGGGAGGGAGGAAGAAAAGAAAAGAAAAGAAAAAGAAAAAGAAAAAGGAAAAAAAAAGAGGAAAAGGGGCGTAGCTCTTAAGGTCATATAAAGGTTCAGGGGAAAATGTCACAGAAAATTAATCCTTATCATCTGAGCAGCGTTGCTGCTAAGTTGACCCACAGTGGAAGCAGGAACAGTCTGGAAATTTAGTGAAAAGACGACACAATTAATTCTGCACCTGCTCCATCTCTCAAACTTCTTTTGCTTTTTTGTGTGACTTTTAGTAGAGGTGCTACTGATGTTCCTTTCTCACATAAACAAGGAAAAAAAATCTAATTTGCTTATTTATCACTCAGTCTTCTCAGGCAGGTAATAGGACAGATTATTTCACTAGACAGGACTGAGGAGAGACATTTTAATGAGTAAATAAAATGCCTATCACAGGTATTTTGAGCAAATAAAGTTTTGCTGACTCCTTCCAAAAATTGTGCTTTCTCAATTCGTTTTGAAAAGCACTAATTCGAGTGCACATCTGTGCAAACTGAGCAGTTGTTTCAATAAAATATAGTCAGATTTTCATATTCTCTAAATATGCTTGTGTTCAAAAGTAGATCTACCAATACATTATACGATTTTAGAAGAAGCAAATTAAAGAAACTTAGTTTTATAAAGATGGAGGATTCTGAAGATTTATTTCCATACTATGGGAAGGGTCTGTAGTAAATGTTTCTAATAATCCTATTTCTAAGCTTAGCCTGTGTTTTGAGGTCTAATACCAGTTATGTTTCTTCTTGCCAACAAACTAGTTAGTTAAGGTTGGGACTATCCATTCAAGATTTCGGCACATAAAACATCCCAGTTTCCTAACTTCACTAAACAATTTCAGCGACCACAGAGCAGAGAATAAGAGTGGGTCATGGGCATCGGGGGCAGTACTTTACTTAATACTTGGCCACCATCATTGATTTCTAGCTTACATTTGCTTTGGAGTTCACATTTGGCATTTTCCAAAAGACAGTCTGGACCACTGCCTTCTCAGCTTGAGCTGAGATGTTCACTGGGGCTTTCTCTATCATATTTTGTTCATGACTAAGTAAAACTAGACTGACATAAAAGGCTAAATTCCTGACACATCTCTTCTAATGGCAGATTTTCATATTTAAAGAATTCCTGGCACATATTTGTATTTCAATGGAGCCCTACACATCTGTTACTTATTTTGGTGCAGCCTCTATCACATATGCAAAAGTCTTTTGCAGATAAATTACTGCATTTCAATCTGAAATTACATAAAAAGGATTTCATTCTTTAGAAGAAAGTTCTTTACACAGTTTTCACAAAAGGATCATAAGGGTTCCCCACAAAAGAAATAGGCATCACACTGTGTGTGCAGCAAAGTGTGATCAGTTACTGGAGTCACTGCTCTAATAATAGTATGCATGCATTCTTTATTAGAGGGCACGCATGCAGAGTTACATCCACTGTGGGTACAGACAGACAAGTGCATCCTGTTTGCCATAAAACTGGAGGCCTAGGATTTCTATAGGTTTCTATTTGGAAAATGCATCACATACCCACTTCATCCCACAACTTCCCTCCCCAGGCCCAGTGAGCATCAGCAGAAAGATACTTGCAAAAACTCTTCCTCTACATCTATATCCCCTGCACACCATCTCCTCTGCCCCTCCCTCCCACCTGGCAAGCAGACCACTATGCACATACCACCCAAAAGGCTAGCTTTTCAAATCAAAGGGAAATTTTAAAACCCTGAACCAAATAGTCCAAGGGGATGGCTTCCATCCCTTCTCTCTACTCAGGTGGGAAGAGAACAACTTACCTGATTGGTATAACTGGATACGAGGCCGTATTCCTTACTAGAGATCCAGTCCCTTTGAAGCTTTCTGGACCTGACTGCCCACAAGCAACCCACTTTGGCATTTTTGCTTCCTGTGTCCTTATCTGCACTAACCAGAGCAGCCTCTCTGCCGCTGCCACCAGACAAGGTCAGTTCAGGGGGAGGTAAAGCCTATTGGCCTCAGGTTTGAGTCACGTTCTCCAATCCATTAGTGACAAAGAAAGCCAATTTTTGCTTCCTATCTGACCTCTTGTATTTACTCCTCTCCCTCAAATTCAGGGAGAAGAGGTAAGTGATCCAGGGAACTTGCAAATACCAAGTGCCCTTTACAGCGAGTATCTTACTGTTCTAATGTTTGCTTGGCTATATACCTTCTTGCTAGACTATAAGCAACCTGACAGCAACACCTATATAGTTTTTTCATCTTTGTAAGCCCTGGACTAACACAGAGCACAAGATTCAATTAATGTTGCTTGCATCCATCAATCAATGGCACTAGCACCTAATAAAATAGTAATGAAATGATAACCTAGTTTTAAAAGACTTCATTCAAGCAATTACATCAGCTGTATTAATCATCATCTAAGGGAAAGTGCTATGTTGTTTGAATGATTTAATCTAATGAATATTAGAAGTCCTGAAGTGTAAGGGTTAACCCCCTTTCCCAATACCCCACCCCCCACTCCCCAATTCTTTCCTACCACATAACACTATTTATAGAATCCCTCACTTTTCAAATAGCCCTCATGGAGATTGAGTAAATAATACAGTATTGAATATGTAAATATCTCCAGGAATCTCCAATCTTTCCCTGAAGAATAACTCGTTGTTAGTTCCCTGAAGTATTTCAAGGACACAAGCACTGAGCCGGGAGCTTACTTTCCTGCTTCTGACTTCACAAAAAGAAGGGAGGTCCCAGGAGCAAGGTGGCATGGACCCCTGAAAGCCTTCACAATCCTCATGGTATTTCCTGGAGTTATACATACAAGCTTGAAAATATTCTTGACACAAAATTTGAGTCATGCTAAACACCTTTCCCATAAACATATGTGGCTTTATGTATGGGTTAATTCAAGCAAGTTGTTGTTCTTAGTAATAAGCATTAAATAGTCATAACTGAACTAGAAAACTTCACTTTAGAGTCACTCTAAGACAAACAGGAGAGTGGCCCACTTGAAAGGAACCAAACCAACAAGGATTATAATATCCAGAGAGAGGGTTAAGCAACTGTGAATGAACAACTGCTCTTTTTTGCTTTCACTATTTATGGATGAATCTCCATCTTCCATTTTATTGTTTTTGTGTTGTTCGGGGTGGTGGGGGCACAGAGTTTCTGACAACAGGTGGGCACAATCAAGTCCCTTCATCATTATGCATACCTGTGATGTTCATATAATAAATCAGCAATTAATTTTTTTCTTGCCAAAGATACTACTAAATAAACCTTAAAACCCATTAGCTGCACCAATACTTTCTTTCTCTTGTGTATTCTGACCCATTAATTTGACTAAATTCACTCAACTAATCCACTAATCTACTTAACTAAATCAAATCTTTTCAATAACTTGTCTCTATTCCTCTTATTTATTAGAAGTGAGAATGGATTTAGTTATACAGCTTCCGGGCAGAAGAAAAGACTGAGGCAGTAGAGATGTTTTTTACCTAAAGAATGCTTTAGGAAAAGGGGGGAAAGGCTGCCATCATGGAAGAGGTAAGAGAATAGGTTTTGGAGACTGAGGTAGGTGAATGAGAGAGGCTACGGACTGAGAGGAAGATGGGAAGCAGAGTCAGTGACAGGGCACAGGGAATTCTGGGAGGGTGACCTGTTAGCAGGAAGGGTTGGGGTTGGCTGACACCGGAGCTCCAGGTAGAAGGAGCTACAGATTGCTCATAGCTATAGCCAACATTCTCCTACGCCACCTCTGTACTGGTGTGAGCTAGAACTCCAACTGAGAGAGAATAAATAAGCCAACTTCTTTGGTTTTCAAAACAAGATGTCCCTTTTGCTGCCTGATATTGAAAGTACAAGTATATGACTTCAATATAAAATACATCTACACTCTAGACACTTGTCAGAGAGCTTTACCTGGCCTACTTTGTGTAATTTTACTGTACTTCGAGTTCTTGTCAGCAGGAACTAGGATATAAATTATAAATAACACAAACTTAAAAACAACAACAATAATAACACCAAACCCTCCTGCTCTAGGGTTGACAGCACGATTAGATATCCCTGGATCAAAAAAAAAGTATTCCTTGTACTTTCTTTGCTCTGTTTAAGAAGGCAAGAAACTGTTGTATATTTTAGAAAGATTTTCATCCACACTCTTACCTTAAAATGTAAAAGCGTTGGCATGAAAAGGAGTTGACTCCAGTTATCTGGAAAACATGTTTACATGGAACACTTCATTCCCCGGCAATGTCAACCAAATGATGTGTCATTACAAGAAGCAACGATGCATAACATGAAAGAGAGTTGGACCCACCACATTTCATCACCCTTCTGCTAGCATTCCAGAAGACCTTCTTGTTCTGCCTTTACTTTACTGAATCAAATATCCAGCGCTACCCCAGGCAGTCAAATTGCTAACATTTTGATTTTTAAATCTCCATTGGAAATTAATGCATAGGTACATGACAACAGAAAAGGAAGCAATAATGTGAAAAGCCTAGGCACACCATGACATTTTCATTTTATATAAAGGCACTTACATTTTAAAATAGATAGCAATGAGTCATCTTAAGAAAGATACTGTATCTTTGTATGATAGTGTTACTGAGCTTAATACTGTGTATCTTCTCATCCACCAGAGAAAGAAAAAGAGAACACTGGGTTGCCTTTTTCTTTTTAAGATTTTATTTATTTATTTAACAGAGGGAGATCACAGGTAGTCAGAGAGGCAGGCAGAGAGAGAGGAGGAAGCAGGCTCCCTGCTGAGCAGAGAGCCCGATGTGGGACTCTGATCCCAGGACCCTGAGATCATGACCTGAGCTGAAGGCAGAGGCTTAACCCACTGAGCCACCCAGGCGCCCCTACTGGGTTGCTTTTCATTGACCTCTCAGGCGTTTTTCAAAACGACAGCCACATCATGCAAATATTTAGTCAGTCCCTGAAAATTGTTAGCAAGAGGCAGTTCAAGGCAGCCTTCTTCATTTATTACCGGCATTGCTATAACAGTACTCAAGAAATATAGAGGGGCACACCAGTCTCCTGTCCTTCAGCCACTCTACTGGGAATTCTCATTCCATCAACGGAATGTGTCTGCCAAAATCAAGATGTAAGGTCTTGCAGATCATTTCATTTGAGAAAACATTAAAAAAGGACTAAATAATGGGTGAAAAAAAAAAAACCCTTGATTTTTTTTTTTTTTTTAATTTGGGGCAAGGAGGGTGGAGATTGATCTAAAATGGTCCCATTTCCAGGGAAGACATTTGTTATTTAATTTTTAAAGATTTTATTTATTTATTTATCTGACAGATAATTTTAGGAAAAAATTTTAATCTGAATTCCAGCAAAATCAACACTGATGGAATTCAGAATTTGCAAGAGAATGAAACAAGTCTCAAAGATAATCAATTATGTTTAAAGAGCAAATGCTGAGAGATAAATTATCACGTGTTTGGTTGTATAGGGAGAGGATTTGTGTCAGCAAGTCAAATAAAAGGGAGACTAGGGACCAAATGTTCAGGGAGAAACATAGCCATGGCATCCAAGCCAGCTGGTCAGTAGGTTAGGAGTGGTCCAGGACTGACTGCCTAAAAGTCACCAGAAATTAAGGGCCTCAAGTGACTAATTGGGAAGTCAACCAGCCTCGATTAGTCCCCAGCTAAGGAGAATAGTCCTTGGTCTTTCCATTTAAAATAGACTCTAGGAAGGGCCAAAGGTAACTTAGAAAGGTAACTTCTGCTGCCCCTTGGCTGTAAACATCCCCTTTGTCATGAGAATATAACAAAGCTCCCTATCATCACCAGGTCAATATTTTTCCTGGACTTTTCAGGATACCTTCTCCAAATCACCATGAAAACCATGAGGGTACTTCAAATAAATCTAGGGTTTCAGGTCCCAAATCCCAAGACCCCTCCTTATCATGGCTGTCTTACAGGTTTAGAAAAACTTTGGGCAACCTTGGAACATGGGGAAAATGTTATGTTTTACATAACGTAAAAAATAGGATTTTGTAATCTGGGGAGCTCCACTGACCATGAACCTATAAATTCAGACATGTCACTTAGGAATAAGGAGAACATAAAAACTGGTCTGCCCACTGCCAGTTTATAGCTACTATCTCAGAATAATTGTAAATACTGCCTCATTACTCCTAAACATCCCAGTTTGGGTTCTGTATTATCTGGGAACATTATTAGAGACCCCATTAAGAAAAATCACCTTCTGACAAAAAAAAAAAAAAAAAATCATTTGTGTGTAGAAACTAAATGTAGCTAGCTAAAATAGGTTCTGTTCAGTAAAGAATCAGCTCTCATAAATCGGTAATGAAAGGTAGAGTATGAGAGAAATGTTGACCCTTTGAAAAGTTCTATCTTAATTTCTTCCTCTTTGTGTGGGCAGTGGTGGTGGGAGGAGATGTGTGTGTGTGTGTGTGTGTGTGTGTGTGTGTGTGTGATTAATGCTTCTTAAAAGATCTTAGTGCCCTATTAGTAAAGATTTCATACAAAGCAGCATTACTGCAACTTACTCGTTTGAAAAGTTCCCAAGCAAAGAGGTTGTCAGGAAAATGGGGGGACGGGGTAAGTTTCTGAATGGCTGTCAGACCTAGCTCCTGTCCCATGAAGCAGATAGAACTTCTCTGTGTGGGACAGAACATACTCACAGATAGATCCACCCACACATATATCCCGGCACAATGAGAAAGTAAACATTTGTGTTTTCGTCCTTTAATTGAGGGAGTGGCAGTAGGCGTGGTGGAATATCAGAAAATTGTGGCAAGGGAGAGAAACTTTAATGGCATTAAATTCCTCACAAAGAATGTCGCACTTTGCCCTGGAGAGTGGGCTAAGAGGACTGTGCTGCCAGATCAACATGGGATTGAAGAGCCCCTAGTGGGGCTTTCGGAGCCCCCAGCAAAACGGGGATGCTGATCCTTGAAGCAGAGATGTGACATGGAGAGCCTCTGCCTGTTTCAGAGTCTCACTGGGATCTCTTTAACATCCTCTGGTCATTCTGTAAATCAAAACTAGCATGGAAACCACTTCAAAATACCGCATTTTATTTCTCCTTTTTGTCTGTTGCTGAGAAATGCATGAAAACCTTAGGAACGATAACATGAGAGGGCCTAAAATGATGGTGATTTTGTTCCTCTTCATTCAAGAGGTAGGAGTGAGCCCAGGAAAGGGTAACAGGAGAGTGGGAAGTGGGAGGCCTCATTTCTTTCCTTGTAATGGCTGCAGCCTAAGTTGCCTTTTATCCACTTAGGCCCACACCACAAGTTCACTCTGGAAATCTCTTCAGCTTGGCTACGTGCAGATGTAATCGGACCTGTTCTGGGCAGTCCTAATTGCAAACACATTTCTCCCCTTCCGTGGCCATTCCGAAGCAAGCAATGGTCACAGCCTTGCCAGGGTTTTCTGGCATCTTTTTCCTTCTTTGTTTCCAAATCTACATTTTTCTATGAGAAAAGATGCACAAGAGATTGTAAACAGGATAATTATATGGCAATATGATTTCTAATGCAGGCTTTCCTTGTGGATTATTTCAAATGTGTAGGGGTTTGTTTTGGTGTGTTTTTTTTCCACTCTGCCTGTGAGTCAGAGAGATAAAATGTTGTTTTGAAAGCACGAGTATACGGATCCACTAGAAACCTCCTACAATGTTGCTTAAAACATTTCACGAAAGATTACTGAAAGAAAGAGCAAAGAAGAGTGAGAAGGGAGTACAGAGGTGGTCCCAGGCATTTAGCCCACGTCACTGTGGACACAGGGTCTGCCCCGTGTGTCCTCTTTTCTCCAGAACAGTGTGGAGAAAGAAGAAAAACTATATGCACAAAGAGCTTCAAGTTTAAATATGACGAAGTTACAAAGTGATCCTGTCTGAGTTGACAGTGTTTTGGTTGGGGGAAGGGATGAGTATGAGTCTTTGGAAGGATGCGTCCTCCTGTCCTTTCCCTATGTCTTCACTAAACCTTCCACTGTGGTTGGTCAAGTCAGATGCTTGGGACCCACAGATGGATGGGGTAGTGTCAAACACCTGCCCACCCTTCAAGCTGGCACACACAGACACAGCGCATTTATTTATTGTGGCACAGAGCGGCAGTTTAAGCTAAGGAGCACTTAGGACCCCCTCCCCTTCCCGGGCTATGTGGCACAAGTACAGGCTGCAGGGGCATTCGGACTTCCGGTGGAATTGGTGTCCCTCGAGCTCTACCCCAAAGAAAGCCCCAAGACGTACTGTCTGCTTTTTCACCGATGATCTGTCTTCTATGCCACACACCATGCCTAGCATATATTAGACACTCAATAAGTTTTGTTGAAAAAAAATTGTTAGTCTGCCACCAGAAGATTGAGCTGCTTGATAATCAAAGGACCTCAAAAAAAAACAGACTATTGATTCATTCCTTCAGCGGCTAGGGACACAGGGATAAAGGAAGTACCGTCCTGCTCCAGGAAGCTACGGTTTAATGAGAAAAACACATGCACAAGAGTCAAGTGAACAGAGCAGACGGATCTCATGGCGAGAAATCAGAAAAAATTTCACATAGAGAGGATCTTGGCCAAGAAGACTGCATTCTCTAGCCCCAAATATCAAAGAAAATAATGCCAACATCTAATCTCTGCCATTTCCTTCCTTCTCAGGAAGAAGGAAAACTTGACACATCAGAGAGGATGGATTATTCTGGATATACTGGAATCTGTTCTAGTTGTGAATACTAGAAATGACATAATCTCCCTATACACCTCATTCAAATGTAACAGGTTCTTTTTGGTTTTTTTTTGTTTTTTTTTTTAAGAAATCTTCCTTCAGATATTGTGGGGTAGTCATATGCTGAAGAGTCAGGTAATCCTAGGCTGATGCTTATTAGTCAAGTGACCTTAAGAATGTTATTTATTGTATGTGATGGTCCCTTAACCATAAAATGGGGATAGCATATGTCAAGTGGTCCATAAATGTCATCCCCTCTCTTGCTGTCCCAAACTTTAAGGTACACTTGGCATGTTCAGGTTTTTGTAAATAATCTATTTAACCATTAGAATGGTTGATAACCTTCATGTGTGAGCAAATGCAGTGAAGATTCTTAGATAGCTCATAGTTTGCCTCTTACTCCTCTCAAATGTAAATAAGAGCAGCGCTATTTCTTTTTCAAGAGCTTCTTGAGGGAAGCACGGAGTGAGACTAAAAAATATCAACCCGGAACATCAATGTTTACCATTCTTCAAATGAGGAGAATCTTAATACTATCCATAACCACATCAATAAGTATTAACTGATAATGATTATTTTTGGAACCAGCAATATTCTTTAGGCACTTCACTGATAACATTAGTAAGGCAAATGAAATCTTTCATGGGTTATTTTAAAAATTAAATGTATTTAATACATTTATTTTTTTCACAACTCCTAATTATATCTTCATTAAAAAAGTTCTTGACTACTATGTGTAATTTCACTCTAGGAGCAATTAAAAATTTTCTGAAGAGTTTCAGGAAATTATATTTGAAGGAAACACTTGAAAGATATTCAGCAATCTGAATATCTAGAGGCAATAAGAAAACTCAAATCAATGACATTTGAGTTGATTCCCATGACACATTTACAGCAAGTCTGTTGACTTTACTTCAACTTTTCTTCCTAGAAAATTTTTCTCACAGCGGCTAAGTAACAAATTTCTTTTCTTAGTCTTCTGGGTATCATATTAATTACCGACAATATCTCCCCACCCAAAAAAACAATGAAACAGGGTAGGAAGAGAAAGAAGAGTCTTCTGTAATTAGACTCTAGCTAATACATTGGCTAACCAGCTTGGCAATGACTAATTTTAGCTAATTCTAAATTACCCATCCACAGATAATTCATAAGGTAAAAATTTATAGACCATTTATTGTGTGACATCTGCTTTAGTAGGTACTGAAAAACAAAAACAAGTAAGAATATAACCTCCCTGAAGACATTTTTTTTTCACTACTGTATCTATCCTCAGCAACTAGGACAGTATCTAGCATGTTGTTGAGTCTCAATAAATGTTTTTAAGTTGATAGGTGAATTCAAGAAATGACAAAGTTCCAAGTTGTCACTGTCTAGGTGGGGAAATGGACATGTGGATCACTAATTTAATACTGTACTGTTCATGGTAGTTTCTTCCCATCCACTTTTCACGATCTCCGAACTTCCTTTCAGCCACCGTACAAAATCTTTTTTTAATTAGAGAGTGAAATGGGAAAACATTTAAAGTAAAAGAGGTTTGGTTTTAATTTTCTGTTCCACTACTAGCTGTGTGACTTCAGACAAATTATTTGCCAATTTTATGTTTGATCTTTGATTTATCAAATGGAGATAATGGTACTTGTATATAGGTCAGTCTAGAAAAATAAGTGACAGTGTATAAAACCCAGGGTTTGTCAAACAGTAACTACTTAAGTAACTATAAATCTCCCAGACAGATCCCTCTTTTTCTTCTCCTCTAGTTTTCTCTCCCAGACTGTATTAGCCTGTCCTCAGGACCACTGTCTTCCCAATCACTCTAGACCAGAGGTTCCCAAACATGGCTGACTTCAGAATCACTGGGACCAGTGATTAGAATCTCTTGAGCATGTCTTAAAATCCCACGGGGAGCTCATGCTCATCCTCTCATTCCAGCTGATTCTGATCAGCTGTTTGGGAGTCATTGTTCTCCATCAATGCAACATTCCTTAGAGCTGTGGCTCTCAAACTGGAATGTGCACCAGAATCCCCACGTCGACTGCTGGGTCTCACCTCCAAAGTTTCTAATTCAGGAGATTTAGAGTGGAGCCAAAGAATTTCCATTTCTAACAAGTCCCCAGGGAATACTGGTGCTATTGATTCAGGGACCACATTCTGAGGTCTTTTTTAAAGGTCTTGCTAGCCAAAGTATGATCTCCTGGCAGCCATGTCAGCATCACTGGGGAGCACCTTAAAAATTCAGACTCTCACACCTCACCTCACCTTTACCTTAAAGTCTGAGAAGCACAAATTTACAGACAAGCTTTATAAAGGGACCTTTTAAAAATGCTGGTTCCTGGGATCCATACATTATGATATAGCCCCAGAATCTACATTTTATTTATTTTTTAAAAGATTTTATTTATTTATTTGAGTGAGAGAGAGCATGAAAGGGGAGAAGGCCAAAGGGAGAAGCAGACTCCCCATAGAGCTGGGAGCCCAATGCAGGACTCAATCCCTGGACTCCAGGATCATGACCTGAGAAGAAGGCAGTTGCTTAGCCAACTGAGCCACCCAGGTGCCCAGAATTTACATTTTAATAAACTCCTCCATGTCACCTGGATTCATGCAATTCTTGAAACACAGCTAGAAAACACTGCCCAAGAGTTTTGTTGCAGCAGCTGATTAGCTGCAAAGTCAGTAATTGTACTCCCTACTGAGTATATAACATTGAACCTAGACACCTTGCTAGGTGTCTTGCTGTAGCGAGAATCCTACCAACCAGGTAACCACATCCTACTTACTTTTTCCTATCAGCCAAGAAGATTGTGTATGCTTCCCAGCATTTGTCTCATTTTGAGACAGATGTCAAGTTTGAAGAAGAATGTCTGAAACCATTGCCTATACCCATTAGTCAATACTGTTGTGATTTTAAGTAACAGAAACCCTCTCTATCTAGCATGCATGCACACACACTCACCCACCCCACACACACAATGAAAAGATAAATTTTCTAGGACGATAAAAGGTATCTAACAAAATCTGGATAGCTCCATTGGTTAAATGTTCTACTCGGTTTCAGCTCAGGTCATGAAATTAAGTCCTGGGTTGGGCTCCACACTCAGCAGGAAGTCTGCTGGAGATTCTCTCCCTCTCCCTCCGCCTCTGCTCCTCCCCTCACGAATAAATAAATAAAATCTTTACAAAATACAACAGAAGGAAGTACAGTTGGGTTTCATCTTTGATGGTCCAGAATTGAGATCATTAATCTGTGGCAGATTGTATATTCCCCAAATGGCCACAGCAATATTTTATAGCCTATATACTCTTTCTGAACTTTGTCACTCCTACACCAAGAGTTGGAATTTAGGGGCGCCTGGGTGGCTCAGTGGGTTAAGCCGCTGCCTTCGGCTCAGGTCATGATCTCAGGGTCCTGGGATCGAGTCCCGCATCGGGCTCTCTGCTCGGCAGGGAGCCTGCTTGCCTCTCTCTCTCTCTCTCTCTCTCTGCCTGCCTCTCCATCTACTTGTGATTTCTCTGTCAAATAAATAAATAAAATCTTTAAAAAAAAAAAAAAGAGTTGGAATTTATTCTCCCTTCTCTTGAAACTGTTCAGGCCTTTGCAACCACCTCTTCTGATAAAGGACCATGATGGAAGGGTACTACATGGCTCTCCAGAATGTGCCCCTATAATCTTAAGCCTCAATGCCAGAAGTCCAGCTGTCCAAAAGCTTCCATGTGTGAAAGACCACTTGGAAAGACCACATGGAGATAGAAAGAAATACCCCCAAAAGACCCATGTGTTCTAGTTCCTGTCCAGCTATTTGAATCCTCTTAGTCCAAGAATCAAATATGTGAGTAAGGAAGCCCTCAAATTGTTTCCCAGGATACTATCTGACTGTAACGATGTAAGGGACTCTGAAGAGAATCACCCAGTTAAATCCAGAACCATGAGCAATATTAATAATTGTCGTTGTTTTATACCCCTATCCAGCAATAGTAGCTGAACTAATCTCTCTGTTTATCTAAAGCATTGTGATTTTGCCCTTCTATTTCTCTCTGCACATCTTCTTTCTGTCTACAGACCAGGCTCATGCATTTGTTCATGCACATAGAACAATATGGTTATTCAGCTAGACTACAAGCCCTACAGAAGTACTTCTTAAGTTTTAATGTGCATAGGAATCACCTGGAAATTTTGTTATAAGATAGATTCGAATTCAGTAGTTCTATGGTGGTAGCTGAGATTTTGTATTTCTTTTTTTATTTACTTTATTTTTTAATAGGCTCCATACCCAATGTGGGACTTGAACTCATGACTCTGAGATCAAGGGTCACATGCTCTACTAAGACAACCAGACGCCCTAAGAGCTCGTGTTTCTAAAAAGGTCCCAGGTGATGGATGTTGCTGTGGCTGTGGACCACTAGATTAACTTTACCATTTGCTCATTCTCTTTTTTTGTGCTCTCTCTCATCTCTCATTATCTTCAATAACTTAAAAACAAATTGTAGACATTGTGATAGTTTACCACTAGGTCCTTCAAAGTTAACTCTGCTAAGAAAAAGAGCATTCTTCCATGTAATCAGGATACTACTATATACACCAAAAACTTAATTGATATTTAAAAAAGACCTCATCTAAAATACAGTCCATATTTAAATATCCTCATTTGTCTCAAAAAATATCTTTCAAAGCAGTTTTCTTTTTCCATTTTGATCTAACATTCAGTCAAGGATTATGCATTTTTGCTACTCTATACTCTAAAATAGTTGCTTTATCTTTTCTTGAAATGTCTTTTATGAGATTGATATTCATGCAGGCCTTGCCTAATAAAATGTCCCATAATCTGGATTTGATTGTTTCTTCATGAATAGATTCAAGTTATTCATTTTAATGTACCAATTATGTACTTCATATTGGAACACATTGGAACACCTCAGGAGACTCATATCAATTTACCCCTTTCTCTGGTGATACAAGGTTAGATCTCTTAGTTATGGTGTTGTCTCTTGCATTCCTTTTTTAAGTGCAAAGAAATTTTTTCAAGAGAGGTCCCACCTGCCTGGGTGGCTCAGTAAGTCACAGGGTTAAGCACCTGACTCTTAATCTCAGTTCAAGTCTTGACCTCGTGGTCCTGAGTTCAAGCCCCACATTGGGCTCTTCCATGGGCGTGGAGTATATTTAAAAGAAAGAGAGGGAGAGAGGCCCCAGCTGACTTCAGCTCTCATCTCATTGACCAGAACAGGTCACATGGTCATCACTAATCCATTCATTGATGAAGGAGAAGGGTATCCTGATACTGGCTTAAACCAATCAGGAATCCATCCCTGGAGATGAGGAGCAGCCCAGCCTCCCTGGAAGTGGAGGTCTATCACCCTGTGGGAGAGGAAACTATAAGCCTGGAAGAAAGAATTGCATGTGGATAGACAACTTACAGTGTTTGCCATACTTACCTAACATTACAGAGCTAGTTAGAGGAAAAAGTGATCTCTGATTCTTATTCCAACATAGCATACTGCCTCCTCAAGAGATTAAGGATTTATTGCTTATAAAATACTTTACAGGCCTCCTGTGAGAAATCCAATATTTATTACCCTCTAAGATAAAAACAGAAATTTGTATTTTCTTATTTTCTTTCAAGCTTTCCTCAGTCCATGATTCTTCACAGTGTGATAATGATATAGCCATATATGTCCTCTGAGAAAGAAAACTTTTTTCCTTACAAAATAGGCTAATAAGTTACACACAGAATAAGTCCATGAAACGTAAATAGTGTAATTTAAAAACATTTCCCCCCAAAAAAAAAATTCTACTCTATGATTCTTTCAAAAAGTTCTAGAGATCTGAAATAAAAAGGAGTTATAATTCTACCAAGACAAGAAGCCAAAATTATGGACGCTTTTACAAAGTTTATCAAGACTATTAATAATGGTCATCCAAACCTTTGGCATCTACAGAATTGGGTGGGATATGTATAAAATGTAGTTTTCTTATGAGAATTCTGGCACTCTGAAATCTGAAAAACATGAAGTTGATTCTGAATCCCAGGAAAGATTTGGTGTAATTCTGAAAATCAAATGTAGTGTCTTGGTGCTAGATACAAGGGCCATTGGTTGGGTCAACCAAGTGACACTTCCCTCTACAGTCATCTTTCCTGTGCCTTCAGATGTAGGAGAGGCAACTTACATCCTATGATCTGAAGGGTTCAAAGGCAACTTTTTTACTAGTTTGTACAGTGCCTATAAATTTTACCACAGGAATCTTAAAGTCATTCTTTATCCCACTTCCGGCAAGAGTCTCTCCCCCTTCCCAGCCCCTTTCTCACTGAGCTGAAGCTATTCCCCCTCTTTGTACTTAAATAAGGAGCCCCAAAGTTGACTCTGCATGGGCCTAAGCGATAGTTCTTCCCATACCTCTCTCAGTCAACATTTTAGCAATAGAACTTTAGGTTCCATTGAAACCTAAGGACAAAGAAGCCCAGACAGCTCTATGGAGAATGGATTATAGGTGGAGAAATGGGTACAGATGTGCAGGGAGATGAAAAAGGAGAGAACATTGAAGCTAATCTTTACCTGCTTCACAGTTTTGCCCAAACCAAGGCACTGGTTTTAGAGCTCACCACAATTTCTGTTTTTGACAACCACCGACCTCAACCTTCACCAATTTTTTCTTCTGTGCTATAATCTTGACTCCAGGAGAATGGTGCTTGTGATTTGTATAACCTTGTTTCACCCTGCAGCAAAAAACAGGAGATGGCCAAATACCACAGAGAACTGTGGAGTTATTTTTGTATGGGCACCAAACAAGATTTCTACATAGATTTGTCATCTCTCCCATACAATGAGTGAGTTTTAAAAATGTGGAGAGATTTCTCAGAACTATTATTCCAGCTATTTTGTTCTTTGGCATTTACCCACATACCCCATGAGAGGTAAATATGAAAAAACAATATTTGGCCATGTAGCTATAGTTACAGGCCACAGACAGCCAAGGGTACAGAAATTTAAAGACAAATGTAATATACAACTTTGCCCCGATTCTGTCTCCCTGGATAAACTCTGCTCACCACTTAAATCTAAGTGTTCCCTTGTCCTAGATAATTGACAAGCAGTGGGAGAAGGTAAAATCAAGTAGAAATTGAACATTGAACAGAAAAGGACCTCTTTTCCAAAACAAAAATTCCATTTTATTGTGGAATGATGAAAATACCCCATTCTTTTGTTTAGATAAATTTCAACAGCGTTTACGCTGATTTCCCCACAGGGAGAAAAAGAGACTATTTCTTTGAAAAGTTGTTGGCAGAAAAACATTCAAGTTCAAGTTGGTTTCATCCTGAAGGTTTGAAGTAAAATAATTCTTTGTAAGGATTTATAAATAAGACATTCATTAATGAAGTTTCACAATATCACTTTGAAGTGAATACTACTGAATTCATTTAACTTGTGCTGAGAAACCTAACAGAGAAATTGGGCAATTAGACTTGCTCAGTAAGGCATTTAAAAGTCTAGAGAATGAATCTAGGAATTCCCAGTGCCTCAGTCTCCATGTTGAAAGAGACAGATATGGAATCAGACGTGCATCAGATACAGGGAAAGGAATTCTGTGACCCAGATAGAACGAGAAGTATAACCTAGACATCTACTTAGAGTATCACTATTTCCCATCTGGAACAGATGTCCAGTACATGTCACATCTGGAAGAAGAGGCTTCTGGGAAGTGCATGAGTGCTTTCACGGAACTGAACATCTGCCCTGACCTCTTCTCCAGTTCCCAGGAAACTCAACACCTATCCCTACACTCCCCGCCCCAAGTCAGTGCTGCTATTAAACATTTCTGAGGTGAATGGCCTGAAAGCACCTTGGATATCAAAGGCCTCTCCCCCAAGGTCAGCCTAGCTTTGAGGTAACTCTGACTGCCTCTGATTCCTCTCTTTCCGCAGCCCAGCAACATTCAAACATGTCAGCTCATTGTTCGTCCCCAAATTTAACCCATTTTTGTTGACATGCTCCTTTTCAGTCTTATTTAGGACCTAATGACAGTACTTTGTAATCTACTTCTTCAACACTCCTTTCCTTCCTGTCTGTCCTCCTGTCTATTGCAAAGATTTCTGTTGTTGTGGCAAGAAGAACACCTTTACTGCCTGCCTATCACCCTCTGGTCCAAGTTGCCTTTTCCCTTAAATTTCAGGTCTGCTCCCTGATGTCTGCTTTCCATTTTCTTTTCTTTTACTCAGGCAAGCAAAGCTTCTCCAGAGGTCCAGTGACACAGACATCTTTCTTTTGCCTTTATGTCTGCTACAATCACACAGACCTCTAATTCTCTAATTTCCTTTCATGCTTTCAGAATCACTTCATCTACTAAATTTATTTTTTAAGATTTTACTTATTTATTTGCAGAGATCACAAGTAGGCAGAAAGTCAGGCAGAGAGAGAGGGGCAAGCAGGCTCCCCACCGAGCAGAGAACTCCATATGGGCCTCGATCCCAGGACCCTGAGATCACGACCTGAGCCGAAGGCAGAGGCTCAACCCACTGAGCCACCCAGGCACCCCTCATCTACTAAATTTACATTGACCCCAATGCCCCGTTTCTTGTCCATGCTTTCCTTGTGCAATTGCCCACATTAATTCAGTAAATATTTACTGATATCGTCCTATGTATAGAGCACCATATGTAACAAGAAAGATACAAAGATAATTGAGATATGCATCCGGAACTTGAGGACCGGAGCATAAATCCTTCTAATACACAAGGGATTCAGGATACGTGGGTGGCTCAGTCGTTAAGCAGCTGCCTTCAGCTCACATCATGATCCCAGGGTCCTGGGATTGAGCCCCGCATCAGGCTCCCTGCTCGGTGGGAAGCCTGCTTCTCCTTCTCTCACTCCCCTGCTTGTGTTCCCTCTCTTGCTGTCTCTATCAAATAAATAAAATCTCTTAAAAAAATACAAAGGGGATTCTAAATGATACTAAAATGATACTGATAAGGTGATATGGTCATTCAAAGTCAGGGGCAGTTCCTTCCAAAAAAGAGGAACATGAGCAAAATCAGGAAGATTTCATGGAAGAAGTAGCTTCTTCGTGTAGCCGTAAACAGATATTTCAGCTATAGAAAGGTATTTCAGGTGTTAAAAACTGTACCAGCAAAGGCATGGAATGCGGAGGAAACCGGGATTAATAGGACAGTTTGGTCTGGCTAGAACATGGAGGGCAGAAAAGCATGTTTATGGCAATAACTATGGAGCCAAGTGTGCAACATTGGAATGGTATGCTAAGGTGTCAGACTTGTTTTGAAGCCACTGAAAGCTTGTGATGAGGAGTGAGACAATCTGGGCTGGCCTCTGGAAGGTTAAGCTGGCATTGGTACAGGTGAAAACAAGAAGCAAGGAATATTTAGGACATCATTATAACCAACTCCAAGAGGGAAAAAGAATCGAGAACCTGGACTAGAGTAGTAACAGTGGGAAGGAAAAGGAAGAAACATCTAGGGAAGCGTCCAAACGTAGAATCAACAGAGGTTGGCAATGGGCTGGATTAGTGGGGAAGAAAGTGACTCCAGGTTTTCCTAATAATGTCGGTACAAAGAGCCACTAGACAGACGGCTGCTTTTTTTTAATTCCATCCACAAATGCTTATTAAGCTCTTACTGTGTGACCAGAGCTAGGCAAGAAATCAGAGATACAGTAGTCAATGAAAATAGTCTTCTGCCATGAGAAGCTGTCAATTTAAAAGAGCTAGATACGGGGGAAGCGTCGGAGATGCTGTGAAAGGAGCTCCCTCAGAATCCAGAGGGGTTAGTTAAGTCACTTGTGGCCAGAAAGTTTCCGGTCCAGAGACCAGGTTGTGTAAAAGCCAGCTGCACATGACCATATGCGTAACCGCAGAGAAGCCCGCCTCCTCTGAGAACATTCCTTTCCAGTTCCTCGGGTGCCTGCGTCTCAGCTTCGATGGAAATGAAAACAAAGACTACACTGAATTCTTTTCTTTCATTGTTCATTGTTACCCAAAAACTGTCATTTCCATTGCACTTGAATTAGGTAATAGTATCAGGTGATGTCGCCTGGGGTAGGGAAGGGAGAGGACTGGCAGCCCAATGCAGGGCAAAGAGCTCTAAATTCAGAGTCAGTAAACCAGACTTGTTTTTTGGCTCTCCCACTGACCAGTGGGGTCAACTTTACCAGGTATAAAAACTTCTCTTGGCCTCAGTTTTCTTATTCTTAAAATGGTGACTTCAAGAAAAAAAAAAAAAAAAAATCCGCTTTACTTATATCACTTTGTGTTGTAGAGATCGAAAAAGAAATATAAAAGCAATTTGCAAAACATAAAATATTATTAGTTATCAACTATTACTAAATATATTTCTTTTAGTCCCGATTCCTCCACAGAGCAAATGACACACTCATGTTAGATTAAAGCAGAGTTTTTTACAAAGAGACTGCTTCCAAAGTACAGGCCGGGTCCTGGGAGAACACAGTACTCCGGGGCAGGTAACATCAGAGGAGCCGTTCCCACGCGTGGGATGAAAGAGAGAAGAGGCCTGAGGATCGTGGCAGGGATTGGGAAAGACCAAGTGCTATCAGTTGGAGAAGGCTGTCTGCAGCCAGCAAAGCAGAGAGGAAACCCAGATAATAAATACCTCGGTCATGCTCTTTCTTCCATCTAATCAGCTTCCAGGGTCCCTTGGTCAGAGCCAACCAGAAGATAGCAAGAGAGAGATCAGAGCTGAGGTAGTCTGTCTAGGTCAGGCTCTGGGGTTAGCGAGTTGAGTGGAGAAGTATCTGACCCAGCATCAGTAAGCTTCTATCAATCATCTTCAGTGAATGCGAGAATCACTGGTGGAAACTTGTTAGAAAAGAAAGTGCAAGGAGATGTTTTCCCAAGCAGCCCACAGATTCGCACATATGTGGTCAACGGACACATTTTTGAGAACACTGAAGTAGATAGGTTAATTTCTAGATAGATTAATAAGTGATTCCTAGGAGCCAATCAAGTTCTCTTCCCTCGGTCATGGAAGGGGGTGGGAATCGTAGGAGTAAGATCAGATTAACCCACCAGGAAAGAAGGCATTTGCTCCTCTTCCCAAGTGCCTTGTATATCTTGGAGACTGGTGTGTGAACCATGGGGGGTTGTAATTTTGCTAGGGCCTACCACCTGGCACGATTCAAAAGAACTCTAACGCCTTCCTTTGCTTCTAATAGGACCCAAATCAACCCAGAAGAGAGTCTGGTCACAACGCTATGTCTTCATGCATTTGTTTCAACCAATTATAGAGAATGTCACTCCCACAGGGAAGAGTTTTTCATTTTTGACAGGATCCTGTTGCACTAAAAATCACTGTGTTTTCTCTGTCTTTGTATCCCTACTACCAACACACTGAGTAGATGGTAAGTGCTCAGTAAACATCAAGGGCCACCATTTCATGACTGGACAGAAAAGAAAAAGGAATGCAGTTTAAATTTATATTGTAAAGTCTATTATGTGTTTCTTTTAAAAAGCAAAAAAAAAAAAAAAAAAAAAACTTATCTTAAAAAACTTTCTTTGGAACTTTCACTTAAAACCAAATCCACGGGACACCTGGATGGCTCAGTCAGTTAAACATCTGTCGTTGGCTCAGATCGTGATCCCAGTGTCCTGGCATAGAGTCCAGCTTCGGACTCCTTGCTCAGTGGGTACCCTGATTCTCCCTCTGTCTGCAGCTCTCCCTGCTATGCTCTCTTTCCCTGACAAATAAATTAAATCTTTCTTAAAAAATAAAAAATAAAAATAAAACCAAATCCAACAAAAGTCCAAACAAATTTTTAAGACTATATGCAGTTGCTATGTTCCTCAAGGTAATTAATGGGTCCCTGGGAAAGAGAGCCTCTTCTCAGGCTCCCACCTACTGTTTTGTACTTCTGTGTAGTTGTTATTCAACATAACTGAAATTTTCTTAGAAATGATAAACTCGTTGCAAATAACAAGATCTCATCCTTTTTATGGCTAAGTAATATTCCATTTTATATATCTATATCTCATACCTTCTTTATCCATTCATCTATCAGTGGACACTGGGCTGCTTCCATATCTTATCTATTATAAATTTTTTTGTTTTCCATGAGTAGCACTATATGGGGACTAATGATAGCTACACTTGTGGTGAGCATAGCATAACATTTACTGAATCACTATGTTGTACACTTAAAACTAATGTAACATTGTCAACTACACTCAAAAATAAAAGAAGAAGAGAAGACGGAGAAGAAGAAGAAGGCGGCAGGGTGGGGGGGAGGAGGAGGAGGAGGAGGGGGAGGAGGGGGAGGAGGAATGATAAAGTTGTAAAGATAATGCCACAGTAGAAATGCGGGTGTCTCTTTTTTAAGTCTTTCTATTTTTTTTGTCAAGAATCTGTTTTCATACACATGTAACTCAAAAACAAACAAACAAATCTTAGCAACTAGATTACACAGCTTCAGCCCAAAAGTGAATTCATTTCTTTTCAGCACATACTGACCATGCAACACCTGTTCCTTACAGAAGATATTTAGCATTTTGTGCACACCTACACATATTTTGGGGGTAGGAATCACAGCTGTTTGTAATTTAACTGTAACTGTAATCCCAAGTGTGAAACAGAACTAAGAGAATTATAAGACATTAAAATAAGGAATTATGCAGATGATCCTTTCTTGGTAAGACCTCAAAAGTGCAAAATCAAGAAAAAGTTACTTATTTAATAATTTACAAAAATATTGAGTGAAACTTTATTGTTTTCTGAATATTAATAATGTTTTCAAGATTTCCTTCTGTAGGATGAAACAGACTACCACCACAGGAGAACTTTTCCCACTTTGATATCAATCCTAAAGAGAGATAATAATTAGTTTCTAAACTTTTAAATGCTCCCATTTAGTTTGAACTCCTAGCCAGTGAAAGAGAGTTGTTTGTTATCTATCACCAAAAGGAATTCCAAATAAAGAAGGCTCCAGGTCTGATTAATTCCGAAGTTCAATCACATTCTTGAGACCCGGTTTCTGTCCACGTTTTTACTCATTCATCTAAATTTCCATACTGAAAAGAAGACAGTGTGTCAGTCAGGATTATCTGAGAAAGGGAACAAAAAATGTATCTATCTATCTGTCCATCTATCTATTCTTTGACCAATCTATCTACTGATCAATCTATCAGTCCATCTATTGACATATCTAGAGAGATTTCAAGCAATTGGCTTATACAATTGTAAGAGGAAGCTGGCAAGTCTGAAATCTGTGGGAAATGACAACAGGTAGGAAACTCTTGGGCAGAAGCTAATGTTGCAGGCTTGAGGCAAAATTTCTTCTTCCTCAGAAAAAGAGTTTTTCTCTTAAGATCTTTTGACTAATTGGAAGCCCACCTAGATTATCAAATACACTCTCCTTTACCTAAAGTCAGCTGATTATAGATGGCAACCATGTCTACAAAATACCTTCACAGCAACACCTAAATTAGTGTTTAACTGAATATCTGGGTACTCTAGCCTAGCCAGTCAACCGACACACAAAACTGTCACAGACCATTTCTTCCTTGTGCAACTCTTACCAGCAAAGGAGCCTTTCCCTGAAGCATCTCAACCTACTTCTTCTCAATCTCCTTTGGCCAGTGCTTGGATTTACACTCTTCATGAAATTGATCCCTTGCAGGGAGAATTAAATCAAAACTGGTTTAGACCAGTTGGGTTTTAGCTGAACCCTAGAGAGTCAGAGTAGATGCCTGCACTCAGTGTGGGCTGTGCCACATGGGAGAAGGGGAAAGTTACTGTTGGGTAGGCAAAAAGAGTATCAGAACATAGTAGGAGCTCAATACAAATTTGAATGAGGGAATAAGCCAATGAGTGAATAGAGATGCACGCTGAGGATAATGAGTAGTGGTGGTTATCTCCAACTACACATTCCAGGAAACACATGACTTCATCAGGTAAACAGTGTATATACTGTATGCATGACGTATGCCTCTTGTCTCCATGATATCACATTCACATCTCTGCCACACACTGCTAGGCATTGTCACTCATAAAGACAAAGTGAATGCTGACTTGTGCTCAAGGGGATAAACTGGAAAAGAAAGGAAGAAAAACACCATTCTAAGTTTACAATCTAATTTAGTACCAAATGCAAAAGCTTTCATGTTGCTGTACTTAAACCCTTAATTCTAGAACACACACCAACATATTGTTTTCAGTAAATAAGATTACACTTTACAGAAATCTAGGAAAGCAGAGACCCTTGCCTGGGGACTATGCATTTCTCCAGGGAGTCCCAAATTGTATTCCAAAAAAATTTTTTTGCTTTTTTTGTTGCACTTTTTTCAGAGTTCTTTATGTTTAACTGTTTTGTTAAACCAAGAGTTTTGACCAGGAGTCTGAGTTTGCATCAAATGTGATATATGAACAAGATGGAGATATGTTCAGAATCAATGGAACACCAATTTATCTCACACCCCTCGCATACGCACACAGATGCACGCACACACAAAACCACCCCCACACCTAGCTGCCTTTACTGTTTTCTCACCACCTTAATAATTAGGGACTGTGTTATGTTCCTTCCATATTAATTTTGCAGAAAAAATACTAAGGTGGTCAACAAGAAATTATTCTCTTTCAGTGGTCTAAAATTCAAATTTACTAAAAAATACTATCAGAAACTTGTAAGGAACTCCCGTGAATAAGAGGAAGTCTATGACTAATTTCTACTTCTTTTTTTTTTTTTTAAGATTTTATTTATTTATTTGACAGAGAGAGATCACAAGTAGGCAGAGATGCAGGCAGAGAGAGAGAGAGGAGGAAGCAGGCTCCCCGCTGAGCAAAGAGCCCGATGCGGGACTCAATCCCAGGACCCGAAGATCATGACCCGAGCCGAAGGCAGTGGCTTAACCCACTGAGCCACCCAGGTGCCCCTAATTTCTCCTTCTTAAGCACTTTGAAAATCACTTCCCCTTCCTTTCTCTTCTTTTCCTGTGGCCCCTGGCCAACTTGCTGCCATATATTAGTCTTGTAACCCTGGAGAGTCCTTTCCTCTTTCTAAGATTTAGTTGATTTTTTTCCATGCAAAATAGGAAGAACAATAGTTTTCCAAAATGCCTTAGAAGTTTCTAGATCTCTGTTTCCAACTTTGTATTTTTTTCCCACTAAAATGTGATATTCTGGAGGGCAGAAATTATGCCATTTGCAATTTTATCACTAGGTGCTCAAAATATTTTGGCGGTTGAAGTAACAAAATATTCATCAATTAGTACTTGTACCCCAAGTGTTTTTAAAGCATTTCTCTCTACCAACATATTTTCTAATTATTCACTTGAGATCTCTCAATAGAGACTTTTGTATTGTCCTCTATAATTATTCTTCCCAAGGAAAGTGTATTGGGTGGGAAATACTTGAGAAGACTTGTTTGGAAACTTGCTTTTAGTGTTACATATTACTTTTAGCTAAGCTTAGTTTAGGCATGAACAAGACTGCTAGAGGAGGCTTGTGCAATGTAGGAAGTTGCTAATAAATACATATGATCATTATATCCAATATGTATTGACAATCACCATATATGGCCTGTCATGATATGGTGGTTATCGAGAAGTTTGAATAAGAAGTTGAGTATTTTACTGGAAGACATAGATTCCCTTGGGAAAACAGCAAAAAGTTATTTACTTTGTGTAGATCAATGGAATATAGGAAAAGCAGTGGTTATTGAATGAAACTTTTATGCACAAATATTTCCATGACACCAAAACAAAATAGACAGGAAAAGTGATAGGTTTGTATTTTTTAAGATGTATGGTTCAAACAAAATAACTCTTCTTTGATTAGTCAAAAGGTTTTGTGAAAGTGCTTAAACTATCAAAGGCCATTTCATGAGATTTGAGAGAGAGTCTGATGACCTGGAAGTAGAACTAGGGCTGAGAAAGGCAAACCAGGACTAGACAAGGGACGTCATAGGGATAAGAGGTGTCAGAGTGGGGTCACAGAGGAAAAAAGGAATGAGAAAAATTCCAGGAACAGGTGTGTAAGGAGGGATCTGAGCAGCCCAGGTTCAACATTGGGATACCTAAGGAATGAGAACAGGGTCTTTAATGCTGCCATCTTGAATTTACTTCTCGGAATTTTGAGCACATGGAGGGGATTAATATTCTTGATTTAATTTCCTGTTACAGACCAAAAGGAAATAGTGTGTTAAAATGCAATCACTACGCCCTTTTTTGATACAGAAAAATAGAGGCCCTAATGCCACAAGAACTGGTTTTTAAGGCTTTTGGAAACCATTGAGATCTCCTTGTCAGTTTCCAAATCTGAACTGAGAAACTTTCCAAAAATGCAATGGTAAAGGGACAGGGACATATTTTAACTTGCTAGACTGCAAGGAAGCAGGAAACATTTTTCTAGTAGTGTGTTGTCTATGCAGAGAAAGTTAAACTACTTCATTTCCCTAAAAATTGAGAAGAGGGATTTGTAATTGTATGGTGGGCGGTGGGCCCTGAAGTGGGGAGGAGAGGACATCTGGTGTGGTACATCACTGTTCCACCCACCGGGAGATGAGTGGGAAGAGGGAAAACCTGCCTCCCTTGCTTTGAGTTTGACTTCTAGATTACAGTCACAGAAAATGCAGACAGCCCTTTGCCAATTGATGTTTGAGCTCAATGGGATTAAAATGTACATGCAAACCTAATACAGAGTGCAATTGGACATCTGTAAAGTCAACCTGTTTTTTTCGTTGTTGGTTTTTTTTTTTTCCTAGATTCTATGGGATTTGGAGTTCTGGTCTCTACCTTCAGGTTTCCATCTGTGGTATGACATAATCTCCAAAGATATTGCTAAGACAGCTTTGCCCCTTACATTAAAGCCCAAATATGTCATTCTAGGCATTATGTAATACTCTCCTATTGGAAGTACTTGAGATAATGTATGTGAGTGTGTTCCATAAACTGTAAAGCACTGTCCAAATACATGTTCTGTGGCAAGTGCACGGTTAAATCAAGCCTCACAATGAAAAAATAATTGTGACTGAACTGCAATTCTCAGTGTCTGGAGCCCACTTCCAATTAGGTTTACAGTTTCATCAATTTGCTATTTAATTGTTTTAAGCCACCCAAGTGCCAGGCAATATTCTTGTACTCTTTCTTCAATATGGCGTCAGCACAAAAACTTGAAGAAGTTTAATATAAATGTTGACACAGAAGCAATATTTTTGTTTTTAGGGCATAAAATAGCAGATATTTGGGGAAATGCTTTTAACAGGTTTTGATATCTGGCTAAGTCCATCGCTCTCCCCAGCTGTCTGCCTCGTCTGTCACCCTCAGCTTCCTTCCACTTCTCCAAGGAGCCTTAGAAAAACACTCCTCGCTGATATCAGTTGCTCCAGCACTCTCCAGGCACAGTCAAAGGCATTTAGAAGTCCAGAGAGGCCCGTGGTCACCTTATTTTTAGACTCTTACTGACTTAAAAAATTAAGATATATGCTAATAGGTTTAACAAAATTATGGCATATTTTGTTATGTTTACACTTAAATGAATTCCCTTAAGACACATAAATCGATACATCAACAACTTAAGTTGATGCATTAAAGTTTGATCCACTGAACACAAAGATGAATAAGACACAATATCTTCCTCAAGGAATTCTCAGTCCAGCAGACTGTGAAGTATTATATCATAAATAATCGCATATAAGTGTTGATAGGGTCATGCAACCAGAAAGTCTTTAATGAATATGCTTTTCTCATAGAGAATGTCAAAACTCTGACGTGCTTTCTCTGTGTGAAAACCTCCACCAAGTGGCGGTCCTCATCCTTTCCCACTCCTGAGCTCACCAGTCTGGCTGCTCGCCCTCACCGGGCAGCATTGCCCAGCGCATCGGCCCATCGGCCCATCGAGGTTGCCAGATTGCTGGCCACAGCCCTACCCTGGTTCTTTCTGCTGCAGCTCTCAAGGAGACGGAGAGCATTGCCATTCCACAACCAGGAAAGTTCCATTTCCTCCTGGCCCATCAGCAGGGCTGAAGCTTTTTTTCAAATTGGCTCTTTCATTTGGAAAGCTCTTTCATGTTCAAAACACTAGCGAGTACAAACTGTTGCTAAATTAGGTAAACCACAGAGCAATCTGTCTCACTAGAAAAAAAAGAAAAAGTTGGTATTGCTCTTCTGTTCTAGTCTGCACAGATCACAGTCAACATCCTTATGGTAGTGGAGCACATTACTAAGAGAGAGAGAGATGGAGAGACAGAGACTGGAATCAAAAGAAGTCAGTTTTCCCTTCTGAAAAACTCCATTTTGAGAAGACACTGACTCTCCACAAATCCTAGTTCCTGCTTGCACGTTGTAATGTCTCAACACACCTGCAGATCCTTTGACCTAACGAGGCTCCTCCCCATCCCGTGATTCACACCACGTGCTCTATTTATCTCCAGTCTTACCAGCAGCTCAGAACAACTGGGAGATTCAGAGATCCAATTCTGAAGGACAAGCCTCATCATAATGGAAAATCCAATTAACTTTAGATACAGGAGCTGCATTCCAGCAGCAGCAGCGTAATTTTGCCTTCTATGAAAATGGTTGAGCTGTTCATTAGGTAGCATGTCAGAAATTAAACAAGGCCAATTATTTTCCTTGTCTTGAGATCTAGCATTATCTGGGGAATTAGAAGACTGACTGCGGACATCCATTTTAACTAGATATAATTCCTGGCATCTTTGTTTTTCACTGTGTTATCTTTTCTTGTATGTCCTGGTGTGAGGGAAAATAATTATCTCTGGGGACTCCAGACTGAACTCCTGTTCAATGGTTTGTAGATTATGAAATGATGATGTTGATAGTGTTGATGTCATTTTTAGCTTTCCTAAGTGAAAACTGATATTAAAGAGTGATGTTATCAGGCTTACACTCTCAGCTGCTTTGTGAGAGAAGTAAGAAAGCGATTGTTATCCCTGCTTCTAGGGAGATAAACTGGAGACCACATGACTTGCTGAAAGTTTCCTATGTGATTATTGGGAGAGCTGGAAACAAAAGACAGGTCTTGACACCCCGCTCACTGCTCAGCTTCCAAAGTATGCTT
This sequence comes from Mustela lutreola, assembly GCF_030435805.1. Lineage (NCBI taxonomy): Eukaryota > Metazoa > Chordata > Mammalia > Carnivora > Mustelidae > Mustela > Mustela lutreola. Next base: position 153,528,595 of record NC_081292.1, on the reverse strand, counting down.
TCTCACTTTGGCAAAGCTGACAAACCCTAAGTTTCTATTGCATGCCTTCTTTTTATTGCTTTTTGCACATTTGGCTGACTCACAATCAAAAAAAAAAAAAAAATTCTTTTTTACCACGAAATTCTAAAGGATAGAAACATGGTAAAGACACGACCCCTGCCCTGTAGGGGGTTAAAACGGGACCACAAATGCAGAGCAGAGACGTGATCACTAGCATATCAGACATACAAGTAAATTAGAGTCTTTTTGAAGGTGGGAAAAATCTAAGTGTAGGTGTGTGTATACATACTTACAAAGGTGAGAGTGGCATGGAAGTGAAAGGACATCCCATTTGGTTGGGGGTAAAGGAAAATCAGAGATGCAAAGGAGAAAGGGGGGAGGGGGGTGGGGGCTGCCTTCCCCTCACCTGCGCTTGCTTTTGGTTTAGCCAGCATCCCCTTCCCTAGGCAATTGCTCCAACTTAGTGGTGTGCATCAGACTTACTCAAGGAATTTCTTAAAAATGCAGATTCATGGGCTCCATCCCAGATATCCAGGTGCTATATGGGACTGCCGGGGGCAGTTCCTGCAATCAGCAGTTTTCCACAGGTCTCCTGTGGCTGTGAACCAAGCTGGGAAGCAGTGCTGTAAGATCACGCCACTTGCTTGTTTAAAGAAGGGAGAGCACTGACTCGGAAGGTAAGGATGATGTAGGAGTCCACAAAAGGCGGTCCTTGCAAACTCTGCCTTATACGTGGAAGAGGAGGACTGAAGGAGAAAAGAAAGAGAGTACTAGGTGATTCATTAACAGCCCTTGTACAGCTCAAGTGCTCTTGGACACAGCCCCACCTGCCTGCATCAGAGAAATCTGACTCATGACAGAGCTTCCCCTTCCACTGTCCATCTCCGGCATTTCCTCTGACCCTCATATTATGCTCCTTCTGGGGCATGGGCTGTTCTCATTTTCCGTTTATGAATAATTTGGGGCTATATTTAGGCAACTCCAGTCATTAGGTACCCGTATTTCTGTATATAGCCTATAAGGTTTTATTTTTTTTAGAATTCTAGAAATTCAGGAGCAAGAAAGCTCTTAATATTAGGTCACTTAGTCAATTACCTCCTTTCCTGCCTAATGCAAGATTATTCCCACTAGCCCTGTTTCCAGTGCTCTGTTGCCTATTTTTAAATGCACTAGCTGATGGTGATTCTGCCACTCCCCTCAGGAGACCATTATCCTGGCTCACCATTCTCAGTGTCAGGGGGCTTCCCTGGTAATTAGCTCTAACTTGCTATTTCTTCCCCTTCCCATTATCCTCAGTTATCAATTCCCTTGTAACAACATTATTTCTCTCACATTCATTATATATTTTTAGATCATTTCCACAGTTCCACAAGCCCCTGTTAAAAAGAGTTGAGCTAGTTGGTAGCAGCCCATGTCTTAATCAGAATCACTGTGGAGAATGAAAATGGAGCGAAAGGGAAGGGTCCCTGGGCTCCGCGGTTGGCAGCCACGTGGTAGGCAGCCGTGTACTGCACTGTCTCATCCCTGCAGCTCCAGGCCCATCCAGGCCATTTTTCAGTGTGAGGCCACCCTCCTCCACAAAGCAGTGTCTCTTGGAGCATAATATGTCTAGGTCGTATGGAGGTGTATAAAAAAAGGTTGTTTCATCACCTGAAAAACTGGGATGAGACTGCCTACACTTCATCAGATTTCTAGGAATGTTAAATGAGACCAGGTATGCAAATAATTTAGCAAAAGCTCTAGCATGCACTAAATAGAATAAAATCTTGAGACACATCTGTGTGTTCAGATGAATATACGTTTGGAAGTCCAATAAACCTCATTCCATTTTTTGCTTTGTCACTCGCTGGTTGTGTGACTTCATCAACATGTATGTGCAGTAATTTATCATATAGCATTATATAACATCAAGATTTCTTGAGGGAAGGTATTGGCATCTTATTCATCTTTATGCCCAGTGTACTTGCTTAAATGCATCAACTTAAGTCGTTTGACCTCCCTGAGGCTCAGTGTTCCCTTCTGTGCAATGAGTGCATATTGCCTACCTCTGTGTCACACACATGTTGTGCCCCGGCTCACATCTCCTTAGCTTACTTTTTTTTTCCCCTGCAGCCACTGCTGCAGCTACCAAATGGGCACAGGAATAGCCCGATGACACTTCACCTTAGCAGCGTCCTGAAGAATCCTGCCATCACCTAAGGGAGTCTGGATCCCATCACCCGAGCAGCAGTTCTCACTATGGAGATTTGGTTGTCATAACTGAGGGCGGGAAGTGCTGTTGGCATCTAGCAGATAAGAGGCCAGGCTGTTCACATCTTACAAGGCACAGGGTAAGAGTGTTGCTGTTGAGAAACCCTGAGGAGGAGACACTACAAAAGCCTTATCTGTGGAAAACACCTCATAAGATATGCTCCTCTTCTCACATTCAGAACCATCCCCTTCAGTGCTCTAGACTGGACTCATCAGAAGGTTATTTCTCTGCTGTATAAGGGCTATGTACTAAACAGCCAGCAGAACCATGCATTGGTTCCTACCCTATGGAGTAAGGGCTATAATGATAGAAATGTATACCGATAGGAACATTTAGGTCATAACACCAACACAGGATATTATATACTCCCTTCTCCGAGAGAAAACAGCACAGCTAAAGAATTGCAAGATTGGGTGCCTGGGTGGCTCAGTCATTTAAGCATTGGCTGTTGGCTCAGGTCATGATCTCAGGGTCCTGGGATCATGCCCCACATCAGGCTCCCTGCTCAGCAGGGAGTCTGCTTCTTCCTGTGCCCCTCCCCCAAACTGTACTCTCAATCTCAATCTCTCTCTCTCTCTCTCTCTCTCTCTCAAATAAATAAGTAAAATCTTAACTATAAAAAAAAATTGCAAGGCAGAAACTAGGGGAACCAGTGTGGGAGTAGATTTTGAGAGTGCTCACATATGAGGTTAGAATCTAAGGCTGGAGAGGGGAAAGTTTATTGACAATGGGACACTCTTCTGTGATATGGGGTTCAATGTCTTAGCAAGAAAAAAGTGGGCCCTAATACACTACTGGGATTGTTTCTTGAAGTTTGGATCTTACAAAAGTAAAGCAGGTGTAGAACTGCCTTAACAGAGAACTGGGGAAGAGGTTGAAAGGCTCAGGGAACATTGTGGTGGATTAATGTTAAATCAAAGAAACCACCACCTGGCCATGCTCCCTGAGAAGGTCCAGAGGACACTACTCCACCTGGCCAACAAAGAATGTATGGTGAAGGAAAGCACCAGAATTGTAGAGAAGCTTGGTTGTCATGCTGTTGACACTGGGAGGTACTACATTAGAAATGGGCTCTCTTGTATTACCAGAATGGATAGGATTCTAAAATAGCTGAGATTATTTTGTCTTTACAGAGAGAGTGGATATAATTATTGAAATGGGTTGGATGGCCAGAGTGACAGAGTGCCTTGATCCACAGGGATGTGTGACAATTATTAATTGATCCTGGGAATGAGATAGAAGAGCAACCAATTTGAATTTTGTCTAAGTTGTATAACCAGAAGTTGAGATCTAGCAAGCAAAAAACTGGTGTCAGCCACCACAATGGAAAATCATGAGCACTCACTCATTTTCTAGATCTAAGTCAATTCTCAGATTCAGAACCCGGTCTCAGAGCCAGAACCCATTGACCAATGAAGAGGCTGGGTCCTTTTGAGGAAGTGCCCTGCATCACCATTGCAAATATATATAATAAATATCCCCTAAACATTCCTCAAAGGATCTGAAACCAGTTATCAGAATCAGTATGTACTGGGGAAAGAGTGCCCAGACCATTCAAGAGCTCCTGGGCACCAGGGCTGAGCTGACTCTGACAGCAAGGCATCTGAAGTGCCATTGTGATCCTCCATTAGAGAAAGGCTTATATAAGCCAGACAATGAATGGAATCCTGGCCCACATCCATCTCCTAGTGGCCCCATGGGTCCACAGACCATATGTGCAGTTTTTACCCATTACCTTAGTGCAATCAAGATTGGTTCCTTGGCCAATGGAAAGGGGTAAGGGCAAATCTTTAAAACTGTGGTGCTTTATCACAAGAGGAACTGCAGAAACTAGCATCACCGTCAAAGATTTGAAGGATGAAGGGGTATCACCCTTCGATTCACCTGTTTGGCCTCTGCAAAAAGCTAGAGGGATCATGGTGAATGACAGTGGATCAAAATAAAACCAAGTGGTAGCCTCAATCACAACTGCTATCGCAGATATGATACCTGACTACAACTGATTATCACAATTTCTGGCATGTAATACAAAGCTTTTGAGCAGACAAATGTATTTTTCTCAATCCCCATAAATAATAAAGATCAAATGCACTTTCTGGTCATGTCAAAAAGACAGTAGTATGCATTAACTGTCTTACCTTAGGACTAGGTTAAATCTCCAGTTCTCTGTCATAATATAGTCTACAAAGATCTTAATGGCCTTGATATTCCACAGAATCAGCATGGTTTCTGATCGACAGCACTGGTGGTGTCATGGTGATTGGACCTGGTGAGCTGGAAGAGGTAAGTATTTAGGGTCCCATGGTCAGACACATACATGCCATAGTTTAGATGATAAAACCTTCAAAGTTTCAAGGACCTACCACGTGAGTGACGTTTTTGATGATCCCAAGAAGCAGAACATGTGTAGGCAGTCGAGTTCAACATAAATGACAAATTGTTGCACTTGCCCCTCCTACGACTAGGAGAGAGGCTTCTGGTGTCAACACATACCACACATGGAAATACACTGTGGACTATTTAGTGGTGCCTTGGAAAGCTGTGCGATATATGCTTCCCAGAGCGAGAGAGAATCCTGTTGCAGGTCCAGACTGAAGTACAAGTTGCTTTGATGTTCAGGCAGGATGACCTAGTTGATGGATGGTGCTAGAGGTATACTTTGTGGGTTAGAATGCTATGCAGAATCTCTGTTAAACCTCAATATGAGACTCCTGGCCTCTGGAGCCAGATCAAAAATTCAAAGGCAGAGAAACTTCACCTCGCATGCTTTGGGGCCCTAGTAGAAGCTAGAACATCAAGTGTGACTATGCAGCTGGAGCTGGAATGGGGAATGAGATTATGAGATCCACAGTCATCTGGTCATCCAGGAAAAGATACAGTCACTGTATGATGTAAATAGTACATTTGGGATTGTGTTGAGTAGGTCCAGAGAGCACAAGTAACTTACATGAGCATGTGGCCTCAACAGTCATGTGACTTTCCTCTGTTGCACCCATACTGTCTTGGAGACTTCCCTATGACTAACTCATAGAGGAGAAAATATTTGAGCCTGGTTCACAGAAGGATTAGCCCAGTATATTTATGATAAATGAAGATAGACTGCCACCACAATTCAGTCCCACTCAAAGGTGACCCTGAAGGGCACCAGAAAAGAGAAATTTGCCCAGTTGCATAACTCCGGGCCACACAATTGGCTATACAACTCGTCCACAGGGCGGAAACTGCCTAAAGCACAGATATACACAAACTTTTGGGCTTACAGAGAGCTTTGCTGATTGGTCAGGATTTTTGAAAGGAGCACAATTAAAGACTTAAAAACAGATAAGGAAGTTTGAGGAACAGGTTTGTGAATAAATCTTTGGCAGAGGGCCCAAAGCGTGTAGGGATATTGGTGCCTTAAATTAATGCCTACTGGAGAGCCTTCTAAAGCATTCAGAGAGGCACTGGGCAATTAGAAGAAGAGGTTAACTTGTCCAGTGACTTATCAGTCAGCCTCTAACCAGTAACCCAAGTGCTTGCACAGTAGTCTCATGAATGAAACAGCCTTGGTGACAGGAATGGAGGCTATGCATAGACCCGACAGCACAGGCTCTCTCTCACTCAGGCTGATCTAGCTATTGCTCCTGCTGAATTTCTAAGCTGCCAGCAGCAGAGACACAATATGGTGCCTCAATATAGAAACATCCCTCAAGAAGGCCAATCTCTTCTTGACAAGTTAGTGACACCCTAGAAAGGCAGCAATATATCCTTGCCAGAATTTACACTGACTTTCATTATGACTTTGCCTTTTCTATCCAAGCTGCCTCAGCTAGCATCATCTGAGGCTTGGGGAGTATATGATTTACCATCTTAGAATCCCAATAAAATCAACTCAGATCAAGGGACATATTTTACAATGAAGGTAAGTGAAATGAGTGCGTGACTAGAGAATCCTCAGATCCCACCACATACCACATCACTGTGAAGAAGTCAGCCCCACAGAATGATGGAATCTTCTATTTTAGGCTCAGCTAAGGAGCTTCCTTGGGGACCACATTAGGTTGAGTCCTGTCCTCTAGGACTCTGTATATGTAGAGAACCTCTAGCCAGTATATGGTGAAGTGTATCTAGAATACCTAAGTCCAAAAACCAAGGGGTAGAAGTAGAATTAGCTCTTCCCATCATCACTCCTGGAGACACACTCTCAGAATATTTGCTTCCCATCCCTGTAACCTTAAGCTCTGCAGAATTAAAAGTTTTGAGTCCTGGTACTGGGAGTGAAGATGGAGGGTAGGGGAGGAGGCTTCCACCAGAGAACACAGAAAGACAGAAGGACTTCTACTAAATTTAAAGCTATGATTACTGAGACTCAGTCAGTTAAAGCATATGACTGTTGATTCTGGCCCAAGGCATGATCTCAGGGTCAGGAGATCAAGCCCCACATTGAGCCCCATGTTGAGCTCTGTCTTCAGCACAGAGTCTCCTTTGGATTCACTCTCTCCTTTCCCTTTGCCCCTCCCCTCACTCATTCTCTCTCTCTCTTTCTCTCTAATAAATAAATAAATAAATAAATATCTAAGAATAAAAAAATATAGCTATGAATACTATTTTGTCATTTAGGGCTTTTCAAACTAATGGATCAACAAAGAAGGGAGGTTGACATACTGACCCTGATGACCGCTCAGAAATTAAGCTATTTGCTACGCAATGGTGGTTTGAAGGAATAAATCTCTAAACCCACACAATTCACCAGGGCTTCTCTCCATGCTTCCACGCAATTTCAGCAAGCACAGCCCAACAAAGGTGAAACAACTAAGAGATCCAATCCCTGGGGATAAATGTGCAAACTCAGAAATCTAAGGAAGTTAACACCTCCTGGAGCAACCTTTGACCGACAGAGGCATGGAAACTGGTGGATAAATGCTTTTCCCCTCCTACTGTTAAGTGGATCATTCTGAGGTACAGCCTATGTACTTCTTCAAATGGCCCCGAGGTGGTTTAAGCCCTAGTTGCCCATGTTGGTAACCAACTCAGTAAGGTACCTGGAGACTGGATTTCCTTCCTTCCCCACTTTAATCTTCCAAGTAGCCTCGTCTAGTTCTCTGTGATAATTTTCCCAAAATAAACTACACCGAGTCTATGTCCCAGGCTCTGCTTTTTAGAAGAACCCAAGCTAAGACATCTCTAAAAGTATTACTGTGAATATCTAATGAAAGAGCCTACAGCTAGGGCAGACTACTGGGAAAAAGTACAAGTACTTAAATATATCCCGGCAAAATTTCTGAGTCCCAAGGATAAAGATAAAATCCTTCAAGCTTCCAAGCAGAAAATAACTGTAATAATAATAACAGTTCACCTGGAAAGGGGAAAAGAAATCAGGCCAGAAATCAGAAATATCTCATCTGTTACACCAAAAGCTAGAAAACAGTAACATTTGCAAAGGACTTACCCGAAAAGAATGTGACTCCATTATCCTTTAGCCAATCTACCCTGATGTGGCAGCAAGAGATAGACATTTTCAGATAGGTAAGGATTTCCAAAAGTCCCACAACAGCACACACCATCCAGAAGCATCCCTCAAGAAAATCTCTAGCCAGAGGAAACTGCAAAAAAGAACAAAACAAGGAAATGGAATACACGGTATATAAAAAGTGGTAGTAAACATTGAAACAAGTAAAATGTATAGGTAAGGCTAGCTATAATGACAATGTTCTTTAACTTTTACTAGTTAAGAAAAGTTCTTAAAATAGAAGTCTAATATGAAAAACACAAGATTACATATTCAATGTGCGAACCACAGTGCCAGGGATGTGGTAGGCATTGAAAAACAATTAGTTCTCTTCCCTTCTATTTCTTGTTGGCATTTTGACACACATGATAACGGATGACATAGCTGAAAAATGAATAATGTCAGAAAAAAATCTGTGCTTCATTCACCTAGCGTAAGATGTATCTGCCTAGTTTTTTTCGACTTGCCTGATTTTCATGGAGAAATTGTAGTTTTTTTACAATGCAAAAGCCCTCAATTTCTTGGTTTTTTTTTATCGACCTTTGACCTATTTGTTTAAATAGTAAGACTCTAGAACAAATGCCTGCTACCACAGACAGCTCTGTGAACCAGACTCGAACTAGATCGCTGTGCACCTCAGTTTCCCCTTCTGTAAAAGGTGATGAATGTCCTCGTTTTCTTTCTCAGGAGCCTCATTGGGATGGGAGTAGGAGGGTGAACAGAACTGTGAAAGACGTGGTCCATACACATACATAAGTAGAGGACAAAGGAGCAGGTACATAACAGAAGCACATGGTACAGCACCGTCCATCCACACTTAGTCTGCTCCCCAAAGCTGATGCTATCGATTCTGAACAAAGGGCTTGGATGGCCTGGTTTCCTCTGGCTACCCTTCCTTTCATCTTCTTTCACTCTCTTCACCATTACAAACAGTGCTCATTAATACCTTATTTCACTTTTTTTTCCCCTTTTCAACATCCAACGCATGAATCCTCATTGAGTTAGAAACAGTGCTTGAAAGAAAAGCGAAAACATACAAATAGATCTGTTGCAAGGCTCTGGCAGTAAATTTTCAAACTGACTTTGTGCAACAGACAGAATTAACTTTCTTTTTCTCCTTCTCACAGTATGTCTCTGTAGAGCCTGGCAGAGATGTTTAACAGATAGAACAAAACTTTATTTTCTCCTGGTACTGGTGTGATGCTGTCAGCCTGAGCTGAGCATCTTTGGGGATGCCCCGGTGCGCTCAGAATGGGCTCTGTGAGCTCACAGGAGGACGGAGCAATGGCCTGCAGACCGCCGAAGTGGGCAGTGTTGCAACCCAGAGCCACACCAGCCCTGCTGGGAAGGAAGCCTGTCCATTTATCAAACTGACAGCAAGGCGGCAAAGGGAGCAGCAGAAGCATCCTTTGCCAAGGACAGACATTAATGCAGAAAAATACGTCATTGCTGCTAGTGACTGAATATATCTTTGGTTCAATTGTTGAACCATATCACTAGTCATCTGAAGTAATGGACAGTAAAGAATGACCAAGAGTAACATCTTCCAAACAAAGCTGAGGACAAGTTTATCTAAAGTGAGTTATTGAGTTGGAGTCAGACTTGCTGGCCTCATAAATAAAAAAAGAAAGAAAGAAAGAAGAAAAATAGAACCCAGAAGAATGTCTCACCTCCATCCCACAATCTATGAAAGGCCTCACCCTAAGGAGCACCCAAGGTATCATGGCCTTTTGTGGACTATGAAGACAGTTTACCCAGCTTCAGATTAGAACCTCCTCTCTCCCATGGGGCTCAAACTACGTCTAGGAAGCTATTACTGTCAGATTTCAACCATTACAGTCCTTGATACACAACACATAACCAAAACATATTTGTTGAAAGACTATTTAGCAGGATCGTTTTCAATTATTTCATATTAGTTGACTCATCTCGTGTTGAGAACGGAATAATCCATAAACGAAAGAAAAAGCTGGGCACCAATCTTGAGAAGTTTACAGTCAAGCTCATCATAGGTAACAGAGAACCACTCAGCGCCCACACAACCTGCTCCAGCGTTCCCGCTCTTTTTTTGCCTATTGCATTTATCCCTACTGGCATACTAGCTCATTACTTTCTGTGGGGTTTGGTTTGGTTTGGTTTAGTTTCTTTTCTTTTTTTTTTTTTTCTTTTTACAGTCTCCCCTCTTTAGAATATCAACTCTGGGAGCAGGAATCTGTCATCTGTTCTGGTCATGGATGTTGCCTCTGTGCCTAATGTGTATACTAATTGATTATTTCTCTTTCTTTGAAATATTTCTGTATTTGTGATCTGGCCACGTTTTCTCTCCTACTTGTATCTCTTACTTCCCTTGCTCCATTCCCATCCCATGGACCTGTTCCTCAAACAGGTCAGACAGCTCCCGCCTTGGGGTCTTTGTACTTGACCGTCCCTTCTCAGTAGGAGACTTTCCCATGAGTTACCCACCTCCCCAGTCCCCCAACCCCTGCCCTCTCCCTCACCTCCTGCAGATCTTTGTTCCAAAATTACCCTGACAGCAGAGTCTTTCTCCATACCCTTATTTAAATCTGAACCCCTCCCCTCTTCCCTACAACAAACACACACTCTTGGAACTTGCCATCTTCCTGCTTTGCTATTTCTCCATACCACTCATTACAGTCCAATCCACAATATTAGTGTTTGCTGTCTGTCTCTCTTCCTCCTCACCCCAGACACACGAGAAGTCTAAGCTCTATGAAGGCAGACACGCTCCTCTCCTCTGCTCACTGATATAGCCCCAATATCTAGAAATCTGTGTCGCACTTGGTACTCAGTAAATATTTGTAGAACAGATGAATTATTGTAAGAGCAATTTTTATACATGAAACACTGGATTTTAGAATGTTCCACTTTAACTCAGAAAGCATGCACATGATTATAATAAGTTGCTTGAATTTCAAATAAGAAGTTGAATATGAAATATAAAATATAATAAGAAGCAGGTGGCTTGGAAAGGTTAAGTAATACAAGTCATACATCTTTGCTTTTTGATGAATACACTGCTAGAGTTTGGGTTGTTGATAAATTTTGGCTTTAAAATCTCTAAGCATTTGTTTGCTATCATATACTATTTTTGAAGGCAGCAATCAAAACATACACACACACACACACACACACACCAGTCTTTATGTACAAGACTGCCTCTGGTGCCCAGGGAACATGAGAGGAAATGACTTTTAAATGGCTAAGAAAAGCAGTCATGATTTATTAGTTTAGTGAAACAGAGCAAACAGAGCAGGCACCCTCTTAACAGAATAGGCAGAACCAATCTTAACCAGGTAGATGTCGACGTAGAGACTCATTGGCCAAAAGCATCTGGATACAGCTGTGTGATTCTGAACGACGGTGAGAATCACAAACTTCAGATTAACACTTACGACCTTACTCTTCTTTTTCCCCTTAGACCTGGGACAGGAAGTCTGCAAAGAATAATGTTCTCCATGAGGAACCCAAGTCAAACTATACACACTATACTACAAAACGCGTTGTTTGCTCCTGGGGATCAGCACGGAATCGCATCACTTCAGGGCATAGAGACTTTCATAATCGTGCCCTCCTATCACAGCATTTTATAAAGGAAGCCGGTACCAGAGTCCTCACCCTACACGGGAGTGTAGTTGGCGTCTTAGCTGGTTCTCCAAAGCAAGCCTTCATTTCAGCCCAAAATACTACATGCATGCAAATCTCTATATGTATACATAGGTAGAGAGATGGAGGGACAGATATAAATACAGACATGGTATATACAGAAAATCTGAATCTGGGACGCTAGGGTGGCTCAGTTGGTTTAGCGTCTGCTTTCGGCTTGGGTCATGATCCCAGGGTCGTGGGATGGAGTCCCACATCAGGCTCTCTGCTCAGCAGGAAACCTGCTTTTCCCTCTGCCTGCAGCTTCCCCTGCTTGTGCTCGCTCTCTTGCTCTCTCTCTGACAAATAAATAAATAAAATCTTTAAAAAGAAAGAAAGTCAGTGTCATAAATTTCATTCCTCTTTCTTGTTTTTTAATAAAGAATGAGGGAGAAAATAGAAACCTTCCCTAATCTCCTAGCCCTGATAACACCTGTTGATATTTACATCCTTCTATTTTAATGCTTTTATGTCTTCCATCTTAATGCTATAAATAGAGTCACCATTTCCCCGATCGGTTAACTACGTACCAGGCCCTGTTCTACTTGATTTATTTACTCAAATCTGACAACAACTCAATGGCATTGACATTATTAGCTCCATTTTACAGAGGAAAGGATGGAAGTTCAAAAAGTTTACACAGAAAGTAACTTGGCCAAAGCCAAAGAGCCCAGATGTGGCTGGGTCCTTCCTCAAAACCAAACCACTTAATCTTCAAAGCTACTGCTGTTCATAATACCCCATACTGCATCCCTGTCTTCCCCCTGGGAAATGAAACCCACCCCATTTCCTTCCTCATCCAGGATAGATACTTACTTAAACCCTGTATTTATGAAGACATCTAACAATACCCCAATGACAGTCACTCTATTTAGATGGAGATGAGGTAACATCGTTAATATTTAAATCACAAACTTGACTGCAGTTTTAAGCCTTCAAGATGATCTTATTTTTCAACCATGTATTGGACCATCAAACTGAGCGAAGCCCTTTGGGCAGAGAGCTGTGCTTCTCCTTCTGCCAGTTGAAGAGTTTAGTCTCGTGCAGAGAAGCAAGCACCACAGTGATTTTTCTTGTCCACTGCCTGCCTAGAATGCCTTACTCCCAACAGATTTGTACATTTGTACAAGGGAAAGGTTGGCTGAATCAGGCACTCCATGGTGGCTCCTTTTGGAAAGAACAGGCAGAGCTGGGAAGAGACTAGGCTGTGTCCTTCCACAGAGGGGGGTGCAGGTGAACACCGGGGCTTGACCCAAAAATGCACCTGAGATTCCAAGCACAGCACCTCTCAAGAAAGGGACGTGGGGCAGGCAGAAATGTTCATGCTCCGTTAGATCATTCATTCCTTGCTTCTTTAACCTGTCACTAAGTCAAGGAAAGATTTCTTGTCAAGATCTTTAACAGCCAAGTCACATGACTTAAAGAGGCTCCCTGGTTCTTTCCAGAAATAGCCAGAGGGCCAGAGTGGGTCTGCAAGTTAACCTCGCGGAATTCAAACTCCAAACGAGTGGGAGATAACTTTCCAGAGCTCGAGCCTCCCTGCTCTGATCCACTTCTGCATTCTCCTCTCTAGGGAACCTCACAGGATGGAGGTTTGGAGGAGGGAAGAAAATCTTTGGGTCTGCTCTTTATCCATTGTCCCATCATTCTGGCGACTGCTAGTCTTTATTTTTTTAAAAACACTAAACACATAAATAGCATTGCTTTATTTTTCTTTACAGGAGATAACGCTCCATTATGAAGAAAAAATTTGTTGCTTCCGAAGGAAACATGATGTTTGGTTTCGACTTCAAACTGAGAGACTGCTTCAGAATGCACAAAATAAGTTCTCTTTGCTTAAGTGATCCTGTTTTTCATTTTCCCTATTTTCCCACTGACAGAGAAAGCAATTATTGCCACCCTTTTTGAACTAGCTAGCTGGTTCTTTCTTATGAAAATGTGAACCATAAGTTGAAGAGACCACTTGGCCTGTCTGCCTATAGTGAGCTGTTCTATGCCGTGGGTCACTAAAACATTCTTGGTCAGATTTCCTTGTAATTTTCCTGTTGTATTGTTCTCCGAAGCCACAATCTATTCCATTGCCTCTGCAGGACTACGCAGCATAATTCATTCCAGGAGACTTCCTTTTTTTTAATAGTTTTTCCTTCAAGCCATCCTATTTCTACTAGTTACCATCAAATGTGCGTGTATACAACTCACTGGTGATTCCTGGCAGTCACAAAACTCCAGAGGTGACACCACCGTCGACATTTACATGCACATACGTACCCACATACGTATGGATCTGCGGAAGTTAGCACAGCAAGTTATCTGGCATTGAGGATTTCTGCTTTGAAGGATTCAGAATGGTATTTTTAGAATGTTTCAATAACTGGAATCATAGATGACAGTTATTCTGTAGAACGTACGATGTTATCCCTGTATTAACTGGAGAACAATATGGGTGCTAATAGAGTTCCTTGAAGTTCAGCATTAGTGATGTTCTTTTCCCTTTTTTGGTCCAGTCTCTTCCCCTAATTAAAATGCTTGTTAAATCTGGTTGTTTATCAACTTCTTTCTCAGTCATTTAGAATGTGGGTGTATATGTTCCCATTTCCTGTTTACTGAATTCAATCATAGGAATTTAAATATGTATAGAAGCTAAGAGAGAAATTAATACCTCTTAGTATTCTTATACATGTCGTCCTTCTAGAATCTAGGGCTGTTTGGAACAGGAAGATCCTCCTCCTTACACAGAAAAAAGAATAACGTAGAACTCAAGTGTGTTGTTACACAGTCATTGATAATATAACAAATAGAACTCAAAAGTCCTATTACTGTTATATGTTTTCTCCATAGCAGACGGATGGAAAGCTGTGGCAAACTTGGGTCAAAAACGTGAACTTTGGGGCGCCTGGGTGGCTCAGTGGGTTAAAGCCTCTGCCTTTGGCTCAGGTCATGGTCCCAGGGTCCTGGGATCGAGCCCTGCGTCGGGCTCTCTGCTCCGCGGGGAGCCTGCTTCCTCCTCTCTCTCACTCTCTGCCTGCCTCTCTGCCTACTTGTGATCTCTGTCTGTCAAATAAATAAATAAAATCTTTAAAAAACAAAACAAAACAAAACAAAACAAAAAAAACGTGAACTTTCAGGGAGAATAGTTTTTAAAAAGTAAAAGCCTACCTTTGATACTTTGTTCAATATACCCCTGTGCTTAACACTAAGAAAACACAAAATGTTCCTTTATGTAGATGTATCCCATTTCATTCTAAATAATTCATTCTCCTTAAGACACATGTGGACAAAAATCTAACTTTCCTTATAAAGTACATCGTGTTCCCAAAGCAACTTATTTGGCTTTGGGAGGCCATGAAAGCTTCTGGAAGTTTTCATCTGTGACACCTGCATGCTATACTTAGCCATATGGCAGCATACTATTGCCAATGAAGACATTTGGAAAAGTAATTGTTCCACAGGCTCCCAAGCTCTGCCCTGCATAACTCACTTCTGCTGGACAACTAGTGTGAAGAGAAGAGACCATGCCAGAATTGTGAAAGAAATCACAGGATCTCTAGATTGGAAAAGACCTTTAACTTCATCCAGTCCCACTACCAGTCCCAGGTTATCAACGAACCTGCAAGCATCCTTGAACGGATTTTAAAGTAAGATAATATCACAAATTCAGGAAGAATAATGGCAGACACAGAACACGGCAACTCTAGGTAAAATGTTTTAAGTACACCACAGGGAATGTGTCTGGAACTCAGAAAAGGCACACCAAAAAGTTTTGGTTCTTCTTTGAAATTTGAGAAATAGTAATTCCTTCAGTTCTTTCTGGCATTTCTCTAATTCAAGAACAGGTGTTACAGATTTTTCATTGCTTCACTGTCACTCATTTATTCAAAATATTTATGTGATGCCTAATACGTGAAAGATAACCTATCAAAATTAAGATTAAAACTTTTAATGACTATTGGATTAATTTCCATTCCCAGAAGTCTCTTCACTCAAACTTTTTATTTACTGCATTTAACATAGGGGACCACAGATCACAGACCACTATTTAGAAGAGAAAAAATATCCCATAATAATGAAGACTAAAGGAAAATCTCGAGAAAAAAAATGATAAAACATTTTAGAAATCCTTAATAACTCATTAGTTACTGTTACTAGAGTAAATAGGCACCAGAATCTGATATATACTTGAGTTCAGATATAAAATACCAAAACATTGGGTTAGTATGAGTAAAGAGAAGTGAGAATAAATAAATGAAGTCATGAAAAAATGTTAAAGTTGGTACTAAGGGAAGTTTCAATTACTGATCTATAGGAAAGGCATTATGAAAGGGCAAAGAGTTGAGAGAGGGAATTTTGTGAAGAAGTTTTCTCTGGCACAAGCTGAGCCCTGTGTCCCCTTCCTCCTTCCCTTCCCCAGCAGAAGGTTGCAGACACTTCTCTCCAGGGCTAAGAGCCAGGGAGAGGGAAGGCTTCAGCCGGACATCTCAGAGAGGTATGTCCCTGAACGTGACTTGGTCAACTAGAATCAGGCTCACCTGATAAATGTCAAGTAACCCATGGCAGCACAGAGAAGGCTGCAGGTGGGATGTAAGTGCACTTCTCTCCAATGTATAGTCGAAGAGGCATATCCTAGGGACCAGCTGTAGAGCCCATAATGGGGATGCCAGGTAGAGGGCATATGCAAGGAATTCTGCCTAGGAGAGCAGACTGCCAATGTTCAGGGACCAGGAGAAGAGGTGAGAGTGGAACGTGGGGGTGTCATGAGTGTTCTCAGCAAATAAACATGCCCTGAGTCTTCAACCTTTATCATAAATTCTCCATGACTCTAACTTGCAGACATTGGAGTCAAGGCCATCCTGTCAGATTGGCACCTCCAGGGACTGTGGAGTGTAGCAGTAATGAGACCACTGAGAATGTCAAGTCAATATGGCAGACTGAATTGACAGAGAATGACTCTCCTTCATGAAAAAATTAAACTCTATAGAAACAAAATTTGAATACAGAGGCAAATTTTAAATGCAGAGGGTGAAATCCCTGAGTGTGAAAAATGGAATCAAAATCAGAGAAGTGCATAGAAGCTTAACCAAAACAGCTCCTAGTTTATACCCTTAATGGTTATAGAACTTAATAGTGACTTTGGAGCCATGACAAACAGAGGAGTTCAAAATGTCATTCCATGTATGAAGAGAGACAAAGTGGACGGACAGAAAAATGTCTCATCCATTGGTAACAAAAGTTGCCAGAATTTTCAAAGTGGTAAAGCGGAATTACTATCCACCAGTTAAACTATGTCAAGGGAAGGTAAATACAGAGATTGAAAGGGTTTGCTCTCATAGCAGTTTACTGAAAAAATTACTAAATAACATTATTCAACAAGAATAATGGTAAATCTGGAAGAAAAGAGTGGATGCTAGAAATAATGAGATAAAGAAGCTGGTAAGCATGTTGGTAGATCTAAATGAACTTTGGATAAAAAATAATGATAACATAAAATAATTTGGTGGCTTAGATGAAAGAAGAAACTAGAATAGTACATGATAATTTAGATAGAGGAAGGAATAATCATTCTCAGTTCTTATATTGTTCAGGAGGGAGATAGGGGATTTGGTTAACTTCACAATTTGCTAAGTCAGAAGGAAAACCGGTAAAAGGAATAAAAATCAAATGTATAATTACCAAATGAGTTGAAAGGCTGTAAAGAGAATAAAACTTGGTCAATTTAATTTTTAAAAAACTAGAAAAAAGAAAAATAACCAATCAAACAAACAAACATAAAAACAGAAAGCACAAATAGGCATTAATGTGTTAGTAATCATTTTAAGTAAAAAAAAATAATAATAATAAAATCACCTCAAGTTGAATTTTATTAAAAAAATTAACATTCAGCTATTTTTTTATTTGGAGAGATACACAGAAAACATAATGATACAGACGGAGATGGACAAATATGAGCCAAGCAAATACTGATCAAGAGATGGTAGGTGTTACTATATTCCAAACAAACAACATAGAATTTTAAGCCAAGAGGTATTGATAAGAACAGAGATACATATGATAAAAAGAACAAATCAACAAGAAACTAGCCATGAACTTTTATGTACCTAACAGTATAGCCTCAAAACACATAAAGTAATGACAGAATTATAAGGGGGAATTGACAAATCTATAATCATAGTGGGAAATTTCATATAGCTCTCTCGGAAACCAATACACAAGGCAGACAGAAAAAGTATTAAGGATTTATAATGATAATTTTATAATCCTTGCTATTTAAGGATTTATAATTATAATTATAATTATAATATAGATTTGAACAACACAAAGAGCTAACCTAGAAGACTCACTGTATGTAGAAGCCTGCACATAATGAATAAAAAATATAAAATACACATTCTTTTCAAGTACAAATGGAACTGTCAGAAAAACTGACTACATAGCAAGTCACAAAGGAAATTTCAAGAAATGTCAAAGAATCTATATCACATATCTGTATCATAAAAATAACCTAGTAGTCAAAGAGGGAACTGTATGAGGATATTATAAAAAAATATATTTTAACTATACAGCAATATAAGCGTTACATGCCAAAATTTGGGGATGTTTTAAAGTAATCCTTAAGTCTTAAGTTAATTTACTGAGAAACAAGAAAGACTAAAAATAAATGAGCTACAGACTCCATTGAAGACTGGCGGGGTCAGGGGGGTGGGGAAGAATACCCAAAGAAAATAGAAGAAAGGTTGAAATAAAGAACAGAAACTAGTGAACTTGGAAACAAACAAACAAAAAATCACTAGAGATCAAAATACTCCATTTGGCTCCTAGACAGTCCCTCATTGTCCATGATGAAGAACAAAGCAGTCTCATTTCTCAGCTGCCTTTAGGGGGCAGTACCTACCAGAACAGCCTGAGAGACATACAATGTAAAGCATGTATGTATTCTTATGGTAGCCACGTTTTAAAAAGTAACCAAAAAATAGTTGAAATTAATATTAATAATATATTTTACTTAAGCCAATTTATTAAAAATATTGTAACATAAGAAATATTTAGAATTTTCGAGATGGTTTACATTCTTTTTCCATAGTAAATCTTTAAATCTAATTCTTATTTTACACCCACAGCACATCTCAATTCAGAGTAGCCGCACTTCAGTTGTTCAGTAGTGACACACTACTGTCTAGTGGGTATTGAACTGAACAGAACAAACCCATACTGAAATGTCATGCCATATAATATCTGAATCCGTTGGCCTTTGTGGGCACTATTTTGTCATATTTGTTTCTTAATTTGGCCTTTAGGACCAGAAAAGGACTTGTACAGACATTGTCAGGTCATTTACATTTTAGGTCCTGCAAGATGGTGGTAAAGCTTCAGTGACTTTACTGCTAGTTTTTGTGGAAGTCTTTTTTAGCTATAGGTAGTGACACCAATTCAGCAACCAAAGTTCAGATGACCACACAGCTGATGGCATCTCAAAGAATTATCTACTTACTTTTCACATTAGTATTTGCACAACAGAGATTCTCTACGGTCATCTTCATTCCCCAAGAGTTTCATGTTGAAATAACAAAATGGCCTAGATCCACCTGAAGATAAATTGCTTTAATTATTAGGCAGAGTGTGAAACTCACCGTTTCAAATAGCAGGTCAGTGCAATGCCCAGCATCGGCAGTGGTTTCGCTGTGATAGTTCTCCAGGTGCTACTATTGTGCCTTCATAGCAATGAAATGCCTCCATTTAGGGACTAGCTTTACCTATGGGATTTGTTCACATCTTCAACAGGAAAAAAAAAAAAAAGTGATCTCAGTAACTGTGTAAGGACACCATTATTTTCCAACATTGTAGTATTTGCTATTTGACATTTTGGTCTATTTGTCAGTACTTTGTTAATATGTAAGGAAATCCCATAGGACAACTTTTTTTTTTAGATATTAGAATTGATATAATGAAGCTATATTGATACTTACCAATTCTTTTGTTTTAAACACTTTATGTGGGATCACAGAAGGGAATCTAGGGCTTACAACTAACAGCATCAGAACAAAACAAAAGACTAACAGCATGTATACTAAAGCCACACTGCCTAGGTTTAATCCCAATTTTACTATCTACTGGCTATATGTCTGAAACTCAGCTTCCTTGGCTGTGAAAGTATGGGAAACGATCAAAATTGCAAAGAGGATTACACAAAGTAACATACAAGGTGCTTAACTCAGTGCCCAGAACTCAGAAGTATTTCATAAACATTAGCTAGGTCACCAATAGGTTCCTAATTCCTCCAGACAAATTTGGGAGCATTGAAAAAGGTGACCGTCTTACAGTGTTTGCAAAGCTCTGAAGACCATTTTTTCCAAAGGAAATGCCAGTTGACCTGCTTCTCTCTAAAACCTTCATCAGAAAGATTTGCCTGAATGCGGCGACATTGACTCCCATTCTAGATATTTACTATGCAACTGTGTTAACATTTTGGCTTGGAAACTCCCCACTCAGATCCTATTATCAAGAACCAAGTCAGATTAGAACTCTTTAAATGTAATTGGCATCAGCTGGTGGAGTGACCCAGTTCTGATATGCCACTTTCCCTAATCTTTTCATTCTGAATTAGAAGGAGGCATTGTAAAGCCAAAGTTTTTTTTATTTCCTTTTTTCCTAACTATATGATTTTTTTGAAGATTTTACTTATTTATTTCAAGGGCAGAGAGAAGGAGAGAGCAAATGGGGGAGGAGCAGAAAGACAAGCAGACTCCCCACTGAGTGTGGAGCACAACACAGGGCTCGATCTCAGGGCCCTGAGATCACGACCTTGGCTGGAACCAAGAGGCGGATACATAACCAAATGAACCACCCAGGCACCCGACTATACGATCTTTTATATCCTTTCTCTCAGAGTATGGGAGGCCAACTCTGCACTAAGCAAATGCAATAACAGGGTTTATGTAAGCGAGATACTTAGCTAGGAGTCCCAGCCCAAGGACTTCCTCCCTGTCCCTTTCCTGTGAGAGTGTTGTTCACCTTTAGAGATTCACCTATCTGGGGGGACAATTCTCCCCTGTCTTCAGATTCTGATCTATACCTGCTCCTTTGAGGTTCACATTCATTAAAACTATAAATTTCATGCCCACACTACCCATCTGCTGAGGTTTTAATATCCTGGAGCTAAAATTGCACTTTCAGAGACTTTTGTCAATTAATTAAGACTGTGGTATAAAACTAGACAAATTTTTACAATTTTTCCTGTAAATCTACTTTAATGTTAAAATATTTTTTAAATATTGATTGATAGTTAATACCATGATTAGTATATGCCAGGCACCATTTTATTTTGTTTTACATAAAAAAATGCTATTAATCCACACAATAGCCCTATATGGGAGATATTAATTAGTATTATTGCTACTTCATGGATGAGTAAAGTCAGATGTAAAGAGGTTAAGAACTTGCCTACGGTCTCAGAGTTGCCAAATGGTGAGATCAGGATTCAAAAGCAGCTCTCATTTTAGAGCCGATGTCTGGAACCACAACAATATAGTCAGACCCCCACAGAAAATCATGATAGCGTATCAAATGAAAAAGAAGATTTTGTGAATTAAAAAGCAAATTTGTCACATTTTAACATATCTATATATCTCAAAATATATCTCAACATATCATATCTCTTATCAACATATCTCAAAAATCCAGAAACAAAAATATTTAAATAACTTTGCCTTAATTTATACATGTCTCAGAAACCATATGCCTCATAAAACCACCAGGGACACAGGCAAGGATATCAAATAATTATGAAAATTAACCGAAAGGTCAGTGTGGCTTCCACCCTGGTTACTTTGTTACTTTGGTCATCTTATTTGCAAATTAGGGAGTATCTTTCTTCCTCTCCCCACACTACCAAATTGTAAAAACCTAAAGAAGAGATGTTGTGCTTTGGGTGATGTTTACTTTTTTTTTTTTTTGTCTAGTTGAGCAGGAAATCATTATCCAAGCCCAGCCGCAAATATGTGCTGCAAAACAATTTATCTACCAAGAGTTCATGGGCAGCTGGATTGGGAAAAAACACATTAATTATCATTCAAGTGGAAATGCCCCCATAGACATACCATTTAATTAACAGAGAGGCCAGTATTGGAAATGAATAATTTGAGGCGAGGCAGAGAGATGTGTGTGTAAACCCTTAGGTGATTTAAGGCTATTATCTGTGGATAAACATACAAAAATACATGAAATAGATTTCTATCTTATAAACTCCTTTAAAAGAAAAAAAAAGGTGCCATAGAAAAAAGACCCTTCTGGGCCTTTTCCTTGCGCGTATTAAAAGTCCTCTCCTGTGAGCAGGAAGCTAGTAGACTTCTGTAGGAACATCAATTCCTTTAAAGGCTGGAAGATCCCACTCCCTTGAATTCAAGCTCTGAAAAGATGAGAGTTAAAATCACTTCATGTAACTGAGTTCCTCTGTCTCCGAAAATCCTTGAAATTTGTAGCTCTGCCAAGATTATAAATAGAAGCGATACGGCAGCAGTGGATTGATCATGCTGCTAAATGTGCTCATCCCATTTGGGATAGTTTTATGAAGCATGGCGGCAGCGGGGGCAATGGTGGCGGCGGCGGCTGCCGCCACCACAGTTCCTGATCTGGCTGCAAAATGCCTTTCCTTTTTCTTTTCTTTTCTTTCTTTCTTTCTTTTTTTTTTTTTTTTTTTATTTTTAATTTACTGAGAAAAGGCAAAAGACATTTTCCTAAAACATAAAAATAAAATAACATTATAGCCCGAAGTCTGTTTTCTAGAACAGTCTGGGAGACAAAGAGTCTGAAATGAAATCACATATACCCATTGACTCCTTGAAAATAAGCCAAAAATCAGAATTCTGGGACCCAGTTTAGCATCATATGTGGGCTGCACTGGATTGTTGAGACACTGTCAGATTTTGTGCTACGATTCCTGAAAGTATCACTCTTAATAAGTCCAATGCCTTGTGGAGCGAGATGGGGGAGGGTAGGTTTTCATTTCTGACCTTGGTACCTTGAAATCATCTGGAAAGAAAGACAAGTTCATCTTCTATGATCTTTCCTTTTTTGTATTCTCCCCTCACCTTCCAGCATCTCTTTTCGTTAACAGCACCAAAGGCCTTAATTCAATTTGAGAAGTATTAATTTAGCACCCACTGAGCACCCAGTACTGTTACCAAGTATCTGAAGAAGAGAATGCACTTAAAAGAAAAGAAAAAAAAGAAAAGTATCTTTATAAAACACTCTCTTTAGCACTTGGATAAGAAATTGGGACAAGCAAAAGGGCGGGGAAAAGGAGCTGGGTGACCTGATTTCTGCCCCCACCCTCAGGTTTTACCTCTGCCTTGGAAGTCTCTCCCTCTGGTTTTCTCCATCACTCCCATGGCCACCTCTGGGAGTGATATCCATGTGAGCAGGAACTTTTCCCGTAGATCAGCTGAGATATTTTCAGCCAAGATTTGTGAAATCCCAAGAATCAATAAAGGGAAAGGAACATTGAGAATGCAGTAATCAAAATAACCAAGACTACAGAGAAAATGGAGCTCTTTTCCTCTAATATTTTTTCATTAGGAAATCCTTTATTTTGAACTGAATCTTACACACAGTCCTAAAAGTTCAAACAGAGACGGCTGAAGCTGCTCTAGTAAGTGTCAGAGAGAGACAGTCCTCCTGGCTCTGACTACTGGCCAGCAGTACTCCTGACCCGGAAGCTTCTCTGTGGAACCTGGGGAGTCTCTGAGCATCATTCAAAAACAACCTTACAGGGACGCCTGGGTGGCTCAGTTGGTTAAGCAGCTGCCTTCGGCTCAGGTCATGATCCCAGAGTCCTGGGATCAAGTCCCACATCCGGCTCCTTGCTCGGCGGGGAGCCTGCTTCTCCCTCTGTCTCTGCCTGCCACTCTGTCTGCCTGTGCTCGCTCTCGCTCCCTCTCTCTCTCTGACAAATAAATAAAATCTTAAAAAAAAAAAAAAAAAAACAACCTTACATAGAGACTTCCACGTGACCCACCCATCCTTAACACACCTTGTGACCACAACCTCCCCCTCAAAACATTCACATTTCTTTTTTTTTTTTTTTTAAGAGACGGGGTCTCGCTATGTTGCCCAGGCTGGAGTGCAGTGGCTATTCACAGGCGCGATCCCACTACTGATCAGCACGGGAGTTTTGACCTGCTCGGCTTCCGACCTGGGCCGGTTCACCCCTCCTTAGGCAACCTGGTGGTCCCCCGCTCCCAGGAGGTCACCATATTGATGCCGAACTTAGTGCGGACACCCGATCGGCATAGCGCACTACAGCCCAGAACTCCTGGACTCAAGCGATCCTCCTGCCTCAGCCTCCCGAGTAGCTGGGACTACAGGCGCGCGCCACCGCGCCCGGCAAAACATTCACATTTCTGACATCCCAACCCCTCCTTCGACATCAAGTCCAAGAGAGAACCCTGTTGTTCTCCTGCACTGAGAGTGCTGCCTTACTATATGTTCCTTCCACAAGTGACAGGCACTGGCCGTAACTCTACTTTTCAGCTGCATCTGGGTCCCTGGCGTGGGTGTGACTGGAACCAGATACAGGACCAGAGTAAAATGCCATCTTCGTAGAAAATAATAATCTCAGCGGTCACATAAGAGTGAAATGATACAGAAGAAGTCGTTTCCTCACAAACAGAAGTGGTTCCCATCTCCTGCGCGATGATGATGTTTTAGAGGAAACAAAAAAAGTTCTCCAGGTAAAGTAATCCGACTTGAAACAGAAAATCAAACGAGGAAGGAGGAAAGAGGTTTTTAAACTGAAAGCAAACGAATTATTTAACATGTAAGTGATGGGGTGGTAAGAGAGAGGAATGATCAGTATTGACTGGACTGATGAGCGTGAATATTTGGAAAGGTATTTTAGACTTTGGATGGGTCATTTAGGAGGGACTTGGAAAGACAGATGGAAAGAAAGGGAAAGGTATTCCTGGCAAGTTCCTGGCAAACTAAGGCACATACTCAGAAGGCGTTTTCTTTCTAAGGAACCAATGCCCAAATGGATCTAAGCTTTACTCATAAAAATAAATTTCTACGAAGCAACTTAAGTTACACTAGATCTTCCATAGGGCAGAGATTTTCCCACTGAGAGGATATAGTTAGAGCTTCTCAAACCACCGTCAGCAACCCAGAGCTACCTCTAATCTCTGTGTGGTCAGATTTTTGCCCAAGTCATTTGTGAAGAAATATGGAAAACCTCGCAGTTTGCATTCCAGTTTTGTTGCCATAATAATTCTGGAACACTCATATATTCCCCTTCCTACTTTGACCTCTCTTCACTTCCCATCCTGACCATCTCAAGCTCATTGCCTTAGAAAGAGAATATAATCACAGAAAGTTGGGGTTGAGAGGGGGGGGTAAGTTTTTTTCCTGGCTTTTGACTGTCAAAAGCCTAAATGAAAGATCTGGAAGAAACTGGGATGACTCCTAGGAAGTCCTCATCCATACCTCCATTTCCCATCCCATATCCTCTCAAAGCTAGAAAAGAATTCCCGTGGTTTGTGGGAGGAGTGGGAGAATAAAGGGAAAGGATGTGAGAGAAAAGTTCTGGAAGGGGGCATTGGATCCAGTGAGACCTCAAGGACCAGCCAGTGCACGTAGGGCTCTGCTATCTGTCCTCTCCACTGCAGCAAACAAAGACTCCCCTTCTACAGAACTCAGCACTGTGGCCAATGACTCAACTGGGAGCTCCAGCTCTTTCTTCCAAATCACTATAGATAACAGCATAGTCTAATGGTTTTCAAACATAAATGTGCATCACAATCACCTGGAAGTCTTATCAAAACACAAATGGTTGGGCTCCACTCCCAGAGTTCCTGGTTCAGTAGGTCTGGGGACCTGAGAATTTGTATTTCTAACAGTTGCCAGCTGATGCTGATGCTTCCGATCTGGAGATCACACTGAGAATCACCACCCGAGGCAGTGTGGTAAGACATTCATAGGCAAAGAGAAGGAAAATGAGATTCTATATGTCTGTTTTAGTGACAAAGATGAAAGAGAGAGGTCCACACATTCAAATTTGAGGAATTAAACAGAATCAGTTGGAGATACTCTCTGAGTTTGGTATAATACACTGGAAAAACAGTTTGAAAATTTGGGTGTATTTTATCGCTAGGTATCCAAAATCCAGATGGGTATCCTTGGTGTCCATAGCTTCATTAGCAAATCTTAGCTCCAGAAAGAGGCTGTGATCCCAGTGGAGAAAGACACCTTAAGTGACTTAGGTGTGTTGTTCCACATGGAGTCCCCAGCCCTGATGACATAGACCATCATTGGGGGTCTGGCTTCTTTACAACTCCACAGCTCTTAGCAGAAGGAAAACACTGGGATCTCGGTCTCCCAGTCCCCGCCATTTTTAAAATGGATACCAAATATATCTGATTCCAGCCTGAGAGCTTGATATCTGTGCTAGTTCATCTGGGAATCAAAAGACAAGGCAGCAACTGATTGAACAGGCTACAGCTTGACTTAGAATCTCAATGATCGTACTTACGAACTGCATGATCTTAGGCACACTTCCTAACTTCTCTGCCCTTCAGTTTCCTTTGCTAAAAAAATGGGGGGAATCCAGTTCTGATGAAAATTAAATGAAATGTTGCTGACACATTTGACAAGGGGGTGGTTCATGGCACATAAATAGTGCTGGTGATTGTTTATAACTGCTTGAGAGAATGCCTTTCACATAATTAAGTCTTCAATAAATGTTTTCTGGCTAGTTGGATTGTCACCAAGTGTTGACAATCTCAAAAATCAAGCCTGTGTATCGACAACCCCCGCTCCATCCCCCCTGTTTCCCTGCCTACACCTTAGCAATGACAGGACCAAGAAATAGTCCCCTGGGTTTTACTACCTAGGGCTTAAGCCTGTGTCGCTTTAAACCCACTGTTCCAGACCCTGCTAATGAAATTGAAAGAATGTCAGGCAGCTGGCCTCTGTTGTTAAGGAAAGGAAACCAAGAGATGTGGTCCCAGTAGGCATTCAAAACCTCTAGTATTCTTAGCTACACTTATCTTGGTTTGAGCCTTTGTGAGGATTTTTTTTTTTTTTTTTTTTTTTTTTTTTTTAAGCCAAGCAGTCCTGTGAAAACCAGCTTCTCGGTAAACTATATAGGCACTTCCTGGTTACCCATGATATGAGAATAACCTTTAAACTATTTCCATTTCTGATCTCAGCTGGAAACAGGAAACGCATGGGGTACAGCTTTAAACAAAAACAAAAGAACCAAAAGATAAACCAAATTGTTCCAGGGTTCAGAAGAGGTTTATGCTAAGTGTTAGAAGGTTCACATTTAGCGGATCCTCTCCCAGTTTCTGCCATTCCAGAAATTCCTTTCGCGGGGGTGGGGGGCGACGAGGAGGAAAGGTTGTTACTAACTTGCCCAGCACTGCCATCTTCAGGACTAGTGGGGAAAATTTTCTCAGGGTCAGTCAGATAAATCATCTTCCTAAACACTTCATTTAAATATAATCAGATGGTTAAAAATTTGACAGCAGACAGACTGGAACAGATTTTTCTACTGTTTCCAATGTTTGAAAAGTCAGTAGACACAGCTTTTTTGTGGTGTGTGCACATTTAAAAAAATATTTGCTGATTGAAAAGCCATTTACAATAAATAGGAAAGTTTAAATAGCTCATACTGCATTGCCAAATGATGGGAGTAACACAGACACAAACATATTGTTCTGAAAAAAAAAATTCCTTAAAAAGAAAAGTATGAATCAAATGATTTAGAAGTGCTGTTTGAGCAGATGGTGTGATTAACAACTAGCATGTTAGCCATCTCAGGAGCTTACAGAGAAGTAAACAAATGCAAGGGGAAAAAATCACTTTATTCCCCCAAAGAGTATTTAGTTCGTTTCATTAGGAAAATTTGAAAGTCTGCATTTTGAAAGTTGGATATCCCTAGGGGATATTGGGAATAAGGAACGAGGGGAGTCTTTTCAGAGAAAGACCACGTCAAGACAAGGGCTGATGCTCCACACACAAGCTAGGATAAGGGAGAAGTTGACATTGGCATTGTTATCCAAAATGATGGAGGCACGCGGCGGCACTCAGCACACCGGCTGCCACGGAGTAGGAGGGCCAGGTTCTCATCCAGGCTCTAGTACTAACTGCCTTGGCGTTGAGGCCTCCTTGTTCTCTCTCAACCTCAGTTTCTTTGTTTAGAAAATAAGATCGAGAGCCAGACGACTGTACAGCTGTGCTTCGAAAACTTTAATGTGCACCTGGGGACCTCATTAGAATGCAGATTCTAACTCACAGGCCTAGGGTAGGGTCTGAGAGTGAATTTCTTACAGATTCCCTAGTAATGCTGATGGTGCTGATCCACAGACCACACGTTTACCACCAGGACTTGAAGAGCCCTTCCAGGAATGATACTTTATCATCTTCTTATATGTCAGGTGCAGCTCAAATAAGATTAAAAAAGGACAAGTGTTTACCTTCCAGGGGTATATGACTCAGAAATGTGTATGGAACATAACGAACGTGCCAAATGTTCAATTGATTTTAAAAGCAAATTAAGTATTTACTAACAGGAGAGCTGGGGTGGTGTCGTCAGTTAAGCGTCCAACTCTTGGTTTCAAATCAGGTCGTGACCTCAGGGTCATGAGATTGAGCCCAGAGTTGGGCTCAGCGCAGAGTCTGCTTGAGGCTCTCTCTCCATCTCGCTCCGCTCCACCCCATCCCGTGCTCGCTCTCTGTCTCTCTCTAACGTAAATAAATCTTCTTTTTTTAAGATTTTATTTATTTATCTGACACAGAGAGAGATAGCGAGAGAGGGAATACAAGCAGCGGGGAGTGAGAGAGGGAGAAGCAGGCTTCCTGCAGAGCAGGGAGCCCGATGCAGTTCTGGATACCAGGACCCTGGAATCATGACCTGAGCAGAAGGCAGACCCTTAACAACGGAGTCACCCAGGCGCCCCTAAATAAATCTTTTTTAAAATGTGTTTACATTATATAAATTTTATATATATACACACACACACACACACACACATCCATAGCATGTATAATTGAATTGAGTTTTGTGACCAGGTACAGTGAGGAGAAAGGCCCTGGAATTGGAAATGGAGTCCAAATAGATGGGGATTAGATAAGAGGGAGGTTAGGAGGTTCAGTAATCAACTAGCATTCACAGAGTAGTCAAGACTGATCCTGAGACATCATCAGGATTAAAATCTTTTTCTCTATGAAAGACACCATGAGAGAGAATGAAAAGACAGGCTGAAGACTGGGAGAAAATATTTGCTAACCAAATATATGACAAAGGACTTATATCTAGAATATATAAAGAATTCTCAAAACGCAATGGTAGAAAAAAACAGGGGGAAAAAAAATTTAAAGCATGCAAAAGACTTGTAACAGATACTTAGCCAGAGAGGAGATATGGATGGCAAATAAGCAAACAAAAAGATGCTCAACATTAGGCACTGGGGAAATGCAGATTCAATCCATAATATCACCACACACCTATTACAATGGCTAAAATAAAAAATAGTGACAACACTAAGTGCTGACAAAGGATGTAAAGAAACTGGGTCACTCATATATTGCTGCTAAAAATGTAAAAATGATGAAGACACTTTAGAAAATAGTTTTGGATAGTTTCTTGTAAAGTTAAACACACATTTACCAATACCCTAGAGATTCTACTTCTATATATTTGCCCTAGAAAAACAAAAACTTATATCCACACAATAATCTGTATAAGAGTGTTTATATAGCAACTCTATTCATAATTGCCACAATTTAGAAACAGCCCAAATACCTTTCAATAAGTGAATAAACAGCAATTGATGTATGGTACATCCAAACAATGAGATCCACTCAGTAATAAAAAGAAACAAACTACTGATACATACAACAATTTGGATGAATCTCAAGGACATTATCCTGAGAGAAAGAAACCAGTCTCCAAAATTTCATACTTTATGATTGCATTTTACACAACACTTTAAAAAGATAAAACTAAAGTGATAGAAAACAAATCAGTTGTGGCTAGGGGTTGAGAACAAGGGGTTAGTATAAAGGAGTTTGGTGGGTAGAGGTAACTGTACTACATTTTGATTGTGTAGTGGTGTGGTGGTTATTCAAATATACCCATGTAATAAAATTCATAGAATTACACACCCAAAAAAGTCAATATTACTGTGTGCTAATTATTTTTCTTAAAAAACTAATCCTTAAAACATTAAACGGTTAGATTGTTTTTATACTTAGCAGAGAAGTGAAAAGTTTTTGAAAGTCTGATTAATAAAGTAAATGTTTCCTAGCCACTACTATGATATTTTACCAATACACTATTACAGTTACCTTCCACTTTTCTATCTCTGTGCATAGCAAGATATTCCTATACTTGAGCCCCAATAGCTTATCATTTAAGTCTATAGTAACCTTTCCTTTTCAGATAATTTATAAGATGAATTTATTCATATTAATTTTAAATTAATTTAATTAATTTTAATTAATTAATATTACAATATTAATATAATTAAAATTTAATTTAATTTAATTAATTAAATTTATCTTAATTTATAAGATGTCAAAAAAGTGTTTCCCAATCCTTCACACAAGTCAGTAGTAAGTCCAAGAGACCAACTCATTACTGACAAGGCCTTGCCCTCCAAAAACTTAATATTTTTATAAAAATAAACCAAGTTAGTTGATTCTCCCATTGTTTGTACCACATAATACTCCCCCAGAAATTTCACAGGAAAAAAATATATATCACAATTTCTTTTAAAAAGGAAAAGACTGAGAGCAAATTGCAAAAAGAAAAAAAAAGAGAAAAAAGAAAAGAAAAAAGAAAGAAAAAGAAAAAGAAATTGGGCCACTATCTTACACAATACACAAAAGTTAACCCAAAATGGATTAAAGAATTGAATGTAAGACCTCAAACCCTAAAACTCCTAGAAGAAAACAGGGAGCAAACTTCTCAACATCGGCCTTGGCAATGACTTTTTTAATAGAACACCAAAAACAAAAACAACTTAAGCAAAAATAAACAAATGGAACTACGTCAAACTAAAAAGCTTCTGCACAGCAAAAGAAATAATCAACAAAATGAAAAGGCAACCTACTGAGTGGGAGAAAATATTTGCAAATATCCACAAGGGACTAATATACAAAATATATAAAGAACTCATACAACTCAATAACTAAGAAGCAAACAAACCAACTAAAACATGAGCAGAAGATCTGAACAGACATTTTTCCGGAGAAGACATCCAGGGGGCCAAAAGGCACATGAAAAAATGTTCATCACTCATCATCAGGGAAATGCAAATCAAAACCAAAATGAGATATCACCTCACACCTGTTAAAATGGGTATTATTAAAAGACTAGAAATAACAAGTGTTGGCCAGGATGTAGAGAAAAGGTCATGCACTTTGGGTGGAAATGCAAATTGGTGCAGCCACTACTGAAAAATAGTATGGAGGCTTCTCAAAAAAGTATAAATTCAACTACCATATGATCCACCAATTCCACGTCTGGGTATTTTTTTTCTTAAAGATTTTATTTATTTATTTGACAGACAGAGATCACAAGTAGGCAGAGAAGCAGGCAGAGAGAGAGGAAGGGAAGCAGGCTCCCCACTGAGCAGAGAGCCCAGTGAGAGGCTTGATCCCAGGACTCTGCGATCATGACCTGAGCCGAAGGCAAAGGCTTTAACCCACTGAGCCACCCAGGCACCCCCCACATCTGGGTATTTATCTGAAAAAAATGAAAACACTAATTTGAAAAGATATTTGCAACCCATGTTCATTCCAACCTTATTTACAATAGTCAAGATATGGAAACAACTTCAGTGTCCATCAGTGGATGAATGGACAAAGATGTCACACACACACACACACACATACACACACACATACAAACACGCACACACGCACTGGACTATTATTCAAGCATAAAAAAGGATATCCTGCCATTTGCAGAAACATGAAATAACCTTGAGGGCATTATGCTAATCGAAATAAATCAGACAAAGGAGGCAAATTGCATATGATCTCTCTCACACACGCAATCTGAGCTTATAGATACAAAGGCATCTATAAACTGGCAGATTAACCAGAGGCAGGAAGTGGGGGATAGGAGAAATGGATGAATTGCATTTGTTTTAGTTTAAATAAATTGAATTTAAAAATAAATAAAAATTTAAAAATAGGAAGAGAGAAAAAAGACAAAACATACAGCTATAAGAAAATATTTAACCTTATTAGTAATTGAAGAACTACAAATGAGAGTGCAATACCGTTTTTTTAAACTATCAGCTTTGTAAAGAATAATGATATTCCTTGTGGAGAAAGTATGGGGAAGCAGGGCATGAAGGTAAATTGACTTACCTTTTCAGAGGTCAGTTTAATGGTATGTAGCAAAAGCCTTAAAAATGAGCATCACCTCTGGGATGGCAATTCAACTTCTTGGAATTTATCCTAAGAAATAATTGAGCAAGAATGTTCATCTTAGCATTGCGTTAATATTGAAATATTGAGTGCCAGAGTTCTAAAATCCATTCCAGAGAGTGGGTCAAGAGACTCTGTCATTCTCTGGTGTGCTAGATGCTGCTCAGGGTATAATATTACAGTCTGAGAGTGTAATATGATCAGAAGTGTATAAGGACTAATGTGCATGAAGAATATACTGCAAGGGGTGCCTGGGTTGCTCAGTGGCTGGGCATCTGCCTTCGGCTCAGTTCCAGATCCCAAGGTCCTGGAATGGAGTTCAGCATCAAGCTTCCTGCTCAGCGGGGAGCCTGCTTCTCCCAATCCTACTCCCTCTGCTTGTGTTTCCCCCTCTCTGTCAGATGAATAAATAAAATCTTAAAATATATATATATATATATATATATATATATACTGCGAGCCAAATATTCAACTGATTTTAAAAGTAAATGAAATATTTATTTAAATTCTGTAACTTATAATCTATATATCAAAAAGGTATAAAATTAAACTACATAATGTCCAGACACTAAAAATAAAATGTATCTATATCTATCAACATAAAAAGATTTGCATTTCATATGTTTCTAATTAAAACAATGCAGACTACCAAATAGTACTATCTCATTTTACACGAAATTTACAAAAGGAGAGAAAACATACATATGGCAGAATGCCTGCCACATGTATTTTAAGATATTATCATAGGTTTTTCTGAGTGTGGGATGATAATTGATTTTTATTTTCTTTTTATGGTTTTCTGTATTTTCTAGGTCTTTTTTTCCCGTGTAAGCATACGACTTTATGGCAGAAACAAAATCCAATAAAACTAGTTCTACAAACAACTAGCACATTAATCAAAGGCAGTTTTCTTAATATTAATATTATTGTCCTTCTCTTCAAGAAGGCTGTGCCTCTTAGAAGTTTAGAATCCTGCCTTTCTTTTCAGATTCCGCAGGCTTGGGGGTGGGGGACGGGTTGTTCCAACCAATGCCCCAGGGTATTTGGAGTCACGTGGGCGATCTCCCAGCTCAATTAACAGCTGATAATATATCTTAAGCAACAGTCACATGTGAGGTCCATTCAAAGGCTTTGGGTGGGGACCAGCCACTCCCAATAATCCTGCTGCACCCTGACTTTTTCCTTAGCAGCTCTAAATTATCTGCTTCAAAAGTTACTTTGGAAATGAATTCAGTCTTAAAATCTTTCTGTAAGATTTTTGAAATAAAAAAATGCTGCAGAACCTTTTCAAGCAGTATTCCTTAAAACTGGGTTTCATTTAAAATTTGGAATGTTTCTATTTTTTCCAGGTAATAAGAAGTCAGACAGCAAAGGGAGAAAAATCTGTCTCTTTCTAAATTAACTGTTTGTTTTTTTTTTTCTTTTTAGACGCTGTTCACATTTCTATTCAGGAAAAAAGAGGAATAAATGAATTCATTGAACTATCGTATTTCCTTTTCATCCACATGTGTAACTTTTCCATACATAGCTTGCTGCCAGGTGTATTTAAAAACAATCTTGCTATTACTAATTTCAAAAAATTTTTCAGTGTGCTTCTGGATTTAGTCACTTAATTTCTAGTTCACCCCTAATACCTGGACATTTTGATTTATCTGTGGCAAACAGTTTTCACATGTTTACAGTAATGTTTTTAGTTAGACTTCAGGGTTTTTAAAACATTATTTTAAAATCCATTTTGGCCAAGTTTTTCTTATCAGTGTTTGAACTTTATCTAAATGTATGTTCTTGGCTTTATCTAAATGTATGTTCTTGGCCGCTCCCCGCCCCCCCCCCATAAAATGTCGTACTTGATTGTGCTACGATTATCCAAGAGATCACTCATAAACATTGGACTAAACCAGTTAGTGCTCATTCTGTGCCACGTGGGGCTATTCTACTTTGCTAGAATTCATCATTTGCCTCATCCTAAAATCTCATCTCTGCATTTCATCCTGAATTAGGCAGCCTGACAACTGACAGGGAGATAATTGAAATTTTTTTTTTTAATATTTTATTTATTTATTTGACAGAGAGAAATCACAAGTAGATGGAGAGGCAGGCAGAGAGAGAGAGAGAGAGAAAGAGAGGGAAGCAGGCTCTCTGCTCAGCAGGGAGCCCGATGCGGGACTCGATCCCAGGACCCTGAGATCATGACCTGAGCCGAAGGCAGCGGCTTAACCCACTGAGCCACCCAGGCGCCCTGAAATTTTTAATTTCTTACCTGACCTACCATTTCAACTTCCCCAGTTCCACTGGGAAACTGATTGTTAACTCCCTGATCAGGCACTTTTTTCTATTTTTATTATTTTTAAAAAAATTTTTCATTACTATGAACGTTATACTGGCAGAGATTTCAAAGAGAATACTTGCATAAAAAAAAAAAAATTGGATGTCATTTCTAAGGGTATTTCCCCTTACAAAGAACGATAGAATTCACTGAACTCTAGCCTAAATACGCCATTTGTTACCCATCTTTCTCCAATTATCTCAAGACCACTTATTCACACTGTCCCCTCCCTCACATATCACCAAGCATTCCATTTCATCCAGTTAATGGTTTCTGCATTTTTATATTTTGACCTGACTTTTCTCCCATTTCCCACAAATGTCAAATAGCTTTCTACTGATAAATTGGCTACCATTTTCCTCAAATAAATCATTGACTTCCCTTCAGTGACGTAGCATCAAATTCCTTTCAAAGAGTCTAGCTTCTTATCATGGGTTTTTCTTAACTTGCTGGTCTCTCTGTAATGTAGAAACTGCTCTATCGACTCAAAAAATTCTAAACCAGCTTCCTGATACTCTTCCTTCCTAATCTATTCTTCACGGCCCCCACAGTCTTCTCATTAACAGTCATAGCAACTATTTATCAACTATTGTGTGCTAACTGCTTTTGAGATATCCTATCTGATCCTCACAATGCGGGGGGGTGGGGGGGGACTGTTATTTCAGTTTCACAGATGAGGAAACTAAAACTTTGGAATTCAAGGAAGGCGCGTAGGTGGGCACAGCCCGTAACAACTGGAGTTCAGATCCGGGTCTCTCTGAAGCCACCAGGACTTCTACCTTGATACCATGATGTCATTCCCAACCAGGCCCGCAGGCCTGACCATCTTCTCTGGTTCATGACACTGCTTCAGCAGAGCCCAGCACTCAGCTTCCTGCCGGCCTTACTAACCTATGCAAAATGAGACCGGCAGGAGACTAACCAGAAGCAAGTTTCTCTCAAATTCCTATTATGTGGTCTTCTCTCGGGTCCTTCAAGTGCCTCCCTAATGCATTACTTTTTTCTCTCAAAAACATAATTCCTTTTCTTAAGTCTTCAGTGGTTCCTCAAGCTAACACTACTTTTCCCTGCTTTCTCAACAAAACTGGTTATTGATTTATTACTTTTCCAGTGTAGCAGCAAATCAATACGCCAGGAAGCAGTTTGTCAGATGATCCAAAGATTGCAGAACAATTATTTTCTTGGGGGAAATGAACACCAGGGCTTCCTGTTTGAGAATTGTGGGTGATCCCATCTTCCCAGCCCTTCTTTTGTTCTCAAGCAGAAAAAGCTGGTCTGATGACGACTCACATCACATTTCCAGCTTTGCCATTCCCTTGGGCACTAACATTTTCTGGCATTTGGAAAGATTACTCCCTCAGGGTTTAATTGCAATTAGAGAAACAGGTTGAAGAGAACATCAAATTGCATTCTGGGAAAAAAAATTTTTTGTTGTTAATGTGGAAGAAAGGAGCTAGGTGGTAAGAAGAGAAAAGTTATTCCTTTCCCAAATACATTTTACAGAAACACAAAGCTAATACTTACACTTACACTTAGTGTTCCTTCTATTTTTGTTATTTGGCTCTTGACAGGCCACTGTATTTACCACTTTCTAAATTAATTATGAAACAAACTGCTGCTTGGCATGTCCTCTTCTTCCCCCAAATCATCTCAGCTGCCTCTAGCTGACAGTTGTGACTTGCACAGATAGCCCCCAACTGTGATCTGCTCACCTACACTGGGACACTGACAGCCCCTCTTCAACCCTTAAAGGTACTGTTAATCCTTCTGCAAACCAAATCACTGCTGTCTTAGCTACCTAAACTTTCTACAGGGTCTCTCTCTCTCTTTTTTTTATCCCAGCATTATTTCTGCCTTTCCTGTTTTCTGTGTTTTAAAGAAATAGCTTTTAAGAAATCACTATTCTTTTTAAGGCATTTTTGACAAAAATCTTCTTTTTTGTCTGGTAAAATTGGAACTCATTTAAGCAAACCAAACTTGAGGTCAAATTCATTAATCAAGCACCTAAAAATTAGATTCAATCACAGATTGTATCTTCGCTTACTCCTCAGAACCCTAAATTATCTACTCCTACGTGCTGGAGTCCTGGCTCCTAGGAATGATCCCCCTCACTTCCTGTATGTCTCCTATTACATCATTATTTTTTAAGAATTTTACCCTGTTTTTTATATCATAAGCCACTTTAAACTTTCTTTGGAACAAAGTGGATATATATAAATAAATTAAAAGTCTGGAAAGGATCCTAGACCCAGGAATTAAGATTTGCCATTATTAGCTATGGGATCTGGAATAGGTCACTTAAAATTTCGGAGTCTCCGTTTCCTCATCCATAAAAGTATAGGGTTAGGATGAAATGATCTCTAAGGGTTTTTTTTTTTTTCTTATTCTGATCTTGGGGTGACAGAAATGCCAGTCAATGGAACAGATAAAAATCAAAGGAATATCTAAACTCCCCCAGGCTGAATAAACTCCATTGGCACTTAACATTCATTCCCACGTCCTTCCAGTGTGCTTTTCTGTACTGCAGAGACTGCAAAGCTAAAAATTACATTACCCAGTCTCCCAGCTAAGGTCCTGGATACGAATGAGGATAACAAAATGCATTTGCATGAGATTTTGAAAGTAGAAATGAAATAGGAACATTTTTGGTGCTTTTTATTGCCTTTGGGAAACAATGTCATGAAGATGCTAGTGTCCAGTCTCCAGCTTCATGGCGGCGGGGTGGGGTGGCAGGCTGTAAGGTTGGCAGATGTCACATTCCATGTTCTAGACCCGATCGTTGCATTCCACTGGGGGTTGTTCAGAAACATTGGTGAAAGCAGTGTTTGTGGCTTCCCGTGCCTGACTTTCTTAGCATGCATCTTATATTTTGTGATGAGATTACAGCACCTTGAGAGGGTCATATATGCAGTGTTCTAGAAGTCATTGCTTGTCTCCTGTTACAGCCTGATCCTCTGTTTTTCTACTGATTTTATGAGTATCTACCTCCTTGTGTTCAAGTTCTTTTTCCTTAAACTGTTGAAAGGGATCAAGATATTCCATCCCAAAATATTCTATGTTAGCATGAGAATTATTTTGAACTAAAGGCAGTTGAGAAAGAGCAGACACAGAAAAACTCTCTACTCTCCCCCTTCATGCCTAAAGGTAGGGTATAAATTTCCCTTGGTGAAGGCGTCTCCTCTCCTCTCCAATACTGGGAAAAGACAACTCTTATCCCCAGAGATAGCACTGACTTGAACCTACATAAATAAGCCTTACCCAAGTAACCTTAATTTCCATTAGTTTCCCCTCATATAATCACTTTCCCACAATTTACCACCCGTAGAACCCCAAACACTTTCTTCGTGTTGTCACTTTTCCACAGATTTATCACTTTTTGTTAAAATGATATGGAAAGTCTTGGGCCTCACCACTTCCTTGGGTTTTCACTTCCTTTTCTGTGGGAAACCCATGTACACATAAAAATTAAAACATTAACATCAAATAAATTTTGTATGTCTTTTCTCCTATCTTTTGTCAGTTTAATTTGCAGGACTTCGGTCCGTGAATTTAAGAGATAAAGGAAAAAGGGTTGGTTGGGTTTTGTTGTGTTTTTTTTAACCTGGAGTAGTTTTTAATCTCTTTCTTCTAGCCTATTTTATTTTCAGGTTCTAGTTTCTTCTTTCTGAGTTTTTGCTAATTTTTTCCCCAAAATATAATTTGTTTACATGATGCAAACTTGGTTGACAAGTGAAAAAGGTAATCAAAATGGTCCTTTGAGAGTTTTTTCAGTACCCATTCCAGCGCAACCTCTTTTTTCCCTTTGATCAAGCCAAATGCTCTTCCAAACTTATTCATCACTCAGTGTGATTATCTCCTGAGTGCTCTTTTGTGCCATGGCAAGCATGAACTCAGGAGTTTCTTTGGAAACTATTTGTACTATTTCTTTCTGTATTTCTTTGCTACCGGTTTGATCTGCTATTTTGAGTTTAAGCTTTGCTCTTTTGAATATCAGAATTAATATTTATATAAGATCCTGAAATATATTATCCACTCTATTTTTTTTTTTTATTCCTTCTTTATTTATCTGACAGAGATCACAAGTAGGCAGAGAGGCAGGCAGAGAGAGAGGAGGAAGCAGGCTACCTGCAGAGCAGAAAGCCCAATGCGGGACTCGATCCCAGGACCCTGGGATCATGACCTGAGCCGAAGGCAGAGGCTTAACCCACTGAGCCACCCAGGTGCCCCTATCCACTCTATTTTTTAACTTTTTACCTTGAAATAATCGTAGGTTCACAAGAAGTAGTCCAGCGTACCCTATAATTTAACAAACACTTCATCGTCACTAAAATTTTAGCTACTAACCCTCTTACTTTTCTGACACACTTCATGCCACATTATTTCCCAACTCAAAAATCTTAAGTAAGAAATGATCTCACTGAAAATGGCAGAGAAGGAAACTCTATGGCTCTATCCATTCAGAAAAGCAATTAATTGGGGTGCCTGGGTGGCTCGGTCAGTTAAGTGTCTGATTCTTGATTTTGGCTAAGATCATGACCTCAGGGTGGTGAGATGGAGCCCCGCATTGGGCTCAGCATGGAGTGTCTCCCTCTCTCTGCCTCCCCCCAGCTTGTGCTCTCTCTCTCTCTCAAAAAAATAAACAAAATCTTTTTTAAAAAATCAATTAATAGCAGTGATAGTTGCACAAAAGATGGTGGTGGTGACTGCACAATAATGTGAATGTAATTAATATCACCATACACTTAAAAATTGTTAAAATGTGGACATTGCTGCTATAAACATTCGGGTGCACATGCCCCTTTGGATCACTACGTTTGAATCTTTAGGGTAAATACCCAGTAGTGCAATTGCTGCACAATAGCCAAACTATGGAAAGAACCTAGATGTCCATCAACAGATGAATGGATCAAGAAGATGTGGTATATATACACAATGGAATACTATGCAGCCATCAAAAGAAATGAAATCTTGCCATTTGCAACAACATGGATGGAACTAGAGCGTATCATGCTTAGCGAAATAAGTCAAGCAGAGAAAGACAACTATCATATGATCTCCCTGATATGAGGAAGTGGTGATGCAACATGGGGGCTTAAGTGGGTAGAAAAAGAATCAATGAAACAAGATGGAATTGGGAGGGAGACAAACCATAAGTGACTCTTAATCTCACAAAACAAACTGAGGGTTGCTGGGGGGAGGGGGGGTTGGGAGAAGGGGGTGGGATTATGGACATTGGGGAGGGTGTGTGCTTTGGTGAGTGCTGTGAAGTGTGTAAACCTGGTGATTCACAAGACCTGTACCCCTGGGGATTAAAAATATATGTTTATAAAAAATAAAAAATTAAAAAAAATTGTTAAAATGGTCAATTTTATGTATGTATATAAACATTTACTATAATCAAAAATACTAAGAATACATGAGGGGAAAAAAGCAACTTAATAAACTGGCAAAATTATCAATTTACTTTTGCAGAACTCTGGTAACTAGTCAGAAATGAACAACAATCGGGAAAACTTAATGATAACAGAAGCTGCCACCCTGTAGTAAGAGCACTGTGGCGTTTCAGGTTGCCCATCCACCATTCCTCATCCCTGGAGCAGCACCCGTGAAGACAGTGGTATGTATTCCTGGTGTAGGTTGCCAGTGCCCAAGGGAGAAATATGGATATTAGTCTTAAAAAATTGTGATTGTGTGTTTCCACTTTTTTGGTAGGTCCATAAAGGACCTGCACAAGGGCCTGTCTTTGTTTTGCTTGACTTAGAGCAATCTTGGGGCTGGGGTGACTTCCCAGGCATTTGCTAAAAGCATTTAAAAGCAGAAATATTGGCCATGGAGCCTGGGGCAAGGGATAGCAGTCAGGACAAGCAACAAACAAAGTAGAAAACCTGGGGAAAAACCAGTAGGGAAAGATGATACGTGGAAGAGAGGTCTTTTAAAAGTTCCTACATACACTAGGGAATTGATAAGACCACACACATTCCCAGAGCTGGATATATGCTCAGAAAAGTCCTGAAAAGACCTGAAGCTTTTACCTTTGACTGACCTTCAGGCTCCGAGCAAGCAGGGAAAGGCACAGTTGTAAATAGCCTGGCTAACTGTTCAAGAAATATCCCCACACAGAGCCAATTTTCAGATTTGGAAGAGTGTTTTTCATTTTTCTTTTTGCCTTTAGGCATTTAAGGAAATTCTGCAAAAATACTAGATGACCACTAAGCTAATGGAACACAGATTTCTGCGGCCACACACAGCAAAGAATACAAATTTTATTAAAATAATTTAGAAAGGCCACTAAGCAAGCAAACAGCAACAACCCAAAACAAGACTCATTAACAAAACCCAAAGAGTGGAGATAATCTGATTTTCAAAGTTATCACATTATAATATTAAAAATGTTCAGCTTTCAACAAAAATATTGTAAGTCATGCTAAGAAACAAGAAAGTATTGTTCATTAATAGAAGCGGGGGGAAGAAATTA
This sequence comes from Mustela lutreola, assembly GCF_030435805.1. Lineage (NCBI taxonomy): Eukaryota > Metazoa > Chordata > Mammalia > Carnivora > Mustelidae > Mustela > Mustela lutreola. Next base: position 153,487,965 of record NC_081292.1, on the reverse strand, counting down.
ATTGAAACTATTCCTGAGAAACACAGTCATTAGATTTACTAGACAAAGACTTTGTATCAACTGTCTTGAAGATGCTGAAAGAGATTAAGGATGCCATAGACAGAACCAAAGGAAATCAAGAGAGGAAATCTCATAAAACTAATCTACACATTCCATGCAATTCTTATCAAAATCCCAATGGTATTTTTTTTGTTGTTTACAAAGATGTGGAAATGTTGATTCTAAAATCCATATAGACTTGCAATAGCCAAATCATCTTGAAAAAGGAAAACAAAGTTGGAGGACTCACACTTCCCACTTTCAAAACTACAACAAAATTACAGTGATCAAAACAGTGTAGCAAAGAGGCTGGAAGTTTTCCTTCTGCTTCAATTTTTTGAAACAGCTTCAGGAGAATAGATATTATTTCTTCTTTGAAAGTTTGGTAGAATTCCCCAGGGAATCCGTCAGGTCCTGGGCTCTTGTTTTTTGGGAGGTTTTTGATCACTGCTTCAATCTCGTTACTAGATATCGGTCTATTCAGGTTGTTGATTTCTTCCTGGTTCAATTTTTGGAGTTTATAGTTTTCCAGGAATGCATCCATTTCATCAAGGTTGCTAAGCTTATTGGCATATAACTGTTGATAATAACTTCTGATGATTGTTTCTACTTCCTTGGTGTTAGTTGTGATCTCTCCCTTTTCGTTCATAATTTTATGAATTTGGGCTTTCTCTCTTTTCTTTTGGATTAGTGTGGCCAATGGCTTATTGATCTTATTGATTCTTTCAAAAAACCAACTTATAGTTTCATTAATACATTCTACTGTATCTTTGGTTTCTACCTCATTGATCTCAGCTCTAATCTTGATGATTTCCCTTCTTATGTGTGGAGTTGGTTTGATTTGTTGTTGATTCTCCAGTTCTTTAAGGTGTAGAGACAGCTGCCGTGTTCTGGATTTTTCAATTTTTTTGAGGGAGGCTTGGATGGCTATGTATTTTCCCCTTGGGACAGCCTTTGCTGTATCCCATAGGTTTTGGACCGAAGTGTCTTCATTCTCATTGGTTTCCATGAATTGTTTCAGTTCTTCTTTGAGCTCCTGATTGATCCAAGCATTCTGAAGCAAGGTGGCCTTTAGCTTCCAGGTGTTTGAGTTCCTTCTGAACTTTTCCTTGTGATTAAGCTCCAGTTTCAAAGCATTGTGATCTGAGAATATGCAGGGAATAATCTCAGTCTTTTGGTATCGGTTGAGTCCTGATTTGTGACCCCGTATGCGATCTATTCTTGAGAAGGTTCCATGTGCACTTGAGAAGAATGAGTATTCTGTTGTTTTAGGGTGGAATGTTCTGTATATATCTATGAGGTCCATCTGTTCCAATGTGCCATTCAATGCTCATTCTTTATTGATTTTCTGCTTTGATGATCTGTCTAATTCTGAGAGAGGCGTGTTAAGATCTACAATTACTGTATTCATATCAATATGACTCTTTATCTTGATTAACAGTTTTCTTATGTAATTGGCTGCTCCCATATTGGGGGCATAGATATTTACAATTGTTAGATCATCTTGGTGGATAGTCCCTTTAAGAATTATGTAGTGTCCTTACGTATCTCTGACTACAGTCTTTAGTTTAAAATCTAATTTATCTGATATGAGAATCTCTACCTCAGCCTTCTTCTGAGGCTCATTGGCATGAAAAATGCTTCTCCATTCCTTCACTTTCAGTCTGGGTGTATCTTTAGGTTCAAAATGGGTCTCTTGTAGACAACATATGGATGGGTCCTGTCGTTTTATCCAATCTGTAACCCTGTGCCGTTTTATGGGCGCACTTAGGCCATTCACATTGAGAGTGATTATTGATAGATACGTTTTTATCAAGTTACCTTTGAAGTCTTTCTTTCTGTAGGTTTTCTCTATATTTCTGTTCAATGCTATTCTTAGGATTTTCCCTAAACCAGGCAAAGACCCTACCATAAAGGAAATTTTCAGACCAATATCACTGATGAATATGGATGCTAAGATTCTCAACAAGATCCTAGCAAACAGGATCCAACAGCACATTAAAGAGATTATCCACCATGACCAGGTGGGATTCATCCCTGGGCTACAAGGATGGTTCAACATTCGCAAATCAATCAATGTGATAGAACAAATTAATATGAGAAGAGAGAAGAACCACATGGTCCTCTCAATTGATGCAGAAAAAGCATTTGACAAAATCCAGCATCCGTTCCTGAAAACGCTTCAAAGTATAGGGATAGAGGGAACATTCCTGAACTTCATCAAATCTATCTATGAAAGACCCACAACAAATATCATCCTCAATGGGAAAAAGCTTGCAGCCTTCCCATTGAGATCAGGAACAAGACAAGGATGCCCACTTTCACCACTCTTGTTCAACATAGTATTAGAAGTCCTAGGAACAGCAATCAGACAACAAAGAGAAATAAAAGGTATCCAAATTGGCAATGAAGAAGTCAAACTCTCTCTCTTCACAGATGACATGATTCTTTATATGGAAAACCCAAAAGACTCCACCCCCAAACTACTAGAACTCATACAGCAATTCAGCAACGTGGCAGGATACAAAGTCAATGTGCAGAAATCAGTGGCTTTCTTATACACTAACAATGAAAATACAGAAAGGGAAATTAGTGAATCGATTCCATTTACTATAGCACCAAGAACCATAAGATACCTGGGAATAAACCTAACCAAAGAGGTAAAGGATCTGTACTTGAGGAACTACAGAACACTCATAAAGGAAATTGAAGAAGACACAAAAAGATGGAAGACCATTCCATGCTCTTGGATCGGAAGAATAAACATTGTTAAAATGTCTATACTGCCTAGAGCAATCTATACTTTTAATACCATTCCGATCAAAATTTCACCAGTATTCTTCAAAGACCTGGAGCAAATAATCCAAAAATTTGTATGGAATCAGAAGAGATCCCGAATCGCTAAGGAAATGTTGAAAAACAAAAATAAAACTGGGGGCATCACGTTACCTGATTTCAAGCTTTACTACAAAGCTGTGATCACCAAGACAGCATGGTACTGGCATAAAAACAGACACATAGACCAGTGGAACAGAGTAGAGAGCCCAGATATGGACCCTCAACTCTATGGTCAATTAATCTTTGACAAAACAGGAAAAAATATACAGTGGAAAAAAGACAGTCTCTTCAATAAATGATGCTGGGAAAACTGGACAGCTATATGTAGAAGAATGAAACTCGACCATTCTCTTACACCGTACACAAAGATAAACTCAAAATGGATAAAAGACCTCAATGTGAGACAGGAATCCATCAGAATCCTAGAGGAGAACATAGGCAGTAATCTCTTCTATATCAGCCACAGCAACTTCTTTCAACATATGTCTCCAAAGGTAAAGGAAACAAAAGTGAAAATAAACTTTTGGGACTTCATCAAAATCAAAAACTTCTGCACAGCAAAGGAAACAGTCAAAAAAAAACAAAGAGGCAACCCACGGAATGGGAGAAGATATTTGCAAATGGCAGTACAGAAAAAAGGTTGATATCCAGGATCTATAATGAACTCCTCAAACTCAACACACACAAAACAGGCAAGCATATCAAAAAATGGGCAGAAGATATGAACAGAAACTTCTCCAATGAAGACATACAAATGGCTATCAGACACATGAAAAAATGTTCATCATCACTAGCCCTCAGGGAGATTCAAATTAAAACCACATTGAGATATCACCTTACACCAGTTAGAATGGCCAAAATTAACAAGACAGGAAACAACATGTGTTGGAGGGGATGTGGAGAAAGGGGAACCCTCTTACACTGTTGGTGGGAATGCAAGTTGGTGCATTCTCTTTGGAGAACAGTATGGAGATTCTTCAAGAAATTAAAAATAAAACTTCCCTATGACCCTGCAATTGCACTCCTGGGTATTTACCCCAAAGATACAGATGTCGTGAAAAGAAGGGCAATCTGTACCCCAATGTTTATAGCAGCAATGGCCACAGTCGCCAAACGATGGAAAGAACCAAGATGCCCTTCAACGGACGAATGGATAAGGAAAATGTAGTCCATATACACTATGGAGTATTATGCCTCCATCAGAAAGGATGAATACCCAACTTTTGTAGCAACATGGACGGGACTCAAAGAGATTATGCTGAGTGAAATAAGTCAAGCAGAGAGAGTCAATTATCATATGGTTTCACTTATTTGTGGAGCATAACAAATAGCATGGAGGACATGGTGAGTTAGAGAGGAGAAGGGAGTTGTGGGAAATTGGAAGGGGAGGTGAATCATGAGAGACTATGGACTCTGAAAAACAATCTGAGGGGTTTGAAGTGGCGGGGGCGGGTTGGGAGGTTGGGGTACCAGGTGGTGGGTATTATAGAGGGCACGGATTGCATGGAGCACTGGGTGTGGTGAAAAAATAATGAATACTGTTATGCTGAAAATAAATTAATTAATTAAACAACAACAACAACAAAACAGTGTAGTATTGGCATAAGGACAGACATACAATCAATGGACTAGAATTTAGAGGGAAGAATAAATCCATATGTGTATGGCTAATTGATCTCCAACAGGGACACAAAGTTCATTCAGTAGAGAAAGAGTAGTCTCTTTGACATATGATACTGGCAGAACTGGGTGTCCCTTGCAGAATAATGAAATTGGACCCTTAATTCCAACCACAAAAATTAACTCAAAATAGATCTAAGACCAAAATGTAAGAGCTAAACCTATAAAATTCTTAAAAGAAAACATAAAGGAAATCTCTGGATTTGGCAATGGATATTAGATATGACACCCCAAACACAAAGAACTACAATAAAAAAAGATAAGTTGGACTTAATCAGAATTAAAAATGTTTGTGTCTCAAAGAACACTGTGGAAAGAGTGAAAAGATAATCACAGTATGGAAGAAAATATTTGAAACTTATATCTCTGATAAGAGTCTAGCATCCAGAATATAGAAAGAACTCCTACACCTCAACAACAGGAAGTCAATAAAATAAAATGGGTAAAGGACTTAAATAGATATGCTTCCAAAGAAGATATATGGAAGGGCAACAAGCACATGAAAATGTGCTCAACATCACTAATCATCAGGGAAATGCAAATCAAAACTACAATGAGATTCCACTTTGCACCCACTAGGATGGTTATAAATTTTTTAATGGAAATAAATAAGTGTTGGTGTGACTATAGAAAAATTGTAAATAACATACTTTGCTAGCAAGAATGTAAAATAGCACAGTCATTGTGGAAAACAGTTTCTCAAAAAATTAAGTATAGGATTACCATATGGCCCAGCAATTTCAATCTTAATTCTAAATTCAAAGAATTGAAAACAGGTACTCAAACAAAATCTCCTACATAAATGTTCATCACAGCACTATTCACATTCACCAAAAGGTAGAAATAATGCAAATGTCCATGAAGTCATGAATGGATAAACATGTTGGTATATCCATACAGTGGAATATTACTCAGCCACAAGAAGGAAGGAAGTGCTGATACATGCTACAACAAGGATGACCATCAGAACCATTACACTGAGTAAAATAAGCCAGACACATAAGGTCACAGATTGTGATTCCTGTAAATGAGCTATCCAGAGTTGGTGAATCCTTAGAGACAACAGTAGATTAGTGGCTGCCAAGGACGAGTGGGGAAGCAGAGTAGAGAGTGGCTGCCTCACGAGCATAAGGGTCCTTTTTAGGTGATGAAATGCTTTGGAACCAGATAGACGTGATAGTTGCACAATATTGTAAATGTCACTGTAGTATTCAACTTAAAGTTGTTAATCTTAAAATTAATTAATTAATTAGATTGTTAATCTTATGCCTTATGAATTTTACCTCAATTTAAAAAAAAACCCGAACCTGAAGTTCCTTTCCCTTGTTTGCACAATAAAGTAAAACTCCTCCCTTCATCTGGCATTCCACACTTTCTGTTACCAGGCCCAGTCTCTTTCCAACCTTGTCTCCTCCCACATCCCAGACTCATCAGAGATGTACTGGCAGATGCAGGAAACTTTTTTGTTCTCACCCACCTCCACACCTTTGCACCTGAAATGTCCTTTCTTTCTCTTTCCTTCTTTGCTTGCCTAACTCCTACTTCTTCAAGGTTCTGCTTAGATTTACCCTCTCTGGAGAGAGCATTTCCCTCCCCTAATCTTATTCTTTAGTTCCAGCTGGAGTATAGATTTAACCATAGGTTCCCACAACACCCTTTGCAAACTGCATTTGTCACATTGTCTTCTAATTATCTCCCCCTCCAAACTGTGAGATTCTCAAGAGCAGAAATTGTGCCAGAAATATCTCCTGGCAGTTGTCCTGGCACACAACACATGCTCACGAAGTGTTGAATTGATAAACTTTCTCCGGCATGATTTTTGCACCAAACTTCTGTTTCTTTACTCCAGTCTGCAATCTAACAGACTCAAGTTTCCTCATTGTTGTGGACCGCTGGTCACCAGGAGCCCCAGGAGAGCGTGGGTCCTCATAAACGCATCACCTTGGGAAAAACAGGTCAGCATTCATGCCTTTTTCTAATGGATCAGGAATGCCATCTTTATTCAGTGAATTTAAGCAGGGGAAGAACAGGAGGGCTTTGGAGTCAAAGGAATAAAATTCAAGTTCCTGTTGCACCATTCTCTTGTGCAACCTTGGCCAAGTCACCTATCCCCTATGGGATTCATTTTCCTTATCTCTAAAATGGGGATAAAAATAACTGCCAAGTCTTATTCCCAGAATCACTTGAGGATTAAAATGAAATCATTGTACACAATGATTAATTGTATTTTTAAAATATTATAGGCCTTGAAGCTTTCCAAATCCATTCAGAACAGAAATTTAGAGTTAACCAAAACTGACCACCTTCCCAGTCACAGTCAGCAATCTTTTTACAGAACACATATGATTAAGTAAAAATTCTAATATGGTAAAGAAATAGGAATGATTATATATTCATCTTTATCATCTCCCTAAAATAGCATGATTGAAACTTATTCTTAGAAATAGCGATGTTCTGGGGAGTTTCTGTCCCACATACATGAGTAACTGAGGCAACAGGAAGGATCTGGAGATCTGGCTAATCCCGCGATCCTGGTGTCTGATCTTTGACTGCGTAGTTGGAAATGGGATGCTGTGGCATAATTATATGCGTGATCATGACACAAGGAAAACTGTGTAGACTCCTACCCAGATCTGACAGTACAACAAAAGTCCACAAAAAAGCGCTTCGTAGCTCGGGACTGGAGTAAACACTCTTTAGAAAATGGAGTTGATTTTGGTGTATTGAGGAATATTGTTTCATACTTTTCCAATGAGCTGTGTTTTTAAAAATGTCATTCTTGCCCTGAAATATTCATGACCCATTTCATGACTCCCAATAGTGATAATTTAAGGATCACCTTAACTTATCCATTCATCATGAAAACCTAGACTCAATTAAGATGGGCGACCTTTCCTAGCCACGGTTTACAATTTTTTCTTTGCCACTAATGGCTACCCCATGATGATAGTAAAATGAATATATAAAGGCAATTGTTAAGTGGGTATTTTGGGCTCCTTTTATATTTGCTTGCTCTGAAATAAAAAACAAATTTAGTGTAAAGTTATTCTTGTCATAACCTGTCATAAGAACATGAAAAGGTCTAAGAAAAAGTTGTAGGCCATGTGCGTCACGAGAGCTTGATAAAAGTGAAGGGATGGCCACTTCTCAAAATAGCAAAAATATTGTCTTCTACTTTCAGGTTTGAAATAGTCTGAAAGCAGTTCTCTTTTCCATCACAATTAAGAGCTGCTTATATTTCTTCTCTCTTCCCTCTGCCTGTCCTTACCCACAAAGCAAAGCATAACTAAAGAAAAGAAAGTAAAAAACACATAGACACTAACTTTTCCTGGGCAACAGCAGCTTACAAGTTGCACAGAATATTCTGGAAATAAAGCCAACTTTCTTCAATTCCAGCTTTGCTTGAATCTGTGCAATAGTAAATTAGTGACAGTGATAGCCTGAGCAAGGGACAGATGATGCATGAAGGCTAAGTAAGCCTAAGTTTAGATCCAACTCTAAATATTGAGCAATTACCGACTGTCTACAAAATTAATACTAAATTCTTATGCAACCTGGCACAGAGCAGGGAAGAGCAGTGGAATAGAATGACCAAAGAAGATGAAAGATGTAGATTTTCTGAATGAGGAGAGATTGGAAGTTAACGTCAAAACTGCATCACCTACAATGTTTAAATTAAGTGTTAAAGAAACTCCAAAACATGACAGTTACGGAAGGCTTTTCCAATGGGTGTAGAATATTCAGTCTCTGACTTCCTCTTCTAGTCCCCTATCCCGACTAGTCATAAACATATCTTTACCCAGGTCATATCCTCAGCAAATGCCTATTCTTTCTTCATGACCCAGTTCATTTATCATCTCTTTTGTGAACCCTTCTTTGATTCCCCCCATGTTGTACTTCATGGTATCATAGGGCTTTGTTCATCTCCTCCTTAAAACATTTATCACACTAAATTGCAAAACCTTGAAGTACTTGTCTATTCCCCACATCTTATATCTTTGTGCTCCTTGGACTTAGCAAATTGTCCAGCATTGAGCAGAAACTCATAAATGTTTGTTGAACAGTTAGTGTTCAACATAACTATACCTCCTCTCACCATACCTCCTCTCACCAGCAAGGTATCTACCTCCACAACAGCCTTGAAATCTCAGTTCCTTATTCCTGGAGGAAGTCCCAGATGATAATCCTCTTTGAGATACTAACATAGGGAACTAGTCAGGAAGTTTTGGCTGCGAGATCTTAACAGCATCATTAATTGTAGTCATGGGGAACATGCTAGATGCCTAACTAAGGGCAGAATGTAGGGTCTTGCGGTCTTGATTACCAGTGAATTTATCTCAAAGAAAACCAAAAGGTAGACTGGAAAGTCTACATATAAGTTCATGGATGCTCTGCTCTACTCAAGTGGTAGAAGAGGGTAAAACAACTAGACAAAATAAAATACCACCCTGCATGCTTTAAGATTCTTCAGCAGACTTTCTAGTGAGGATGTATGATGAGGATTGATAGAGAAGGGGGGGTATCTGATTTGTTATAAGTTTGGGTTTATCATAGCAAATAGACACTGTGCTCTTCTAGCATGGTCTGTTGTGCCCAAAGCATGGTTGCACTGCTTACTTTATTCCTTGTTGTTCCTCGTCCATTTCCTGCCCAACTCTGCCTTGCTCTGTGCCTAGGAAGCTGCCTGGGATTGAAACACCATCAGCTACCTTGCCTCCTGGGAGTCACCAGCCAAGGTCATAAGGCTGAGGGACTGCTGTCTATTTCCCCTGCCCCTGCCCCTCTCAGGCTTCCAGGATAACCCCTCTTCCCCGTGCTTCCAACTCTCCCCAGACTTGTAATCCTTTTCCTGGTGGGCGTGCCTTCTATTTCCTGGAAAGAGATTGACTGATTGATAAGTCACCTGCCCACAACTGGAAAGATATATGGATAGCCCATTGATTCTTACCCATTTCAGAAAGATCACAAGCTCTGATGGAACAACAGATCGTTCCTCCTGGTGATTGTTTGGAACACTGATAATTTGGCCCCACCAGAGACAAATGTCTGAGGCTGCACCTCTCCTTACTACCACAACTGACCTCTTCAGACAAGAGCTGTGCAACCCTGGCCCACTTCCCTTTAGTTCAGTAAACCTGCTCTAAGCAACTTTACTGGTTCATTGGTGTCATTTTTAACAAAGAGAGTGACTGTCTGGGGAGGCTTGTATGATTATGTGTTATCTGTGTCAGATTTTACTGATATTCTTTTGTTTAAAAACACAGTGGATTCCCTTGGGACTAATTACTGATGCAGAGCCACATTTTCAAAGATTCTTTCATTCTTGGCAGAAAAGCATCTCACCTGGTCTCTGCTCATTTTTCAAATGGCTTGAGTTTCTTCATTACTTGCACCTTCTCATCCCTCCCTTTCCAGATGCTGAACGCTCATAGCAGATCCCATAGGCATGGGGATGGTGGTGTCTGTCACTTCTAAGTGATACTTCTAAGTGCCTTTCTCTAGGAAGTCAGATTCTTTTGGGAGTTAGAGATGACAAATGCCAAAAATTGCTTTTCAGATGTTTGGGGTTTAATGAAACACAGGCTATGCACTGCCAGGTAGCGCCAAGGTTCATTTTTAAGCTTTCCAGATGTTACCATGTATTTGCCTAAAATACCGGCTTACATTACTGTGTCTTTCTGTATTCCTAAGACTCCAGACATTTTAAATCCCATTTTAAAAATATCCACCACCAAAAGAAAATAAAAAAATAAAGTCCTTAGGCAATTGCATTCAGGTAGGAACAAAGGATTTAATTTGAGGCTCAAAAGTAATTAGGCTTACAGGAATTCCAAGCATGGCCTGGTACAATACTCCTGAAAATTCCTTTGCACAAATGTTCTTCTCATTGTTTTAAAATAATAGTTTCATATATAAATAATACTCACTACCTCAACTGTATTCAGAGATGCAAATCCTGGGGTTATTGAGGCGAATAGCTATTCTCAGCTCTGGGTCTATGAAAACCTGATTTTTTGGAGTCTGATGGCTTTGAGTTAGTTGGTACTCTCTGGGTCTCTGTAACAATCATGGAGGCTATTGCCCCCCACCCACCTCAGCGGGTCAGAAGACAACATTTACTTGTTCTGTCTAGGATTTGCCACTAGCAACTAATTAGTATAACAAGAGGGAAGGAAGAAATAGTACCACTCCTTCCCTTGGGGACATCTAAGAAACCAGGAGTACACCAGGTAAGGTAAGCCCACTACAGCAAGCAAAGTCCGTATGAAGAACATGTTCCCCAACACTATTAGAATGGCCAATGAGGAATGCAGGCCAAAAGGTTTTATTCTGATCCTCTTCTTGTATGTCTAGGAAAAGAGCTGATCAAAATGAATTTGAGTTCACTTTACCACAAAGCCCTTCTACATTGCCATGGCTAGAAGCATGTTCATTACAGTCATGAAGACCACTGGGGTCTATAGCATTGTCTTTCAAACACATTATATTATAAGCTAAATAAGCAGCTATTGAACCTATAAAACTGTATCTACTGAGCACTCTACCAGATATCAGGGTTAAGGAATACAGGTAAATAATCAAATATAGTTCCTGACCTTAAGTTTACCACCTGGCTGATTTAAAAGCAATCATAATATGATTGTAATTAGTAATTAATCAGATAATATGATTTGGGAGATAAATAAATTCATGTCCAAAACACAAAGTAACACAGTACAGATTGAGTCCATTGGAGCTAAGGTAGACAACCATGTTAGAATGGGATTGAAAGGGGGAGCCTGAGTCAGTTAGGTGTCTACCTTTGGCTCAGGTCATGGTCCCGGTGTCCTGGGATTGAGCCCAGTGTCAGGCTCCCTGCTCAGTGGGGAAGCCTGTTTCTCCCTCTCCCTCTGCCTGCCCCTCCCCCTGCTTGTGCTGGTGTGCTCTCTCTCTCTCTCTCTCTCTGTCAAATAATAGATAAAATCTTAAAAAAAAAAAAAAAGAATGTGATTGAAATGATCAAAATGCTTCCTGTCATCTAATTTTTTGGTAGTAGAATTTGTGTCTCTCAAGCAAAACTCAGCCTTCCTTCCAGAGCTGCAATTTTATTCCTTTTCTTCAGGAAAAACTAAGCTGGCTGGGATGCTCAGTTTAGGTAAATGGCCTTTTAAAAAAAAATTTTTTTAAAGATTTTTTATTTATTTATTTGACAGAGAGAAATCACAAGTAGGCAGAGAGGCAGGCAGAGAGAGAGAGAGAGGAGGAAGCAGGCTCCCTGCTGAGCAGAGAGCCCGATGCGAGACTCGATCCCAGGACCCTGAGATCATGACCTAAGCCGAAGGCAGTGGCTTAACCCACTGAGCCACCCAGGCACCCTAAAAATTTTTTTTTAAAAATAATTCTACTTTACTTAGAACCCAATGCAAGTTCTCCCAGACCTAAGGGAATAGTTTTTAAAGTATATTTTAAGGGACTCCTACATCAAAATCAACTGAGTGCATGTTAAAATTCAGTTTTCTGGACTATACCACCCCCAAGACCTACTAAACTAAGCTGGTGGAATAGCTCAAGAATCTTAATTTTATTAAGTATCCCAGGCTACTATGCTTCTGCCACCTACAGTTTGGGAACCACCAGTTAAGGACCTGTGCTGATTTGGGGGACATCTTCCTAACCTTATTCTTACCAATGAAATCTGTATTAAGAATCATCCCAGTTTAAAAATTATCCCTGCTAAACCCTCCTACACTGTTGGTGAAAATGCAAGCTGGTGCAACCACTTTGGAAAACAGCATGGAGGTTCTCAAAAAGTTGAAAATAGAGCTACCCTATGACCCAGCAATTGCACTACTGGGTATTTACCCTAAAGATACAAACGTAGTGATCCGAAGGGGCATGTGCACCCAAATGTTTATAGCAGCAATGTCTACAATAGCCAAATTATGGAAAGAACCTAGATGTCCATCAACAGATGAATGGATAAAGAAGATGTGGTATATATATACAATGGAATACTATGCAGCCATCAAAAGAAATGAAATCTTGCCATTTGCGACGATGTGGATGGAACTAGTGGGTATTATGCTGAGCAAAATAAGTCGATCAGAGAAAGACAACTATCATATGATCTCCCTGATATAAGGAAGTGGAGACGCAACGTAGGGAGTTTGGGGGGAAGGAAAATAATAAATGAAACAAGATGGGATCAGGAGGGAGATAAACCATAAGAGACTCTTAATCTCGCAGAACAAACTGGGGGTTGCTTGTGGGGAGGGGGGTCAGGAGAGGGCGGTTGGGTTATGGACATAGGGGAGGGCATGTGCTATGGTGAGTGCTGTGAAGTGTGTAAACCTGGCAATTCACAGACCTGTATCCCTGGGGCTAATAATACATTATATGTTTATTTAAAAAAATTTTTTAATTAAAAAAAAAGATACACACAAAAAATTATCCCTGCTAGCTATCTCTTTTCTTTTAATTATTTATTTATTTGAGAGAGAGAGAAAGAGAGAGCAAGCAGGGAGAGGGGCAGAGGGAGAGGGAGAGAGAATCTCAAGCAGACTCCCACTAAGCACAGAGCCTGACTCAGGCTCCATCTCAGGACCCTGAGATCATGACCTAAGCCAAAACCAAGAGTCGCATGCTTAACTGACTGAGCCACCCAGGTACCCCTAGCTATATTCTTTCTTATGCTACAGGAATTATTAGTCCCAAGCCTTTGGATTTCTACAAAATCCGTGGATGGGTTTTAAGACAAAAACCCCTAAATGTGTGTCAAAATTGCATGCAGGCATATGCTTTTGTCAGGGGTAAGATTCCACAGATATTCCATAGGTAACTTTAGATTATCAAAGGAGCTCAAAGACACAAAATAGCCCACGACTTTATGGAAGTGATCATATATAAACTGTAGTTCCCAGTTGTTGAAATTTCCCTCTGGAATCAGTACACACATAGATACTAAGCAACCTAAGCAACAGAATTTTCAAGCTAGGAAAATGACTCATCGTTTATTGAGCACCGCGGCTGACTACGGTGCGGTGAACACATTCATTTCTCACAACACCTCTTTAGCTCCTATAAGTGGGGAGTAGCACTATTGCTCTTTATATCGCTAATAACAATAGTTTATTGAGCACTTACTATTGGCCAAATTTATTCTAAGCACTTTGCATATAGAAGCTCATTTAAATCTTACAACACCTCTCTATAAAGGGCTTTCTGCTATTCCCTCCTTTTATAGATGAGGAAACCAAGACTTTACTTGAAGTCCTCTTCCCTCCTCTCTGCATCCTTAATAACAATAGTAGCAATAATAATAATAGTAATAATCATAGCTAACTTTCACTGAACTCTTATGTGCCAGGTGCTAGGTAAAGCACTCGTTTCATGGAAAAGGAAGCCAAGGCCGGAAAATGGTAAGCAGCCTTCCCAAAGTCACATAGTCAGCAAGCAGTAGGCTGAGCCAGGATTCAAACTTCACTCTGGCCAGAGAGCCCACACCTAGCCATGCTTTCTATTGCCACAAGTTCTGACCTCTGCCTTACTGAGGAATTACTGATTTGGGGGCCTAAATTTCCATGGGTAGCCACCTCTAGTCCAGTGGGTTTCCTTTCTTTCCTCTTTTCCAAGCTCCGTTCACACTGCAGGCTGCTGGGAGTAGCTCCAAGTCTCCACAAACATCCCTATGCCACCTTAAGTCATAGATGGGTCCCAGGTGACAGTGTGCCCAGCCACCCTGGGCTCTACCTCGGTTCCCAGACCACACAAGGTCACACCAGTTGCTCTGGGATGTCGGAGCTCTCAGTTACAATCACAGACCCAATAGGACCCGACAGCCTGGCTGGCTCACAGGAGAATGGGGCAGTATCGCATTTCAAATATTGCCTCTGCCTCCTGCTTGGAGACCATTGAGAGCCCGGTTAAAAAAATACAGTCACGACTCTCCTCTGGCCGGAGCTGTTGACTTTGTTAGGTGAGATCACTTGAGGAATATAAAAAGCAAGAGAAAGAGTGTCAAAGAGGAAAAACAATAGGTGGATAGATAGGGTCATGCAGAAGTCATGCAGAGAACAGCCCGGCCACAGTGTTCTGCTCAGTTTAAACGTAGGGTTTAAGAGCCTGAGGCATTAATCAATTCCTTTTAATCCCTTCCCGACTGTACAATGTTTACTTGCACAGTGGCTTTTAATTCAGCTTGTGACTATGTGTGTGTGTGTGTGTGTGTGTGTGTGTGTGTATAAAAGAAGCTAAACTATGACTCAAAAAATCTTGACTGTAGCCAACGTTCCGGGGGACCAGCGAACACACAGCAAAGGCTTTGTGTTCTGAGCACACGACGTTTGTGTGGCTGACCATCAGTGATGCCGGGCTTTTAATGTTACGCAAGACTTTTTCCTTCCTTTACTCACCACTTAGCGACTGTGCTGATTCAACATTTCATAGATGCATAAATTTTCCTTTAGAAGCTGTGCCGAGAATGTGTGCCTCCCTGGGCCAGTTTCTTATTGAAATCAGATGAAGCAGACAGGATGCGCTCACATTTCAGTGAGAGGCTGCCCCCTAGTGAAAAATCTGCTGCTACACAGTCCACCTACGAATTTATTATGGCGAGCACTGCAGAGATTTCTGGACACAAAAGAGAAATGTCCTTCGGTTGCCAGGGATGTGACAGCATTGTGTAATTTAACCATCAATCAGGTGTTGCTTTCCTTCCAACTTCCCCCTGCCTATTTTTGTTAGTTTCAGTTTTTAGTTCTCTAAAGTTTCCTTTGATATTTCAAGACGTCTTTTTAAATACATATACAAAATAAAAATGAAAATATAAATAAAACATAGTAAAATATAAATAAAAATATCTTTGTGAAACCAAGTGAAAGAGGATGACCAGTGCCCTTTCCTTGTTGTCTTGATGGTGAGCTGTATGGGTAATTCCATTTCTACTTACCGCATTTGGCTATTTCATGGTCCTCTTTCCTATCTAGGGCAGCCATGTAAAGTAAATGATTTTTGCTTTTAGGAGATGACTGTATCAGCATTCAAAAAACTTTAGTGTTCAATGTCTCTATTTTTAATTGAAGCCTAGTGTTTGTCCTCAAATGAAGGTCTATGAAACAATTCGGATGAGGCATTTTTGCATCATGCATTACAAGCCTTAAATCAATACTACTATTATTACAAAATTCTCTATTTTAGACAAAAAGTACTTTGACTGTTAAACAAGATTACAGTTAGTGTTTTGTTTACAGTTTATTTCTACATTGTTATACAAAGATGAAATCATTTGCATGACAAAGTTAAACACAGTCTCTCCATTAAAAGCTAGTATCTAGACACTTGAAAACAGTAGCAAATTTGCCCTTCTTTGTTATTCTATTCCTCAGTCTCCCAGCCCTCCCATCTATCTAACATCAGTAGAAGGAATACCATGTTATCTGCATTAACTTGTTTGAAACTTTTAAGACTTAAAAGTAAAAAACCAATGATTGTGAACAACAGTTGTATTATCTGGGTGTTTGGAAATTCACTCTTCTCTGCCTCTATCTAATTTTGTAGAGATGCCATCTAAGATTAGAATCAAAGGGTGCTCTTCATTTTATTTGGTGATTTTTCCCTGGATTTTATGCTCTCTAGAATCAAAATTCTTTAGTTTCTCCTACTCCTTTATACTGATAAATATCCTCCATTTTGTTAGCGCCTAAGGACTAATTTGTGTAAAACTCACAACAACACTGTGAGCAAGGTATTAGCATACTGTCTTTAGAGTAATGAGACTTGGCTCAGAGAAGTTGGGTCACCTTCCCGAGGACACACAGCTCATTAATAGCCATCAGAATTCAAACTTGGGCCAATGGAGGCCAAGCCCTGTGCTCTTTCTCATCCTGCCTAGGCTTTCTATTCACTAAATCATAAAGGCATAGGTCATATTGTCTTCATCTTAAGAGAGTAGATTACATTCAGAAAGAACAAAAAGCTGGGAAGTACACACAAACATCAGCATTTCTCCTCTGAGATGTTCTAAATTAAGGAAAGTGACTCTCCTTGATCTTGGGGAAGAGTGAATGAGAGCTGTCCCTAAGGCAATGAGGAGGACTGGTAATGCAGCTCCCTGGTGATTCTCACCAAGGTTGCAGCCTTTTCCCTAGCAATGAGTAAGTTAGGGAGGTGAAATTTCTCTGCTTACACAAAGACGTTGTCATAATGCAAAAGAAGGGGACTTCATACAGACGTTGCTACGAGCAGATGGTATTATCTGAAACAACAAACAAACAAACTGCCCCTTGTGGGATTACTCGTGGGAGCTCAAAAAGCTACTGGAACAACAATATCCATAAACTGTGATTCGGAATTGGATTTGAAATTTCACGGCTGAGGGAACATTGACAATATTTTTTTCCTTCAGTTATTAAACTGAGTAGTTTTTTTTTTAATTTATTTTTATTTTATTTTATTTTTTGCTTTGTTTCGTTTTGTTCCGTTTGGGTCCATTACCTACACTCTCAGGTAACAAAGGATCCTTGCTTCAGGAAGTTTCTGAAGCTCACCAGAATGCTCAATCTGCCTTTAAAGAAAGCATAGTAAGGTGATCTGTAGTTATTTTTCTTTTTAAAAATATGAATTCAGTTATAAAAAGAAGCAGATTGTGGTCAAGTAAGTAATTGTTCAGCAAATATTCTCTCGCTGTCTTTGGGAGGAATATACCTACTTCCCTTCTCAGTTGTTTTCTTTGCCCGTGTGATTTACTGTGGCCCAAGGAAGGTGGGTGGAAGTTAAGAGTATGCCAGGTGCAAGTCCAAGCTTGGGAAGCATCATGTGTTTGTGCTCAATACTCTTGTCCTCATGTCTGTGCACTAACACCTGTACACTTACTCATAGGATAGAGTCTCACTAAAAGGACTCTGGCTCTGTTATCTCATTTCCCAGGCACTTTACAGTATGCAGGATGAAACTGCTATAAGTTAACTTGCTGGTAACAAGGCAAAAGGTAACTGCATCAGGGAAGGAAAAGACAGAAATACCGTAAAAAGGTAACACACAAGGTTTCAAAATCATAGGAGTCCAGGACAAATTAATAGGAAAATAATATCCCTGAATGGGTCATTTTTCCAATAGGTAGCAAATAAAATTGAGAAGTTATACCACTTCCAGAAAATTTACTTCAAAAATTGTTTAAAACAGTAGTGCTTAGGGTTTTTTTGGAGTATAGTCTATTTTGAAAAACGTCTAAAAAATATGGATTCTCCCTTTGGAAGAATGCATGTGAGGAAACCCTATAGAATCCTCCATAGAATTTTAGGAAGGTGGGCCCCTAGAACTGATTCATGAACCCTGCATTTTAAGCCACTATTTTAAAATAAAAAAGAGTTTTACTTCCAGGAGAGGCCTAATTGGATTACTGGATTTTTAAAAATATATCTTTCTGTGAAACATAATTCCAGATAAATGAGGTCTCCTGGAATTCATAAAGCTATGAGAGGCCTTTGCCAATCACCAACCTATTACTTGCTAGACTGGGCCTGGAAGAGATTAATGATTTCACATCTCTTAGGACTTCATGTGATACATTCCCACATCTCTCAACTTCATTTTTATGAACTTCAAGTTTACAAGAGCTTAATAATTAGATCATTGTTCTATACCCTTGTAATCCAAGCTTTCTTGTCACTGTTCCATTGCTTGTTAGGAAAACAGAAAGCCATTGGATCCATTTTATTCTTTTTGGTAATACAATAAGGGATTCTGTCTCACATCTGCCCCTTAACTTTAATGCCTTCTGTGAAATATGAGGCATCCATCTTGCTTTTGCTTATGGAAACCTCTACTTTATGAGTCGATATTAAGTTTTCAATCTCAGAGCCTTGAACATTTATTTCTACAACCCCTTATTCTCTCATCCAAAAAAGAAAGAAAAAATAGCCCCAAACTGACAGTTACTGTTATAGATATCACAAGAGTTCACCGTTCTGCAGCTACAACTGCTAGTTCTTAGGACAAATTTACAGATTTTAAAAACCAAGGCGGGAGTACAGCAATGACTCTTAGTAAGATTACTATTTTGTGGTGCCATTATGACTAATAATACCTTAATATTATTACATTTTCAAAACACATCTATATTTTATTTCAGTTATTACATTTTCCAAAAAGGGAAGAGAAATAACTATTATAGCATGCCTACTATGCACCAGCACTGACTTGATTCCTTGGACACTTATCTCATTAAATCCCCATAGCACCTGATAAAATTTGAATTATTATTCCCATTTTACAGATGATGAACCTGAAATCAAAGAAATGAAGTGACTTGCTCAAGGTCACACTACATAAGTGACAGTGCAAACTCTTTTTTTTAATGTTATGTTAGTCACCATACAGTATGTCATTAGTTTCTGATGCAGTGTTCCATGATTCATCATTTGCCTGTAATATCCAGTGCTCCATGCAATCTGTGCCCTCCTTAAGACCCATCACCAGGCTCACCCATCCCCCTACTCCCCTTTCTCCAAAACCGTCAGATTGTTTCCTGGAGTTCATAGTGTCTCATGGTTCATCTCCCCCTCTGACTACCCCCTTTCATTTTTCCTTTCCTTCTCCTAATGTCCTCCATGTTATTCCTTATGCACCACAAATAAGTGAAACCATATGATAATTGACTTTCTCTGCTTGACTTGTTTCACTTAGCATAATCTCCTCCAGTCCTGTCCATGCTGATGCAAAAGTTGAGTATTCATCCTTTCTGATGGTCGAGTAATATTCTATTGTATATATGGACCCCATCTTCTTTATCCATTTAATTGTTGAAGGGCATCTTGTCTCTTTCCACAGTTTGTCTACTGTGGACACTGCTGCTATGAACATTGGTGGGCATATGGCCCTTCTTTTCAACAGTGGAAACTCTTACATCCAGGTCTATCTCAGTTCCATCATATCATCGTTGGAGAACAGAAATGACAGGGAGGTTTTGATACCTTTTTGAAAAATATCAAAAGGATTATCATGTAGAAAAAAGAATAAAATTGTTCTTTGTAAGTCCAAAGAACATTCAAAAGATGGGATTTACACCAATGGGTGAATATAAGAGGAGGCAGACTAGGGTTCAATATTAGAATGTTGATGAGTGTCCTTGAGAGTATATTGTGCCCACCAAGTTCTGAAATTGATCAAATAATTAAAACTGATTTAAAAAAAGAAAAGGCCCACTCAAATGCAAATCTGGGGATCTGAGCGCAGATAGAACTCTCTTTTGACCACTTACCTTCATAGAGTCCCTGCCCTGCAACAGCACCAAAGAAACAGAGATTTCACCACACGAGGCCTGAGGCAACCTTACAGATTCCTGGTGACCCTCTCAAAACATGGGGAACAAACTGACGCCTTCCCTTAAGGCCAAATGTTTAAACACAGCTCTGAGAGGGCTGGAAAAAACTACAGGAGCCTCACAGTAGAGTGAAGAAACCCTCTGCTCAGGGTTTGGGTGCCAAAGTGTGACCCACAGATTCCTGAAGGTCAATGAGGCCTTCTCTGGATATCCCTGAGGTTAAAACTATTTTCATAATAATACTAAGATATTGTTCACCTTTTTTATCATGTTGACATTTGCACTAATAATGAAAAGGCAATAGTGAGTTCAACTGCTGGTGCCTTAACACAAATCAAAGTAGGGGCACCAAACTGTCCTAAGTGTCTTTGTATTCTGCACCACCATACCCTCAAAGTTTTGTTTAAACATCAGTTTCACTTAAGAATGTCCTTGATGGGGCGCCTGGGTGGCTCAGTGGGTTAAGCCGCTGCCTTCGGCTCAGGTCATGATCTCAGGGTCCTGGGATCGAGTCCCGCGTCGGGCTCTCTGCTCAGCAGGGAGCCTGCTTCCCTCTCTCTCTCTCTCTCTCTCTGCCTGCCTCTCCGTCTACTTGTGATTTCTCTCTGTAAAAAAATAAAATTTAAAAAAAAAAAAAAAAAAAAAAAAAAAAAAAAGAATGTCCTTGATGGAGGCCCCTGGGTGGCTCAATCAGTTAAATGTCCACTTTGGGCTCAGGTCATGATCCCAGGGGTCCTGGGATGGAGCCCCACATGAAGACCCCCACTCAGCGGGGAGTCTGCTTGTCCTTCTCCCTCCCTGCTCCCCCCACTTGCTCTCTCTTTCTGGCTCTAAAATAAATAAATTAAATCTTTTTTAAAAAAGAATGTTTTTGATGATACAGTGTTATTAAATTTATTAAATCTGGTCCCTTGAATATAAGTATTTTTAATAGCCTGTGTCATGGAATAGAAAGTGTACATAAAGCATTTCTGCTGCATTTCAAAGTATAATGATTGAGTTAAGTACTAGCACAGGGGCTACTGAGTTGCAAGCTTCACTAGCTGCCTTTTTCATGGAGTATCATTTTTAACCCCAGCAGACTGAAAGATAAATTATGATTATAATCAATATTTGACAAACTTGAGTGTTTTCTAGAAAATGAACCAACTGAGCCTGATATTTCCAAAAAACCACAAAAGTTGACAGAATTTGTTGCCTGTACAATTCAAGCTTTCAAGCAAAAATTAGAATTCTGGAAAACTTGTATCCAATACTGTGATCTTGATATCTTTCCAGTATTTAAGACTTTTCTCAACATTTGGAATATCTGCATAACTCAGTGAATCAATTTTCCAAATGACTAATGCACAATGTTATGAAATCATGCATAGGTAGAAGACCCAGTCGGCGTGCAAAATAGACCAATGGATTTTAATGTAACAGAATATGGAAAGTTGATTCCTATAGTTTTAGATTGCACACTGCAACTAACACTTAAGAAACTATCACTTATTGAGTTTTGGTATAGTATTAAAAATATGGGCTGTTATCTGAAAAAACTATTAAATATTCCTCTCTTTTCCAACTCTATATCTGCATGAGGCCAGATTATGTTTTAATCCAACAGACTGAATGCAGAAACAGAGGAGAATGCAGTTATCTTCTATTAAGTCAGGCATTAAAGAGATTTACAGAAATGTTTTTTAAAGCTATTTTCACTGACTTCTTTATTTTGCAAAATACAGTTATTTTCATAAATAATATGTCATTTAACTAACATGATGTTTTCTAGTTTTTAAATGAATGTTTCAAGATCCCCCCTTATATAAACCAATATAATAAGTATTAGTAAGCATAATCCACAAAAACAAAATTATTTGGTCTTCAATAATTTTTCAGTGTGTCAATGGCTCCTTTTTGAGAACCGCTGGTCCACGTCAATAATGTGAGATAAATGGGGACTTGGACACTGGAGTGGGTACCAATGTGAAAAGAGGTTATGCCCAGGACCCAGGCAGGACTGGATATTGCAGGGAGCATCAAAATACCACATTCTCCAAGACCAGATGCCTCTCAGGTACCCTGATAATATGTAAATATGCATGGCATTAAAACCTTCCACTAGTAAGATGGATTTGACTGAATTGTTGAGTTTACAACCTGAAATAATTAAAAACCCTGGAACTGACTAGATTAATTTTGCTGTCACTAGGTACAATGGCAACTTAAGAGAGACACTCCTATTCTATCAGTGAGAAACAAAGAAAGTTATATTGTTTGTAGACATACTTATATGGCTCTGAGACATCCCAGCTCCTGGAGTCAATTACAGCCTCCAAGTAGGAGCAAAATGACCACTGGGTGGAGGTGATGTAGGGGCTTCTGCTCAAGGGGAAATTAAGACTATGGGTGCTCAATGTCCTTTCCCGAATCTTCAGAATTCTACATGTTCTCATATTTGATGTTACAAAAATCTATGTTAAGTAGATAAGATGTTATTATTCCTTTACAGAAGGAGAGACCAAGACCCAAAAGGCACAAGTCTACTAGGGCTAGCCAGGGTAGTAAATCCTCCAAAGGCTCCACGACTTAAACAGAAAATGTGTGATCAGCTTGGGGGCTGCAAAGTCTCTGAAATAACTTAATTCCCCCTGACTTTAACTGAACAGATGTTCAATCCATACCTATCAAGAACAGAGAGAACATTAAGATGAACCAGGGCAGTCTCCATTCTCAAGGGACTCTCAGTTCAGGTTGGATGGAAGGTATGCTCCACTGAAAGTAGAATAATGTGTTATAGAAATGAAAAGTAAAAAGGAATTCATTCTGATACTAAGAATTAATGTTAATATTTCCAACCCTCAGTTCTAGGTCAAATAGAAATATTCAATCATTTCTCCATAACCGTCTTCCCAGTGGAGAGTCTGGCCACTAGGGCGATTTGAAGACACACACCAGATCTGACGAAATGTCGCAGAACACAGATCTTTCTACTCTACATCCCTGGGGGGCCCTCCACAGGACTTCACTACAACCCATCATTCACAGTCCATAATGACATTGGTGCCCAAAGTAATTGTGCAAGTGGTTATTTTTCTTGCATGCTCATGAGAATTGGCAAGAAGGCAAAGTATTTTGCATGAGGAAATAACAGTGTGTTAAACCAAATTGCCCCAGCAGTAGTCTCTTTTTCCTCTTTTCCAGGATCCCTGACTTTTGTGACTTTGGCTGGTGAGTGGGGTGCATTCTGTTCCTGGGGTGACTTACTATTTCTCATCTCCTTCTCCCTACATGCATCAAGGGTAGCCAGCAGCTTGGTATTCTGAAAATATGCTTCCTGGCTGCTCTATCTCATCCAAAGTTTATTATTTCTGCTGCTTTTTCAAGTGCAATTAATATTAAAGCCATGAGGGCTGTAGATGACTGATCGTGCTAAGCTTTATGTTTGGGTCCTAGACACAGTAAATAAATCAGTTTTTTCTTTTGTTCACTAAGGCATAATTTGTGTTAGGAATTTCAGTCAATCATCTAAAAATACACATGTATTTTGCAATAGCTGTTATATTTTATATATTGATTACCCCCCACCAACCCAACTCTCCTTCCCCTCCCTTGGAAGAAAAATAAGACACTGTGTGTCAGTAACATAATAAAATGAAAAACAGATGTCCATGGTTAATGGTATACCAAAAGACAACTATGCACATCTGAAAAGAAAGGAAGAAAAAAGATAACACAAGCCTTAGTATTTGGCTTTATGTGAATATTTGATTCCCCAAAGGTGTGAACTATAGTTTAACAAATGGAAGGAAAGAACTTCTGGGAATAGTGTCCTCTTTCTCCTTCAGATGTGTGAGTATCTAAATGGTTTATTTATATAGAGTGCGATGTATTGATTACATTATGCTGAATAATATGTGATACAGTAACCATTAAATGTATTCTGATTTCTTCTGGTTCTCTTTGGTTCTAAAATAACCTCTTAATTTTCAGACTGTGATGAAGCAATGTTATCAAAATTGAATTATATAGCTGACCTATAATTGAATATTTGGTTCCAACCCAGGAAGAAGTAGTCCAGAAAGACTGTGCTAAATGACAGTTGTGTCTGAGTGAGAAAAATTTGGGATCTTCCCCTAGGCTGAGGTGTACCACACTAACACCCTCTCAGAGCATCACTGAGCAAAATGTAAGGGGTAAAAAACTCCCTTGAAAGGATCTGGAAGCATTATTTCTGTTAGGGGAATGGGTGCTCCAGGACTATGGAGACCATTTTTGTGTTGTTCACCATTTTATCCCCAGAGCCTAACATAGTAGTCTATAGGAGTTGCTCAGTAGTTGTCTGTTAAGCGAATGAATGAAAGGAACCATTTAAATGGCAGGGCAACAAACCACAGCAGATCGTGGACTCTGGTGGTTCCAGAAGACCTGCAAATAAAGCAGGCAAGGTGTTGTTGAGCCCCGAGTGACAGAGGCACATCAGTGGTAGACTAGATTTGACTCTACGGACTCTCATGAGCCACAAGTGTGTAGCTTTTCCCAACTCTGCATTCAGTGACTTGAGGTAGGCAGTCTGAAATTGGCCATGGTGAAGGGATATCAACATAAATCAGCTTTTTTCTCTAAGAGTCAGTTTACCATCAGTGGTAACTGCCATAGCTACTAAACCTTGTTACCTCAGAATTCTAACACTAGGAAGTCTTCTAGACCCTGACCAAAATGAGGAGTAAAAGAAGGGACCTGGGCCAGAGAAGATGATGAAGTGGTTTTTCATTCTCCTTGCAAGTGGTGAAAAGGCTTGTGATCTATAATTGGAAAAGGTTAAATCACCTGAAAATGTTTTAATACCCCAGGAATCCTGTTTTTCTTTTCCTTTCTGTCCACGAGTGCTCATAATTTCAAATGTCCAATTGGGAACCCAGCTTCCCTTCTAGACTAAATTTAATGACTTACTTTTTAATTGAACAAATATTTCTTCAACGCTCAGCATGCGCCAGGCATGAGGATAAAAACTATGGTATATCAGTTGCAAAATAGCCCAAATTCTCCACTCCCCCTATATCCAAACCCTCTGTAATTTGACCTTTCAGTCTCCCTATAAAGGAGTAAAGTTTATTCCTCCCCCCTTGAATCTGAGCTGGTCTTGAAATTTGCTTTGACCAGCTGTGTCCAGAGGAAATAAGTTACCTAAATCTGAACTGAGCTCTCAAGATGTCTTGCTCTCCTCATCCCTGTCTTTGCCTTGAGATGCAGGGAGCACAGTCAAGTCACCCAAGCCAAACTTATTCTAGATCATCCAACCCCCAGTCAACCCCACGGCTAACTGAAGACATGTGAATGAGCCCCTCTGAGATCAACAAGCTTCACCTAGATCAACAGAACTGAGTCCAGCCAACCACGTTGATTCTTGTAAAATAATAAATGATTAATGTTTCTTTCAATAATTTATTAAGATGAAATTTACATAACATACAAATAACTGTTTAAAAATGAACAATTCAGTAGTATTTAGAACATTCACAGTGTGTGCAACCACCACCTCTATCTAGTTCCAAAGCATTTTGTGGAAATTCCAAAGCATTCCAATGTGCATCCATTAAGCAATTTCTCCCCTGTTTCCCACCTCCCTGCAGCCCTGGAAAACAACAATCTGCATTTCATCTCTATGAATTTACCTGTTCTCTGTATTTCCCATAGATGGAATCATGCAGTATGTGCCATTTCATATCTAAGTTCTTTCACTTGGCATAATGATTTTAGGCTTGTCCACACTGTAGCATCGTATCTACTAATACTTCACTCTTGTTTGTGGTTGAATATTATTTTATTCTATGCATATAACATAATTTTTTAATCCATTCATCTGTTGGACATTTGGGCTGTTTCCACCTTTTAGCCATGGTGAATAGTGCTGCTATGAACGTGCATATACATGTACTTATTTGTGCCTGTTTCAGATATTTGAGGCAATTCCTAGGATTGGAATTGTAAGTTGGTATATATTTTACACTTAACTTTTTGAAGAGACATTAATCTGTTTCCCGCAGCAGCTGAACTCTTTCACGTTCCCACAAATAAATGTACAAAGGTTCCAGTTTTTCCACATGCTTACGAACACCTCTTTTCCTTTATTTTTATTATTGCCATGTTAACGGGTGTGATGTGGTATTTCATTGTGATCTTAATCTTTATCTCACTAATGGCTAATAATGTTGAACATCTTTTCATGTGAGGGTGAAATTTTAGGGTGGTGTGTTGTGTATCAACTCACGGGGAATAAAAAGGTAAGCAAAATCAGAATGCCCTGCCCTCATGAAGCAAACAGTCTAGTAGTAGTGACAGACTATAATCTAATAATTGTACGAATAGAGATACAACTGTGGTTAGTACTATGAAAGGGAGGACCTCATCACTGTGAGAGCACAGAGGAATCCTAGGTGGCATGTCCTAGAAGTTTCTTCTGAAGAAATGACCACTGGACTAAAAGCTAAAGAAGGAGGAGGACTTGAGCAGATCAAGAAGGGAGTGAAAGGAATGTGTAAAAATGCCTATGATGGGAGGGAGCAAGGCAAAAAGGAATGGTTAAATGAGGACTAGAGTGACCCAAAGAAGGGAAAGCTAAAGAAACTGAAGATATAGGTACAAGATGAGGCAGGAAATACAGGTAAAGGTGAGACCATGCATGGCCTTGAAGGTCCAGTGAAGAGCAATGGGATGTCATTAAAGATTTTTAAACAACGTGGTGATACACACAGACAAAAAATGTATGTTTTAAAAATGATTATTATTATAGGGTTGAAAATAGACTGAAGGAGGGAAAGAGTATAAGTTGGAAAATCAGGAGATTATTGTAGCAAAACAAAAGCTTTGATTTGGATAGATAAAAAGATTCAAAAGATATTCCCATAAATTCACCTGGCCTTAGAGATGGATTGAATAAAAGGAAAGACAAGGTATCACAGATGACACCTGGGTTTCTAACTTGAGTAAATAAGCTGGTGCTCCTCAGGGGCACCTGGGTGGCTCAGTTGGTTAAGCATCTGCCTTTGGCTCAGGTCATGATCCCAGGGTCCTGGGATCAAGCCCCAAGATCAGGCTCTCTGCTCAGTGGGGAGCCTGCTTCTCCCTCTGCTTGTGCGCTCTCTCTCTCTCTCTCTCTCTCTCTGCCAAATAAATAAATAAAATCTTTTTTTTAAAAACTTTTTTAATTAAAAAGATGGTGCGGGGCATCTGGGTGGCTCAGTGGGTTAAAGCCTCTGCCTTCTGCTCAGGTCATGATCCCAGGATCCTGGGATCAAGCCCCGCATCGGGCTCCCTGCTCAGCGGGGAGCCTGCTTCCCCCCACCCCACTCTGTCTGCCTCTCTGCCTACTTGTGATCTCTGTCTGTCAAAAAAATAAATAAAATATTAAAAAAAAAAAAAAGATGGTGCTCCTCCATTGAGATTGGAAACACAGATTGAGGACTATGTTTAGGACCAAAGATCTAGAGTTTGGTTTTAGATATGTTGAGTTTGAAGTGTCATCTAAGTAGAGCTATTAGGGAGAAATTATACAAACAAGTCTGATGATTAAGTGAGAAGTTAGGCTAGGGATACAAATTTGTGAGTCGTGTACATGGTGGAGATAACTGAAGCCTTGGATTTTGATGAGATCTTGTAGGAAGAGAATGAAGAATGTCAACAGAGGAAGGCCAGGACTGAGCTTGTGTGGAGGAAGATGAACTTGAAAAAGAGACTGAAACAAAATGTATGGCAAGGTAAATGTAAAGCTGGAGTCACCAAAAACTGGAGAAGTAAGTGTTTGAGTTAGGCAGCAGTGGTGTGCACTGAAATGCTGATTGAGCATTCCAGTCAAACAAGGATGAAAATGTGTCAATGGATTTGTGACAATCATCTATTGAGGACTCGAGTAAGAGCTGTTTCTGTGGAAGGGGTAGGAGTTAGCTACTGTGGGTTCAGAAATTAATGGAAGATGAATAACTCTCTAAAAGTACTATGACAATTACAACATCATCTCCATGAGCTTATCACATCCAACCACTCCCAAGCCAACTAGTCAGGGTCCATTCTGAGATTTCCTGCCAGCAACTCATTCTGAGATCAGCCTAGCCTAGACCTGTTGGGAGGCAAAAGGAGACTCCCATCGAAGTCTCACTGGGCAGAATAATCCCTCTCCAAGACAGAAGACTCTCTCTGTCTTGGAGAGGGATTATTTTTAATGTATTAGAGTATGAAGTGACATTTGCTTTAGATAATAATTTAGTCTAAATAGAATCTGGCTAGAAAGGACATAGAACTCCTGTTAAGTCAGATAAATTTTCTTAGTATGCTGAAAGTTATCTGGATTAGAGAAAATTTTAGCCATGTATGAACTGTTTCCATTCATTCAACCAACAATTATTGAACCTCATAACACTATCCCCTAAGAGGTAGGGATGCACAATAAAATAAGACATAGTCCCTTTCCCCAAAGAACTTAGAAGATATAAAGGAAGACAAAGAAATAGATCAGTGGTTACATGGTGGAGGGATAACTGTTCTGAGAAAGTGGTAACTCAATCACACTAAGATTTCTGGAAAGTCTTCTGATAGATATCCTTCTCAAGTGATATTTTGAATGGTGGAGAGAATAAGACTGGAGGACGAAGAAGAACAGGACAGTAAAAGGCATTGTAGGTAGAGAGAACAGCCTGTGCAAAGGCCTGGAGGTATTAAGCAACATGGTGCTTTGGGGAACAAAGGCTTGGATCTTATGCCCATCCCTGAACAAATCCCTAATGCTATGATTAGCCAGGCCTGGGACACATAGCCACTCTTGGTTCCACAGAATTTAGTCAAATCCACCCAAATCACATGGAGTGAGAGTGGGGTAGGAAAAAATCATAAAGGTTTACTCCACCATGCAAAGGGCTTTAAACTTTATCCTAAGGACAAGGGCAGTCAATGAAGAATTGCAAGCAGGACAGTGGAATGATGAGGTTTTCATTTCAGAAAAACCGTAAAGCAAAGGGATCAGAGGAATTCAGACTCAAGGCAATTAGAACTCCTGTAGGTGTCCAAGGGGGAGTGGTTAGACCTGAGCAATGGCCAGGAGGACAGGAAATCCTCTCCTTTCCTTCATGAGGTCATTAAAAAGCCCATCAGCCAGCCACAGTAACATCGGTCTTTTTTCCAGTTTCCACCTAGATTTTTAGGCAACAGGAGTCTAAGAAATCAGAGACACAAGTCACAGATGGTTCTTTGCCGGCAGACATGTCTAAAGGAAGAGACCAGATTTTAAATCCATTAGGTCCCCTGACTCTGTGATTCTATGTGTACTCAGGACAATTTACCACACATGCTTGTGCTTCCTGTTACCAGTAGGAGGGTCTTCGGTAATTGAGAGCAAGTGCGATTCTCTACATACATTTGAAGAGTTCTCTTCCAATCTATTCAAGTGGAAATAGAAATTGGAGCAACAAAGAGTCATTGCCTGTCTCTGACTTCAGTTTGGGGCATCAGCCCACATAATGCTGCCTTAGATGTATGGAAAAGTTTGCATATGATGGTGTTAATATGTACAGCACCTCCAGCTTACAAGCACTTTCTTCCATATTCTTTCATTGAATCCTTCTAGCAACTCTATGAGATAGGCGGTAGCACTCCCATTTAGAAGGAATCAGAAGCTCAAAGAGGGGAAGTGAATTGCCTTATGTTATATGCTAATAAGGGGCTGGGTGAGGAGGAGGGCAGGTCTTTGGGTTAGAATCCTGTGTTTTCTGCGAAATCTACTTTTAAGTAATGATTGTGAGCAAAGACTCTCGAACCAAATGGCCAAGTTTGAAATCTTAGCTCGCTATACTGACTAGCTAAGGGCTTTAGCAACATACTATGGTATATCACTGGCCTTCAGCCTCCTTAACTGTAAATAGAAACTTATAAAGAAAAGTCCGTTTGAGAGGGTTGTTCTGAGGATTAAATGAGTAAATAAAAATAAATAAGGTGACCTTATAATTTATTGTCTAAAATAAAATACTTCTGTGTGATCTCAGGGTCATGAGATCAAGCCCCACATGGGGCTTTGTGCTCAGTGTGGAGTCTGCTTGGGATTCTCTCTCTGCTCCTCCTGCTTGCTCTCTCTCTCTCTCTTTCTCAAATAAATAAATAAATCTTCAAAACATAAATAAACACAAAATAAAATAAAATACTTCCAAAAGTGAGAAGCAGCACGAAAAATAAGTAAAATACATATTATTTTTGAAATATTTATTTACCGATCAACATTTTTTATTTCTTGGTGGACCTATAATATAGTTCTATTCAAAAGCTATTTAAGAAGTAAATTTTTTCAAAGAAAATAAAATACTACATATCCATATACATCAAAGCCAAAAATTTTTTTGAACTTGGTATTGACTTTCTGAACATTGAGAATAATAATATAAACAGAATAATCATTCTTGGTACATATTTGCTTACTTTAATCAGTTTCTCAACCATTTTGTCACTACTACCTGCCTTGTGGGTGGTGTCTCAGAGGCCTTGGTATGTCTGTCTGGTCACCAAGTGGCCAGCAGGAACAACGAATGGAATTCTCTTCCCTAACTCCACACAACATGGAAGGAGTTGGCTGTCCCCAGTTGCTCCTGCCTGAGAGCACTTCACTTTAACAGTGAGCATTCTGAATGCAGACCATGAAAAGTAAGTGTTACTTATGTTGTGTCCACAAGGGGTTGGAAAAAAGAGACGAGTTATCATTGGTTGATTCTATCATAGGTTAGGCAAACCACTGGTAGAAAGTTATTCTGACTTATTTTAATGCAGTTATTAATTTTTTTTAAAATGTCAAATAATGAAAAATGCAAGGTCAATACTAAACTGGATACCCCAGGGCTGGCCCCAGGCAAACTGACCATAGAGTCACCTAAGAATAGAGTGCTAGAACAAGGTCTGGCTCACAGGAAGCACTGGGTAAGTACCAGCTATTTTTATCGGTTTAACCTTCATTGTTATTGTTATCACTGTAGTAATCCTTTTGTGCATTTACTATAAACAAAGCACTGTGCTTCGAAACATCACCTTGTTTAATTTTTCCACCTTTTGCATCTATTTACTTTATCTGCATGGCCCTTAAATTCATTTCAGCTGGGGATTCTTGAATCTAGTCTGGAGCCTGATCCATTATACTAGACTTTCTTTTCCTATTCTCTATTCCTGTAGTATTATTTAGTAGGAAGCCCAACGTATTGAACAAAACTATGCACTAAATTATACATTCCAGATGTTTCATGTATGTTAGTCACCTGCAATCCAAAACTCTAAAATCCTGAGGGGCATAGCTAATGGATCAATCACAGTTCTCAGATGTACTAGGAACCAACTCTCACTAATTAAAGCAGAAAAAAGAATTTATTAAAATGTATTATGTAGGTCACAGACTCTCCAGGAGGTCTGGAAAATTAGGCTTAGAGACTATACAGCTAAACATGAGGCCCCAGATCCCACCATGGAACTGGGTGGCTCTGTGAAAACAAACTACCAGCATCACAGGACACGGTCCTCCCAGTATATATGACCAACACCTCTACCACTGGACACTGGACACAGCACATAGAACCTTTGCCACAACAACCTCTGAAACCTCTATGTCACTGTTGCCATGACCACCACCCACACTAGGAGAGAATTCAAGTGTTCTAAGTCTCTTTGTTTCCTCAGCTTCCAAAAAAGGGGTGACTGCACCCAGAGAGTAAAACCTAGGTATCTTTGTCTCCTTTGGCTGCTACCAGAAAATACCATGGATTGGATGCCTTGAATAAACATCAGACATTTATTTCTCACAGTTCCGGAAGGTGGAAAGTCTAAGATTGAGGGTTAGGGCTTCAATATAGGAATATATGAATTTTGGAAGGACACAATTTTTCGGTCCATAGCACCAAAACATATGTCCATGCTGTGGCTGCAAAAGGGCAGAAAAGCAAGAATTTAGCATTTTCACATTCTTTGGTGACAGGAAGACATGTCCCATAAGATGAAAACGCCCCAAACATATGTATTCAAGCCCTGAATAGTCAAAAATCATGACAAATGTCTACTATAGCCATGGCTTGCATTTCTTTAATATCCTCAGAACTGAGCACCATCAAACCCTAAGGAGTTGCTGACATCATAAATTATCACTGACACTGTAAATTATGATGGTGATGCCAATGTGGACTAATCAATTAATTATTAATTGCCTCTGGTAATACAGAGGTCCAAAGGAGTCTACAATTTTCCTGATAAACTTAGAAAAAAAAGGAGATAACTATATCTACTGTAAATTTCTTGCATCTCTAAAGAAAAGTAGAAAAAAAAATGTAATAGAAGGGAAAATGTGTCTCTGTATCCATTAATCAAATGACTCCTTCCCAGTGGAACACTTGACACCTTAATAGTCATTATTCAATTAGAGCTCAAGTCTTTCCTACCAGATCCACCTGATTTCAAGACTCCTATGGTTATAGGAGTCAGTGTATGGCATCTTTAGTATCATACCATATCAGTGTATGGTATCTTTAGTATCATAGCTGGGTGAAAAGTCCAAGAGAAATTATAATACAAAATCCCAAGGACCATAATCCAAAGAAAAGCTGAAGAAAACAAAACATACAAGATGACCCTGAACAACTTGAAAGATTTCAACTACCACTCACCATACCTGTCAAGCCTGCAGTATGAATTGAGATAGGTGACTTACTGTGGGGCTGAGAATCATTCCCAGACACCAGGCACCTGCCTGAAGAAAGACACTGGATTTTCATGGTTCCCATGCTAGACTCAGAGAACTCACCAAACATTTATGCGCCAGGTACTCTTCTCGGTACTTTGATGAAAAATCAAGGTGAATAAAATGCCATCCCTAATGTCCCAAAATTTATAATCTATAGAAAGTGAGACATCAAGAATTCAAACTTCTTGGGGTTCCTGGGTGGCTCAGTCAGGAAAGCGTCTGCCTTCGGCTCAGATCATGATCCCAGGGTCCTGAGATCAAGCCCCAGCATCAGGCTCTCTGGTCAGTGGGGAACCTGCTTCTTCTTCTTCCCCTGCCTGCCTCTCTGTCTACTTGTGATCTCTCTTTCTCTGTCAAATAAATAAATAAAATCCTAAAAAAAAAATTCAAACCACTGTAAGATAGAACATAGTAAATGTCCTAAGGGCTGCACCAAGTGCATGAGGACTCGATAGAGGAAAAGAGCAAGAAACTCAAGAAGGGCCAGTGGCAAGAAAGAACCCATTTCTGAAGCTCCTTCATGACTGCAAGTCATTTCACAGGTTATTGAAGAGAGTTAAGAACAGATATCATCACTTATCCAGGACTCTTATTGGTACTTAAATGGAGTGAGGCTTTCAGCTAAGTGAGTAGCAGTGTCAGAACTAGAATGCAGACTTCCTGACTCCAAAACCAGTGTGAATCCTCTATAATCATGAGACACTTAAGGAAAAGCAATTGTTCCTATCCATTCCTGTCCCCTAAACATCACTTATGTCCCTATGCCCTAAATATGGTGAAAGGCCATTTGATCTTGTCACTTGGTGGTATGGCACTGAGATGCACATGTTTGGGGAGAAGGGTGGTCACAAGGCCTCTGAGGGACTAACCAGGTATCTCAAAGAGACAACTGCTTAGCTTAGCTGAGACACTGACAGACCCACTGTTCTATGAAAGCCCCTCAGCACATAGGTGCCCAGGACAGTTGGGAAGGGCACAGAGATTGCCAACATCTGATCCAGGGGATGGAGGTTCTGAAGTGAGAATTGAAAATCCAATCTGAGGCATACCTGGGTGGCTCAGTCAGTTAAGCGTCTGCCTTCAGTTCAGGTCATGATCCCACATCAGGCTCTCTGCTCAGCGGGGTGTCTGCTTCTCCAACTCCCTCTGCCTCTCCCCCTGACTTGTGCTCTCTCTTGCTCACTCTCTCTTTCAAATAAACTAAAATAAACAAAAAAAATAATAATAATAAAATCTTTAAAAAAAAAAAAAGGAAGGAAGGAAGGAAGGAAGAAAATATAATCTGAAATTGAGCTGGTTTGGCTTAGTTCTGCCTGAGCAGGTATGAATTCAGGTGTCTTGGGTTCAGGATGTAGTCAGGTGACACCCAAGGACACAATGTGGGGTAAGCTTGGCAGCAGCATGGAAAAACATGAGAACATCACACACCTTGTCTACAGCCAAGAAATCAGAGCCACAGAGGCTTAATTGGACTTTGAAATGAGTACTTCATGAAGGGGGGGAGGTTGATTTCCCCCCTGGTTCTGTTTCCCCGATTCTGGCAGAAGATTCTACCTAGTAATTAGCTGGTAATATGCCACATCATTTCCTTCCCAGGAAGTTTCAGAGTTTCATATACCCTTGATACACTCATGCTAATTTTTCTTTTTTTCTACTTTCTGGGCATGCCATTTTTCTTGGTTTTTTGGTTTTGTTTATAAAGTTTGTTTCTCATCCCCAAAGGAGTTTATTGACATCATTCACTAATCTAATGGATTCCTCTCCTGATTTTCAGGTATTTTCTTTCCTTTGATGTCAGGACCACGAACCAGCGATTAGCAAGTACCCTGACCTTGGGCTGGAGTTCCGAGATCTTCATAGTGTCACTAAGTTACTTGTTGGAATGTAGTAGACATAGAAATGCTCATGTCATCACCCTGTTGGCATCAAGGCTTTCTTGTACGAAGCTATTTCCTACAAACAATGGGACCACTGAAGGTAGCTGTGACTGGTCGGTCTTTGTCCTACCAGCACCTTTGCTGCCACCAAAACCAAAATGATCCTCAGTACTTAATAACTAGCTCCAATTATCCCATCTGTGAGTTCCCACATCCTTAAATACTATCAACTTTATGAATATAACCTTAATAACCCCATCATGTTCTGAAGTCTGCACAGCATGTCTTTTCTATGGGAGATTTCCTTAAGTTAACGTCACACACAGGCTTCCTTTTATATCAACCACATTAAATGCAAGAAAGAAAGGAAAATCAGACTCCATCTGAGGCCCAGATATTCCTGGGTTGTGAGGGCCAATGTGGGGGAGAGAGTAGTCTCTGAGATAAGAATCCGTCATCATGGCACTTTCTAGATATCAGTACTATGCTGGGTGCCTTAGGAGCACCATGAAAAGAGTTGGTTTTGCCCCCTCAATCCTTTGTCCTCGTGCCTCAGCAGCAACCAAGAAGCAAACCAGTTGGTGTGACTTGGAAAGAGGAAGCCACAGAGACTCCTGGGTCCATGTCTGAGAAGTGGAATGTACCTCAGTTTCTCCTGTTGCCTCCTCACAGGTCCAATAGACTGGAAAAGATATTACCTCAGAAACCTTCCCACATCTACAGCCGCAAGAATCCTTTATACAGGACACTTCTCTTTTAGTCCATGGCAACGAGTACATTTCCTCATCACTGGGCTACTCCCCTCTTGTGAGGAGTTTCAGCTGGCTGAAGAATCAAGACAGAATGATCAGGAGTGTTTCCCCTCCCTCCAGCCCGGCAGGCAAAAGCAGTTTATTCTGTTGGCAAGAGGAAGTGCACCAACTCGGCAACAATCTCTGCTTCTGCTTTATGGCCCTCAGGCTCTCAGTCCCCATATCTAGACATTTGTGGGGGTTGGGGGAGAGGTGCTGGCCAGCATGAGAATCACCTTTTTTCACGTGTTCCAGAATAAATTAAAGTTAGAGAAAAGAACAATTCCCTAACTGGGAGTTTGAACCCTAAAACATTGTCAGACTATTCCTTGGGACTCCTTGAAAATTAAAATTGATAGTATCATCGCATGTACTATGAAATCAGATAACAGAAGAAAGAGAAACCCACATTTTTTTGTTGAGATGTTATTAATGTGTCACACTTTCATACACTCAGCATCGTGAGGGAGGTATTAATGTGCTCATTTTACAGAGAAGGAAACAGTGACCTCAAACTCACAGATTTTAGAATATAAAGCTAAAATTCTTTCTAGGACTAACAGATATCAAAGTTCATGATTTTGTCGATATAACAATTTGCCCAAACAGAGCCACGTTATCATTTCATTATATACCTGATTTTACAACTCTTTAAGCCCCTTATCTAGCACCATCAGACGCTTTAATTCTTTGCCAACAAATCAATATTTGCTTTGCTGGAAAACATTAGAGGTCTTTAAATATCTTGGGAAAGAAACATACCTCAGAAAAAAACAAAAAGCAAAAAAACAAAATAAAATAATTGTCCAAGTAAAATATTTGATGAGACAATAAGCAATAGCCCAACAAGGGTTTCAGGCCCTGGGGACAGTCTCCCGAAAGCTGTCTCAGCCCCAGATGCTGGAGCTGTCTGAGGAGAGTGAGGAAGAAATGAACCAAGCAGGGGTCTGGAGTCCTGACAAATGTGGCAGTCTTCCACTGCACATACTAGAAAAAATGGTGGCAAATTCTCAGAACTCCTGTGCTGCCAGCAGAGACCTTGGGAGCTCAGAAATGAAGTTCAAATAAACTAGCACAAGTTCTTCTGATCAGCTTGTCCCACTACCACTCCCTTGATTGCTAGGATTGGGAATAAACAGGAGTGGTTCAGTTTAAGAAGATCATAAGTCCATGTTGGTTTGAGCATGATTTTCTCATGTCATCTCAAAACAAGGTAGTCTTCTGGGTAACCGTCATTTCAGAGCTTTGTGAAAGGACCACCCTCACTGACGGCCCATGTCACTCTAACCCATCCTTGATTGGCTTTCAGGGGTAGCTGGCCAATGGGGCTCTCTCCAGGCCAAATATGTGGCCACCCACTTCTCACTTTCACCCCCTCACCCTGGCACACGTCACTAATGGAATGGAGCGCTCTTTTCTGCGGGGCCCAGATATAGCCTCAGAATCCTTCTCAGCACAGCTCTGGGCAGCCCCTGCCAATTACCTGGAATTGGCATCCAAAATGACATCTATTTTTCTGGATCATCTTAGAGACCCACTGAATAGTGTTTCCAGACTCCACATCAAATATTTTGGTGTGTCCATCCTCCCAGAATCTAAGTCATTATTCAAAGAAACAGTCAACAGAGGGTGAAAGAAGAGCTTTGTTCATTACTACCTTAAGAAACAGGACTTGAAAATAATTTATTTAAGCAGTCCACAACAAGAGTAAAAATACGTTGTGTGCTTCTGTGTGAAAGGCACTGTGCCATTCTTTCCAGATACAAAGAAGAGTAAGACATAGTTGTTACTCCCAATGGGCTTGCAGTCTCAAAAGAGATGGAGACCAGTAAACCATGCTGCGTTCTCAGAGAGCCACACTTCCACCAGGAAGGAGGCATAGCCTTACCCACGGACAGACATGCACATGCAGACACATTCCCATGTCCACACATTCTCAGCAGACAGCCTCAGGCACCTCATCCCTCTTCCTCTCCCCATAAGGGAAGCTACCAACTAACTCAACATACAGGCTGTAGAAACTGGGGGAAGTGTCCTCCTCTGATGAACATGTGAGTTGACAGTCCAGTTTCCAGACTTTTCTCCTGAAGTTCTTAAAACTTCACTAAGGAAAAATGTTTCTCAGTCCAAGTACGTTGATTTCAGCATCCTTCCTTGAGACTAATTACGAAAGAACTCATCTCAAACTTTACGGAGCGTAAGAATCATCTGGGGATTTGCTCAAATGCAGATCTTTATTCATATGGTCTGGGATTTATTCCTTCTCAGCCCTTCTTCCATCTCTTTATCTCTTTATTGAGAAATGTTGGGAGTGAGTATTTTAGTGCAATAGGCAAATACAAGAGCTCTTCTTGAATTCAAGATCGATTGTGTGACTTCTGCCAAATCACTTATCCTTTCTTTGCCTTAGTTTCTGAATCAATAAAATGGGGATATATAAATATGGTTCTTGTAAGGATTAAATGATATAATTTGTGCTAACTGCTTGAATAATGCCTAGCACATGGCAAGCATTCATTAAATATTAGATAATTTTAGTATTTTTAAGTCAATTTTATGCCTCATTAATTCACATTTCCATTATTTCCAGTCCATACATTTAGTGTTGCTATTTCAACAACCTTATTTTTCATTCATTGGTTCTTTTCTATAATATCCTTGATTTATAGCATCTTATTTTATAAGCTCTGTTTTTGTTTTATATTTTCACTGCTTTATCTTTTTGATGCTGTTAAATTATATTTACATTTTTAATCATGTAAAACTGCTACATTTTCTTTACTTGCTCAAATGTAAGCTATTAACTCATTATGGTTAGGAGATCTTTCAAGGCTCTGTGCTAGATTATGATTTCCATATACCAAGTCTTCGCAGCACATAGCACTGGTACATAGATCAGATACCTGTGTAGAGAACCTCCTGCCAGGAAGGGCCATTTCAGAACTTGTTCCTGCAGAAACAACACAGTTCTAGCCCTTAAGCTTAATACAGGTGTCACTGCTCTTACACCTGGGCTTGTGCTGGGCTGCTCAGCTCCAACTTCGGAAGGTTTCCATTTGTAGGCTAGCAGGATAGCTCCACGCCCAGCCAACCTCTGGCTTCATGCGGGCCCACATTCTTGGAGCTTCTAGGCTCAGCCATTTATTCAACTGTTCTAAGCCCTTTCTGGGACTTTTTTGCTTCACCTTCATTCACAGGCTCTTATGCTCTTTATCTTTTCCCATCCTCACTTGTTCCACATGTTCCCCTTAACTCTATCCTTAACATTATTACAATTACATTTAAAGACAAAAGCTATTTGTCACCAGAAATACTCAGGGAAAAGTTGGTTTTCCTCTCCCTTTCTCTAGAGCTCCAAGTTGCAGAGATTTTCAAACTTGCCAAACCATACTCTTTCAAAAATCTTCAAATCCTCCGTACTTCTCACTTCCCCTCTGCAGTAATCCCCAAAAGAGATACCCCTACCGGAAGCTAATTGGTCTTGGGCAACACCAATCTCTTGGGCATGACAGTGGGTCTTGAATTCCAGAAGCAGAGGTGGGGGACAATACAAGTGCCAGGAAGTTAAGGAGATTGCTGAGTCCTCTGCAATCCCTTCCCTGGCTCTACGGTTTTCTCTTTATAATTACTAAATTCCTTTACAAGATGGAGTTTAGATCTGGCACTACAGAACTCATTGGCCATCATGGCACTGTCATGGTAGATACCCTTCTCCTCTCTCATATTGTACAGACTGGACTTAGTGACTGTTTCTTCCTCCAATCATGCATAAATGAAAAAAGTTAATTTGTGTGTGTGCACATAAGTGTGTGTATGTACACACACATGCACACGCTTCTCAAGATGAAATAAATAAATTGTATGGTAATACTGGCTGCCTTCTTCCATGATTCATTTCCCTCTTTTCCATATGCTCTCTGCCTACATAAATACCTTTAGCCTGTTCATTAATTCCCTGGTAAATGTATTTCATTCTTCCCTCTGTTCCTTTTTTCCAACACTCCAGTTGCTTTTTAGAAGTTTTAGCTTTAACCTTATGCTCTCTGTCTCTCTAGCCCTGCAGTGATTGTCACTATCTTTCTGTGTTTCTCTTTCCTCAAAGTCTTGTAAAATATAACATACTGCAAAACAGTGGTGTTCCTGGGATTTAGCATTTGGGGTGGCAGATGGGGTGGTAATGAATCTGCTTGTGGGGGCTGGGTACATCCCCCAGCACTCTCAACCCATTGCATACATTTTGAATTAAAAATATTAAAGATAATGGAAGTAGAAGCATAGTAGTGTGCCATTTAATCTATTAAGGAGTAGATAAGAAAACTTTTTACTAACACTTAATCCAACATGACGGACAGATAGCTAAACAAAATCCCCTTGATAGCAAAGAGCCATGAGAGCTTTAGTTTTGTGTTCTCACTGCAGCCTAACCATTGGAGAAGGAGGCATTGTCTAAGGTAGAGCTCTAGCTCAGGAAGCTGAGACTGGCTGCCAACCATGTTTCATTAGATTCTCCTGCTGAAGCCCCGTTACCACACAGTCTTTCATCCCAACTATCCTCAGACCCATTTTTTCATAAACCAGGCCAGCGGTTGCTTAAACTTAACATTGTAATTATTTGTTTTTTTACTTAGCCCCCATCTGGATTATAACCTGTTTTGAGGATAAGGACTATGTTAATCCCCTGCAATGCGAGGCATGGTGTGCATGGTGGGTGGAAAGTGAGTTATATTTGTAGAGAAATACACTGTGCACGTGTTTCTCTTACATGTTCTCATGTATTCATCAGAGCAACCTATGTCCATAGATGTCAACTGGAAGTCATAAAAGTAAGTAATCTTACCGAGATCACAACACTGGTAAGAGAGTCTGGATGAAAATCCCAATCTTCTTGACTCTAAGACATACATACTCTTTACACCACATCACGTCACTAAATGCTGAACAAACACATGATAAGTGATGAATGAATGAATCCTGGACCCAAGACACTTCAGCTCTGCCAGCTCAACTCTGACGGCAAAATAAAGGGTGATCACTACCGCAGAAGTGAAAAATGGGAGAGCTCTGGGAAAAGAACATTCATTCAACATGAAAATCTTCAGCATTTAGATACGGAAAACACCACACAGCAGCAATTCTCCATGTGAGACTAAAAGCATATCGGTTCATCAGCCCATCTCACAATGGACTGAGTGGGAACAGAGAGTCTACAGAGGCTTGTGTTCTATGGGACCTTGCTGCCAATCTAGAATTAGAACCAAGAGCCTTTGAAAGCTCCATCCTCTGCTCAGCGATCCATAATTTTTTCAAATACTAACGTACACTTCTTCCCCGCAAGCACTAAAGAAAACTACATGGGAGAAATCCTTGATTATAAATTACTCAATATCAAATACCTATTGAGGGAGACACTGAACAGGAGCTTTTGGGTTTTCTAGAGTAGAAAAACAGACTTCGGTGCCAGCGTCCCTTGTGATGTAACCATAGTGAAGTTAGAGGGTTGCATCAAGCATTGCAGTTGGTATAGAATATCCTAATTACAACTCTAAATTGCACTAAATGCTTTTCTAAATAGCAGAAGCCCCAGATAAATTAATTTTCAGAGACATATAAAATTGCAGTCATAGGGAGATAAATATTTCATTGGCAAATCTTTCCATTTTCCCTGACCACTTCTAAGTAACTTTTAGATTACTTAGGAGACACACACACACACACACACACACACACTTCTTGTGGCTTATGAAAGAAAAAGAAAAAAAACATTTCCATTATGTTCTGTTTCTTTTGAAGAATTCCCTGAGGAATTCTTCTAAAGTTGAGGCAAATCAGCATACACAAATACATCCATTTGCAATCTCCTTGGAAACTAGAACTGATGGCCAATTCAGGCAGCGAGCAACAAAATGTTTTCCCCAGGTTTACTTGAAGGGAGAAAAATATTGTGAATATGCAAAGGAAGGTATATGTTGAGTTTCAGGATTTGATGTGCTATCCTCTGGGGGCCTATATTTCCATGCACCAGAAAGACTGCTGCTTTATGCCAAGTCTACTTGCTGCGCCATCAAAAGTAAATAAGCCAAAGAAAAGGGATGATCATAAAAATGACTACCATCTACAGAAGCGCTTAGCAGGTGCAGGCCCTGTCCTTGGTGCTTTCCTTATATTATCTCATGTCATTCCCGCAAGCACTCTAGGAAGTAGGCATTCGCCCCTCACTTTACAGAAGAGGAAGTGGAAGCTCAGCGATGTCAAGGAGCTCCCCTAAGGTCACACAGCTAACGAGTCACGAGGCTGGGCGAACATCACTGCAGTTCCGTGTGTCCTCTGACTCGAAAGCCACACAGCCGGACCTGTGTTCTGAACTCAGCGCTCGTTCCCACGGCACCGCTCTGCTGTCAGTAAGACCACATGACTGTCCCTCCGCAGTTCCGTGACGTAGTTAACGTCAACCTTCAGATGGGATTTTCCGCTGAAAATGCTTCGAAGCCACCACAGGTTTTCAGCAGAAACACAGACCCACTGAAGTAAAGATAAAGAAGCCGCGACCCCAGATCAGACGGGCACCTGCTTACCTGTCCCTCACAACTCATTCCTGCCCCAATCTACACTGCAAGGAAAAATCCACAACGAGGAGAGTAAAATAGCTGTGCTCTACCCCTGGATGGACAAAAAGATTAAGAGGCGTACTGACACACTCATGCACACACAAATGGAAAACACAGATTTGTTTTGACAACCTATGATACTACAAAAATATTTATGAACGTAAGCTACAGCAAAATGCCTCCATCTTCCAAAAGCATGCACACCCCGCCAGAGACTGCTTCGATGTGGGGAAGGTGAGAATACCCCCTCAAAGTGAACCGTCCTCCTCCGGCTAAGAGGGGGCACAAACAGGAAGCCTCTGACTTCCCCTTACCAGGATTCCTGGTGATCTCGTTCTTTTCACGGAACACTCTTTATTATTCACATCCCCTGTTAAGTGACCACCCCTGATTTTGCAATCAGAGAATCGAGCTGGCAGAACCGAAGTGGCTTGGCAGCTGCAGAGATGAAACTCAACTGAACAAACAGATTCTTAAGTGATGCTTAGATGAAAGAACTTGGACAGGGTTCAGATTTTTTTTCAAATTCATTTCAATGTGTGATTGAATCCTGCTCATTACCCTCTCGGCAGAATATTACATATTCAGCTCTTTATTGTATAATAATGTCAAGGATGGAAAATAAGAAAGGTACAATATTACCAAGTCTTCTTATTATAGAAGAAGAGCAGCTTTGTTTATGTCATAAACAATAGTCAATAAATGCATATAACAAGTTAATTTTTCGCAGCAATCCATATCCAGAACTTGAAATATGTTATTTTGTTCCTTGGTCCAAATTTCTTGAGACAAATAAATCTTTCTGTACAGGAATCATACTAAAATCTTGGAACAGACAGTGGATAAGAGCCTGCAGGTCCAATTTCAGAACGTCACTTAGTGCAGATCAGTGACTTTATGACAGCGTTGCCCGCGCGTCTCAGATCCCACTCTCACTCTCACTGCTCCAGCCGGCCAGACCCCTCTGACTTTCCATGAATGTCCCAAGTGTGTACCCTCGTGCTTGGCCTTGGGGTCATTGCACTAGCTCTGCCCTCTGCCTGAAACACTCTTACCCCAGATCGCCACATGACTTAAATCCCCACCTCTTTCAAATGTCTGCCTGAATGTTACCCTAGATCTTCACACATCATCCTCTATCCTCCCAACCCACTTAATGATTTGCCATATATTGGAATCTCTGGGTATATAGGACTCTCCTCTCCTACTCCAAGGTAAGCTGCCTGGACAGACGGGCTTCGTCCAGTGCAGCAGTGCCAGCGCCAGACAGGGTAGCCACCCAAAGCAGGCTCTTCTGGGTGAATAAATGAATGAGTATCACCGGAGAGCCCTGGTGGGCTGGCTGTATAAGGTGTCGGTCTGTAAAAGGGGGCACAAACATCACTGGAAAGGTAATGAGATAGAGGGTATTTATTTTAGAACGCTCAAGAGAAATCTTTTAAAGGACTAGAGGGAACATGTTGATGAAGCTCATGGGCTAGGGAGGGATGAGCCCCACCCGCCCCCCAACAAGGAAGTGTTAGATGAAATACCTTCTAAGGAGGGTAAGTGCAATTAGCTTTTCTTTCTTCTACTGAGTAGAGTTCACAAGTTTGGGTCAAAGCAGAATTGCCCGAGTCTAACTAAGGCCCATAACAACCACAGTGGTTCTCCCTTCGCTCCCTTCCCTATGTCCTGCTCAGCCTGTCTTTGGAATCAACATTGGATGAATAGTTAAATAATCCTGGTTTGAAGTAGTGCTGTCACCTCAGGATGGTAAATTCAAGCCCCACAGTGGGTGTAGAGATTACTTGAAAAAATAAAATCTTACGGTCGCTGGGTGGCTCAGTTATGTGTCTGCCTTCTGCTCAGGTCATGATCTCAGGCTTCTGGGATCAAATGCTGTGTTGGGATCCCTGCTCATTGGGGAGTCTGTTTCTCCTTCTCCCTCTGCCTATTCCACCCCACCCCCACCCCCTGCTCATGAGCGTACATGTGCATGCACTCTCTTTTTCTCTCTCAAACAAAATCTTTTAAAAAATAATAAAATAAAATAAAATCTTTAGGGGCACCTGGTTAGCTCAGTTGGTAGAGCATAGAACTCTTCATCTCAGGGTAGTGCTATCATCAGTCTTTCCTGTAAACTACATACCTCTCCCCTGTTCCAGGACCGACAGAGTTTCTCAGTTACCTTTTGGAGTCCATTCAAACTCCTCAGCTTTGGCACTCAATCCCTCGAACCCAAATATATTACTTCACATGGCACAAAGGACTTTGCATGTAGAATTAAGATTACAGACCTTAAAACGGAGACTTCAGAAGGTTGTTCAATTGGGCCCAATGTAATCACATGGGTCCTTGAAAGTAGAAGAGAAAAGCAGAAGAATGAGAGAGATATGTCAGAAGAGGAGTGACTCAAGGTGTAAGAAAGAGTCAAACTGCCTTGGTTGGCTTTGAAGATGGAGGAAGGGACCAGAAGCAAAGAATGTAGGCAGCCTCTAGAAGCTGAGAACTACTGCCCTCCAACAGCCAGCAAGGAGACCGAGCCTCAGTCCTATAGCCGCATGAAGTCAACTCTGCCACAACCTGGATGGAAGTGGGTTCTACCCCAGAGCCCAGCTGTATCAGCACCTTAACCTTGACCATGTGAACTTGAACCAGAGAAACCAGTCAAGCCCACTAGGATTTCTGACCTCCAGAACCATAAGATAATAACTTTGTGTGGCTTAAACTGCTTAAGTTGTGATAATTTGTTATGGCAGCAGTAAGAAGCTAATTCAAGACCTTTAGCAAACTGGATCCCATTTTTATGCCCAAAACATCTAATGGCTCTGAACCGTGACTCCACCCGTGGCTCCAGTCAACCTGGTCTCCTTTCAGCCCATAAACATGCTCGCTTGTTTTTAATCCCACACTGTGTCTCCAATCAAGCTGT
Source organism: Mustela lutreola (assembly GCF_030435805.1). NCBI lineage: Eukaryota > Metazoa > Chordata > Mammalia > Carnivora > Mustelidae > Mustela > Mustela lutreola. The sequence continues at coordinate 153,443,190 of NC_081292.1, read as the reverse complement.
TCTCCTACCACAGCAACTCAGATCCAGTCCTTCAAGTCTGAGTCAGACCCACACCCCACGTCTTTCGCCTTTTAATCTGGTTGCCCAACAGGACTTTCCACTTAAGGACTTCCAAGTGTCACACTGTGTTTCATGTAATTATGTGTTTTTGTCAAGCACCTTATCATCTTCTTTCCTAACAAAACTCTAAGCCTTTCATCTGCTAAAATCGGATATCTCCTTTGTGTCTGGCACAAAGGCACAAAACAATGGCTGCACAGTAAACATTTCCTAGAAAATCGCTCACTTCATTTTAACAGGCCCACTTGGAGATTTTTACATGTGGGGCATTCTCTAATCTCTTCACAGGACAGAATTAGAAAATATGTTTTTGCGACATAGTTGATTTCACCTTGTATCACACATCAAACGTGCAGCATCTGAACGGAATCGATCCAGCGACAGGAAGCACTTAATTTCATTTATTTCTCTCAGCTGGACCTTCCTTGCCAGGACAGAGCTCTCATCTGATGCTGATGTTTCCACTCCGTCCTGATTCCAAGGAATTTAGCGCTAACAGCATGAAAGCCATCTTCAGACCATGTGGGGACAGTTCCTCTCCCTTAGTAACAGCAGTATGTGTCTCATTGCCCAAACAACCTTTCCAACCCTCATTGCTGTGCACAGACCAGAGAAGTAATGACACCCCCTTTCCTCTCAAGAATAAGTCCTCACTTTTCATAATACAAAGAACTGGAAGGTTTTGTCTTGATACTAAGAGGTTTTTAATTACTACACGTACACTGAACAGACTTGCTATAGATTTCATAAAAGCAATCTGAAAGGTAACAAGTTGTAAAATATTTATTACACTGTCCTTGTGTTTAAAACCGTGTGTCTGTAAATTTTATTTACCTCACATATAGTGTTGTCCAGGCTCACAGAGAATAACCAACAGGTTCAGACATCCATTTGGTAAGAATACATTATTTTTTTCACAGCAGCACTAATAGCTTTATTTTATTTTTGCCTTTATTTTTTTTAATGCTAATAGTTTCTATTATAAACTGTGTCCTTTTAAGACAATCATTCAGGAAACATCTACCTACTATGTGTATGGTTGACTAAAAGATTAAAACTGTTTGTTTTTCCATACATTTTAGCATATGTTCTTTGATCTACTTCCTCCCTATCTTTCCAACTTTGGTTCCCACTGTCCCCTGGCCCCAGTGTCTCCAACATCTCTGTCCATTCTCACACACGAACGTCTATCCTGAGGTCTAGCCTTCGTGAGCTTGTTCATGCTGTCCCCTTTGCCTAAAGTTGTCTTCTTTTAAGCCCCCAGTCAAGTTAACTCTAATTCAAACTTCAGAATTCAGTATACATGCCACCACCTCCAGGAAGTCTTCCTTACTCCCTCTTTCACTTAGATTTTCTTACCTCCCAAAAGACTATGGCTTTCTGGAGGGCAGGAATGGAATCTTAATCATTTTTGTAGCCTTGAAACCAAAACCAGTTACCTGACACATAGTAGAGTTTCAATAACTGTTGAATGAAAAAGTTTCAAGCACAGTTGTTAACAATTCCTCATAAATCGTTAACAATAGCTCATAAAACATGAATGCAGATGTTAAACATTAGAATAAGAATAAGATGGGATACATTTATTAGCTTTCTAGAGCTGCCATAAGAATGACCACAAATGTGGTGGCTTAAAACAGGAATACATTCTTTCACAGTTCTGGAGACCAGAAGTCAAAAATCAATGCACTGGCCCACACTCTTTCTCAGGGCTCAGAACTAGAATTCTTTCCATGCCTCTCCCTAGGCTTCTGATGGCTCCTGGCAATCCTTAGTGTTCCTTGGCTTTTAGTTATATCACTCTAATCTCTGCCTACATGTTCATATCGTCTTCCTCTCTGAATGTGTCTTCTCTGTGTGTTTGTCTTATGCAGATGTATGTGATTGAATTTAGGACCTACCAGGGTAATCCAGGATAAGCTCCTCTCTCAAAATCCTTAACTTAATTACATCTTCTGCCATATAAGGTAATATTTACTCTATCATGAAGTGTAATATTCACAGGCTTCAGGTTTTAGGAAGTGGACATACATTCTTGGAGCCACCATTCAATACAGCAGTTGTTTGTTAGTGGGGGTATCATCCAAGAAGAGTCATAAAATTTCAGAGGAAAGAGTGCACAATGGACTGGAGTGATGGCCACATCGCCTTAACACTTTAAAATGTCAAGGTAATTTGTTACTGTCCCCATGCTTCCTCTGAGGTAACGCAGTGATGCTGAATCCCATTAAAGAAGAAACTAAAGGATGGAAAGGATATGTGGGTATTACAGAAAGGTCAAGATCAATATTTAACTATCCTCAAGTCTTCATTTATTGTCGATACTCTGTTACCATCCAACATGAATTTAAGAGGGATTCAATGACAAACACACCACGGAGGTTCTGCTGTTATTTAAGAGATAGTTTTTCATTTCTCCTTGTTTTGTTCCAGCTGAAGTTCTCCCAGCACAGATGCTAATGTTATACATTGGACAAAGGAGTGCAGCAAGGGAAACTGGGTACCTGCCATCATCAACAAACACCAATTCAACATTTGCCCTGAGTGAAATAGTTTGAGGAATGTTGAAGATGAATTAAGCATGCGTTCATGCTCAGGGAGCTACCATGTCATAGAAGACAGGTGATCAAGTGAGGTGTAGTCCAGAAAGAATGCTATGGAAGGGTAGAGCAAGAGAGATCATTCCTGGCTCAGGTTAGGAGAGAGGCTCCGTGGAGCAGATGGCACTGGAACAGGGTGTTGAAAAGAAAACACCTCACTCAGTAGAATGGGAGCTGGAGAAGGGGATAAAGTGCACAAAGGCAAGAGAGAATATACACAAAAGCACGGAAGTAAAAGACTCTGAAATGTATCGGTAAACAACAAGAAATTCAGGGTATATGCAGGAGGCAAAACACGAGGAGAGAGAAATGAAAAGAAAAATTATTATACGTGGTCCTTGACTATCAAGCAAATGTTATGGACTTGTTACATAGGCATGGAGCTGTCATTACAGATATTTTGAATAAGGAAAAGACATAATCAGAGTTGTTTGGGAAGATTATTCTGGCAATAGTGCGAAAAATGTGCCTGAAGGTGGGGGAGGCAAGATGCTCAAAGATATTTGCAATAGTAAGGCCAAGAGCTAAATAAGGGTCTTAATTAAGAAGGCAGCCATGTAAAAGGAACAGAAGAAGTGAGTGCAATTTCAAAGGAAAACTCAATAGGATATAATGACCTATTGGGAACATGAGTTTGGAAATACAGCAGGCATACAGGGTTTGAGACTGAAATCTGGTCATGCAAAATGGCGATGCCATTGGAAGATTTTGAAAAGTCAGGAGAAGGAACAAATTTCACAGCAAAAAAATTTTAACTTAGTTTACAAATGTTAAATTTCAAGAACTGGCAGGTCATAAGGCAAAGATGCCAAGAAATGACATGATTGGAATATAAATGCAAGACTCATTTGAAAATAATTGAAGTCATAGAAATTTATAACACTACAAAGGGAAAGAGAAAATATCCTAAAGTTTAAAGAACATCCATAATTAAAGAATGGAAGAAGGGTAGAAGCTAGCCAAGTAGGATGAGATCAAAAAGAAATGATGCCACCAAAAAAGTAAGAGAGTCCAAATGTTGAAGAGAAAAGAATTTAAGGCAGAAGAGAATTTCATGAACAGGTCATCAATACCAAGTACTACCAATTTCAAAAATGTATCATCATGGCACAGACATTACATTTGTGTTTATGATGTCTCTTCTCCAATGGGCAGAGAGGCCAAATCACAACAGACTAAGACTAATTGGTAACAAATAAAAGATGATGGATAAATTATTCAAGAAGCTTAAAGATAAAATGCCAGAAGCCAGTATCAGAGGGAAAAAGTAAGTCAACAGAAAGTTGACATGTTCAGATGTTTGGGGTTTTTTTTTCTTTTTAGAATAAATGCTTATATTCCAATCCATGTTTATCTAGTGCCTACATTGTGCCATTGTGCTGGTTGGTGAGCTCTAGAGATGGTTGGAACGTGATCCTCACTCTCAAACAGGAAACAACTGGATAAAATAAAATGTTAAGTGCATCGCTCAACATAGTGTGGTAAGGACTGCAATTAAGATAGGCAGAAGGCAGCGGGGACACCAAAGAGGGACATTGGGCTAGCCTGGGCCAAAGAAAAGTAATGGCACCAAGGGCGCAGGATGGTGCTGCCCTTGAATCTTACAGAACAAGGCATTGCATTAGCATATTTAATAAAGAGCAGGGGAGAGAAGGACTGCATATGTTTTCTTCAAAGACAAAGAACCTTACAGGAGGGGAAGGCAGAAGTTGATGAGAAAGAGAGAAGGTAAATAATGACAGCTTGGTTCTGCATGAGGCGAGAAAGGATGAAAGTGAGCCCGCCAGAAAAGGAAGTTGCCTTTCCCAGGAGGAGACCAAAGGAAGGAGACAGAAACTGATGAAGAAATGGGGCCAAGGAAGGCAGGAAGGAAAGAGACTGAGGGAGCCCGGCGTCCTGCATCGTTCCTTTCTGTGCAAGGAACGTCAACCACCTGCCAAGAGCAGGGTGGGGCTGGGAAGGACAGAGGAGCGATGATTACTAGAGTAATCGTCTTTTGTTCTTTTAAAATAAAAACACTTATTCACATGGAAGGTGATTTGGGACCGTCTCTGCCTAATGCATCTCGTGTGAGAAGCAGTTCGGTGTGAAGGTGCAGGGCTTGTGCTCTGGAGCCAGACTGCCTGTGTGTGTGTTCTCTATTCCTCATATTAGCTGTGGGATGCAACTGCCTTTAGGACAGAAATAATCTCTGTGCCTCGCTTGGCTCATCTATAAATGGGACAAATAATAGTACCTAACTACAGTTTTGTGTTGCGGAAGGAAAGAATGAATGCCTGTAAAGTGCAGAGATCAGTGTCTGGACTCGGACATGTTAGCTCCTATCATTACTAAACCAGTGCGATCTCCTAGAACTTTCTGAGGTGATGGAAATGTCTACCGTGCTGTCCAGCACCGTTGTCACAAGTCACATTTGGCTATCGAGCACTGGAACGATGGCTCTAAATTTGTGCTCATTTCAACGTAAAAAGCCACATATAGCTCTGCAGAGGACCAAGGAGACCATTTTAAAAAGGGTTTCACTGGCACAAAAAAGGATGCTGAGTTCTATCCCCCAAAGACCCTGGTCCTGAAATACCGTAGAATAAACCCAGCCAATTAAAGACACAGTTGTAGCTCCTAAGATTCAGCTTTATTTTGTTGGCACTGATGATCAAAGATAGTATGGAGAAAGGATGTGCTCACAGCCCTCGTGATTTCGAAGGAAGGTGTAGTAGCTGGTGGAATACTTGTTAGAAAAACAAGAGGCAAGAGGCACCTCTCCAAGTGAACAGAACAGGGGTTCGCCAGCTTTCCGCATAAGTGGGTCAGTTGAGAGCCATTAAGAATGACAGCTGGGGTTCAGAGAGAAACCAAGAGCTTCTACCCAGATGTAGTCTTGAGCCCCGCTAATATCTGACGACAATGGAGTCATTTCACATCCGAGCCACGGAAAGAGCCAGTATCACAGTCTGGGCAACAACATGAAACTCGGTCTACATGACTGATAAAACGCAAAAGGAGGAGAAAGGTTATCAATGAATAATGCATTTCCTTTTGTGAAAGCAGGAGGCAAAGAAACAAATGGATCATTAATGGGCTTAATGCGATTAGGGTCCATGGTAGACGGTAGATGGCGATGGCAGGTGCTGGGGGGGTGGGCGGGAGAGCGGGGGCTCCTGCCAGCAAGGCCACCAGTAGAAAAGACTGCTGTGGAGTGGAAGGGGAGGGCTTTGTCGGGGTGTTAGCCTGGAATTGTTGCTTTCACTTTCCACTATTTCAAAGTCTCTCCTTGACTCCAAAATTGGTTGTGTTCTCTCTCTGTTTCTAGAACAAAATAGCATAGTGGTAAAAACAGTGTATTCCTGAGAACTCGTGAAAAGGTATTAGCACATTTGACAAGCTTAATTAGGATGGTAGTGTGAGAGAACACACTGTTACTATTACGGCTTTAAAAAGAATTTTTAGAGCAGGTCAAGTTTTTTTAAAAACATTCTATTTTCCTGGGGCACCTGTCTGGCTCAGTTGTTAAAGCATGCAACACTGCATCTCAGGCTTGTGGGTTCAAGCCCTATGTTGGGTGTAGAGAGCACTTAAAAATAAATTTAAAAAAAATTCTATCTTCTTGTATTTGTTCTATTTTTTTTTAACATTCCCCATTTCTTTGTGGCAGTCTGAGGTCTTAGCCTATATAATATTCCATGGACCTGAGGAAACTTCTGGACCTGAGGAAACTTTTTTGTGATGTAAGTCCTCTGGCCATAAATTCTCTTGTTTTGTTTGCCCAAGAAAGAAATGTTTTTTAATTGTTTCAAAATGGTAATATGAGTAAATGAAGAATGAAGCAATTCAAATAAATGAATAGGAAATAATTAGGTGAAGAAAAAATATTCTTCAGCATTTGCTAAGAAATCAGACACAGAAGTTTTAGGCTGTACCGCTGACTTTATGCAATGGAGCACATTCCTATCGAGTGGCATGCCTCGATCTTTTCAAAGGGAAATGCTTGAAATTTACCAAGAGGTTTCACTATTTAGGAAAATTCTATGGTTAATGTATGTGTACAAGGAAAAAAAAAAACACCTTTTCGCTGTAAATAATCCTACCTAGTGAAGATTCCACTGCAGGCACTTCTCTTCCTGTCACATAGCGGAGTTACTGGTTCAGGGAAGCCAGCAGACCTGGGTTCAGACCAACCTCCACTTCTTTCTGCCTGTGTGATCTGGCTGAGTTGTTTTACCTGAACTTCGATGTCCTTAGCAGTAAAATGTGGACGATAAAACGTATCCGTGGAATGCTGTAGAACTGACGATAATGAGGCAGCCTAGGTAAAATACCTAGGAATGCCAGGATCCTGGTCAGGGTTTAATAATCGCTGGCTGCTCATTCGGGAAGGGGTCAGGGTGTGCGTTCTCCCGCGAGGCGTCTGACTCCACACAGGCTCGACACAGCTAAGAGCTGACTTGACCCCGATTTAGACACAGAAACCAAGAAATGTTGGCTCTAGGGGATTCCTTCTCCCAGGGAAACACACCTGTCCTGGTGACTCTATAAGGCTTTCAGGATCAATCAAAGAAGAGCCCCGGAGTGGGGGCAGGGAGGAAAAAAAGGACAGCAGTTACTGCAGGCTCCAGATAAAGCTCTAAATCCCAGCAATTCCCTTCCAAGACTGTTAGGACCCTTGCGCCCTCCAACCTGTGTCAACCCTGACCTATGTCCCATAAAGGACTCCATCTTCCGTCCCAGCCTCCAGCATGAGGCAACTGGTGTGTGCCTTGAATTCTCAACTGGTTGGGTAAGCTTATCACTCACATCTAGAACAGGGAGCACTACCCAGTCCATCAGATTTTAGATTTCTATTTTTCAGTGTTATCCTTCCTAACATTGAACAATGTGCGTTGGTAATCTAGCAAAAGAAATAGAAACATGTTTTAGGCAAGCAAACTGCTAGCCTTGCCTGACTCAGGCAATGGAGTGAGTTGGAGAGTAACCAAGGCCGGCTGTGAGTAGCACAGGGGTTTAGGGTAGGTCAGAAAAAGTGGGACACAGTGTGAGACAAGCAGTTGCCCTAGAGTTAGTCAGGCCAAGCAGATGTGGATGAAGCGGTCTGACGGCAGAACAGACAGAGGTCAGAGGTTAGCAGCTGGCCAAGCTAGGCAGGCCAAGCTCCAGGCGGACACCGTCCTGTTCGTGTTCTAGGTTTCTGTTAGAGAAAGTGACCTGGAAACTTCATTAGCTCAGATTCCTCCTGGAACTCTCTAGAGGGTTCTAGAGTCTTTGTATTCAAGGTCTAGTCCCGATGACACTGGAAAACTTCTTCATGCCCCCACGAGTCTCTAGTACCCCCTTGGTAGGGAGAACAATCTTTGAGCTTTACTAAATCCTCCTAAGAAGAACCATATCTTCATGGAAATAGACTCTTACCATCCTTAGAAACTTTATGAGTAATCATATCTTCTGGCCTCGCCTCTTCCTGGGGGAGGAACTTAACATCAGGATAGAATAGCAAAGTCTTTAAAAAAAAAAAATTGGAAGAAAGGACTCTAAAAAACTGGCTTACTGAAGCAAAGCAATTGGCAGGATAAATATGGGGAATGTTTGGAAAAGATACAGAAAGTAGAGTCCCCTTGAATATACGAGAGGGCCCTCTACAGCAGCCATCAACACACGTGTGTACCAGGATGAAGGAACACGATGGCATGTCCCATTTTAGGATCTGGCCCTGTGGCGCACATCCATGGGGGGAGGGCCCCTGGCCTGACTCTTGGGGAGGAAGTCTAGTGTTTATAAAAGTTCCAATAAGGACAGCTCTATTGTAGAACATGACTCACTTTTAGGCCTTGGAATTCGCTTAGAGATTTAAAAAAAAAAAAGCATTTAAAATTGAGGGCCTGTATGCCATTTCTATCCAATGCCTCTGTATTCTTCATAAGCATCCAAGGGAATCACCACCTCCCCCACAAAACACACAAACAAGATGCCAAACAGTCTAAGCTGCCTCCACTCCCCACCTCCCTTCTAGAAATTTAATAAGATTTTGAGCTTCAGGGTGATCCGACAATGCGTTACATGATCAGGAAAAATACGCCCATCACCGCCTTTGTCCCAGGCCTCTTGGAAAATGCCTATCATATCACACATGGCTTATCCTCACCAAGAAGGTCTAGAATTTCTAAAACTCTTGGGTTCCTTGTTAGAAAGCCCACATTCCTGTGAAATACAAGTGACTGCAGAGAAATGCCCTGAACTCAAATTTGCTTCCATTTCAAGGGAACTGGAACAAAGGGTCACTTTGAAATGGAAGAGCAAGATAAGGAAAACAAAGAGCCACCCAGATGTTCTCTGTCCCCTCTGAATGCTCGCAGAGGGCGGGTCAGGGTGCCTCACAATGACGGAAAGCACCTGTTGAGGCCAACCACCTGGGCTCTACTTCACAGGCACTCTGGCCCCAGGTGGGCCTTTATCATCGAAGCACGGGTCCTTCCCCTTAGCTAACAGAAAAGCATTATGAGCAGATGTGGTCAGAGCGGTCTCCAAAAACAGGATTAAAATCAAAGCCTCTGGACCATTCCAGTGGTGTCTGTCTCCCCACCACCTCTGTGCCCTGCTAATCCCCCCTTCCACTTCTTCCAAACCTTATCCTTTCCACACCCTGCTTTGCTCTAGAAACTGAAGCAGGCTTGCGGCGAGAGGGGGCCATGGCCCATATTTCAAGGGCTCTGAGCCGGAAGAACACACCAGCTGCTTTCCACCCACTTCTCCCCAGCAGAGCCCATCTCTTTCCATCTACATCTCAATCCTTATTGACTGAATGTATTATCAGGGATGTACTTCCTATGTTATCTGCAGCAGAATTCCCTAAGAACTACTCCTTTTAATTCATTTTTGTACAAAACACGTCTAGAGCTTTTATTATGCCAAATCAATACATTACAATGTTTCCCTCCACATATGGTTTTGGAGAACGCACACACAAATATGCGAGACCCACTCTCTAAATATGCCTCACTTCTGGGCTATAAGAACTCAGAACAGCCCCAGGGGCAATCACCAAGTCCTTGTGCACAAGCTTACCTGCAGAGTCTTTTTGTTTTAGAAATGAAACAGGGCAATTGAACCAGCCATTATCTCTGAAGTGAATTATGTGCCTTTTACCAAAGCTTGGCCCGATATCCCCGTTCTTACATTTCTTGGCTTTGTGTTGCCTTTTTTTTTCCTGTTTTCTTTTCTTCTTGAAAATTATAGACATGGTAATTCACTTGCGACGCACTGAGAATCTTAATCTGGCGTTGCTGGTAAATTGCTTCCTTTTAGCATGAGCTGGGATAGCTCGCACTTGCCACAGTGGATCAAACAGCCATTTTCATGCCTATCCACAATCACAAGCAGAAGCGCAGGATTTTAAATATAACAACCATGTTTCGTTCTCGGAATAACAAATGAAGAGCACAATGGCTTGTTTTTGAGCTGAAGGAGAGAGAATCCCCACAAACCACCAAAGAAAAGCGCCTGAGTGAGCGGGGATATTTGTACAGATCTGGGGAGAGGGAAGCACAGAAAAGAAATCACTTCCTGTTTATTATCTCCCTATCAAATTATGCCAGTCCCCCAGCTGAAGGCAAGAACCCTGCATTGTAACTGACCTCAGACACGAGGCGGTCAAATCTGGCCAGCACCACCATCCACCCGGGGGTCAGAAGAATGTGCCATAATTTCTTGTACAGATTTGCTCTCTTTTTCCCGTTTCGTAGTTTTCTAATAAAAATGCCTCTAGTTGGGATGCCCCGGTGGCTCCATAGGTTAAGCATCTGCCTTCAGCTCAGGTCATGATCTCAAGGTTCTGGGCTCGAATCCTGCAGAGGGCTCCCTGCTCAGTGGAGAGCCCACTTCTCCCTCTGCCTGCCACTCCCCGTGCTTTCTCTTGCTCTCTCAAATAAATAAAATCCTTTTTAAAAAAGGATTATAAAGGATTTTTTTTTAAATCTATTTTTTTTTTAAAAAAACTATTATAAAGGATTTTTTTTTTTAAAGGGCGCCTGGGTGGCTCAGTGGGTTGAGCCTCTGCCTTCGGCTCAGATCATGATCTCGGGGTCCTGGGACCCAGCCCCGCATCGGGCTCTCTGCTCGGTGGGGAGCCTGCTTCCTTCTCTCTCTCTGCCTCACTCTCTGCCTACTTGTGATCTCTGTCAAATAAATAAATAAAATCTTTAAAAAAAAAAGAAAAAAGAGTGCCTCTAGTTGAGCAACTTGGGTCACTTCATGTTCTCATGAAGGAGGCTTGGCTATTGTTGTGTTTCCTCCACGATTGGAAATTGGATTAGAGAAGCTGGCCCTGGAAGGGAGGACTCCCCTTGTACTGCACGCATGTGCCGCGTGGCCTCAAGCAGACTTCCTGAGACAAAGGAAGGACAAGACTCCTGGTAATCCGCGCCCCGGTGATTGAGTTGGAGAGGCTAACAGTTGTGCAAATACAAAAGAGAATGTTTTTTGCATCACAGGCCTAACGTGAGGGCTTCTCCACACTGCTGCAAAGAAGCCCACTGCCAGTAGGTACTGCGTTTTTCAAAAGGCACTGAGACGTTCAGACAGGAATGTGCCATGCAACTGTCAAAGGGAGGGTATCTCTCAAGACACCCTGAGCTTTTTCCAAGCAGCTGGTGTTTTCTATTGTGTGAAAGATAGACCTTCCGCCCTTTCTGCTTGTCATTTTTGATGTTTTGATTCCAGCTATCAGATCAGCAATTAGGCCACTGAAGACGACCCGCTCTTTGCAGTGGCCCCCTCCATTCTGGCTTGCCTGTTCTCAACATTACTCACACCAGGTTCCCAGGGATTAAACTGCTGGGGTCTCTGCTAAGCTAGACAATGACCTAACGCGCAATCATCGCCCTCCTCTCACATACAATGTTGATTGCTGCCCTGCTGTCTCACCCCAATCCGCCTCTGCCAGGACTTCTCGGAAAACCATTCGAAATCTTCACATTTCCAAGAGAAATGCCCCCTCTTGTGGTCACTGCTGAATACTGCAGTCCTCGCTTCCAGCAGGAGTGCTCTAAAATGCCCTAGAACTCCAGTCCGCTGGGAGTGTGGAAAGCTTTAAGCTTTTGCTGTGAGAGCTCAAGCCTCTCTAACCGCAACAGGCTTTCAGATATAGACTGAGTCATATGAATTGTTGACATTCAACTGTTTTTGACCTATGAAAACAACAATCTCATATAGTCCAAAGTGATATTTAAAGGTAAGGCAGGCAGGGAAACTTCTACCAGCCCCTGTGGTTCTCCCAGAGCCCTGTGAATACCAGCCAAGAATGGAAATTTTTCCAATTCTAGTACAGCCAGCTTTAACCACAATGAATAAATAGGGATACCTGGGTGTCTCAGTCGGTTAGGCGTCTGCCTTTGGCTCAGGTATGATCCCAGGGTTCTGGGATCCAGCCCTGCAACGTGGTCCCTACTCAGTGGGGAGTCTTCTGCTCCCTCTCCCCCACCCCGCCACACCTTTCTCTTTCTCACTCTGTCAGAAAGAAAAAGGGAGAGGGGGAGAGAGAGAGAGAGAGAGAGAAAGAAAATAAATAGTTTTCATTCCCCTAAATGCTAGGTACTATGCCAAGCCCCAAACATAATCTTCTTGTGTTTCTTGTCATTTGGAAGCTGGTTATAAAGAGCAGGCTTAGAAAGTTGGACTTTTCTAGATCTGTCATTTATTCATTCCAGAGCAGTTGCCAAATGAGGGACAAAGCTACCTCTCCCCTGCACAAGTAGCTGGTCCCTGAACAGGCAAAGAAAATAGAGTAATGCTAAGTAGGGCGTCAGAGTTCTCTCACAGGTGTAATTATTTTTCTAAGAGCTGCAGTTCTTTGTTTCCTCATATGAGAAAGTAAATAGTGTGTGATAACTTATGTTAAGCAATCTTTTCCAAAAAAGTTAACTCATCATGCTAACAAAATTTTTAAACAAAATTGTATGTCTAATTATTCAATATAAAAATCATTGATGTTAAATGGGAATAAGCATCTATATCTTTGTATGAGAGACTTTTTATATTGAATGAAGAACTCCTAGAAAATCAATAAGGAAAAAAAATCGGTAACACAGTACTGCAAAGAATGTAATCAGACAATTTATACATTTTTAAAAAATCGTTAAACAGGTGTAAAGAAGCTCAACTTTGCTCAAACTTAAAGCAATGAAAATTAAACCTATGTTGAGATTCATTGTCACCTCTCAGATTGGCAAAAATTAAAAACTTGATTAATACACTCTTGACGAAAATGTGAAGAAACAGACAATCTTAGAATATTTCAGGTGTAAATATAAATTGCGGCACTCCTTCTAGTAAGGGAAATTTTTTTCCATTTTATTACATTTTAATCATATGTAACATATAAAATGCCTGTTTACGGGTGTACGTATTGATTCTACAATACCACGGAAAACGTATTTTTAAAATTTCCCACCACACACTTCAAATTCAAACCTAAGACCAAAAATGATTAACAATATCATGTTAAATCAAAACACATTTATGTTTACAAATACATGTGGACCTTTTTTTAAGTTGTATTATGTTAGTTACCATACAGTACATCATTAGTTTTTGAAGTAGTGTTCCATGATTCATTATTTGTGTATAATACCCAGTGCTCCATGTAATCCGTGCCCTCCTTAAAACCCATCACTGGGCTCACGCATCTCCCACTCCCCTCCGTTCTAAAACCTTCGGTTTGTTTCCCAGAGTCCATAGTGTCTTATGGTTCATCTCCCCCTCCCATTTATCCCCCTTCACTTTCCCCTTCTCTTAATGTCCTCCATGCTATTCCTTATGTTCCACAAATAAGTGAAACCATATGATAATTGACTTTCTCTGTTTGACTTATTTCACTCAGCATAATCTCCTCCAGTCCCATTCATGTTGATGTAAAAGTTGGGTATTCATCCTTTCTGATGGCGGAGTGATATTCCATTGTATATATGGGCCCCATCTTCTTTATCCATTTGTCTGTTGAAGGGCATCTCAGCTCTTTCCACATTTTGGCTCTTGTGAACATTGCTGCCATGAACATTGGGGTGCACATGACTCTTCTTTTTACTACAACCGTATCATTGGTGTAAATACCCAGTAATGCAATTGCAGGCTCATAGGGTAGCTCTATTTTTAATTTTTTGAGGAACCTCTACACTGTTTTCCAAAGTGCCTGCACCAACTTGCATTCCCACCAACAGTGTAAGAGGGTTCCCCTTTCTCCACAACTTCTCCAACGTTTGTTGTTTCCTGCCTTGTCGATTTTTGCCATTCTAACTAGTGTAAGGGGATATCTCAATGTGGTTTTGATTAGAATTTCCTTGATGGCTAATGACGATGACCATTTTTTCATGTGTCTATTAGCCATTTTTATGTCTTCTTTAGAGAAGTGTCTGTTCATATCTTTTGCCCATTTTTTTACTTGATTGTCTGTTTTTTGGATGTTGAGTTTAGTACAGCCAGCATGGAATACTGTATGGAAACTCTTCAAAAAATTAAAAATACAACTTATCATATGATCTAGCAATTCCACTTCTGGGTATTTATTTGAAGAAAACAAAAATACTAGTTTGAGAATATATCTGCACCCCTATGTTCACTGCAGTGTTACAATAGCCAAGATAAGGAAACCATCTAAGACCTATTGGTGGTGAATGGATAAAGAAGGTATGACTATATGGGGTGCCTGACTGGCTCAGTTGGTGGAACGTTCAACTCTTGATCTTGGAGTTGTGAGTTTGAGCTGCATGTTGGGCCTAGAGATTACTTAAAAATAAAATCTTTAAAATAAAAATTGTCCCAGAAGATAAGTGCTGGACTCTTGGTTTCTGCTCAGGTTATGATCTCAGGATCGTGAGATCAAACTCCTTGATGGGCTCTATGTTCAGCATGGATTCTACTTGTCCCTTTCCCTCTGCTCCTTCCCCTGCACTCTCATCTTTCTCAAATAAATAAATAAATATTTTCTGAAAAATAAAAAGTAAAAAAAAGAAGCATCTGTGTATATACATGTGTATATATATATAATGTATATATGTGTATATATATAAACTAAAAAAATGCAGCTAAATAAGCCAAATACATCTATATAATGGAATAGAATATTATGCAGCTACTAAGAAAAAAGTAGGACTATCTCTACATAGTAATATAAAACAATCTCTGAGATAAATTATTAGTGGAAGAAAAGGTCCAGAAGTGCTTAATATGCCTTTACAGTTACAGAAAAAATATTTTTTTATTTTTATTTTATGAATATAAAGAAATTCTAGAGAATAGATTAGAAAAGTAATAGCATTGGGTAATGGAAAAGGCAGATTGTGAGAAGAATTTCATTGTATCCATATGGGTGGGCGTGGTATAAGTGAAAGTATCACATACACAAAAATTATGAGTAATAGAATCATTATGTCAACAGGTTAGGGAAAAAAATCCCTTCTTTATCTTCGACAAAGTTAATAAACTGTGCTGATGTGTGGGAAGAGTATAAGTAAACCTGTTTAAGGGCCACATAATCCTTCCTGCCTCATACATCAATCCTCCTGGTTCTCAGAACTTCAAAATCAGATTAATTACATCAATAACTTTCCTGTTTCTTCAGCTTATAGACAGTAGGTTGTAGCACTTCTTGACCTTCATAACTGTATGAGCTAATTCTTGTAATAAATCTCTTTTTATGATACCAGTTTATACATCCATCCATCCGTCCATCCGTCCATCCATCCATCCTTCCATCCACCCATCCTCTTGGTTCTAGAGAATCTTGACTAATACAACCCCCCAAAAGCCAATTTTTACCTCCACTGGGAATAAGTGAATTATATCCCCAAGAACGATCTACAAGTTTCCTTCTAGTTTAAAACTGATGGAGTGGTGCATGCTGAGGAGAAAATGCAAACACGTAGGCACTAGATGGGTTTGAGTCAAATCCTGGCAAACACTTGCTTATCACATGGCCTTGAATAAGTTATTTAACTTAGACTCATGTGTAAAACAGGTGTAATGATACCTCTCATGGGTTTGTCAGCCAAGGCTACTAACATCGACTAAGGCAAAGTGGGTAAAGCCTCTGGCACTGGGCCTGGCACACCATAAGCAATAAATAATCGGTACCTTTTCATTTGCTTAATTTAAAACAAATCTAAACCTTACCTCTGTATGTCTGAAAAAACAAAACACTGATCACAGTAAAATATGCAATCATCGTAAATGATGACTCAGTGACCTTTCACGTGTGCCTGGAATGTAGTCTACCTTATCATGTTAGCTCTTATCATGATTTCAAAATTCTACCCAACTGCGACACCAAGATCATTTGATGATCACCACCTGCTTCAAAGAAATTTTCTCCCAGTTTCACCAAATGTAAAATCTTCCCATTCTTTAAACTCCCATAGTATGTTTGTTAATTACACCATTGGGGTGTCAACCACATTCTTCTTTATAATATATATAAAGTAACTTAATGATGGGAACTCTTTTATTCTTCTATGCCACACATACACATACACACACACAAACTCAGCATAATAGATTTTCAGTAAATATTTGTTTGACAAAGGAACTAATGTCACAAACTTGGATCCCAAAGATTAAATGTAACGTTAGCACTTAAAAGCAAAAAGAAATAGATAGCCTCAAATTAATATCTATATTAGCATAATAACTAGAACATGAATTAAATTCTAGGTAGAATTGAGTTTGTTTTTGTCATTGGTTATTCCTAAAATCCTAAACATGAATTCCAAGTAAAAGCCCTTCTTTTTCTATTATAGAGATCAGTAAAAAGTCCTTCTAGAAATAGTCCATTTGTGAGGCGTATGAATTTTTTAAAAGAGGCTCTTCCAGGGAGGGTTAGGCTGCTTTCTAATATGTGTCAAACTTGAGTTCTATTAAAAGTGTACCGAGTATCTGTGTAACAGTCAGAACAGTTTTCTGGATCTCTTATTCCATCACTGTTATTGATGATCGTTCTTGGTGGCCTCCTGCTTTAACTGGGGGGATTTCTGTGATAAAAGAAACACATACGTCAAATGTAATAGCAGAAAGCTAAGAGGAGCCAGAAAGGGAGAGTGACTATGTGAAGCATTTGTTTTTAAGACCCTATGATGTTTTAAGCATATACCTAATGCTTTTTACACATGCTGAATAACTAGGCTAATTAAAAAGCCCATACAGCTCTTGTTAAAATCTGTTCAAATTTTTTGGAGCACCTGTTATAACAGAATGCCCACAGACTTGATAGTTTAGAGCCAAGACACCTGCTACCTTATGTCTCACAGTATGTTCAGTTTTATACTGTTAGCAAAAAAATAAACACTTTTTGACATTTAGCAATCTTATACAAGTGATATGAAATAATCAGGAAAGAGTGATAGTTTAACCCTTCCTGTGCTGCTATGGAAACCACACCCTTCTTCTCTAGGAAATGGATTTTGACTATTTTCATGGCAAGTTACTTATGGTTTCTTTAATCAGCACTAAGCAAGGTTTTCTAAAAAGTCCAGGTACCTTGACTAGAAAATAGGGAATTTTCTAGTTAAAAGTTCTCAGTGAGACCCTTAAAGAAATGTATCATGGTTTGACTTTATCAACTGTTTACGAAAATTTTAACAGCTTTGATATTATTCTTCCTGGTGGAATTTTTACAAGAGCATTTATTTAAAAATGCATTTACTTTTAAAGGAAAAACATTATAAGAATTTTCCACAGTTAAGGAATTTTCATAGTCCAGACATGTACATAGGAACATTTAAATATTTCTTAGATTCAATTTTACGATTGGTAAGCAAATTTCATAGGGATCATTTGAGAATGGTTTTCAAGATACAAAATTTCTAAATAGCTGCCACTTTATCTATAGTAGTTAAGCCCCTTGAGATCTGGAACCATGTCTTATTTGACTGTTAGCCTAAGGTTGGTTTAAAAAAAAAAACAAACTTTTTCAGATTGATGTTGTCACATGGTTTAAAACTTAATTTATGTTAATGACATTTCTATGAAGAAAATTTGCCTTTGATCTAGCAATTCCATTTCTAGAATTATGTCCTACAGTAAAGTCACACCTACATAGAAAAACTTAAGTAGAAGAATGTCTTTCCAGGAGGATTGTCCATATAGCAGATTTGAAACAACATAAAAAAGCATTTATAGAGAACCAGGTAAATAAATTATGATACATCAATACAATAGAATACTATGTAGCTGTTAAGTGAATAAGGCAGCTAGTATATATTGTATGAAACAATCTCTAAGATATTGTGTTAAGTAAAAAAGTGTAAAAGGAAATTAAGAACCCTCCACACGTGCCAACTGAAAATCTATAGCAATACAGAATATCTGGAAGGAAAGACAGTAAACTGACAACAGTGGTTATCCCTCAGGGAGGGAAGAACTCAAGGATTAGAAGGCAGGGGTGGGAGGAACACTTACTTTTCACTAAAAAATACTTTTGTAACTTTAGCTATTTGTATTACATATACATCTTACCTATTCAAAATATTTTAAGAGGCAAATTAAAATAATCCATTAAATTTGGGAGAAAAAAAAGAAAGTGTGATACACTATGGGCATACTTTCATATAGCACAATATCCTAAAGTACTTGTAAATTTCCAGACTGTTACTTAGTTAATCCAAATCAGTATTTAACAATATAAATCACAATTTAATGTCTAATTATCATGTCGAAAACAGCTTTTGAATGTTGTATGTGTATAGCTGTATTCAAATACAAGCTGTTTTGACTTTTAACCAACATACCAGAACTAGGAATGATTTTGTTGCATAATTAGAAAGCAACCTAGAATATATTTTTCTAAGATGTTTTTAAAGATAATGAGAAGCATTTTTAAATGTTTAAGAGAAAAGATATTTTAGTTCCTGGACTTCCATCAGAAGAGAAAAGTCGGATTCTATTTGTATTAAGCATCGTCGTTCAGCATGCACCTTGTCATTTTGGGCTGGAAACATCCCCAAACTGGGATTCCTGAGACCTATTTGCTCAAAGGGCAACCATGAGTCCCATGACTGTCCTGGGCTTGCAGTTCCAAAGCCTTATAAATCCCGGCACAGTGGTCAGGATCCACTCTGGGCACTTACAGTGAAAGAGATGACTTACCTTCCCACGTTCTTTTCCCATCATGGAGAGAAGTGTTAGTCTTTCAAAAAACAATGTTTCCACCCTCAAGAACCCCGAAGCAACCAGCTCTCTAAAACCACCAGATGAACACACTAAAATTACAGTATACTTACTGTTTATTTGCATTTTAAAAGAGAGTACGAAATTATTTGGAGCTGGCTCAAGCAGTAGTAAGTTCTGATGAAGGAATGGGAGGCTTTAGCAAGGGAGGTTGAGGAGGATGAACGAAGGCAGATAGCCTGAGAGCAGCCATCACACCCAGTCAGACACCTAGCCTTCTGGATCAGTGCCTGATTGCCTTTAAAGGTTCACATCAGCACCTCATGGAAGTCACTGTGTCACACTAGTCATCGGCACTGCTCCCCCAAATATTTCTGATTCACCCCTTTCCGGTCCCAGATGGAATTGTATTTGCCAGCTCCTGGAGTGGGTGGGGCTACGTAACCATCGTTAGCCGTTGTGATAGGAGAAGAGCTGCTATGTGACCCTCCAGGCCAGAGCGTTCACTTACTTACTCTAGGCCAATGTGAGACCCTGCAGAGAACTCTTTTTCCCTTGGCCATGGAGGTCAGCAACCTTTCCAAATAACAGAAGCTCTGTCACCTGGGTACTGGAGAAGGAAATAAACGAGATGAGAGAGAAATAAACCTTTGTTAATTTAAACCACTCACGGGGGTTATTTGTTCTCACAATACACTCCAGCCTCTCCTTACTGATAAACAATGGGAGATAACAGCCGCCTAAGTGATTCAGAGCAGTAGCCGTCATTGGGTTTGCAAGGTAGTGATCAGGTTGAGTTATCAAATGGCAAATTTGATTTTTTTTCTTCTGTTTTCTTTGATAAAACATTTTTTACTTGCTCATGAAGGCCCTTTTCTAAATGCAAATTTTGACTACACCCCTGGAAGGTGTTAGAATTATCCCATTAGGAAACCGAGGAAATGAAACTCAGTGTTCCTTTTTTTCTCTCTTTTGCCTTCCCTCCCATAGTTTGATAGGGAATTCTCCATGAAAGAAGAAAACAGTGGGTATCTGGACAATTAACCCAACAATATATCTTATTAAAGTGCTATGTCAAAAATTACCTATTCATGGGAAAAGCTGGTGTAACGTCATGGCATATTCTAAATTCTTTAGTTTGCTGCATTGACCCAGGGGAGGAGAAGATGTCACACGGTCCTGGAGTAAGTCGTTAATAAACAAAGGAAGGCTTGGAAAAAACAGAACTCAACTCTAAGAAGATCACCATCCCACATTTGTAGAGCACTTTAATGACCTGAAGAGTATTTTCTTCTATATGACCTTTCTCAGACTCTCTTTAGCTAGCACATGTCTTCCCTTTGTGTGTATATATCCATGCGACACTACCGCATTTCCCAGGACAAGGTCTCTTCCTTCCACATTATTGACATGGGAATTGAAGCTCAGAGAGTCTAAGGGATTAACTTGTCCAAGATTCTATAGGCAACAAGTGACAGGGTCAAGATTCAAAACTAGATTTTCTGACCAACTCCAAGGAAGTCTCTCACTGTCCTATTCTGCTTGGGGAAATAGGGACAATGCAAAGAAAAAGCCCAGACAAAATCTCAGCCTCTGGTCAGGGAAAGCTTCCTGGAAGAAGTGGTACCTGTGCACATCCCTTTCACTGCACTGCCAGGTGTCAGTTTTCCCACATATTAATGATTACCTTTATCTTTGCCATGGAGTTTAATGTTTGTTAAATGAATAAGCAAATGTATTGAATAAGTAAAGATGTTTTGTTTTGATATACAATGAGCTTTCATTCTTATGAAAATGCACATTGAATTCCTGGAACTCATAATTTCAAACCATGACCCCAGAATTACCCCCCACCCCAACAACTGTAGGACCCATGGCAACAGTACAAATGGGAGCCCACATACTATACATCAAATTATTTTAGAAGTAGAAAGCAAGCTAATAAGCAGTTAGCTAAAATAGTCTATTCTCCTACTTAACAAATACACCTCCATAATGACCAAAAATGTTTAAAGTATATGATAAACTATGACTTTTTATAACTTAGATCTGGCATAATATCAAAAACAACTGAATTTAATTTTTTTAAGATTTATTTATTTATTTTAGAAAGAAAGAGAGGGTACATGGGGTGGAGGGAGAGAGAAACTTAAGCAGACTCTTTGTTGAATGCAAACCCGACACAGGGCTTGATCTCATGACCCTGAGATCACCAACTGACCAAAACCAAGAGTCTGATGCTTAATGACTGCATCACCCAAGCACCCCAGAATTTAGTTTTTATCATGAATGCTGTTGATACGTCAGTGATGTTTGAGTGAGAAATAAAATAAAAACATACAATTCACAAATTATCATATATGTGTTTTAAAAATTTTTCTTGCTTTAATTTCAATATAATCACTAAATATTGTTATTTTAATCAAGATTTTCACATTATTTATGCTTTATTGACAGTAATGTCAAATTAGATCATCTGTCCCGAGTCACTGTTGTTTTTAAGGAGATTCCTCTTGGTTCCAGTTTGAAAAACCTTTACTCTGCTGAGATAATCACAACAGAAATTTTTGAATTACTAATGCAATAGATTTAGAAATGAACAAGATATACACCTTTGCTCGAACATTGTGATAGAGTCATATAAGGTAAACTATTATTATAAAAATATTACAAAATGTTTTTATTTTCACTGTATGCGTAGCTATCATGTACATCACAAATTTTCTCTTCTCTCAAATCAGTAAGTAGATCCATTCAGTAATGTAAAGAATCAGTATTCTTTACATGCTTCATGCATTTTTTTAAAGATTTTATTTATTTATTTGACAGACAGACATCACAAGTAGGCAGAGAGGCAGGCAGAAAGAGAGGGAAGAAAGCAGGCTCCCTGCCGAGCAGAGAGCCCAATGCAGCACTTGACCCAGGACCCTGGGATCATGACCTGAGCTGCAGGCAGAGGCTTTAACCCACTGAGCCACTCAGGTGCCCCATGCTTCATACACTTTAAGTTAATACTTACATACATGCAAATCTGAGTAATATAAATTATTTAATATTGCAGATTTTCTGCAGCCCTCGTGCAGCTCTTTCAAATATCATGCTAATTCAGGAGTACTTGCAGAACTATACTCTGCAACAAGAAGTGAAGCAAGGATATAGACACTTGGTACCATTGGGATATTTCATCGTCTGAGAAACTATTTCGTTTATGCTAATTAAAAGGAAGAATTTGACCAGTCAATCCAGTTATGTTTTTCTCTTATCTGAGAGTTTTCATTCCCTAAGTTACTTCCTGGGCTCTAACTGGTGCAGAATCTCCAATATGAATAGTGAGTCAATCCACACCCCTTCATGACATTTGAACAGTTGACGTGTTTTGAGGACATCAAGCAGATTTTAGAGAAACGCGTCTCTGAAATTGAATGGTGTCAGTCATAAGAATGAACCACCAAGTGATAGAAGGAGCCATGTGTTCTTTGATGACTTTATTTTATGTGTAAGACAAGGGACCTCTAAGTGTGGGACCTGGTCAGAGGCTCCTTTTGCCTGGGCTAAGAGATGTGTTGCTGAAGATCCTTCGCAGTCCAAAATGGTTTAAGCCACTTCTGTAAATTCTTTGGGAGCTATCTGTCAGACCTCCTTTTCACTTTACCTGTTCCTCATTAATTATTCATGCTTGAGGATACATAAGAAAAATAAAATAGTACTACTACAATTTAGCACATACACTCCCAAACATTGCTATAAGCGTTTTACATACATGATCATATTTAATCCTGACAACAAACAATGAGGTAAATAATCTCACTATTCTCCCTCTTATAAATGAGAAAATTGAGACACGCAATGGTTAAGTAATCAGCTTCCCATCACAAAGCTGGTAAGGGGGAGCTGGTACTTAGAATAAGGAAACCTACCTCCAGAACCTTCACTCACAGAAGTTAGTCATAATCCTTTTATTTCATGACTTCCTCTCTCCTCAGATCTTAATTTTTATTTGCTTTTGATCACTTAAAATAATGTTCACAAAAGTACGTGTAGAGGAGCATGTAGAGAGTGTTGAAAGTGCTTGGGATCAAATCCTACCTCCACGTAGCAACCGCATGGCCGTGGACGCCACACTTGCAAGGCAAAGGTGGTCACAGCACAGATCTCACAGATTTAGTATAAAGAATAAGTGAGGGGCACCTGGGTGGCTCAGTCGGTTAATCGTCTGCCTTTGGCTCAGATCATAATCCCAAGATCCTGAGATCCAGTCCCAAATTGTGAGGCTCCCTGCTCAGCGCAGGGCTCTGCTTCTCCCCCTCTCTCTGCCCCTCCCTCCTGCTCAAGCTTGGGCACTCTCGCATCTCTCTGTACCGTGCTCTCTCTCAAATAAATAAAATAAAAGCCTAGGGGGAAAAAAAGGAATAAATAAGTTTTCAGTGTAAAGAACTCATAATAGTAAGTGCCATGCAAATAATTGGTTTTGGTGGTCGTGGTGTTAGATATGGTTAATTTTCTGAGCTTTCCAATAGACATAAAAATAGTACCTTCTTCCGAAGTTTATTGAGTATTAGATGAGTTAAAATAAGAGGCACTTAAAACAACGTCCTATACAAAGTAAATGCTGTTTGCTAAAAAGATATCGTCACCATTATTTGTTATTATTATTCTTACGTGCAGTGTATTTTCTGAGCCTCCCAACCCCGGAGAAAAATCTTTTCATTTCTTTCACTCATGAGTGAAACGTCAGATCAATAGAAGTAGTTGGGTCACTGGAAATTTGTGCCCGGATATTTTCCCTCTCCGTGGTACTCGGCCCAACCCTCCCCACCCCCCAACAAGCCCCCTGAGGCATGAGGCACACCCCCAGCCGTGCCTGGGGCTATGGAGATATCTTGAGACTGCTTAGTGACCAGCAGAAAGAACACCTCAGCGGAGTGAGGGGAGCCAGAAAGGTTACACGAAAAAAGAAATAAAGAAGTGAAAAGAGCAAGACTTCGGAGAACGCGATCTCCAAGCGGCTGTTAAAGGATTAGCTTGAAGAAGGCCGATGAGTCCATCAGCATCTGCAATACGGCGGATTTGGGAACAGCAGCAAGAATGCAGAGAAGTTTGCAAGGTTGTTGCCGGACTGTGGGGAAATTTCTCTCTGGTGACCTCAATTTTCCCCACAAAATAGGAAGTAGAGTCATTTGCCCACAATGAGGGGGGAGAAGTCAGGTCTGGGTTTTGAAAAAGAGAATAGAGGAAGTTGGAGTCACTGGTTGTGGAGAAGGGAGAGGTGATGGGCAATGCTGAGGGCCTAGATGACTCTGCTGGGGCTCCGCAGACGTGATGTGGTTGTGCGGTTTCCTTCCGCCGCGCTCAGAAACGCTGCTCCGGCCCAGGGAAGACAGCCCTGGAGGTGGGGGGGAGGGGGTGCAGACCGAAGCCCTGGAAAGAAACACAGAAGTTTGAGGACACGGACAAGACGGGACGAACTGATGGATCAGAACTGGATTAAGCCCCGGGGAAGAAGACAAAGGAGCTGGAAGGGAGGACGTGGGGTTGATTTCGGGATAAATGAGATTAAAAAGCAGCAGGGGTGGCAGCAGACTCCCGTGCCAGGTTGCCGGCCCGAGAGGAGTAAACAGTACAGATTTGACTCCACCTCCGTCTGAGCAGTTCTGCACTGTGACAACATCGGGTGCCCCCAGAGGAGTGAGAGGGAGCGTTGAAGAGCAATGAAAGTGAAGGTCCCTGGAGAGGAGGAATTCAACTGAGAATGCGGGCTCTCAGTTGGCGTCCAAGTTTTCTAGGGCTGCTGCCGCAACAAAACACTACAGATGGGGTAGCTTAAACAACAGAAATTCACTTCTTTGTAGATCTGGAGGCTACCAATCTGAGATCACGGTGTCGTCAGGGTTGATTTCTTCTGAGGCCTCTTTCCTTAACATAAACGTGGCTGGCTTCCTCCGGAGCTTTCCTATGGTCTTTCTTCTAGGCTCTACGTCCTCTTCTCTTCTTGAAAGGATACCAGTCATATTGGACTAGGGCGCAGCTCAATGATTTCATTTTACCTGAAATACTACTTAAAAACAGTGGTATTGGGGTGCCTAGGTGACTCAGTGGGTTAAAGCCTCTGCCTTCAGCTCAGGTCATGGTCCCATGGTCCTGGGATCCAGCCCCACGTTGGGAATCTGCTCAGCAGGGAGCCTGCTTCCTCCTCTCTCTATCTGCCTACCTGTGATCTCTATCTGTCAAATAAATAAATAAAATCTTAAAAAAAAAAAAAAAGTGGTATTCTGAGATTCCAGGGGTTTGGACTTCAACCTAAGAATTTGGGGAGGAGGGCTTCTGGATGGCTCAGTCGTTGAGCGTCTTCCTTTGGCTCAGGTCGTGATCCCAGGGTCCTGGGATGAAGCCCCATATCAGGCTCTCAGCTTGACGGGAGACCTGCTTCTCCCTCTCCCACTCTCCCTGCTTTTGTTCCTGCTCTCACTGTACCTCTCTCTGTCAAATAAATAAATAAAATCTTTGGGGAAAAAAAATGGGAGGAGGACACAATTCAACCCAGGACTGGGACTGAGAATGATGGCAGAGAGTAACACAGAGACAAAGAGCATGAATGCCGTACTGATATCTTTAGCGACTGAGGGACTGACTAATTATTAGCTTTCCGCTCTTCCACGGAGGCCACATCTTCTTGCATGCTACTTAGGATTCCAAACCATGTTGTTCTTGCAGTATTTTTTTCATAGACGCATAGCCCATATTAGTTTTTGTTTCTACCAAAAGACAGAGTGTGTGGCTTGCAAAATCCTATCTTAGCCGTCAGCGTGATCCCTTATTGCCTAGGTAGCTCTGGCTGATGGCAGAGCCCAGGCCATGGCCCATATCTGACAGATCCTACCCTGTGTAAGATGGAAGGTGAACCCACTCTCATCCCATGGCTAGATTCTCTGATACACTGAATGACATACAGATAAATCTACAACACACACACCACTAGAACTGTTAGAACTTTCTTATCTTCTGCTCTTCTTTGTCAAAATAAAAATAGCTACCTTTTATTGAAAACAGCATCGTACCAGGCCCTGTGGATTGAGCTTTCTATTTATTATCCCATTTAACATTTACAGCAATCCCAGATGAGGAAATTGAGAAAGGAGACATTAAATAACATACCCAGAGGCACCCAACTGGTAAGGGGCAAGTCTGTCTGGCTCTTAAGTACTATACTCAACAACAATGCTTTATTTGTGGGGACCAAATGTTCCCAGATGCAATGACATACCACAATCTCATTTCCTATGAGATGTTTATGAATAGCGAGAATGAAGGAAAACAGAATGTCTCAAAATGTATGTATTTCCTATGCCATCCTTGCCCCCCGGGGGTCAATTTTTCCAGGGTCAATGGATAAATACAGGGCTTTTTACCTCCTTTCAGCTTAACTGACCTATTCTATTTCAGAAGGCAAAAATTGGTTAGGTCACAAATTGTCTTGCTCAATCTACTTTTATTTGGCTTGTGGTAATGGGTAAATTGTTCACAGGTTTTAGCAATAGATTATCTGTCAGTTTTAGTTTTTAACATCAGGTAATGTGAGATTTTTGTCCTTTGTCAATGTTTCATGGACATTGTAGTGTGAGATCTGGAGAAACTGAATCAGGGACTAGTATTTGAGTGCTGTTTTATCGTAGAATTTTTATTGCCTGTTGTGGGGGGAGGGGTTGCTGTGTAGCCTCTTTGTTTCTTAACTTCTACCATCTTGGAAAATCACTGGAATCATTGATAATTTGGTGTTTGAGATGCTGAGCTAATGCTGGGAGAGACATATATGTTAAATCATAATGAGAATTTGCCTTCTCATTAATTAAGTAGGTTTTCATCTTTGTAGATACCTTGGGATTTAGAGATTGGGAATAGAAAGATCTAAGCAGAATACAGAGAGTAACTTCTCCATACCAAAATTTGCCTTTGCAACACTCACTCTGTTGGACTTGGGTTCAGACTAATAATCAAACCCATGAGACACAAAGGACTTCATCCATGTCCAAATTTACTTTGTTTTAAGAAAGAGTCAAAACAAGTTAGAACACAGTATACGAATAACAAGTAAACAAATACAAGAAACATTTCATACAATAGAGGGCTCATAATTCCCAGCCACAGCCCCCAATGTCCCAGTGCATGACAACAAATGATGTTGAATGGACACAGCTCCTTTCAATTCAAGGAAGCCATCAGCTCTGGGGTTCCTTTAGCTTTTATACCCACTCCTGTAGTCCCCTCAGGGCTTCAGGATTCACGTCCATTCTCTCAACCATGAAGTGCACATACTTGGTTTGGGCATGTTATGGGATTCTCGTTTATTTTGGATCTGGCATAGGGAAACTCCTATCCCCTGAGTTGTATTGCAGGAAAGATAAGACCAAGGTCAAATGCTCAGGCACCCTGAGGCTAATGAGCCAGAACCCTATATGAACCTTTCCTTGAGCCTGCAAAGCCAGTTCCAAAAACAAACTTCCATTACTTAAAAGTTCACTTACTTTATAGGAAACAGTTTTCATTTTTCAAGAGACAGATGCACCTTTTAAAAAATAGGGGAAGAAAAGAATTTCAATTCCTGAAATTCCTTTTTCTTTAAAAAAAAAAAAAGAGTATATATATATATATATATATATATATATATATATATGCTCACTAATCCAAAACAAGTTTCACTCTGGTGTTCTAACAAGCAAACATCCAGAAACGTAGTAATTGAAATAAAGTTTGGGGGAATCTAATTGATCAAAAAACCCTCTCAAGAAGCTCCTCAAAAAATTAAAAAGACATTTATCACATGATCTAGCAATTCCACTTCTGGGTATTTATCCAAAGAAAACAAAACAATTCAAAAGGATATATGCACCCCTCTTGTCCATTGCAGCATTATTTACAATAGCCCAGATATGGAAGCAACCAAAGTGTCCATTGATAGATAAGTGGATAAAGATGTGGTATGTATGTGTGTGTATTATATGTGTGTGTGTATACACATATATGTATATGTTGTGTACATATATATGTATAACGAAATATTATTCAGCCATTAAAAAATGAAGTCTTGCAATTTGTGGCAACAAGGATGGACTTAGAGGATATTATGCCGGATGAAATAAGTCAGACAGAGAGACAAATGCCATATGATATCACTTATATGTGAAATGTAAAAAACAAAATAAATTAACAAACAAAACAAAACAGACTCCTAGATACAAGAAACAAACTATTGGTTACAAGAGGGAGGCCAGATATTGGGGAATGGGACAAAATAGGTGAAGGGGATTAGGAGGTACAAACTTCCAGTTAAAAAATAAATAAGTCATGGGGATGTAACGTACAGCATAGGAAATACAGTTAATAATATTGTAATAATTTTTGGATATGACAGATGGTAACTAGATGTATATGGGATTGTGGGGATCATGTCATCCTGTATAAAAATATCAAATCACTCAGATGTACACCTGAAACTAACAGGATATTGTATGTCAATTATACTTCAATTAAAGATTTGATTGATTGATTGATTGATTTGAGGTCGGGAAGGGGCAGAGGGGGAGGGAGACAGAGTCTCCAGCAGACTCTACATTGAGTACACAGCCTACTGCAGGGCTTGATCCCAGGACCCTGACATCTGCATGACTTGAGCAGAAACCAAGAATTGGAATCTCAACTGACTGGGGCCCCACCCAGGCACCCCAATTACAGTTCAATTAAAAAAAAAAAACTCTATCAAAAATCAGACACATAGCCTTATTGACAACTCCTTTCTGCTGTTGTGCTGATCTTATACAAAGGAAAATATTGCCCATGATGTTCATGATAGTTACTTTTATTTCCATATGCATGAACTGTATGTAGCCATGTGAGAAGAACTTATATTTTTTAATCTATAAAGCATAAAATAACTTTCTTTTACATCCTTTTGTCCTCAACCATCTGTTACCGTTATGTATCCTAAAAAACATAATATTTAAAAATTTTACATAATATAAGTAAAATAAATAAATAAATATACGTAGTGTATGTATATGTGCGTATTTACTAAATTTTTCAAAAATTCCTGGGGAAAACTTTATTATGCCTTTAAAATCCTTATTATTTTCACACATTTCATGGCTAAATAAAACTGTTTTAATTTAAGCTAAGAAAACTAATTGGTATCAGATACTAAAAGTTCTTGTAAATTGTTGGAAGTGTTAGTTCTGGGAATAACATTTTTATATTTTTCGTATTGATTTGCCTTTGAGACAAACTGCAACAAGAAAGCAGGTGATAAGCCTTTGTTAATGCCTCTGGGAGAAAATGCTGTAGCTACAGACTACTGTTGATAAACAGATTTTGAATTAATTAGTTCTACATAATTATGTGAGCCATCAAGTCTCTAAAATCAAATACAATTTGTCTTGTATTGCTTTATATATAAAGAAGAAAAAAATTTTGTTTCATACCTTACCTCTTTTAGAGTATAGCTT
This sequence comes from Mustela lutreola, assembly GCF_030435805.1. Classification (NCBI taxonomy): domain Eukaryota; kingdom Metazoa; phylum Chordata; class Mammalia; order Carnivora; family Mustelidae; genus Mustela; species Mustela lutreola. The sequence continues at coordinate 153,413,897 of NC_081292.1, read as the reverse complement.
TAATTTTTTAAAAGCAATGATCAAAATTTTTAAATGGCATATGTTCAAGGCATACTAAATATGTATCAGATTCACAAAATGGGATAAGAAGAGATTCATTTTGTATAAATTGTTACAGTAGTGACAGAATTGAGGATCAGCGCATGCTACTATCCCTGCCTCATACCTAGTGGAAATTATATTTTGTTAACAGAAAATGCTGAAGCGAACATCCCAAGAGAAGTAGCCTGGCAATAAAAAAACTAAGCTTTCAGTAACATATTTTTAAGAAATTTTTCCACACAGCTCAATAGCAACAAAAAAAATGTTTTTAAAAAAAAGCAGAGGAAAATGCTTTAAAAAGTAATAAGCAGGAAAAAAACCCTCAAATATTTCTGACAGATATAAAAGAAGCCTCAATAAATGGAGAGGAAATGACATAAGAATATTTAAGGAGATTTAATATTGTACAGATGCTAATTATTAGTCAATACATAAGCATAAAACAATGTCATCGAAGTTTAATTAGATTTTTGGAAATTAAGCCAATTTTTATTTAATTGTTTATTTATAAATATTTTATACATTCATTTGACAGAGATACAGAGCGCAGGCCAGAGGAGCAAGAGAGGGAGAAGCAGGCTCCCTCCCATTTGAGCCGGGAGCTGACTCAGAGCTCAATTTCAGGACTTGGGATCATGACCTGAGCCGAAGATAGACGCTTAGCCCACTGAGCCACCCAGGTTTGGCCAGTTTTTAAAGAAATGATCTAGAGGAAAAACACGAGGATAAGAGATATATTTAAAGGAAGATTTGTCTTAGGTAATTCACTCTACTAGAAACGGACATATATTATAAACCATAACAATTTTTTAAATGTGATATGGACTAATGTAAGAATAGGTAGAGAAGGGGCACCTGGGTGGCTCAGTCAGTTGATCATCTGCCTTCAGCTTGGGTCATGACCCTAGGGTCCTGAGACCAAACCCCACATTAAACTCCCTGCTCAGTGTGGAGCCTGCTTCTCCCTCTCCCCCTGCCCCTCTCCCTGTTTGTACTCTCTCCTGCTCTCTCTCTCCCTCTCAAGCAAATAAGCAAAATCTTTTTTTTTTTTTAAGATTTTATTTATTTATTTGATAGAGAGAGATTACAAGTAGGCAGAGAGAGAGAGGAGGAAGCAGGCTCCCTGCTGAGCAGCAAGCCCGATGCGGGACTCGATCCCAGGACCCTGAGATCATGACCTGAGCCGAAGGCAGCGGCTTAACCCACTGACCCACCCAGGCACCCAACAAAATCTTTTTTAAAAAAAGGAGAAATCAGAGAAACAGAAGAGATGGCCCAAAGACAGACCAGTATAAGTTAAATTTTACCCTAAGGACATAATCCAAGCTTTGATCCCAGGTTTGACAAATAAATAACTGCATGGAGAAATGTTCATGAAAAAATATAAAGTGAGAAACACATGATTCAAGGTTATGTACATACATTTATACATGTTTTATATGTGTGTGTAAATAAGATAATAGATTCATTTATATTATGTATATTCATTTTTTAAAAGATTTAAAGGAAATAAATCAAAGTATTAAAATTAGTTATCTGTGTATACTAGATTTATATGTGACTTTTTATTTTCTTTTTTACATTTGTTTATACTTCCTAATTTTCCTGTAATTGTTGGCATCTAAGAGACTTTATATCTACCTCTATCTCAGTAAAAGAATTGGATACATAAAATATTTTAAAAGCTGGTTTATTTTATTTCAATAGGTAAATTATGGGTTATTCAACTCTGTTGATACTGACTTCAGCCACTTAAAATGCAAAGTCTGATTTCTCTGTTGTTTCCGATTCCAGAAAATCAAGTGTCATATTTTCCTTTGGTCACTGCATGAACCACCTAACAACCCAATAAAGACATATAAATAATAAATATGTCAATGTAAGGAGATATTAATTTGCTGTTCCAAATCTGTTACACAATTATAGTAAGTCCAGTTTTACACTTCTCAGGAGAAAAAAGCCCATTTTTTTATACCAGGATAATAATTCTCAGTAGAACAAGGCCTACTTACAATTTGTCTTTGAATCACTTTTATATATATTTGTCTGTAAATAAGAGAGATCACTAACTCAAAATTAATTGAACAATGAGGAGATTTATGACCCCATGGAAGTGTGGACCTTGGGCGGGCTCGAAGTGGTCTGATTAGTGGCTCAGTTATGTCAAAAGTGTTCATGCCCATTCCACTTCCCCACTCAGCCATTGTCACCACCTCAGTTTCCAGGCTGGTTCATGGCTGTTCATGGGAACCAGAGGGCTGCAGTGGCTTTAGTCATAAAAACGTCAAGAGGAGTAACATGGGCCACCTCTTCCTATGCCTCTTTATTAGACACCTTTCACAGAAGCCCTTGTCAGACCTTGTCAGACCACTCAAACCTTGTTGGCCAGAATGGAATCATGTGGCCAGTATGAACCCAATGCAAGAGGAAGGAGATTAACATAGTTATCATAGACAGTATGGCCGGGGTAAGCTTCCCCCTGACATCCTTGGAAGACAGATATGTAAATACAATCTAGGTTCTTCTGTGGAAAAGGAAGATTGGCGGGGGCCCGGGGGGATGAGGGTGGGGTGTGTAGCATGAATGTTGGTTAGGCAATCCTTCATTGCTGAAAATGGCATGAGAAGAGGGAGGATTCCTTTTTAACTAAAGATAGTTACTAAAGACACTGTGATAGATGCTGAAGTTATAACAGTGGACAGGACCTTCCCTCTCTCCTCTAGGAACTTGCAGTTTTAACAGAGAAGACACAGAAGTGAAGAGACAACTACATCATGGAGCCCAGGAAGCTACTTGGGTGGGACACTTAATCAGCCTTGAGTACCAAAGAAGGCAACATCCAAGCTAGGTCCTGAAATTTGAGAAGGAGGCAGTCCGTGGCAATCAAGAGGTTGGCATATCTGGGGAGCCAAGAAGTGTAAAGGCTAAAGATGTAAACAGAATAGAGATCATGTAGGGCCTTGAAGGCCATGCTAAGAAGCTTACATTTGATCCTGAAGAAATTAGGAATCCAGTAAAGAGTTATAATCAAGAAATAATATAATCCAGTTTCCTTTTTAGAGCAATTAGTCCATCTGCAGAGTAGAGAATGGATTGGGAAGGGTCAAGCCTAGATTTAGAGATCATTTAGATGTTTTTGCAGTTATCCAGCCCAGAAATCTGGAAATTAGAGGGTGATTTGAGTTTATGGTCTAGGCAACTAAATGAATGCTGGTACTATTGACAGAAATAGGGAACCCAAGGGGGTAAAACAAGTGTGGGGAGAGATTATGAGTTTATTTTCAGTCATTATGAGTTTGAACTGCTTATGGGATATCTAAGTAGAAATGTACAGTAGATAGTCCTATTTGGTTAGACGTCCTTTGACTGTAAACAACATTATTGAATTGCTATTAAATATCCCCAATGAAAAAATCTCATCAAATACTGCTAGTAATTGCCAAATTATCCAGGCATTTTCTTTTATTTCTAGCTCTGACATGATTTGAGTGATATGATGAGAAAAGTCATAGCAAATGTTTTGCATGCTGACAATTTAAACTAATAGATATTTTTAGATGTTGTGTAAGAAAAGAGCTCTGGGCTAAAAATGATGCTGACATTTAAAGGCTCTCTGTAAACTTCAGAAATGTGTAGCCTTAGACACCAGGGCTAGTAGCTTAGAAATAATGCTTAGCATCTAAACTTAATGCTTTTTCAACTTTGCTTTCTGTCTTAGGTTCAGATGTTCCTACCCCTACGCACTTTTAAAATGTTCACTCTTCCACACTGGGCCCAGACAGCCTCACTTATTTTGGGCTTAGAGTATTCCTGTCAGGCCTGTCTTTTATAACAAGGCCTCTTGTCCCTCTTCCCAAGTGTCTCTGGAGGGCAGGAAGTCTAGGTCTTATTCCCCAGAAACAAATGGTCTTCTGTCTAAAAAACATGGATATAAATCCTTTTTAAGATTCATCCAAATTCTATTTTCAGTAATATATTTGTTTTGTATAATCTTGCATAATGCATGTTATATAGGTTCCTGGTAGAAATTTGGAAAATACGGAAATGTATTAAAAAAAAAGTAAAACTGAATCATAATGATATCACCCAGAGATAACAATGGTTAACATTTTGCTCTTTATCATCTTTTTTGTGTCTGTGTAAGATATAGATGTCTTGTTTTCTTAAAAATCAGGATTATATACTGCAAAATATTTTGGAAGCCTGATTTTTATTTACCATTTATCATGATCATCTTGCCATATCTTTAAGAATACTTCAAGAGCATGATTTTTTTAATGGCTGACTTTTATTGCATCATATTATATAATGAAAAATTGTATTTTACCAAGCAATCCTGTTTCTGTGGACAGGTAATTTCCTTTTTTTTTTTTTTCTATAATATAAATAAATGTTGGGTGAATATCCATGACTATAAGTCTTTGTGACTTTGATTACAAAATCCTCAAAAGTTGAATTACTGGGTCAAAGGAGGTGACCCTTTTAAAAGTTTTGGTGCGTATTGCCAAATGCTTATTATCATGAAGTCTATACAAATCTATACTCTCACCACTAATTTACATACCATCTAGTTCAGAGTAAATGACTTGTGGTTTACTTCTCTAATAAATACCATTAGAACACGACTTCTTTAATGTTTTCATACTTCCTAATCCACTTTCTTGTACTCTGAGGTTGACAAATGAGGTTCTTCATTTCATTCTGAAGGTACAACCACCTGGGAAGAAGAAAGAGCCATAAATTTGGGGCTGAAGAGACAGGCTCTAGTCTAAGCTCTTTTACCAACTAAACTCAGTGTCGAGTCTGGCAATCTAACTTCCTCCAGCCTTGGTTTTCTCTGTCCTAATGACAAGACTGTACTAAAGACTAAAGTTTTAGTCTTCTCCATAGTTCCTTTCACTAAGGAGAATAATAACAACATATTTTTTATAGGTAAAACAAGACTTTTGCAAACAGTCTAATGGTGTCAGTAAATATTGTTATAGAATCTGTTCTAAGAACATGACATGATAGTCTTCTTTAAGTAAATTTTTCTTTCTTTGACAAACTAGTACCCTTCCTCTGCAAACAGATTCTGAAGCTTAGACAGGGCCAAACTTAGAAGTAATGGTCTGGTCAGCCACCTTGGGGATATGGATAGACCCCAAAATCTCCACCCCAACCTCATTTATTCCACCTAATATTAGCCTTACTCCTTACATCTGCCACTAATGTAAATAATCCTAGGAGGGAATTCATAATCACAGCCTTGAGGAGGCTGGGCCTCTACTGGCAGTAAGAGTCCTAAGGCCATTTAAACTAGCCTGGAATGAGGGAAAATGATATAAAACCATAACAAAATCCCTTAAAAATTATCACACAACAATGTCTATAAACATTAAAGAGGATTTGATAGTACAACCAAAAGTACCTTAACTTTACTTCTTCCCCTTTGTGTCACCATTACCTAGGGGCAACCAGAAGTGTTTTCCGGCCATTTCTCTTCTTTCCAGATTTTCCAAGCTTTTAGTTCATCCATATCTAAATCCTAAGAGGCATTGTATCTGTTGAACAAAATAGCTCAGCTATGCTTGGTTGACAGATTTTTAGCAAGATATTATTTATCTAGAAAAGGAGAAGCAAAGTATTAACAACCCCCCCCCCAAAAAAAACCCCAAATGATTCAGAAGTACCAAATTATAGATAATAGGGTACTATGGCTATCTTCGGCCTCAAAAAACCTCTGATTTGCCCACAACTTATTCATAATAAGCAAACAGATATGCAATCACCAAGTGTCTTATAATGGCTAAGAGCGAACATAGGATTACAGCAAGAGTTTGGGGTAAAGGGCAGCAAAGTTCATCATGCTGAGGCTGCCCAGAATGGATCTTAAAGGGAACCTGACCCCAGTTGTTAAATATGTCTCAGATGTGCATTGCTCAATCTTAAACCTTGATAGCCATCGAACCCTGAAATACTAGTGCAAAATTAAATGTGATTTTTTTTTTTTTACCTTCTCAGAGAAGATGAATTTCAATATTTTTACCTAAACAGACTCAATGAAGGTTATAGGCAGTGGTTCTCACTTAAATATAAAATACACACATTATACATATATTCATGCATATATTTAATTAATACAAACTTTATCTAATACTTCATGAGGCTGACCAGCCCCTTTTAGAGAGGTAAAAGATAGAGCAGAAGGCAGGAAGTATTTTTTAGGATAAAGAATAATAAACAGGAAGAGGAAAATGTAAAACTCTCAGATTGGCTGGGGGCAGTCAACCTCGTTTGGAATGAGAAGGTCCAGGATTGGCTTGGCATTGGGGAACTAGCTGACTGGATATTCTGTTTCTGGCCAAGCAACTCATTTACAGGGACTTGAAAGTTATCTATCTTTTATTTTCCTCACAAAGCACCCTGGGCAAAAGCTGCTCCATCTCGGGCCTAGAAAAGTATTTCCAAAACCCCTAACCAATTAAATCAGCATTTTTGAAAGTATGACGGAAATATCGGTATTTTTGTTGGGCTCCCCAGCTGAATCCAGTATGTACCCAAGGCTAAGACCTCCAATACAAGATTTGTCTCAGGGAATTATTATATACATTTGGGATTACTGTGCTTATTTGAGTAATAGAGAGCCAGAAATTATGGGTACAATCAATGAAATAAATTTCCCACAGCCTGCCCACACCGGAGACCCAACTATTTTAGACTTTTCTTTGTGGGATACCAGCTGCGGTGTTTGTCATATCCCAACCTGAATCCTCACTTCCCTACTTGGGGGGTCTGATGTTACCCCCAGGAATTCTAACACACCTCATAATGTCTCTTGTTTTTTGTTTGTTTGTTTGTTTGTTTGTTTTTCTCAGCCTACTCTAAAACCACTTAGCGCAGAAGTCCTGAAAGGGCCTAGAATTACCTCTCCCCCTAAGATGCTAAATCAGTTAAGATGTATGGCTGTAAATTAATGTGAATCCTCTGGGCTCTGTTATTTCTGTGAAGGGTTTTGAAAAGCCTAGCACATGGCAGCTTCAAGGGCTGGTTGGCCAAGAGAGGAGGGTAAGGGAGGATCTCTGGACCCTCCTGAACATCACATCCTGTCCTCCCTCTATTCTTTGACAAGGACAATTCACATTTTCTCTCTGTCTTATATATCTTATCTAGGGTACCATAAGAACGCAGCTTCAAAGTGCTAGAATGATTCCGTTGGCAAAAAGATAAGCATCTGCTCAACCTCTTCACTTGGCCTAGCGCTATGCTTTCTCCTTGAGTGTCACAGGAACCCCCCCCCCCAAAATTATATATTTGAATTATCCTGTTAGGATTTTTCTCATGGCCAATTTATAAATATTATATATTTATAGTTATGAATATTATATATATTCACCACGATTTCTGAACAACTGGCCTTTCCTACTAAAGACCAGAATTTTTCAGTATTGTAGTTGTTGTTTTAACTTAGAATGACAGCATTTTCACCTACACATTTATGAAGTAGGTAAATGTCGTTTGTGTCTTGCAATTGTGATGAGCATGTTGAAGACAGTGAATGTCAAGCCAAATTTCAGACACAAGACTAGAAAAAGTAACCATATATAGCCACCCCTTTCCTACTGAGTTATGACAAAGCAGGTAGTTAAAAATCATGTGTAGTCTTGTCTCTTAACTCAGACAATAGGAATCTCACTAGCTAAAATCTGTTTCGCTTAAAAAACAACTTCAGCTTCCTTGGAGAGTCACTGAACCCAGATTTGTAGTTCAAACACAGCAGCTCTTAATTGTAGCGTTTTCATGTTTCCCGGCTTTGTCGGAAGGCTGAGGCTGCTGCCATCAGGTCTCCTCATTTCATTTTTTCATCTTACACATTGTGCGTACTCTGAATCATCTGGCAACACAAAACCCAGTTATTCCAGTTCCTTGTGACTTCGCTATTATGCCTACGTGTTCAATTCTGTGATCTCTGGGACTGCATTGTGCTTCCATGATTACGACTCAACAAAATTACAGCTCCGTTCAGACCTCCACAACACGGAAAGCGGTTCGTGGAGGTTCGCTGGGTTTGTTTACAAGTAAGGATGCCATATGCTCCTCTAAGGAAAAAAAAAAAAAAAGTATGCTAATTACCAAGGAAGAAATGAGATAAGAAAACATGGAATTGCTGCAGACCTACTAAGTAAACAAGCAAGGTGCTTTCTGTGCAATGGGAATAAACGTGGTGAATCCGTCCCCTTGTATTTTCTTGGACTCTATCCGGAAAAGATTAAAGAGCAAGAAAAAGCCACCTTCCAGCAGTGGCTAAGCATGCAGATTAACATAATTCATATTTTAACTCCAAAATGCCTCACATCTGTGTTTTGGTAAATGTAAAATAAGATACAGACTCAAAAGGTCTGTCCCAGAACCGCCTGAACTGAGCAGTTAAAACTCACCAAATAAAAGTACGCTTCTCTGCTTTGCTTTGTGCTGCTTGAACTTGCTGCTCTTCTCTGAGGTTTTATTTTCACACTAGAACTTGTTGCTGCGGAAAAATGCTAAGTTCAGTCAATCATTTGGCTTCAAAATAACTGCTGGTGTTTGAATGCAATTCTACACGGTTTTTTTCTTTTCCTCCAACTGGTTTGTGATTACAGATAAAGCTTTGTTTAAGGGGGGAAAAAAAGAAACCACACAGCTTTTTTTCCCAACAATACATTAGCAGGAAATTCTGGCACAGAGAGCTATGCCTCAGAGCAGAGTTTTCCTACCAAGGCACCTTCCTCCATGCACTATCCAAGTAAAAGCTACCCAAGTCTCTCTTCAAACGCAGAGGCCCACACAGAGCTTCCTCCAGACGAAAACCCAGGCAACGTGATAACCATGCATAACCATTTATGACTAATTTGTAACAAAGAACCATTTACACCTTGGTATCCCCACCAGTTAGGATTTGTACTGACAGTTGGTAACAAGGGACAGCCCTCAGCAACTTTGTTAAGTAGGCAAATAGGCAAGTAGGCTTTGTCCATTTTGCGGGCAGAACTAAAATAAGAAAAACATAGACAAGCCTTTAATAAATGACCTTTAATGGGGCAAAAACTTCTGAGGGCTAACTCCACTTCTGGTCATTTTAGCCTAGTATTACTGGAATTCCAAAGGGACAAACAGTTAACTTTTAGCCATTGGGCTTCCTAGAAGACACAAAACTCCCTATCTCCTTAGCTCTCAATATGTTACCCAACAAGGAGTCAGGAAGGTGTCCAACCTTGTAACCACATAGATCCAAGTTCAAGTTGCATAGCACCCTTGCTGGATAAGTCTCAGCCTCACTGTCCTCATCTTCAAAATGGAGATGATAATTTTGCAGCAGCATCACAAATATTTGGGGGATATTTTCTCACCACTTATTTGCCTCTGCCCAGCAGGAGGATATAACACCCATCATACTCTCTCCAATAAGAGATCGAGTGTTATAAGGAACAAATACTTTCTTTGTGTTGGCAAACTCAACAATGCCATATGGGGTCTCCTGCAAGGAAACTTTCAGTAGGCTCAGTGACAAAATTAGAAATAAACCACAGAAGTAGGTAACTATGGCACAGCGAGACTTGGCTTTATATGGGGAAGAGTGGAGCCATAACTCTTTTCTTGAGGTCATCCTTCAATGCCATCATAAATTGGGGCAAAGAACCTAAGCTGTAGGCTACTTTGACTGGGGTCTTCTCTCTGCCAAGACTGCTGAGACCACCAAACTTCAGGCACACTTCTGTTTGCTGGTTGTATAATAATACAATGTAAAAGTTACCTTAGGCAAGTCCAAGTCAACATTCTTGACAGTTCCCAAACCTGGCTGAATTTTGTGGTCAAGGGTCACTCTTCATGAAACCCTCTGTCCCATTAACCAATTATAACTTTATAATCATTCCTTATACAGATGAAAAATGTGGTAGAAACCCAGAAGTTGAAAGAGACTTGATACTCAATGGACTGTAAGTTCTTTAAGGTCAGGGACCATGAGCTATTTACCATTGTATTCCCTGTGCACACCGCAGTGCCTGGCACATACTAGATGTTCAATAATATTTTTTAGTGAACTAATAATTGAATGAACAAACTATCATGACTTTCTCTCTTCTAAACTCAGGTAGGGTGTATACCAGTAGCATTGAAACTAGGTTAAAGAGAAGACATTGGACATCCTTGGTTTCACATTTGTTTTTATCAGTTTGGATACTTTATGCCTCCATGATGTCAAGTTTTTTGTTACATGAAATGCATATGTACCTATGGCCCAAGAATTCCACTCCTAAGTATTTACCCAAGATAAATGAAAATATATGTCCATAAAAGAAGTTGTAACAAGAATTTCATAGCAGTTTTTGTGCAAGAATGTTCATAGTAACTTTATTTAAAATAGCTAGAAACTCAAAACAAGACAAATGTTCATCAACAGGTGTGAATGGATGAACATATGGTTGTATGTTCATACAAAGAAATACTACTCAGCAATCAAAAGGAACACACCTGCTATATGCAATATGATATCTTGAATTTCATCTAGATGAGATAATACAGTGTATATTCTCACTTCCTTTGCTCAACATGATGATTTCAAGATCTCTCCAGAGATTGCTCAAGTTAGTTGCAACAGTTCACATCACAATAGCTGATTGTGTGCATCTCTTCCCAACCCCATGTTTAGTAATGTCACATTGCTAGCTTGAAATTGCCTGTGGTGAGAGTATACAATGGAAATTGACAAATGCTACACAAACCCGGGATTTCTTTTTGAGCACCAACAAAATTAATATTTTATTTCAATATTTATTTATTAACACTTTTATTTCAATTTTTCAAATTAAAATAGATGCAGAAGTCCTCAAATCGTTCTACTAGCTCATCCTTGGATGTTTGCACATTCAAGTCATCACTAAAAATACAATGCCTCATTTAGGATCCAGTGAATACTCCTTAGGTACCTTTTACCTACTGGACTGGTAATCCGCACAAACTCTCAGCTCAGCCAAGCTGCCCATCTAGGACGAGTGGCTGGTTTGATACCACCAGGCTCTTAAAGACGCAAATGCTTCAGACACTGGCTCCTACTTGTGTGAGTCAATCCCTTTAGAAGCAGCTTTTGTCTTACGTCCTTGGGACCAGCACTGGACACTTCTTGGTGATGAAAGAGAAGAGAACAGTCCCACCCTCCTCTCCTACTACTTAGCCTTATCTGCTTTCACTTTGATAGTTTCTTACCTTGGTCCTCAAATCCTTGATTCCATAACCTCAACCTGGACCCAATGGGATCTCTATAGAGAGCTCTGACTTGGCTCACACCAGGCATTCATCTGTAGAAAGACCTTTTTTGTCCCCATCAAATAATTCATACAATAGATGATATAATAAGCCAGAGTACAACTTCCTGTACTTACACTCTGAATAATAATAAAAACTTCCATTTGTATGATTCCTAAGGCATTGTCATTATTAATGATTGGTAGTTAAATACACTTTGCAGCTTATAGAATGCTTTCGTGTATCATCTCTTTTAGCCCTCATAGCAACTCAGAGAAACAAGGATTAATATTATAATTCTCCCTTAACAGATGAGAAAGCTGAGACTGAAAAGAGGTTAGGTCTCATAATCCTTCAACTAGAAGGAGAAAGACCTACAGGGCGAGGTGCTCAAACCAAATCCTTCTGTTTATCATGTAGCTGACCTTGAAGAATGCAAAGTGGCTTCAACTTTGTAAAGAGCATTTGGTGACTTAATTCTTACGAATATGTGTCATGACTTCAACCTTGTGACCCTGAAGTATCTTCAAACCTTCAGGACATAGGAATAATTAAATCGATCTAATGAAAGGTAATATTCATTTCTATGACAGTTCCTAAACTTTATTGTTTTTTAGGATTCCGTTTATTTATTTATTTAAGAGAAAGAGCACGAGCCAGGGGGCAGGGGGATAGGGGAGATGGATAGAGGGAGTGGGAGAGACAGACTCCCCCCTAAGCAGGGAGCCCCATGCAGGACTTGATCCCAAGACCCTGAGATCATGACCTGAACTAAAAGGCAGACACTTAACCAAGTGAGCCACCCAGGCACTCCAACGATTCCTAAAATTGATTAAAATGGAATTGAAAGGGGCATTCCTTGTTAATTCAATAATTTTTATTATAAGATAATGTACCTTGATCATTATAAATTCCATCTTATAGAACACCCCTCCCTTCAGTTTTTTTTATGTGTGTAATTCCAGAAAGAGTATATTTGTATAAACAAACATATATGTAAAAAGGCTGTGCTGTATCATTGGCCTGGCCTGCCTAAATACACATGCTGGGCTTTTCCTTCCTTACTTCCAGTGTTCCCTGAATCCCAAAGACCTTAAACTACAATTCTAGGAGGGAGGAAACCACATGGGACAAGAAGATGGAGCTGGACAAAGTATCAAGTTACAGCTGGGGGTCACATCTGTTGAATAATGCAGAAGCCATGTGCAGGCAACTTTCTGTGCAAGACACTCACCAGAGCGATAATACAGAAACAGCCGAACAGTCTCTCAGCACAGGCTATTGGTGGTGTTCTCTGGATGGTGACAGATGGTCTGCACTGGCTGAGCTCCCATGGGAGTCCCTGCTGCTTGCGACTGGCAGTATTCAGCTGTCGGAAGATGGTGACTCTGCTATTCTCCATATGATTCCCACAAGTCCAGCAGCCCCACCCTGGGTCCCACCAATCTGTTTCAAAGACTCTTCCACCCTATTCTAATCCCATTTCAACCATCCCAGGTGACTTTCAGCGACTCGTATCTATCGCCTACTTTTCTATTGGGTTATTCATATTTTTCTTATTGATTTGTAAGTGTTCTTTGTATATTGAAGGATCAGTTCTTTATTTGCCACATTTGCTGGTTATGTTTTTCCAATATTTACCTCTTAAGTTTATTAATAGTATGCATTTTTTCTATCCAAAAGTCTTAAATTTTTACTAGTCAAGTGTATAAATGTTTTCCTTTACAATTTCTAGATTTTGTGTCATACTGAGAAAAGCCCTCTCGGTTCCAAGATTCTTTTAAATGCCCATGTTTTTGTCAGTGTTCTTACAATTTTATTTTTTACATTGAATATTTTATTTGTCTGTAGTTTATTTCAGCTATGGAGTAAGGGATGCAACTTCATATTTTTCAGATGGCTAGTCAGAGCCCCAACATTTTTGCTGAAAATAGGTATTTGCTCCTCTAACTTGAAATGCCAACATACTAAATTCTCAATACATCTGGGTTCACTTTTGCACTCCCATTTCTATTCCATCAGTCTGTCTAGTTTCAAAGTTCTTAAACTGTTATAGCCTTATAATATATATTTTTTGGTGAGTTGTTCCCTGCTCCTGACTCTACCTCCCATTATTACTCCTTTGCTTTACAATTTTCTTGGTTCCTTCCATATCCCTACTCCAAGAAAAACTTCAATATCATTTTGCATGATGTCTGACCTCAGGAATGCAGCGGGAAATGGAAAATGAGGGGCTAGTACCTGATAGTGAGGTCATACAGACTATAGACCCTGACCATGGACTCTAATTAGTTTTCTTTATTTTTATAGTTTCTGTAGAACAGCAGGGCTGTCACTCAAAACTGAACCTGGCCAGTTATTTACTGGCCTGTCCAAGCATGTGATATAATTACTCCTCCAATGGCTAGCAAGCAAGACCGTTTATTGAGATCAGCTCTTAGCTAAACTATATATAGGCAGTGGGGATATCTGGGTATATTGTCACTACAATGCTGGTGGGTGGCACAACTGGATGAAGGAAGGAACAGGTAATGATAATTACATTTGCCATTCAAAAACATAGGGCTAACTACATCTTAATTACATCCAATGCAAGAAACCAAGATCATTGCCTTGCTTTCTACAGCAAAGTGCAAGTAGATGGGCTAGCCTATGGATTCAGAATGGCATAAGCCAAGCTGGAGTGGAAGATATGGAGAATTTGACTTTCACACTACTATCTAGGTCTGGTATACATTTCACAGGACTTGCAACCCTGCTAGAAAGTTGTCTCCTTGCTTGCTATGGATAGCATTTATAGCAACTGGAATAATACTGTCTTACTAACCAGAACTTTTGTTAGAAAAAAATAAAAATGAAAAAAAGGTTTTTTTTGTGAAGTGTGGTTGAAAAAACTTCCCACCATGAAATCTGCATTGAAGGTCTTTCTGCAAACATAATCTAAAATAGGGGGAGAATTTCGAGTTGGAGCAACTGGCACATCTATGTAAAGGAAGCAGTTATGCCCTTCCCCAGGCTTTAGGTTTTGTCTACTAAATTGAAACCTCCACACAGTTGCTAATGTTGTATAAGCTGCCAGAACTAGGATGGGTTCCCCCACTGACCTAAGTTTTACTTAGGCTTTCTCATCAGTAAGACAGCTTTAAGCCAAATGCTTCTATTCTCCTCTTTTTCCCTAATACATACAGCATTCAAATAATATCACACATCTTCCAAGCCTCTACTGAAGATGGGGTACTTTGAGTCTAAGCTCCCTTATGGACTGCTACTCTCGGTCTTCAAAATGGCTACCAGGAAATAATTTGATACCAGACTATAGCCAAGCCCCAAGGTGGTAAGTGGACAATTGTTTCAAATTGGGGAAAGATTCTTTCTAAGAGACATGTTGATATCAATCTCAAATTTCTTCACTTATTTATTCAAAACACTGAAAGACAAGTGCCACTCTACTCTCTAATAGGAACATTAGAGAGTAAACAAGCATAATTTCTTGATAATGAGGGACTTTTCATGATCCTTGTACAAACATGACATGATCCCTTCCCTTGCTGCCATATGTATAATTTATCTTTTAGGAAGAGACTCACAGATCCATTCCCAGTACCTCACAGTTGTGGTCACAGTTTATTAACCCCGAAGTATGTCAAGAGTTTTTAAAATGTACATGCCCTTTGACCTGGTAATTCTACTTCTAGCAGTTTATCCAAAGTACAAAATTAGTAAGTGAAAGTTAAAAAAAAAAAAAAATATATATATATATATATAAAATTATCTCTAATGATAAAAATTAAAAATAACTAAAATGTCCAATAAATGTTTACCCTTATGATAAATTATTATATAAATGTTAAAGAGCATATATCCAAGAGTAACATTACAGAGATTTATGCCAACACCAATGTGGGGTATTTTTTAAAATATTCAGAGTATTTATAAATGTATAGAATATTCATAAAAATATTTATAAAAGGCACATGGGTTCTCTAAGATGAAGAGTATGGGCAGGACTCAAGCTGGGGTGAGCGCACATGTCATTTCCTACTCAGCCGGGAACTCCTGCTCTCTCTTAATAGTCACGCCCGGTGAATGGTAAGGAAACAGAGAAGCAGATCCCCTGCAACCCTTACAAAAAATTAGTAGAAGTTGCACATCTGATTTCTATTCATGTGTTATTGGTAAGAAGTTTGTCACATAGCCACACCCAGCCTCAAGGGAACCTGGGAAATGTGGATTTTAGTTGAATGGCCATGTATCCAGGGAGAAGAGCAGAATAAATTTTGAGGTCAGCCAATAGCATACCATATCACATTATACACCCTTAAATTTTTTTTTTGTTTATTAACACAGAAAGGAAATTCACCCACAAGCTCATAATGGCCATTTCTGATAGCAGGGTTTATGGTGATATTTCTCTTTACACCTTCCCAACTATCTCAACTTCCTGCAACGGGCTATTTCCTTCATAAGATAAGAAGCATTATTAATCTAAAAGAAAAAAGACTAGAAATAAATATCCTAAAATATTATCTTAGTTGTATTTGGAAGATGAAGCCACACGGAATTTTTTTTTCTTTATATTTACTGAATTTTCTATAATTTATTTTACCTTTAAGAAAGTAATTCACCAAATGTCTTAGCTCCTGCAGGGCAGGTAGAAATGTTGTTTCGGCCTATATTTGGGTTTCACACATGGTCACAATTCCAGTGTGCTTCTGTCACAACCCTCTGTTGTCTTTGCTTCCGAATAGAAAGGAAGCCTGTTTGTATATGACTCTCAGTAAGATGATGAACAATATGAAATTTTTCAACCTGCCCCCACCAAAGAGGTCATTTTAAGCAGCTTGTCTGTTCAATTCTAGAACAGAAGCTATCTTGAACTGCTAACTAGTTAGTTCTTTACACGGCAAATTACGACTCTCCCTGTTTTCAGAACAAGTTCTCACCTCTCCTCATCAACAACCCTTTGGGAACACTGTTGTCCCTTTTATTCTCACACTTAGCCTTTATGCCATTTAAGCCAGTTTCATCCCACTCAAGTCAGTCCACCCCCGCCCACCCACCCGGCTTTCCACTGTTGGAAGCTTAAGACTTTATCTTCCCCAGTATATTTACATTTCAATAGGACATTTCTGAAGACCAGAAAAATCAGTTCTGAATAGTTAAACCACAGAGACTGACAGGATAAACTGAAATATTTTGGAAGAGATCGGATTTGCCCAGGAATACATGCATCTTATCATAAGGTAACACCTCATTCACAGGGATTAACTCTGTTCAGGAGTGTGTACAACAGAGAGAAACCAATGAGAGCAAACTTAAAAAACAAACAAAACCAAAAAAACACTGTAGGTCAGTTGCCTTTCTATACACTAATAACAAGCTATCAGAGAAATTAAGAAAACAATCCCATGTACAATTGCATCAAAAAATAATACTAAGGAATATATTTAACCAAGGAGGTAAAAAAAAAAAAAAAAAAAACACTTGTACTCTGGAAATTATAAGACATTGCTGAAAGAAATTGAAGATGACATAAATAAATGGAAAAATATATCATGCTCAAGGATCAAAAGACCTCATTTTGTTAAAATGTCCATACTACCCAAAGAATCTACAGATTTAATGTAATCCCTACGAAAATACAATGACACTTTTCCATAGAGCTAGAACAAATAGTCCTAAAGTACATAGGGAGCCACAAAAGACCCCAAATAGCCAAAGCAATCTTAAAAAGGAACAAAAAAGCTGGAGGTGTCACTCTCCTTGATTTCAAACTATACTACAAAGCTAAAGTAGTCAAAACAGTATGGTACTGTCACAAAAACAGACACATAGGTCAATGGAATAGAACAGAGAGCCCACTTTGTGGTCAACTAATCTATGACATAGGAGGCAAGAATATACAATAGGGAAAGTCAGTCTTTTCAATATGTGGTGTAAGGAAAACTGGATAGTTACATGCAAAAGAATGAAACTCCTTGAAGAAAACATAGGCAGTAACCTCTTTGACATTGGTCTTAGAAATATTTCTTTGGCTTGCTCTCCATAGCCAAGGGTAGCAAAAGCTGAAATAAACAAATGGGATTATATCAAACTAAAAAGCTTTTGCACAGCAAAAGAAACCACCAATTAAAGGAAACAGCAACCTACTGGGATACCTGGGTGGCTCAGTGGCTCAGTGGGTTAAAGCCTCTACCTTTGGTTCAGGTCAGCCCTGCATCAGGCTCTCTGCTCAGCAGGGAGCCTGCTTCCTCCCTTCTCTCTCTCTGCCTGCCTCTCTGTCTACTTGTGATCTGTCTGTCAAATAAATAAATAAAATCTTAAAAAAAAAATGAATGAATGAATGAAAGAAAAAAGAAACAGCAACCTACCAACTGGGAGAAGATACTTGCAAATCATATATCCGATATGGGGTGAATAGCCAAAATACATGAAGAATTTACACCAGTTAATATCAAAAAAGCAAACATCCTGATTTTTTAAATGATCACTTTTCAAAAAAGAAACACAGCTGACCAATAAGCACATGAAAAGATGCTCAAGTTCAGGGAAAAGCACAATAAGATATCACCTCACAGCTGTCAGATTGACTATCAACAGAAGGAAAAAAATAATAAGTACTGTTGATAAGAAGTTTTGGCAAGGACATGGAGAAACTGGAACCCTTAGGCACTATTGGTAGTAAAGGAAATTGGTATAGCCATTGTGGAAAATGGTATGGTAGTTCCACAAAAAAATAAAAAATACAAGTACCACATAATCCAGCAGTTCTACTGCTGGGTACTTATCCAAAGAAAGAAAGAAAGAAAGAAAGAAAAAAAACCCACTAATTTGAGAAAGTAAATGTACTCCTATGTTCAATGCAGCATTATTCACAACAGCCATGATATAGAAGCACCCTAAATGTCCATTGACAGATGAATGGATGAAGTTTCCATATATACAATGGAATATTGCTCAGCCATTAAAAAATGAAATCTTGCCATTTTGTAACAACATGGATGGAACTAGAGGGTATTATGCTAAGTGAAGTGAGTCAGAGAGAAAAAGACCCATACTGTATGATTTCACTTCTATGTGGGCTCTAAGAAACAAAACAAATGAACAAACAAAATGAAACAGAAGCAGGCTCATAGATACAGGAAACAAACTATCAATTACCACAGAGGGGAGAGGTTGGGGGGGGGGGCAAAATAGGTGAAGGGGATTAAGTACAAACTTCCAGTCATAAAATAAATAAGTCAGTCATGAATTGGCATATGCAGCATAATGTGTGGCATAGGGAATATAGTTAGTAGTATTGTAATAGCTTTGTATGGCCACAGATAATAACTAGACTTACAGGTTTTTTGGGGGGGGAGGTTGTTTATCTTTTTGAGAGGGAAGGAGAAAGAGTGTGAGTAGGGAGAGGAGCAATGGGAGATAGAGAGAGAATCTCAAGCAGACTCCAGACTCCCCCAACCTGGGGCTCGATCTCACAACCCTCAGATCATAACCTGAGCCGAAATCAGGAGTCAACGGTTGAACTGGCTGAGCCACCTAGGTGCCCTAATGGGGATTATTTTATAATATATAATCCCATCAAATCACTGTGATGTATACCTAAAAATAACTATTTATTGTTTGTTCTTTATACTTCAGTAAAAAAATAAAGAGAAGACACAATGAATATAAACATATTCTGGGTCAGGAAGGCCTGGGTGGCCCAATTGGTTAAATGGCTGCCTTCAGCTTGGGTCATGATCCTAGTGTTCTGGAATTGAGTTCCGCATCGAGCTGCCAGCTCAGCGGGGAACCTGTTTCCCCCTCTACTTGCCTCTCCCCCTGCTTGTGTTCTACATCTCTCTCTGACAAATAAATAAATAAAATCTTTAAAAAGAAAACATTCTGGGTCATTAGGTAACCAAGCACCATGTGAGTTCCATGCCAAGTTTGTGTTTTCCATCTTGGGGGTGTCATGGCACACCCTTTTAATCATCCAAGACTAAATGGGTAGGGGTGGGAGCCAAGTGAATGTGCACTGGGGTTGAGAGCCGGTGGAATAGAAGTATAGAAGTCTGTTTGTGGAAGTGTAAGCCTTGAGTTGCCCCAGCCTCAGAGAAGGGAAAGGAGGCATGTACCCTAAAAGACTGATTTGGGACCCATCAAAGGAATGCAGAGACATGTCTGGGCATATGACACGTCTGGGCTTTTTTTCATTGAGTCACTCACCGTCCACACAAAGCCCACCCAGGTAGACACCTGGGATCTTGGCCCTCTGGTCTTCTCTCTTTTCCCCTATAGCTTCTGGTCTTTTTCTATCCTATGTCTTCTGTCTGGATCTATGCCCCACACCAGAGGGACAGGGTTGGATCTTTCAGATCCTGTATTACTTTGAGATTTTAAGATAGCTCAGATTCTTTAGACTGTTTCAATGACCTCTTCCTGCTAACCTTGACAGCTCTTAGAACATAGCTTTCATGTGTTGTCATATTAGTAAATTATCTTCTCTTTGTTGATTCTGCAGCAAGGAATGAGAGAGCTAAAGAAAGAAGGGGTCGAGGAAAGACAATATCCTTGTCCTGTTGCCAGTGACAATTCCAACAGAAGAAAAGTGGTGAAAAATTTAAGTCAGCAATGCCCCCAAACTACTCTGGCCCCAAGATAAGTAATCTTCCCAATATGAAAAGAACCTGGGTCATAATTGTCCATTCCAGATTCATGTTGTAAGTTGTGATTTAGTGTCAGCAAAATAACATCCTTCCATTAAATGAATGTAACTATTTAAATTTAAAAAAAGAAGTAGATACCAGTTCTCTGGAAAAGTAACAAAATTATAAAATTCTTCTCTCATGTTTCCTCCTTCTTGCCTATCTTTTCATCTATCTTTCTCTCTCTGGACTACTCGTACCTCAACATCAGACAAAAAGCAAATATCATTGTAAAAAACAACAACAACAACAGAACAGGTAACAGAAACACCATTTATCAGTATTTATAAGTACAAAAATTCTACTGTCACTTTTTCAGGAGAAAAGTGATATGGTTGATAATGTGGAATATTACCCTGTTGTTCCCACCAAATGATTAAGTTGAAATGGGAATATTTATTTTCTTAAGTGCATTTATCAGAATCACTCTGAATAAGAGACACTGACATTCTGGATGATGAGTTTCACTGGCCTTGGACATGATTTGATGGAGAGGGAAGAAACAAACATGATGATTCGGTGGAAAGGGAAGAAGCAAAGAAAGAGAATGACAGAAAGGAACATTTCTATTTCACTTTGCATCTTACATGAAAGTTCCAAAATGTCTTCTTTCTTTCTCATCTCCCTGCTTCCAAAATCTACTGAGTACTTTACTCTCTATAATTTATTTTCTCATTCAAATGTCCTCCTGACACTACAGTTCTTCAAAACACAATTTCGTAATTGTCTTTGACAGAGGTCAAAGACATCTAAGGCCTGGAGAAATATAGATGAACTGTTAGGATGAATAGTTGCTCCTTTTGCAAAAGCTGTTGATGTTTTTAACAACTAGCAATTCTAGACTTGTTATTGGATGCTTTGCTGATTATTGTTTATAGCAGTGTATAATGAAAGAATATAAATATGTAGATGGGCCCTAAAAAGTGAATTGCAGGAGGAAAATGTCAAATTTTAAAAATAAATCTGAAGAGGGAACGTAAATGGGATAATTCACTTTGACATCCAAAATTAATTCCACATTGTAAAGTAAAATAAAATTCACACTTGTCTCCATGTAATAAACGCTGCCCAGATTTTCATGGCCCTAATAATAAGATTAAGACTCTTCTATCGTTGTTTATCCTTTGTAATCAGTTGTTTATCCCGTGTTAAACAAATATTGTGGGAAGAATAGATGGGAACAGGCTCCAAAACTATTCCTTGGATTCTCATCAACAGAAACACACAGAGACAGCAGAGCTCAGAACTTGGACAGATAAAATCCAACAGGAAAACCAAAAGAAAACTGACTAGAATTTTAAATCTTTAACAATGAATAGAGTCATGGGTAGAAATGCAAACCTGATGCTGCAGAAAATAACTTTGGATTTTTTATTCCAAAAAATAAATATATCAACTTGCCTTTCCAAGGAGATCCTTAATGATACATGTGCCAGGGTAATGTATGCATGTATATATATAATGTGTGTATTTTATATATAGTCTTTTTTGAAAAAAGCAAGAGAAAAAAAAAAGCATGAAGAACATATAACATATGGCATTCCCTATCGCCTCAGCTGGTGTTTGCCATTTCCTGCTTGTAACTTTCTTAATTTTACATCTTCTCCTCAATTTCAGTATACTAGACATTTTAATCAGATTTGAAGTTGGTCTTCCCGGGTTTTTTTCTTTTGCTGCCCGTGCTCATATTAATCTCTTCAGTTCTATGACTAGGCCTATTTGATTTGAAGAAAAGCTAGTAATTACAATGCCTAGGGTGTCCTCATAAGTAATCAATAATGTGCTTACCCTGATGTGGCTGTCTGGGTAAGCTCTGATCAAGAGCAAGAGTCAGTAAAATAAATATGTATTCTAATATTTTCATCATATTTGATGAACTTCATGTATGTGATGTTAGTGAAGGTGCAAATCAGTGAGTGGTGGGGAGATAGACTACGAGACCCCCCCCAAAAAAGGAACTTCCTTCAAGCAGCTCAAACGTTACCCCTCAGAGTTGGATCCCTGTTTCACTCACCCACCCAGGCCAAAGCCAGCCTACCTAATAAAACAGTTCTCTTTAAGAAAGACCAGAAAACAAAACTGGTCATTTGCCCTGAGGCAACCGGGTTGAAGATCTGCCTGCCCTCGGGCAGCTAATGAAGTTTCTGGGCCACTGGGATCCTCTCCAGGGCTGCATTCACCTTCCACACCAATTCCAAAGTCCAAAGTGAAAGCAAATCAAGCCAAACAGAAGGTGAAAGCCATTTCACGGATTTTAAAACAAATGCCTAATTGTTCTCAACTGGAAATCGAACTTAACTGGGACAAGCTAGCAATGCAGGGTGATCCCCTCATTCCCAGCCTCTCACCAAAGCCTGAAGAGCATGGTAGTCCTCAAGAGTTCTTGGGATTTGCTTCAGCAATTAACTCTGCCTTCACGCACTCCCCAGGGGTATTGTTTGCAAAAGCAACCAGTACATCACCCAAAACACATTCTTTCACACTCTAAGATCAGGCAATATCAGTTAAGGAATTAATATGACCGACCAGGGCTCGATGTTAACATATCAGATGTTAAGGTTCTCCAAAGGGATCCCGAGCTCATCTCCTAAAAGTATACATACATATACAGGGATTCCATGACGTATTCTCAGCTTCACTCATCAAGGTGATTCTTAGAGAGCTGGGACTTCATATTATCTGAAATGTCTCAACACATGTAATTGCAAACTCACCCTGCCCTGCATACCTCCCCACAGGTTGTCTAACGGAGAGGATTACTCGTTACTTCTTCACAGGTCCCCATGCACCAAACAGCTTAGACATACTTCCTCAGCTAAAGAAATCAAAACTCTTTTTTAATCAGAAATACCCAGTTTAGAATTTTCACAAAATTTATTCATAAAAAGATCCTTCATTATCTTATGTCAATGTAAAATTAATGTCTCTACAAAACAAAATCACCAGACAAATTCAAAATTAAAACATTTCAGAGTCTCACATGGATTGGAGTTCCAAAATTGGTAGCTATAATTATGACTAGGTGTCAGAATGAAATTTTAAGGCAAGAGAATCTTCAAATCTGTAAGACTCATGACTGAATAATGCTAGATATAAAAATTTACATTATATTATATAGGCACAAGGATAAAAATTACACAGCTAAAGAAGGCCAAAACTTAGCCAGCCCTCACATAAATTTTGACATTTCTATTCCTTGCCCTCATGCCTGATCCTCACCCAGAATTCATAGGAAACCCAGAGCTAAGGCAATTAGGTACAACCATCTGTAAATCACCCAGAAAATGACTGAAAGTATAGTATCAAAAGACTGACAAGAAGGAAATTCTTATGATGAGAATTTACAGCATTCAAGAAAAAAAGCAGTGAAGCCAGATGTCAAAATATGTATTTAGTGACTCATAAAATTTCATTGCCCCAAAGTGAAAAAACGGATACCACAGTTAGGCAACATTTTCAGCAGATGCCCCTAAAATACTCTTCACTGCAAAATCGTTTTTTAAATCTTCTCAAAGTACTTCCTATTCATTTATCTTTCTCTCATTTTAATGGGCATTTTTCTCACCACCATCCTACAGGATTAGGAATGGACCCAGAAGAAGAAATCAAAATAAACTGGAGGTCAAGTTCCCGTATTCTACTTATCCACATCTAACTCAAATTTGCTTGCATATGTCGCCAGGTGGAACAGATTGGCCATGAGATAAGAGAAGAAAATGGATCCATTTTGATCATATCCCTCTCCTCCATCTCTGTAAAGGGCACTCTGTGAGATATGCCTCTTACATTTAATGTTTTAAACATTGCTAAAACCTCTAAGAGACAGTAGTACTGAGTACACCACACTGGAGAAGCTGAAGAAAACTCCCGGCATGAGACAAATCTCCCCAACTCCCTCAACCCTAGAAGATGGATACTCAGTTAGAATGGCAGACGCAAGATCCACATCTGTCCACAGATGTGTTTTTTAGTTGAGCTTCACTCTCCAATCAGCCATTCCCCACCACTGCCTATTAGATTTCACAGGACTACTTCACTCAGTCACCTCACCTATTCGTCCCCATAAAAATTCCAATTTGGGCTTATGCAAATGAATGAAGATTTATCCTCATACACTCACATAAACTCAGCCTTGGCAGGGGATTTGAGCTGGATGGATCACTCATCAGATAACTGTATTCTCTACTACATTTCTCCCTAGCTTTTTGCAAGGCAGAAACACTTTTTGCAAGGCAGAAACATCTTTTGAGATGTAGATGCCTGAGCCCCCTCCTTGATCTACTGAATTAAAATATTCAAGGGTGGCCAGCAGAAACCAGGGTTGATGGCAGTTCCTGACCATCAATGCAGGCCAATCTGATGAGCAGCTAGCATTACAAATCACTTCTTTATCATATCCTGTAATAAAGAACTCACTGACTTCCAACAGCTTTCTGGATAAGAACACAGGAAAGTTCTTTCCTCAGGCAAATCTTAGTGTTCAGATTAGAGACAGAGAATTTACCAGCCTCTCAGCCCTCAGATGGTTTGATAGAACATCAGAAAGCCTTGTCAAAATGTGCAGGGTTTTTGTTAGAGAAGCTGGTCTTTACTTCTTCCACTCCCGCCATATGTTTCATTCCCTTGCTGGCTCCCTTCTGGAAGAATATTTCCGTCTCTGTGTCCATGTGAAAGCTAAAGCTACCTATTCAGGTGTTGCAACTGTCACCAACGGTATCCTGGTGATGGGATGAAATAGATTTTGCTTCAGAAACTATGAAAAGAAAGTCAGTGTGCAGAAATGACACGTTATGAAATGATGAGGTACAACATCTGGCCCAGCAGTGAGTCATACAGGTGCCATTAACGAGATAAACAGGAAGCTTCTTTATTAAATCGCAAAGTTAAGTTTCCAGGCTATTTTGGACTTTCTCTACACGGGCCTATTCATCAATGCCGTCCAAACAACACTGCAATGGATTTGACCAGATGTTTGGATGAATTAGCTGAAATGGCTAATTATTACAATATAACAAAGATTCCTCCACATAATTGCTAACAGAAATTTGATAACGAAAGGTCCAAAAATACATCATTGTAATACCAAGCAAGAATATACCGCGCAACACTTCCAACCTTTCAAAGCACTTGCTCACAAAGAATCTTTCTGAAACTTAAAAAAAAAAAAAAAACTCCTTTTGTCAGGTGATAATAAACCCATGTGATAGATGAAGAAACGGAGACTTCAGTCAAATGACTTACCCAAATTTACTCAGTGAGGGTCAGAAACTGCACAGTTCACAGATTCCCCACATCTAAGGCCACGCTCGAGTTCTGAGTACTGTCAGGTTTCACATTAGAAAAGGAAGCGTTAAAAAAAAAAATTATTAACTGACATAAACCTAACCATGATTCTGGAGAATGTGACCGAACAGGAAGAAAGGCAGTAAAAAAAGGAATTGCAAGAAACATCTCTCCCTGACTGCCGAGGAGACATGTTGGTTTTCAAACTGAGCCCTGAGGAACTGCATGTCACATAAACATCTGCAACTAATTCCCAGGCCCCTCCAAAGCCAGCTGTCAGAGGCAGAGATGTAGGGCAGAGAACAGAAGAATGACACCACCTTATGGCTGTGCAACACTTCATACAGTTAAACAGAAGAGAGGGACATTTCCCTGCCAGGTAAATACTGGCTGAGGAATACTGAGGCACAGGAATGTTTGGGAAAGAAGATGCAAAGTGCATCTGGAAGAGCTTTCTGAACATCCGCCATGACGATGCTTCCTGATGGTCGACCATGACAGAGGGAGCAACTGAGTTCTGAGACAGTTGGAGAACACAATACATAATGCATTATTTGACTCTGTCATATCCAGTTCAGCAAGCAAAGTTAAGTCATGGTACAATGAAGAAGAGTGTCTCTTAAATATCAAGATCTTAATGCCCTAAATGATTAGACCCCTGGATCATTAATCTGAGACAAGAGGAAACTGACAGTGAAAACAGCAGCATATCTCTATTAAAATGTATGAGGAATGAAATTAGATGCGGAATGAGTCCCTCTTCCTACATAATTCCTTGCCATTTAGGATATTTTGTTAGAACTCTGCTATGAGATTGTTAGCAGATTGAAAATTTCTTAAGGGTATGGTGTCATTTCTTTTTACTCTTCCAAATTTTATTAATTTTCAGTGTTGATTTTTAGGATAGGGGAACTAACTCACAATGTTATGTATTCCTATACTAATATTTCTTGAAGGGATATATGTTTTAGGAAAAATCAATTTATATATATATGTCTATAGACATATATATATATATATATATATATATATATATAATGCTAGCTCCTACTTGAGGAAAAGCCAGTGTAATAAAATTCAGAATAATGAAATGGATAATTATGATTATTTGCCTTCATTAATTAAATACATGTTTATTAAGTAGCTATTCTATGTCAGACACTATGTAAAACATATGAGTGTGAAGACGAGTAATACCAGACCCTGACTTTGAGAAACTTACTATAAGAGGAGAACCAATTCAATGCCCGGAGAAAAAAAGTATTCTGGGTATGGCAGAGACATGAATTTCAATAATCAAAATTCAGTTAGTAAGTAACCTTATATTCTCCACTAAGGAACCGAGACATTTCATTGTAGGCAAGAAAAGCCTTTGAAAGGTTTTAAACAGTGAGTAATTGTCAAAATAATGTTTTGTAAATCGTACTATTCCAGTAACAGAGAACAGGTTAGCTTGAAAGGATCGAGACCGAACAGGGAAATCAAATAGAAGACTATTGCAGAGCTCACATAAAATATGATCAGGACTTGAGCCAAAATCACAGGGGGGGAAGATGGAAGATAATTGAGGGTAGAGTGGAGGGCGGGAAATGTGTGCCGTTAAGGTACTCTAGTAAACATTCTTTTACAACAACCATACTTTAGAGGAGATAAGACTATTAGCTATGGGAATTTCCTTACCCAAGAAGGAGACTTCTACAAGGTGGAAGGAGATGTTAGGAAAAAGAAAAGAAGAAAAATGGGCAAAGGACTTGAATAGACATTTCTCCAAAGAAAATATACAAATGACCAACATGCACGTGAAAAGATGTATAATATCACGAATCATCAGAGAAATGCAAACCGAGATCACAATGAGGTATCACCTCACACCCCATTAGGATGGCCACTATCAAAAACAAAAAAAGCAGAAAATAACAAATGTTGGCAAGAATACAGAGAAATTGGAACCCTTGCACGCTGCTCGTGGGATTATAAAATGGTACAAACTGTTATGGAAAACAGTATGGAGGTTTTGTGAAAAATTAAAAATAGAACTGCCATATAATCCGACAATCTCACTTCTGGGTATATATCCAAAAAAATTGAAAGCAGGGTCTCAAAGACATTTGTACTCTCATGTTCATAGCGGCACTATTCACAATAGCTAAAAAATGAAAGCAACCCAAATGTACAACAATGCATGAATGGATAAACAAAATGTGATCCATACATATAATGGAGTATTATTCAATTTAAAATGGACGTGTTATTCAATTTTAAAATTTAAAGTTGTCACATGCTACAACATGGATGAACCATGAGAACATCACAGTAAGTAAAATAAGTCAGTCATGGAAAGATGTATACTGTGTACTTGTACTTATATAAGGTACCTAGTGTAGTCAAATTTATAAAGACAAGAAATAGAAGGGTGGTTCTAAGGGATCTGGGTGGCGGAGGGGAGAGAAGGAAAGTTGTTGTTTATGGGTAGAGAGATTCAGATTTGTGGAAAAAGTTCTAGAGATCCGTTAAACACTTCTGAACTATACACTTAAAAATGATGAAGATGGCTAAAAAAAAAAAAAAAAAAAAAAAAGAGGAAGAGGAAGGGGAGGAAGAGGAGGTGGAGGGATATGAAGAAGAGAACAACAGATCAGAGCAAATACACTTACTTTCCCCTCATCTTCTCAGGGTCAGACGTTGGATGGTCTGTGTGAAAAATACACTCAAATTGGCTGAGGAGAGCAGGATCCCGGAGCAGGAGTGTTTCTCCTGTGTGGCATAAAAGCCTCTCAGAGAAGCCCCACAGTCCCATGCAGCCTTGACCAACGTGACACCTGAGCAAGACAGAAGTGACTAGGCGAGGTGCCCCACCGGATGGGCCTAGGAGAGCACCTTGTTCCCCGGGGCAAGCATGTGGCTGGGGTGGTCCGGGTGCTGTCATGCCTGCATGAAGTTCACAAAGACCATGGGTGAGGATTCTAGAGGAGAGCCACTGCTAAACCAGGGATCATGACCAGACGCCAGAAGTTTGGTCTCACTGTGAGTAAGGCTGAGGGCCAAGTAAGCAAACAGCAGTGTGCCACCACTCTTACTGGGCTCAAGGGCACTTCAGCAGCCCATCAGCAAGAATGCTGAGTGCAGCCCGAGGGAAAAACCTCCCTCTCCCTCCCATTGCCGAAAGTATAATTAGCATCCCCCCTCACCTGAATGAGTTCTTGAGAAGATGAAAAGAGACAAGAGATGGAAAGAAGCTTGAGAAGGGGAAAGGAAGAGCAAATCTAGGCTTTGCAGTACCTGGGGCTTATACAATTTATTATTTTTTTTAAAGATTTTATGTATTTGACAGAGAGAGATAACACAAGCAGGGGGAGCCACAGGCAGAAAGAGAGGGAGAAGTAACCTCTCCCTGAGCAGAGAGCCCAACGTGGGGCTCGATCCTAGGGCCCTGGGATCATGACTTGAGCTGAAGGCAGATGTTTAACCAACTGAGCTACCCAGGTGCTCTGGAGGCTTATATGATTTAATGACTTATCTTAAGGAAAAAGAAATACAAAATTACAAATTGAGAATTGCCAGGGTCACTCCCAAAGACTTGATGTGGTCCCAGAAAAGTGAGGGGTCCGGAAGCATAAGCTTCCCTTAAATTCACTTAAAAGAAGAAACCCTGAAAAACTGCTTAATTGCCAAAAAGAGACTGTTTTGAACCCAAAAAGATGAAGGTATTTTATCTATGCTTTAGCACAGCCAATGTGTTCTGCCGTCAGTAGGAATGAGGTCTCCAGAGTACAACAAAAATCAGTTGTAGGAAATAAAGTGAAAATATGAGTCCTAGTGTATAAATTTCTACCACCTGCTACATTTTCTAAGTTCAGAGATTTAAAAGTCACTTTGTAAATTGCTCAAAAAGGAATATGCTACTGGAATTTGGATTTGAATTTCATTGCTTTCTGAGTTTAACCCAATACATGCCCATAACAACGAGGGATGCAAATCATTTGAAAGTAATAAATGTGAGAATGATAAGATCACCAGATATCTACTTCCCATGAATATCATTCACTTTTCCTGGAATTGTAATGTAGATATACTGAGCTATACTGAGATACACTCTATGACAGCAGGTTCTCAGAGGGTACATGAGGTCCTTCCTTTTCCAACTACAAAGCTGTTTAAGGCTGGATTTTTTTTTTTTTAAATATACACTTCAACCAAAACAACATTTCACAACAGATTGAATGCAGGAACAGACATGCGAATCCAGCTGTCTTTTATTAAGCCAAAAAAAGATGGAGATTTGCAAAACTGTAAAACAAAGCCACTCTCCTCACTAATCTTTTCTGTTTTTAAAAATAATTATATTTACATATGAATGTATAATATGTAATACAAATTATTTTACTTATGTTAATAGCAATAAACCTGTCACATTACTTTAAAATAAACTAATAGGGGCTCCTGGATAGCTCAGTTGGTTGGGCATTCACTTTGGTCATGGTCTCAGGGTCCTAGGATCGAACCCTGAATCAGGCTCCCTGCTCAGCGGGAAGCCTGCTTCTCCCTCTCATGCTGTCCCTGCTTGTGTTCCCTCTCTCGCTATGGCTCTCTGTCAAATAAATAAAACCTTTAAAAAAATAAATTATAATAAATAATAAATATATTTAAATTTCACTAATTACTGATTTAGAAGATATTGAAATAACCCACATTAATCAGTTCTGTGGGATCCTCAACAATTGTTAAGAGTGTAAAGGGATCCTGAGAACCACTAGTCTGTGAGAACCAAGGTGTCTGTTTTTTTTTTGTTGTTGTTGTTGTTGTTTTAAAGACTTTATTTATTTGACAGAGAGCAAAAGAGAGAAAGAGCATAAGAAGCAGGAAAAGGATAAGCAGGCTCCCCACTGAGCCGGGAGCTCAAGGTGGGGCTCCATCCCAGGACCCTGGGATCATGACCTAAGCTGAAGGCAGACCCTTAACAGACTGAGCCACCCGGGCACCCGAACTGTATGTTATGCAGCAAGCTTTATTCCAAAGGAATAATAATGAGATATTGTTCTTCTTTTATGGAACAGAGGACCCAGTGGAGATTAAGGAACACAGAAATAGCAGACACCATGTTAACAGTGGCTTCAGACCTCAACTTCAATGTCACCCTCTTAGGAAAGTCTTCCCTGACCACCCTCTCCAGAGAAGCCTCTCCCAGTTTCTCACTCTCTCTCTCTCTCTGTATATCCTTACTCAATTTCCTTCAGAGCCCTTTTTCAAAATCTCTAATTATCTTATTTCCTTGTTTGGTTTTCTATGTGTTTATTTTCTGCAGTTCCCTCTTTTTTCTTGCTTATTTACTGATCTCTCCCTTCGATTATCAGCCCCGCGCAGACCCTGGATGTCTCGTTCAATCTTCTGACCCCCACCTACTTAAAGATCTGACACATAGTAGGAGCTTAAGTAATATTTGTTGACTGAACAAACTGACTGACTCTAATAAGTACTAGCTTCCAGAGCGAGAAATGAGAAAACAGAAATCTAAAGAACATTTTTTTTTAAGATTTTTTATTTATTTATTTGACAGAGAGAAATCACAAGTAGGCAGAGAGGCAGGCAGAGAGAGAGAGAGGAGGAAGCAGGCTCCCTGCTGAGCAGAGAGCCCGATGCAGGACTCTATCCCAGGACCCTGAGATCATGACCTGAGCCGAAGGCAGCGGCTTAACCACTGAGCCACCCAGGCGCCCTAGAGAACATTTTTTAACGTGATATTTGCCCGTCTTTTCTGAAATAGTAAATGCTTCTTAAATATTAAAGGAGCCGCTTTTCTCCCTCTGTTTTTCTTGTGAAGTGCTGTGGTCTTGCCTACAACCAAGTCTGCTTGGACCTCCAACTAGGGATATTTTCTGATAGTGGAAGATGGCTCCCAACTGCAACCCCCCAGGGAACCTGCTAGTGCCTCTGAGACTGACAGAGCTTTTGTTGTACATTTATTTCTGACCAGATTTACTGCTGCTTTTTGTCTAGTTTGTTCTAAGAACAGTAGCTCAGACTTGACCAGCATATCAAAAATCTCCCACCTAAATGTATTTGCGCACGCGCGCGCGCGCACACACACACACACACACACACACACGAAGGCGGGGGAAGGGAGAGAACTAAACTCAAGCTATAATAAACATATATTTAAAGAACAGATTGGTGTTAAAGGACTTCCAGTGTCTTCACCCAGCCTAAGGACATTTGTTATGTATTAGAAAGAACAAACAGCACCATGTACGCAACCAGCAATCCCTTAGGCAGAGAATCTGATTTTTGTCCATGATCAGTTTGCAAACAGTGCTGGTCATGTCTTCATCTTACATCTGGATCAGGGTTTATATCCGTCTGGATAGTGTGGCTGCTGCAAAAGCGTAGCCTAGTTATAGCACTTGCTACTTGTCCTATATCTGTCCCCACCAACAGTATGACCTGGCTTAAGTCACTAAACTCTGTGTTGTGGCATTTCCTACTTATGTAACATAGAAAATAATACCTGTCCCAGGCACTCACCCTGTAAGGCTGTTGTTGCAAAGATGGGTGCGATTAGTGATGGCAAAGCTCTTTGTTGGAAAGGTGCTATTTCAATCACACGTACTACACGTACTATTATTAGGGCTCCCTGCAATTCCTCAGCTAATGGACTACACAACAGATGGGGCCTAGAAGACGTTTGAGATTATTGATATTTCCCTTGGTTTTTTTTTTTTCCTTTTCCCACCTCTCTTATTTATTATTTATTAAAATTCTAGCTCTGATCTACATAACCAGGAAAAAAAAAAAAAAAGGCAGAAGGCTTCTGTGTTTGGACTGAATTTGTGAAGATCACCCTAACCAGACAGTCTCAAATGTGTCAATCTTAGGTATTTGTAAATGCACCCGGGTCTTCCCAGCAGAACAGACACAGCTGGTTAAAGCGATTACAGAGGTGCTGGGGTTTAATGAAGTCGAGTGGGTGTTTGTGAGTTACTTATCTTTCTTTGAAAACATTCCGTTTTGGTGTTTGATGTCTGTGAAATAAAACAGAAAGCAAAACATTTTAAGCCCTAAAAATGCTTCTCTGGGAGGCCTAACATGAGCCCTTTCGACTAAACTAATAGAGTAGCATGAACTATTAACCAGAGACATACTGATCATTTACAGTTCTGCAAAGGAAGGAATCAGGAAGGCTCACTTGCTTGTGGGGAAACTGGTCACTGGAAGATAGGAGAAGAGAAGCAGAGGGATAGATCTGGCGGGTGGAGGTGTAACAGCAGGGATACAAAAGATTTAAGAAGCAGCCTGATTCGTAGACCTAACAGATACATCTTGTGTCCCGCAACCTACACCACCACCTTGCCTTCCACTTAAAGCCACCTCTGGCCAAACCAATCCCAGGTGAGTATGATTGAGCCTTTATTTTCATAAAAGTGATTCCAACAGTTAACTCACTGCTATGAGGCAACTTTAAACGGAAAATGAGACACTTCATTTGGCCACAATTTGGTTTAACCCATTCCCATAAAGGAGGCTGCTGCTGGTGGTGAAGCAAGTCTTCAGCGAACAGGCTGCTGCTGGGCAGAATGGAAAGAAAGGACAAGTTGCACCTATCTATTGCTGCTTGGTGTTGTTCCCCAATAAATGGATGCTAATTGAGAGGGAGTGTGCCTTCATACTGCATGACACCTTCGGTAGATGGTAGGTAGTCTCAAGAGGGCTACTTTAAATTAAAGCTAATGCTAAACTCTGCTTAATTCGCATCACTGTAACCAATTTCACTTTCCCCTGTTAGGAGAAGAATGTGCTATGTTACAGTTTTCCTGCCGCAAAACACTTAACTCTATGATGGAGGTGAAGAAGGGATTCGAGCACTGAATGACTTGCTGGCAAGGCAGACCAGAAGGGATGGCATGTCACTAATCCAGATGAGTGGCGTCCTCACCAGATGGGTGGGATACAGAATGGAACAATGGGACGAAATCCTCAGAATGACACCATTCATCTGGAAATGATTATAAATCAGATGGGGTTGGGGACTCATAAGCAATTCCTGATGAAAAAATAAGTCATTCACTCTGGAACAGTCTGTGGCAAAAAGCGATAAGGATGCTGAGAGCTGAAACTCCTGAGTTCCATATAATTCATCTATACCTGATGGGAGTATAATAGGAATAGCAGAGGTGGGAATAGCCCCTTCTTGTGCCATATATCACTGCCAATCAGCACACCAATGGCTCCACCTTTGACCTTCATCTCATCTCTGACACTGGCTTTGGCTTTGCTCCCATTGCCATACCAGCTGTGCAGGTTTTGTGCATTCAAGTTCCTCCCTTGAATGGACAGAATTAGAGGTATCACCCTGGCTGCCCATTCCCCAATCTGTTCGGTGACTTTGCCTGCAGCAGAGATGGAAGTTTAAGATTGTTTGTTTCCAGACTGGCCCCCAGACACTAAGTTCTGGTCATTGCCTAAATCCAGCCGAGCCCGAGGGGCTTCCCCAGATTAATCGAGCAACAAGTTGCCCAGAGAAAGAAACTCAAGCTTATGGCTCTACTTAAACTGGTTTACTAAGTGAACTGCCCTGCTCACAGTCTCAGGGGAGAATTTTTGAGGATGGCCACTCCTCGGCTGCTTATCTCTGCCAAAGAAGCCTGTTGTTATCCCAGAATAAAGAGATGATTATTCAGTTCTCTGATGCAAGTCAAAACACTCACATCTCCTGCTCAAAGGAGCCAGCATAAAATGGGTACTGAGCTGGGAGAACAGGTGTGTTTGCGCTTGGAGGAAGCAGCTAGGGATATGAAAATGACTTAGCAGCTGGTGAAAAAGAAGATTGAAATTGTGCCAGGCAAAGGGTGTTTTTTCCCTAATTATGCAGAAGCCTTAATTCCATTGATCATGTTGTTCTCTTCTTTCTCCATCTAAATAATATAAAATCTATGCAACAACTCTTTTGGGAAGTTAAAAACATTGCCAGGGATGCCTATTAAGGGAATGAGGGTCAAGAAACACTCTTTAGTAGATAACCTTGCTATTTTCTCCGAGTTTGTGAACCATAGTAAGCTTAATTAGAAAAAAATAAAAGATGTAATAAAATGAGATGTAGTCATTAGAGCTTAAAAAAAAATGACACGGAAAGAGTAACCTCGGGAAACAACACCCAGGAAACCTCAAAGGCTCTTGTTTTTCATTTGCACTGTTAGTTAATTGTTGGCATTCATTCCTTCACTTATTTGACAGAAATGTATCAAGTATGTATTTTGTGCCAGGCACTGAGCTACACTTTTAGAACACAAGGATGAAAAAGATGCTTTCTGCCTTTTGCAATAGCTCACAATCTAAGGGTAAAACAGCACTTTGCCCCTTATTCAGCTAACGTGGTGACTGGGGCAGCTATGTATACAGAACTTTGTTCTAATTGTGCAGGTTAGTCCGATCTTTCATTTCAGGTGCAAATGCCATTTTTAAAAGCTGAATCTTAGTTGAATTCTCCTGATGATTTCTGAGAAACTCAGACAATGATCTGAATTAAGGGCAAGACCTTGTGTGACCCGGAAGGCCCACATCTCCCCTCGCCTGCTCTGAGTGCGTAAGTGATCCCATGTGAGAACGTAATACAGGCTCCCCACTTCCAAAGCCAAATAAATTAAAAGACCAAAAAACAACAAACTAAGAATCGTCCCTCCCCCACAACGTTCACACAAAAAAGAAGGACGGCTTGAAATGGTGTTAGTGGCATCCCTGTCCCTTGTCTCGGTTCTCTCCCACTCAAGAAAACAGCATGTGCCAAGCCACCAAGGAACAGAGGCTACCTCCCGACTCTACAGCTTGCGGTTGTGAACCAGCATTACACATCTCTGCACACTGTCAGAAACTGTATCAGCAGACCTCGGAGCTGGAAACAGCAGTTGCAGTATGAGGTTCCATGTCTCTCTGTTTGACTTATAAAGTGTCAATCATTGTGTGGTCTCAGATACATTGACTTGCTCACTGTTTGGTAACATTGCAATGACAATGTGTTTTAAATATATGCTGGAAGGACAATTTAAACACTTGACAGCAGTGAGAGTCAAGACAGACCATATTTTCCTTTCTGAATCTAGTATGCAAGAGAATCTGCACATCCTGCCAGTGTTTTATTGTCATTTACATAGTCTTCAAATGTAAAAGTGTTACTTGAGCAGGCATTTCGCCGGTTGGTTTCACCTTGGGAGCCTGAGAGAGGGAGGAAAAGTTACTGTATGAGGAGAACCGAGAGAACAGGAGCCAAAGGCACCCATCTGTAGGTTTCCCCTTTATTTTGCTTGCTCTCTGTGAGTGCCATCTCTTTTCTAAACTCCCACTTCTACCCCCAGGCTACCATCTTGGAGCTCACACCCTCAAATGGTCCACGCCATCTTGTAAAAAATGGTCATCCAATTTCCTTAGGGGAAAGGAGCCAAGGAGAATGTAAAGAAAGAAAAGATATAAAACACATGGTGGCAGGAGAATTCATTCAAATATTAAAACATGCTTTATTCTAAAATTACTTTTCCCTCTTCAGCCCCTTTTGAGAAAAAGAGCCAAGCTCTTTGGACTCCTTTGCCCCAGAAATCCAAATGTTTCCTTCCTGGCTTCGCGTTTCAAAAATCGTGAATTCTTTAAAGGCATCATGAGGATGAGGAGAAAAAATTGGCCGGACAGAAAAGCTTTCCTGACCTCCAGGAAGAAAGTGAGGAGCCTAAAACCTGAACCTTTTTCCCTAGATAGAACTTCAGCAGAAATGTCCATGCCGGATGTTACAGAAGCAACAGAGTAGACTGCTGCAAGGGGCCCTCACTGGCTTAAACTGAGAGCATATCAGTGGTGACCATAATGGACCCTACAGGCTTTGTCCCATTTCCTGGGCAGAAAAAAAGATTTTAAGGTTTTGTTTATTTATGTATTTATTTACCTGAGAAGGAGAGAGAGAGTGTGCATACAAGCAAGGGAGGGCTGGAGGGGGAGGGAGAGAGAGAATCTCAAGCAGACGCCCCACTGATCATAGACCCTGATGTGGGGCTCAATCCCAAGACCCTGAGATCATGACCTGAGCTGAACTGAAATCAAAAGCAGGCTGCTTAACTGACTGAGCTACCAGGTGCCTTTTCTGGGAAAAATAGAAACCTCTGGGAGGAAGAAAAAGGAGCACAATAATGACAAAGATTTTGTTTCCTATCTGCTCAGTAACTTACAGAGAATAAAGTAACATGCCATTTGTTGGTCACACAAGTTTGTGACTCCAAATTCAACAGTTTCAAATACAAATGAAATAAACTAACCACATTTGCTAGCAGTTAATTCTACTTAGGCATCTTTTTCCTCCAGGGAATGTGGGGCTGCTGTTCTTTCTTTCTTGACTGTAGTATGTAGGGCAATGCTGATTTCTCCAAGTGTTGTGAATTTGGGGTCAGAAGACCTGGAGTCTATTATTTAGGTCTCAATTCTGTTCCACAAACTTTAATTGAATACTGTTTATCAAGAACTGTGAAGGTTGTGAGATTTTACTCTATTGATTAAATAACAAGTTAGCCTGTCACAGTTTCATGATTGCTGATGACATGAGACTCTCAGATCAGGGATAAAGGACTTTATTACTCACGACACAGCAAGCAGAATGAGTAGCATATTTTTATCATTCTTCCTTGTCTTCAAGTCCCGCAGAGGCTACACTGATGGGCCTTAATTGGTGCCTGCACATGGAGTGGGCTCCATTTCAGTAAAGGAAACTTGAACTTAGGGAACTTGAGTCTTTCATACTGAACAACAAGCATGCCTGCTTTTTGCTCTGGGGGAAACACTATCTCCGCCTTCAAAGGCTAAACAAACCTCCTTGGAAAGACATTCCAGAGCAAAGAGCAGTCCATGTCTCTGGTTCCAAGACATGCAGAAATATGACAGACACATGGAAAATTGTCTCCCAGCAGTGGTAAGCCTGCTCTAGCACTTATAAAAACTAAAGAAACATGACCTCAACCCTCAAAGACTCCAGTAAAAGAGATCCATTAGCTGGTATGGGACTATAAGCAAAGAACTTCACTTTTCAGTGCTTCTCTTTCTGTGATTATAAAATTGCAGTGATATCTGCCCACTCACTGCTTATTTTGAGAAATAAAGGAAAAAGAACAGTCTGACAAATGCTTTGAGTTTAATGATGGACATTCTAAAATAGAAAAACATCAGATAAAAAACATACTGGTTTCTAATCACACTTTATTCTCTGATGCCTTTGTAAGAAGCATGAAAAACATATAGATATTTCATTCAGACACGGTAGAGATACTGATTTTTTTTTTTTAAATGCTGGACATGCATATAGCCAGTATCATCAAACTACAAAGCTGACCAAATATGCTTAAATGCTCTGTTCCATTTGAAATCACTGTGCAGATTTCTGGAAGAAATCAAATATGTTTGCTGTCTCTTTATCACTTTATCACATCAGTTATAGCTGAAAAGGACTACTGATCTGTGATCCCAGAGTCCTCCTTCCCTGCACCCGTTGTCATCCACACACACAGTTGGCAGGACTGTTGGCCTCTCTGTCTTCTAGTTGGGGGGTAACTCATCTCTTCTTCATTCTCCCAGTCTTAACTTCCTCACTGCTGCTTACCTAGTTTCCACAGAATGTCAAAACTAGATGTGCTTAGAGACACAAGAATCATCAGACTGCACAGACTATCTTTAGAAGTTTACCCAAATTCAGACATAGAATCTCTAGCATTCTATGGTCAACTCTAATACCACATGCATTAAAAGATGTCCTATATTTCCCTGAAGTCAGGATTTACCTGTGTGCTCTATAACCCCTGAATGAAAGTGCCTAGGGCCACACCCCAGATCTAACTAATCAGAACATCTGAAGATGAGCTAGAAATATGCATTTTGGGGACACCTGGGTGGCTCAGTGGGTTAAGGCCTCTGCCTTCGGCTCGGGTCATGATCTCAGGGTTCTGGGATCGAGCCCTGCATCAGGCTCTCTGTTCAGCAGGGAGTCTGCTTCCCTTCCTCTCTCTCTGCCTACTTGTGATCTGTCTGTCAAATAAATAAATAAAACCCTTTAAAAAAAAAAAAAGAAATATGCATTTTGAAGAATACCACAGGTGATTCTGACAGCCACTATGTTTGAGAACTGCTCCTTTAAAATCATCACCAATAACTTCAATAGTTATGTTTAGTTTAAATTACAGAAATACAAGATAGGAACATAAGCCATTCACTGAAAGGTTAAATAAAATAAAAGCAAGAGGCAAAAATATATTTTTTAAAGACTTTATTTATTTATCTGACAGATAAAGATCACAAGTAGGCAGAAAGACAGGCAGAGAGAGGAGGAAGCAGGCTCCCTGCTGAGCAGAGAGCCAGATGTGGGGCTCGATCCCAGGTCCCTGGGATCATGACCCAAGTGAAAGCAGAGACTTTAACTCACTGAGCCACTCAGGCGCCCCAAGGCAAAAATATTTTTAATTAAATAAAATGATGTCTAAAGACCAAATGTATCTTAATAATATACGTACATAAATAGCCTGATTACCTTTATTAAGAGGCAGAGTCTACAAAGATTAAATATCTGACAATAGGAAAATGGTTAACTAAAATATAATACATC
Source organism: Mustela lutreola (assembly GCF_030435805.1). Taxonomy (NCBI): domain Eukaryota; kingdom Metazoa; phylum Chordata; class Mammalia; order Carnivora; family Mustelidae; genus Mustela; species Mustela lutreola. The sequence continues at coordinate 153,375,011 of NC_081292.1, read as the reverse complement.
CACTCTATGGAATATTTTGCTGTTGTTATAAATGACCATTATGAAAACTATTAAGTAATATGAAAGTATTTATGAGAAAATAAGCAAAAATGTAGAGCACAAATTGCATGCACATTATACTACAGCTAAATATATGTATGTATTAGGCGAAAACTAAGAAAAGGTCTGAGTTATAAAAATTTTAAGTGAATTGCCTCCTCCATTTTTTAAAAAAAAATATATATAATGTTGTCATTTTCCTAGAATTTAAGCTGAACAAATAGATCGTGCTAGAACCTGAGAATCCAAATTGCAATTTAAATCTTCTGACAAACGTATCAAGGAGATTAACAGCACTATTTTGCAGGTATTATGGAACAAGACAATCAGTGACAGTGACTAATTCCTCTTACCTTGATTTCTGATGGAGCCAGATTTCACTCTAACATTTTAAAGTCTTCTCATTTCCCATCATCTTCTCACTAATATCCAACTACATATCAAGACCTCTTCTCAAACTAGAAATCAAAATTCTCTCCCTCTTCCCTTCCATCCCTTAATGACCTCAGTTACTCTCCAGAGAGTGCCTGCATTTCTGCTCCCTATAAATCCACAGGTCATCTGTCCAAACTTAGAATTCACAATAAATCTTGCTCTGCAGTGCGAAAGCCACTGATTGACCTATCAAAATTGAACATACTTGGATTTTTTGTTGTAGTTGTTCTTCTTAGAGTTTCAACTTAGGAAGAGAGAATTTTTTCCTCTACTTTTAAGTTGAAAACATCCAATATTGAAAACCTCAGGATGAAATACTCTTCTTAAACCATCCCCTTATTTTATAAGCAGTAAAACAGTACAAGTAAATTAAGTCCTATATCAGGATGCCATGAAAGTTTGTTTTCAAGTTGCAATACGCAAGAGCTCAGGCAAGACGTTGAATGGCAGCCAACATCCAGCCAGAGCTCTGCTCACCAGATCTGTTCTTTTGCTGAGGTAACACCTGGAAGGGAATGCACATTCTCTGATGGGAGAAGAAGTCTGCTGTATGTTTGTCTATTTTTAAAGCTCTTTGATTGCGTGATTTTCACTCCATCAAAAATGCCTGCCCAGGAAGAGTTTTAATATAACAGACAACCTGTGAATACAGGATTATTCCCTTTCTTAGCATCTTCCCACCCCCCCCCCCCCCGACCTCCCCACTCTTCTAACTGTACTGGGAAACAAAAGTGCTGGATCAGACCCTGCCGAAACTAGTCTTAGTGCTCAACTTTTTCAGGGCACACAGACTCTTGAACAGAGTAAGACCCGGATTCCCCTGACTTAAGGGAAATATCCTCAATTCTAGTATCTGTCCCACCCAAGCACAATTCCAGGGAAACTCAGTAATAATGATGCTGGTGTCCCTGATAATGGCATAGATCCTCAGGGTATAGCGTATAAGATGTAAGCTAGCACTATATACCTACAATAAGTCTATTTATGAACCTTTAATTTCATAAGCTACAGTGTATATATATTTTTATATATGGACAGTCATCAACATAAAGAATTACAAATATTATTATCATCATCATTGCATCTCTCATCTAAACTCTGAATAAAGAGGAAATCATCAAACATTAAATTGTAGGTGGGGATATTCCAAAGCAATGCACTGAGTGGGCTTTGTACTAGTTACAAAACTGTATTTTCCGCTTAGCTGATCCTCACCCAGATGAATGAATATTTACACCCATGCCTGGTACTGAAACCACAACTTGTGACAATCATGTGCCCATACAGCTGTCCCAAACCACCACAAGACTGCTTTTATAGCCAAACCCATTTTACAGGTATTATTAGTTCTTTACTCATTGGTATTTTTCATAGACGTGCTTATTTTTAGCACTTCCTCCAGTTCAAATCCAACAGAAAGTATAGCTTTCATTTAGTTATTCAAGATTTGTGTCCATTTTGTGGAGTCTATCAAAAAATTTTCTCATGTGCTCCACCTTAGTGACTCAAACAAGTAGTCTCGAATATATTAAATTATAGTGAAGAGACAGCCCCGGAATTAACCTTTGAAAGGAGTCAGTCCCAGCAACTTCCAGAAATATGCAGGGTCTCAGAAATTCATAACACTGATTTTAAGTGTTAAATCTGAACTAATTTCTGAATTAGACTGTTTGGGGCTACCACTCTATTCCAATTCCTCCTGGGTCTAACTCAAATCAAGGCTCAAACCCCATGTAGCTCCTTGAATTCTCTTGCAAGTCTCCTGCCTTGGAAAATCTGACCCTCCACCTAAATTTGCAAAGATTGCCAGTCCAGAATCAGTGGCTACAGGATTTAGAGAGAGTCTGGGAGGGGAAACCAACATTTGACTCTTCTGCTCCTCAAGGAGAAAAGGAGAATATCATAGGATGGTTATAGCCAAAGATTTACCAGAAAAAAGAGTTGATTCTTAAAGAAACAATTGTCAGCAATACGGCGTGTGTAGGAAACATGGTGATGGACATAAAGAAATATGATCTCACAGTGCGGAACACAGCATGTGTGCCACAGAGAGACCATAGGCTCCAGAGACAGACATACCTGACTTCAAATCCCAATCTGCCCTTTATTACCCATGTCCAAGTTCCTGAGTCTCTCTGAGCCTCCTTTACCTAGGGAAAAGTATCTAATTCAATACAAGGTATTTGTGAAAACAAAATGAGAGAGTCCAGCCCAGCACAGAATGGGTACCCAATAGAAGTTAGTGTTTTGCTGCTTGCCTTCCTAGGAATTTGCAAACTAGGTGTTAATGAAAAGAATTTCCGCATTTCTAAGATTAGCCTTTTGTGGGGCGCTCCTCTTCAAGGCAGTCTAATTAACACCCATTCTCCACTTCACCCCTGCATTCATCAGCTTAATCACTAGCATGAGGTCATGGAGCACTTCCAGGCCTCCGAATTCTTAATCCCAATGTAAACTTTGGATATCCGCTTGTGACCGTAAATTTAAATGAAATGAAAACATAATACTTTATTTGTAGTTTAAAAAAAAAAAAAAAGAAGAAGAAGAAGAAGTCGATCTTCAAACTTGAAGAAGAAGAAGAAGTCGATCTTCAAACTTGTACCCTTCCCCACCTCACCTTCTCGGTTCTAACGTGTTAAAAAGATATTTCTAATCAATTATTTACTCTGGTTTTCATATTAATTTATACAGCATACATTTATGCTGTGGTACAGCTGCTTTTTTATAGAGTATAAATACTTATTGGTTTTTCCCCTGCAGGTCTTTATTTTAAAAGTCTTTAAAGAAATAAAATATTAGAGACTTTGCAGTGCTGCTTGCACATAACAATAAACTGAGGACGTTTTTAAAATTCTGACGCATGGGACAGACCTCAAACCAATTAAATCAGAATCTTTGGAGATGGTGTCCAGGCACAGGAGGGTATCTGAGGCCCCCAAATAACTTTATTGAGCAGCCTGTGGAAAGGGGGATGGAGGGACATGATTCCTTCTCTCCCCTTTTGCTTATTACACTTCAGAGCCCTGCTCCCTACTGATTAATCTTTGAGTCCCAACTGGAGCCAAAACACTGGCTGGGAACTTGGAAGAGCCACATCATCTCTTCCCAGGAAGGAGCCCTTTGAGTCTGCAATGACTTTCCAGGCACAGCCTGGCAGCATTTCCTATGACACAGCTGTTCCTTTCAAGCCTCCTTATGACTTGGCCTGACCCGTGTCCCGGCCAACCGGGGCTCCTCTCCTAACCTGGTGCTAAGAATGCCCCCATCTTTTGGTCATAATTGACTTGGTTCTGTCTGCCATTCCTCCGGGTCCTGGTTTCCTCAGCAGAGCAAGAATCACCAGACGTGTTGTCAAAATGCAGATTCTGGTTGAGAAATGTAGAGGCAGGGCTCCGCGATTCTGCATTTTAAAAAATCTAATGCTGCTGATGCTGATCAATCAACCACACTAAGGTAGCAAAGGCATAGATGGTCTTTTTCATCTCTAAATTCTAGGGCAGAGCACAATTCTATTGTTTCAAGACCAATTTTCTTTGTCCCTTCCAGAGCCCTTGGCAAATATCAATGACCATTCATATCATTCTTTGTCTTTGAACCCGTATTTCACCTTAGAATCCTTCTTAGCACAGGGACCTACTCAGTATCCAATACTGTCATCTCTGGTAGGGATATAATGGGAGTTCAGAGGAGGAAAGAATCTGCTTCAACTAGGGGCATTCCCAAAGGGAGTTGGTTTTGTTCAGACCAGACAGACAATTCAATAGGACCTCTTTCTTTGAGACACCAAGCTCCAGTGATAATAAACCAGTGTATTTAAGTGTTCATACACTTAGGATAACATTAAATAGTCATTTTATCTATAACTACATAATCATAATTTGTGCTTTATTGATACTTCTCCTGAAATCTTTGTTGTCTTCCTGATTTGCTATTAATAAAAGGAAAACAACAATTTCAAATGGTACTCAGAAGTGGCATTGATAGAAAACCCCTGGGTGACATTTATGATGGGCTCAGCTCTTGCTGATGACAGGAAATTGGGTTTGAAATTTGAAGTCATTTTTGTCCCACACTCTGCCACGATCCAAAGAACATGGTCTCTTCTTGACTCTGTTTCTTGTTTGTTTGTCAATGGTATTTTGCTGGATATTGTTGTGGCTTAACTCAACACTTCCAAAATGTTTGGATTTTAGTAATATTTTCTAAAACATTTTGGGGACCAACATAAGGTTGTTAATCTTTAATTTGCTCGACAAAGATATAAAAACAAATAACTGCTATCCACTAACTCTGTTATTTTATTTTTAAAAACCACATATTGATACCAAAAAATAATGTAGGAAGGAACAAACCTCAGAGTGAAAAGCACTTCCTTAAAATGAATAAATTTAGCTTTACAGGAAAAAGCACTACCTTATCCTTCTCATTTCACATGGTCTAATCAAAATTTTATTGATCAGTGTCCTTTGGGTACTACATGCTTAAGCAACTGGAGCTTTTGAAATCAGGTAATGTTTTTCTCATCAGTAGCAAGGACCAGGGACTTTGTTCAAGGAATGAATTGGCTCTTTTGGAGCCAGGCTTCATTACCTGCCTAACTTAATCTTGTGCATATCGTGCTTTTAGTGCTCTGCGTAGTGGACATCCAGCTGCTCCTGGAAAACCAGTTTCTGTATCTGTTTGTCCCATCTCAGCTCCCTTCTCCTACTTGCTTGTCCATACTGATAGGTTCTAGCATGTTCAAGTTATGACAATCTGGCATGAAATGCCAGGTTATGGGGGAGAAAAAAGGGCTTTTTCCTTTTTTCAGTTTTTCCAGAAGTAGAATCTCTGAATTCCATCAAGTTGCCACAGACTGTTTTACACTGTGTGGGTTGCATTCGTGAGCCCATTTATAGGCAGCCTACACAGTGTAAATACCTAGAAGAGGAACAACATTCTGAGTCTCTGTCAGGATTTAATTCTGCCATCATTTTTAAGAACTTGTGTTAGCTTTGAAGAGAAGGCAAAACTACATTTTCTCCTTTTTTTATAAAAGATTGATTTATTTATTTTAGATAAAGAGAGCATGTGGGGGGTGGGGAAGGCAAGGGGAGAATCTCAAGCAAACCCCACAAAGAACTGAAGCCAGAATCAGGGCTCTGTCGCACAACCCTAAGACTACAACCCACCCAAACCAAAAATCAACACTCAATCAACTGCACCACCCAGGCACCCCTCCCAACTTTTTAAAATGACTTCACAATAGTAAAGGTGAAATCAAAGCAAGGACTTTAGGAATTAGATATATTAAATTTATTATAATATATCTAATATTAAATTAGATATATTAAATTTTGAAATCTTTATTAGTTAGCCAATTGTGAAATTGGTAGGATCCTTCCTTCTGAATCATGACAATGGGATGAATCATAGCGAAGAAAATTCAAGGCCACAGACTCCAGAACCCAAGCAAAGAAGGAGCAGGAATCGGCCCAGACTGTAATCAAGAGCAAAGCAGAAATGGCACAGAAACTTGAGCTGTTTTGAGTCTGGTGATTATGCCAAAATTAAGAATACAGTAGATGAGAATTAGGTCATTATTTGAGGATCAGGAATACAAAAGACCAGACACAGATGGATACTATGTGAAGCCACTTCGTTCTGGCTGTCTGGGAAAGAAGGCCTAAGAGATCCTACATAGAGTTTCCAGAAATGTTCTCCTCTATGAGCTGTAGCCTACAAAATAACTCCCGTTTGCTCAGACTATCCATTTGCCTGTCTGTAGGGAACCACCCGAAAGAATGAGGAAAGTCTCTGAGACTGATTCTACACACCAAACTGGTCCAACTGTATTGACTAAAGGAATACTTTGAGAAAACGAGTCTGTAGATCAAGCCATCTTGTTTTATTTTTAGATATACCCTGCATTGAAACTTTGTGTTTAAATTATCTCAAGAGTAAAATTACTGATGTATACAACAATATAAGTAGATTTGTTCCTGTTGCCTTTGATTCTCATCTGAAGCCCCAGAGCAGAGAACAGTGTTAAGAATCATATTACCTTGGGGCACTTGGGTGGCTCAGTCAGTTGGGCATCTGTCTTTGGCTCAGGTCATTGTCCCAGGGTCCTGGAATGGAGCCCAGTATCGGTGCCTTGCTCAGCGAGGAGCCTGCTTCTTGCTCTCCCTCTGCCTGCCGCTTCCCCTGCTTATGGGCTCCCTCTCTCTCTTTCTTTCTTCTCTCTCTCTCATAAATAAATAATTTTTAAGAGTCACATTACCTATAAATTTGTTCCAGGATCACCCAAAAAGTTAATCTAGAAACTAAACCTGAAAAATAAAAGGAGGCAAGGTGATGAGGAGTGGAGGAGTTGTTCAGAGAGCAGTCAACGTGTAGTCATTTTCTCTACGCATCTCATGATAGAATTCTGAAGAGTATTTACAAACACACAACCCTTCAAGCCAGATGAGGGGAGAGTTTCCAGAGAATCTCTCAAGGAGTCTGGCTTGTAGCCACCAAGGTTGGTGGGTATAGAGACTCTTCCATGGAAAAATATCCAGGCAAGAGGCCAACCTGGACCTGGTGTTCAAAATGGAACAATGAGACAGGGTCATCGTAGAAATGGTCCACACTTCTAAGAGCTGAGCAATGACACAGGTTTTCTGGTGGCCCCAGTGGGAGGTAACAAGGTCTAAGTCAAGTTCTCAAAATAAAGAATCTCTGTAGGATGTACTGTTGAAGCAGGGACTGAGGAGCAATAGTAAGAAACCAGACAGAGATTGTATTGTTCACAACAGGGACATGATGAATGTCTCAAAACTACTGGGCATCTGCCCTGCAAGAGACCCCCAAAGTCAGGTTATCACTCTAACCAACCAGTAGTGCCTCTTCTGACTCATACCTCTCCTCCCTTGGAACAACCCCTGGAAGACCCAGGGAACTGGGAAATGAAAGAGTATGACAGGAAAAGAATGAAGAGCTCTACCATGCACTCTTTTGCCTCTTTCCTTATTACATGTCCTGAACTAAAACTGGGAGAAAAGTTATTTTTTGTTTATATAGAACAAGACATTTTCAAACCTGAAAGAAGACCACACAATAAAAACAACAAGGGGGGTGGGGCACCTGGGTGACTCAGTCAGTCAAGCATCTGTCTTTGGCTCAAGTCATGATATCAGGGCCCTGGGATCCAACCCCATTTGGGGAAATCTCTGCTCAGCAGGGATTCTGCTTGTCCCTCTCCTTTTGCCCCCTCCCCTTCACCCCTGCTCATGCTCACTCTCTTTCTCCCTTTTCCTCTGCCTCTTCCCCTGCTCATGTGTGCACAGTCTCTCTCTCTCTCTCTCTCTCAAATAAATAAATCTTTTAAAAACATAATAAAAATTTTTTAAAAAATAAAAACAGCAAGGATACTGGAGACACTTTAGAATTTAGTTAGACTTTTTTAGGTTCAGGGAAAAACTCAAATAGATGAAAGGCAGTGGTCAGGGAAAAAAATTAAATTCAGTTCATATAATGTTATGGGCTACACTATGTTCCACAAAATTCATATGTGAATATGAATATTAAAGCTCTAAACCCCTGTATCTCAGAATTTAACTATGGAGACAGGACCTTTAAAGAGGTGAGTAAGTTAAAATAAAGGCCATTAGGTAAGCCCTAATCCAACCTGATTGGTGTCTTTATAAAAAGAGGACATTTGGACATACAAGGAGACACCAGAGACATGCCTACATAAAGAAACCACCATGGGAAGAGGCAGCAAGAGGGCAGCCATCTGCAAGCCAAGGAGAGAAATCTAGAACAGTTTCCTCCTTTATAGTCCTCTTTTTCTATCCTACTCTTTCATTTCCCAATCCCCTATCTCAGTGTGTTGCCTCTGAGTCCTCCAGATATGTGAGGAATGAGGTGTGGACAGATGATGTACTACTGGTTTGCTGGAGTGATAACCAGACTTTCAGGGCCCTTTGCATGGCTGATGACCAGTTGCCTCTATCTTCCAGGTTTTCTTCAGAATAATGAGAAAATAACTTTGTCATTAAGCCATCTAGCCTCTGATATTTTCTTTTGGCAGTCCTAGCAAACCAATATATCTAAAAAACCAACCGGTAGAGGGGAAAAAATTCTTCTGCTTATTTTTTATTTGTTCTTAATGTAAGCTTTATGCCCAATGTGGGGCTTGAACTCATGGTCCTAAGACAAAGAATTGCATGCTTTCCCAACTGTGCCAGCCAGGCACCCCAAAAATTCTTCTGCATATTAATTTAAATGCTATATGTCTTATAGCTACACAAAACTTCTGAACCATACCTCTTTTAAAATTAACCTAATTTAAAATTAACCTAAGGGAGGAGCAAGTTGGCAGAGGAGTAGGGGACCTAAATATCATCAGGTTCCAGGAGTTCATCTAGATAGTTGCCATTCTGAATAGCTACAAACTCAACAGGAGATTGAAGAGAAGAAGAGCAGCATTCTAGGAACAAAAAATCAACCACCTTCTGGAAGGTAGGACATGAGAAGAAGTAATCAAGGTGATATACAGAAAGATAGACAGAGGGGGAAGGAGCTGGCTCCTGGCAAATGGTAGAGCAGTGGAGCACAAAATAGGAATTTTAGAAGTCTGCTCCAGTGAGGGACATCACCCCAGAGGCGAAGTGGGTGATGGAGCCTCACAGGGACAGTGTGGTCTCAGTACTCCCAGGGTCACAGAAAGACCCCGGCTGTCTGAGTGTAGCAGGGATCCCAGGTATCAGAGTGGAGAAGCCGGCTACAGAAACAGAGCCAAGGAGTGGGCTCTCAGCTCAGGGTTACCTTAAACCATGATCCGAGGCAGAGTTGGACCACTGCTCTTCAGGCAGGGACCCTGTGCGTGGCAGAACCAGGGACACCCCCTCCTTCCTAATTCTGGAGGAGCAGCACGGGAACACACTGCAGGAACCTGCTGGGTTTGGAGACTTCAAACAGGGCAGTGCACCAGATATCAAAATGCTGGGTCACAGGCTGGGTTAGCTCACAGTGCAGCTGCAAGCCAGGGAGATGGAAGTCATTGATGGCTTTTTTCCAAGGGTACACTGAGGAGTGTGGCCCTGAGTTATCGGCTCCTATGGGGCCAGAGATTGGGAGGCTGCCATTTTCATTCCTATCCTCCAAAGCTGTACAGAAAGCATTCAGAGAACAAAAGCTCCTGCTCCAAGCAGATTACTTAGCCTGGCCCCTGGCAAGGGTGGTGCAGTTCCTCCTTGGGCAAAGGCCTTTGAGAATCATGGCAACAGGCCCCTCCCCCAGATGCTTAGCAAGAGCATTCAACAAGACCAAGCTCATTTATCAATGAGAACTGTGGAACTCCAAAGCTAGGGAAAAGCAACGTGTAAAATTCATGGCTTTTTCCCCCATGATTCTTGAGTCTTTCAAAGTTAAATTTTAAAAATTTTTTTTCTTATTCTATTTTTTAAATTTTCCTCTTTCCTATTTTAATTTTTTAAACTATTTTATCTTCTTAATACCTTTTTAAAAATCTATTTTAACTTTCATTGTTATAGCATATTCTACTCCTTCATTGTATCTAATCTTATTATTTTACACATATAGGGGTTTTATTTCTTTTAAAATCTTGGGATACAGTTTCTCCTAATAGACCAAAATATGCCCTAAATCTAGTGCATGGCTTTGTTCTACTCTCCAGTCTGATCACATTCTTTCTTCTTTTCTTTTTCTTTTTTCAACCAACTTCTTATCTTATCAATTTTTTTTAAGAGTCTTTTAAAATTTTCATCTTTACAGTCATATTCCATCCTGTCATCATATTTACCCTTATTTTTGTGTATATATATAGGATTTTTCTTTCTTTATAATTTTGGGAGGTAGTTTATTCTAACAGACCAAAATACACCCAAAATCAAGTGTGTGGCTCTGTTCTATTCAACAGCCGTATATGTGTATATGTATATGTATATGTGTATGTATATACATAATTTAAAGTGAGGGGGTGGAAAACAATTCGCCATGCTAATGGATATCAAAAGAAAGATGGAGTGGCAATCCTTACATCAGATAAATTAGATTTTTAAGCCAAAGACTATAATAAGAGATGAGGAAGGACACTATATCATACTTAAAGGGTCTGTCCAACAAGAAGATCTAACAATTTTAAATATCTAGTCCCCTAACATTGGAGCAGCCAATTATATAAACCAATTAATAACAAAATCAAAGAAACTCATCGACAATAATACAATAATATTAGGGGACTTTAACACTCCCCTCACTGAAATGGACAGATCATCAAGCAAAAGATCAACAAGGAAATAAAGGCCTTAAATGACACACTAGAACAGATGGACATCACAGGTATATTTAGAACATCCCATCCCAAAGCAACAGAATACACATTCTTTTCTAGTGCACATGGAACATTTTCTAGAATAGATCACATCCTGGGTCACAAATCAGGTCTCAACCAGTACCAAAAGATTGAGATCATTCCCTGCATAATTTCAGACCACAATGCTCTGAAACTAGAACTCAACCACAAGAGGAAAGCTGGAAAGAACTCAAAAACATGGAGGTTAAAGAGCATCCTACTAAAGAATAAATGGGTCAACCAGGAAATTAAAGGAGAATTAAAAACAATCATGGGAACAAATGAAAATGAAAACACAACTGTTCAAAATCTTCAGGATGCTGCAAATGTGGTCCTGAGAGGAAAGTATATAGCAATACAAGCCTTTCTCAAGAAACAAGAAAGATCTCAATACACAACCTAACCCTACACCTAAAGGAACTGGAGAAAGAATAACAAAGAAAGCCTAAACCTAGCAGGAGAACAGAAAGAATAAAGATCAGACAGAAATCAATGAAATAGAAACCAAAAGTACAGTAGAACAAATCAATGAAATGAGGATCTGGTTCTTTGAAAGAATTAATAAGATTGATACACCCCTGGCCAGACTTTTCAAAAGAAAAGAGAAAGGACCCAAATTAATAAAATCATGAATGAAAGAGGTGAGATCACAACCAACACCACAGAAATACAAACAATTATAAGAACATATTATGAGCAACTATACACTAGCAAATTTGACAATCCAGAAGAAATGGATGCAATCCTAGAGACATATAAACTATCAAAACTGAACCAGGAAGAAATAGAAAACCTGAACAGACTCGTAATCAGTAAGGAGATTGAAGCAGTCATCAAAAACTCTCCCAACAAACAAGAGCCCAGGGGCAGATGGCTTCCCAGGGGAATTCTACCAAACATTTAAAGAAGAATTAGGACCTATTCTCCTGAAACTGTTCCAAAAAATAGAAATAGAATGAAAACCTCCAAACTCATTCTATGAGGCCAGCATTACCTTGATCCCAAAACCAGACAAAGACCCAATCAAAAAGGAGAATTACAGACCAATATCCTTGATAAACAGATGCAAAAATTCTCACCAAAATACTAGCCAGTAGGATCCAACGTACATTAAAAGGATTATTCACCACAACCAAGTGAGACTTATTCTTGGGCTGCAAGGTTGGTTCAACATCTGCAAATCAATCAATATGATAAAATACATTAACAAAAGAAAGAACAGGAGTCCTATGATACTCTCAATAGATGCTGAAAAAGCATTTGACAAAATACACCACACTTTCTTGATCAAAACTCTTCACAGTGTAGGCTTAGAGGATACATACTCAATATCATCAAAGCCATCTATAAAAAACCCACAGCAAATACCATTCTCAATGGGGAAAAACTGACAGCTTTCCCCCTAAGGTCAGAAACACAGCAGGGCTATCCACCATCACCACTGCTATTCAACATAGTACTAGAAGTCCTAGCCTCAGCAATCAGACAACAAAAAGAAATCAAAGGTATCTGAATCGGCAAAGAAGAAGTCAAACTTTCACTCTTTACAGATGGTATGATACTTTATGTGGAAAACCCAAAAGACTCCACTCCAAAACTGTTAGAATGCATGTAGGAATTCAGTAAAGTGGCAGGATATAAAATCAAGTTTGCATTTCTATACACCAACAGCAAGACAGAAATTAGACATAAAAGAGAAATTGAGTTGATCCCATTTACAATTGCACCCCAAAACACAAGATACCCAGGAATAAACCTAACAAAAGAGGCAAAGAATCTGTACTCAGAAAACTATAAAATATTCATGAAAGAAACTGAGGAAGACAGAAAGAAATGGAAAAATGTTCCATTCTCATGGACTGGAAGAACAAATATTGTGAAAATGTCTATGACACCTAAAGCAATCTACACATTTAATGCAATCCCTCTTAAAACACCATCAATTGTTTTCAAAAAAATGGAAAAAATAATCCTAAAATTTATTTGGAATCAGAAAAGACCCCAAAGAGCCAGAGGAATGTTGTAAAAGGAAACCAAAGTTGGTGGCCTCACAATTCCAGACTTCGGGTTCTATAACAAAGCTGTAATCATCAAGACAGTATGGTACTGACACAAAAACAGACACATAGATCAATGGAACAGAAAAAAGACCCCCAAAATGGACCCTCAACTCTATGGTCAACTAATCTTCGACAAAGCAGGAAAGAATATCCAATGGAAAACAGACAGTCTCTTCAACAAACGGTGTTGGGAAAATTGGACAGCCACATGCAGAAAAATGAAATTGGGCCATTTCCTTATACCACACAGGAAAATAGACTCAAAATAGATGAAGGACCTTAATGTGAGACAGGAATCTATCAAAATCCTTGAGGAGAACAGAGGCAGCAACCTCTTCGACCTCAGCTGCAGCAACGTCTTCCTAGGAACATTGCCAGAGGCAAGGGAAGCAAGGGCAAAAATGAACTATTGGGACTTCATCAAGAGGAAAAGCTTTTGCACAACGAAGGAAATAGTCAACAAAACCAAAAGACAACTGACAGAAAGGAAAAGATATTTGCAAATGACATATCAGATAAAGGGCTAGTATCCAAAAATCTATAAATAACTTAACCAAACTCAACACCCAAAGAACAAATAATCCAATTATAAAATGGACAGCAGACATGAATAAACATTTCTGCCAAGAAGACATCCAAATGGCCAACAGACACATGAAAAAGTGCTTCACATCACTCAGCATCAGGGAAATACAAATCAAAACCACAGTGAGATACCACCTAACACCAGTCAAAATGGCTAAAATTAACAAGTCAGAGGATGACAGATGTTGGCGAGGATGCAGAGAAAGGGGAACCCTCTTACTCTGTTGGTGGGAATGCACGCTGGTGCAGCCACTCTGGAAAACAGTATGAAGGTTCCTCAAATAGTTGAAAACAGAGCTACCCTATAACCCAGAAATTGTACAATTGTACTACTGGGTACTTACCCTAAAGATACAAATGTAGTGATCCAAAGGGGCACATACACCCGAATATTTATAGCAGCAAAGCCCACAATAGCCAAACTATGGAAAGAAACTAGATGTCCAACAACAGATGAATGGATAAAGAAGATGTGGTATGTGTGTGTGTGTGTGTGTGTGTGTGTGTATATACATATATATATATATATATATATATATATATATTCCATTGTATGTGTGTATATAAATATATAAATGTGTGTGTATATAAATATATACCCACATACAATGGGATACTGTTCAGCCATTAAAAAACCGAAATCTTGCCATTTGTAATGAGGTGGATGGGACTACAGGGTATTATGGTAAGTGAAATAAGTCAATCAGAGAAAGATAATTATCATAATATCTCTCTGATATGAGGAATTTGAGAGGCAGGGCGGGGTTCATGGGAGATAGGGAGGGGAAAAATGAAACAAGATGGGATTGGGAGGGAGACAAACCATAAGACACTCTTAATCTCACGAAATAAACTGAGGGTTGCTGGCGGGTGGGAGGAGAGGGAGAGGGAGCCTGGGTGATGGGCATTGAGGAGGGTATGTGCTCTGGTGAGCGCTGTGAAATGTGTAAGCCTGATGATTCACCGACCTGTACCCCTAAAGCAAATAATACATTATATGTTAATAAAAAAATAAATAATAAAATTAAGCTAAATTAACCTAAACATTCAAGTTAAAATGCAGTTCAGTATCTTTTCAGAAATTTTACCATCACACTAGAACAGGGAAATAAAACTCTGCATCTTCAAATCTTCATATTCCATAATGTCTGAAACTTGCAGCCTCATACTGCTTCTTATCATGTGTCAGAAAAATAAAGAAATTCCCTCTACATAAAGTAAATGATCTTTTCTCATTAACATAAACGTATATTTAGACAGGAACACTATCTCCAAGGCTTTAGTTATGTTTCTGTAGCTCTGTAGAGAATATTGAGAGCTCAGTTTCATACCATTTGTAGAAAAGCTGCAAAAAAGAATGACTAAGATACAGAGCCTCAGCTGAAGTCTCCTCCTCAGCCACCTTAATACTCTATGGGTAAAAGGAAATCTTGATGGAATTCATGTCCAAGTACTTACTCGGTATCTCCACACAAATGCCCTACACTCTGTAGAATGGCAACATCTAGAAAGCTGAACATCTTTGCCATCATGGTCTTGCTCTTCTTTCTACCTCCTTTCATTTCAGTTCTAGTGTGGGTGAGAAGATTCTGCGAGATGACATATTTGTGTGTAGCCCCTAGTACGGTGCGGGGCATAGCAGCTACACTCAGTGTCACCCAGTGAGAAACCCAGCAGCCTCATCAACAACTCCCTTTCTGTGGCTTCCTACACTAGGCAGTCCCCATACCCTGCCAATTTTAGATTAAATTATAACATGTGATTCTCTGTAGCCAACATAATAGTATGACATGATTTATTCTATTCAATCAGAGCTTTCAGCTATTAAATAATCATTTCCTCCAAACCCTCAGAAAGACCATTGTATAGAAAAGGTGCCTCCTCTAGTTGACAGAAGTCAAATATAAAAATGTAATGGAAAATTCCAAGAAATAAATATTTAAGTTACTTTTATCTTCAAACTTTATAAGACGCCAAAGCTAGACCAGCTGGCCCCACCTGTTTCCAGACCATACTCCCTCCCTCTGGCAAGGAGCACCCCACTGGAGAGTCTTTACCAGCTCACCCACCATGCTGCTGGGCCACCAACTGGACTAAAACTGGCTTTCTTATTTGGGCAGCTTCCCTGACAAGCCCCGACTCCCTTCCAGCCAGTCCCCGTGGAGGTGTTATCTGTTTTTAGAGAATATCCATGTCATGGGTCTAAACTAAATGAATGAATTTTCTACTGATTCTGATTATTATAGATTCTCTTCATAAGAGAGTTATATGGGGGCACCTGGGTGGCTCAGTGGGTTAAAGCCTCTGCCTTTGGCTCAGGTCATGATCCCAGGGTCCTGGGATCCAGCCACGCATCAGACTCTCTGCTCAGTGGGGAGCCTGGCTTCCTCCCCTCTCTCTGCCTGCTTCTCTGCCTACTTGTGATCTCTGTCTGTCAAATAAATTTTTTAAAAAATCTTTTAGAGAGAATTATATGGTAGTAACAGCATAAGCTCCAGAGGTAGACCGACCTTGATTCAAATCCTGGTTCCATACTGGTAGCTATGTGACTCTTCCACCTTTTTTTCTTATCTGTAGAATAAGAATAAAATTTACTTCATGATGTGCTTGAGATGATTCAGGAAGATAATATTTTTTATGTAGCCACTAATGTGATAGCTGGAACAGTGAAGTTAATAAACATAGTTTATTTATCTCCTTTAGCAATTTATTTTTGGTTCTTTCATCTTGCATTTTAAATTACCTTGAAGATCTTGGAATAAAGACTGGAATCCTCCTAGCAATGACTTCAGCTTACACTATGTATTGTTATAAATTTCTTTATTTACTGTCTTGTACTATAATTCTTTCAAGTGTGTAGGGACAAAGTATTCAATTGGGTAGTTTCCTCAAGTTTCTGGGTGAAAATCAACTCAAAAGAAGAGTGAATGAAATCCTTTAGCCTCTTATTTCTTTGAAGAAGAGTCTTGCTACCATGAGAAGGTTTTCTTAATATATAGTACCAAAAAGGAAATTCTCTCTTCAGTAATGTAAACCCATCCTGTGTGGCCACCTATTGAGCAATAATAGAGAATGTCAGGTCTCAAACCCAATCCTGTACTTCTTTATACACCAGATATATTGTGAACTATTAAGTCCCTAGCAGAGGCACAGTACTTCTAGCCATTCTTGAGGTACAAACTACATTCAGGTCATGGCCTCTGCTCTCAAAATACAATTACAGAACAATGGAGGAATGTGTAAGATAAAGTAAACTGCATGTCTGAGTCTCAGTGCTGGGAAAGCTCAGAAGAGATGGGGAAGTCTTCTAACTCACAGTAGCGAATAGCTTCAGCTTAGGGTAAAAGG
Organism: Mustela lutreola; assembly: GCF_030435805.1. NCBI lineage: Eukaryota > Metazoa > Chordata > Mammalia > Carnivora > Mustelidae > Mustela > Mustela lutreola. Next base: position 153,358,202 of record NC_081292.1, on the reverse strand, counting down.
ACATCTAATTCCAGAAATAGATGTCCATTGGTGTCTCAGTTGCTCAGTTGGTTAAATCTGACTCTTGATCTTAGGGTTGTGAGTTCAAGCCCTGAGTTGGGCTCCATGCTGGGGGTGAGGCCTACTTGGGGTGGCGGGGAGGGAGCAAAACATCGAAAACAAATTAAACACTAAACACACTGCATTCATCTGTGTTTGGATAGCTTCGTTTTTTCTTCTCAAAAACCCCAACGTCACCCTTGCACACAGGCAGGAGCTTTCTCGGTGCAGCCAACCTGAATGCACCCATCGTTTTTCACATTCTTCCTTTGCCCACCTTTCCCCCTACTTCCTCTGCTTTTCTTCTCAAGTTTTTCCTGTGTCCTCTCCCAGCCTCACAAACAAGCTCTGTGTGAGAAATTCAAGAGTTCTTGGAGAATAGAATCAGAAAACATTGGTATGTTAGAGCTGGTGGACATTTGACACCTCATAGAGGTACTTCCTCTTCCCTTCATCTGCTGTTTGCAGTCAAGGACTTTCCACCTTCTGGTATCATTCAGTCATTTTTCACTCTTTTTTATTCACTGAAGAGGATGTGAGCCACCCTATCATATACAAAGTTCCCAGTGACTGTTATTTCTGCCAAATTTCCCAGATTCTTAAGAATTTCATCCCCTGCCTCTTTCCACGTAAGCAGTTCAGACAGAATTGAGAAATGGCCAATTTGTACAATGCCTTTTGTACTTGTAGACTTTTCATTCTTCGCCCATGTTCCTCTTCAGCGACCACCTCCAACCTAATTCCTCAAAAATTCCTCATTTCCTTTATCAACTGTTAGCATTAGAGTCTCAGCCACCTTGAGGTTTAATGGTCCACAATAGTATAATGGTTCTCCTTAACTAGATAGATTTAATTGGATTCAAAGTCCTCTGTTACAAATAAAGGTCACACCTATTTCAGACATCAGTCAAGGAGGATTTGGGGAGCCCCAAGATTTTGGTGGGGACCACACCTGAAGTTTTTTAGTTTTATAGTTAATACTATTTGACCTATCTTTGAGTAGTATATAAATAGGCTTACATAAAAGCTACTGTTGAATATTGACTTAACAGAATATATGAAAACAGATCCCCTACATTCAAAAGTATGCCAGCTAAAAATATATTACCTCCCAGTTCCAAAGGTACTCTTTAATGTCTACACTGAAAACTGGAGCTAGAATATTAAAATATATCTCCTTGGTCAGTGAGAATGATGTTAACCTTTGTCAGTATAAGGACCTGGAGAGAGAAAGAGAAAGAGAGAGAAAGAGGGCTTCTCTTTCTGGGTCTGGTGTTTTCCATTTGCTTCTGTTTTCTATCTCACTGTTGCTGGCTTCATATGTAGGGTTCATCCAGTGGCACACACCCCCACTGAGTTTCAGTGACACACATATAGATGGCTTCCCATCAAGTTTCAGTGGCATCTCTATTGACAGTTTTCCAGTGGGTCTCACCAGTGTCCCAGACATCACCATTACAGCCTTGGCCCACCTGCATTTAGGAAAAGTGTTTCCTGCTTGCCCCAGCATTTGTGGATTAGTTCTGGCCTGGCAATCCATCAAAATTCTTGCAATCCAGTGATGTGAAACCACATCTTTCCCAACATGGCCTGATTTCCAGCCTTGGAGAGAAGGGTTCTTTTTCACATTGCTCCTTCCTTAGGTACCCTCTCTGAGTACCTGGAGAATTTTTTGGTTGTTGTTATTTTTTGTTGTTTTTTCCCCCTTTATAGATTACCAGCTGTTATACTTAATAATTCTTTATATTTAACTTTCCCTAATCAAATTACTATATGGTGTCTATTTCCTGATTGGACCTGACTGATATAAGATGAGAGATAAGAGATCTTCATCTCTAAAGAATAAATCTTCAAAGCATTTGTTTAAAAACCCCAAAAATGCAAACAACCAGAGAGATAGTTTGGCTTTCTGCCAGAGTAATCTATTGCAAATGAGGCTTATATCTTGGTTATAATAAATAAGATGGGGGGGGGAGCAGTAAACATTTAAATCCAAGAACAATAGATTCTCATATTAAACCTACAAATAAAATAATATAAAATAAAATAAAAATTCATACATAGATATATAAGAATCTTAATCAACTGTCAAGTTTCAGTATTGTGCTTAAATGAATGTCATCTGGGGCACCTGGGTGGCTCAATGGGTTAAGCCTCTGCCTTCGGCTCAGGTCATGATCCCAGGGTCCTGGGATCGAGCCCCACATCCGGGTCTCTGCTCAGCTGGGAGCCTGCTTCCCCCTCTCTCTCTCTGCCTGCCTCTCTGCCTACTTGTGATCGCTCTCTCTCTCTCTCTCTGTCAAATAAATAAATAAAATATTTTTAAAAAAATTAATGTCATCTGAATTTAGTTTAAAAAATCATCTGGGGGGAAAAATTATCTAGGGGAATAGGGAAGAGGAGGCTTTCTAAGTTGAGGCATAATTTACATATAACATTATATTAGATTCAGGTATACAACATAATGATTCAATATTTGTACATATTGCAAAATGATCACCATAATAAGTCTAGTAAATATTCATCACCATACATACTTACAATTTTTTTCTTGTAATGAGAAATTTTAGGATCTACTTCCTCAGCAACTTTCAAATATGCAATACAGTATTATTAACTATAGTCCCTGTGTTGTATACTACTTCTCCATGATTTACTTATTTTATAACTAAAAGTTTGTATTTTCTGACCCGACTCACCCACTTCACCCAACCCTGACCCCCAGTTGGCATCCACCAATCTGTTTTCTATATCAACAGATATAGATAATAAAATTTGTTTGTTTGTTTCTTTGGTGTTTTGGTTTTAGGGTTTTGTTTGATTGTTTGTTTTTTAGGTTCCACATATAAGTGAGATCATACAGAATTTGCCTCTGTCTGACTTATTTCATTAGTATAATACCCTTGAGGTCCATCCATGTTATTGCAAATGGTAAGCTTTCATTCTTCTTTTTTTTTTTTAAGATTTTATTTATTTATTTGACAGAGAGAGACAGCACAAGCAGGGAGATCCACAAAGGGAGAGGGAGAAACAGACTCCCCACTGAGCAGGGAGCAAAACACAGGGCTCCATCCAGGATCCTGGGATCATGACCCAAGCTAAAAGCAGATGCTTAACCAACTGAGCCACTCCATTCATTTTTATGGCCCAAAACTATTCTATGCACCACATCTTCTCTATACATTTATCTATTGATGGATACTTAGATTGTTTCCATATCTCAGCGATTGTAAATAATACTGCAATGAATATAAAGGCACAGATATCTTTTCGAGTTTCTTTCTTTCTTTTTTCCTTTCTTCCTTTCTTTCTTTTAAATAAATACCCAGAAGTGGAATTGAAGATCACATGGTAGTTTTATTTTTAACTTTTGGGGAAAACTTTTCCACAGGGGCTCCACCAATTTAAATCCCCACTATCTGTGCATGAGGGTTCCCTTTACTCCACATCCTCCCCAACACTTGTTATTTTTTGTCTTTTGAAAATAGCCATGCTAACAGACATGAAGGGATTTGGTGGTTTTGATTTGCATTTCCCTGACGATGAGTAGTTTTGAGCAGCTTTCATGTCCTGTTGGCAATCTGTATGTCTTCTTTGGAAAAACGACTATTCAGATGTTCTGCCCACTTTTTTTTTTTTTTATCAGACTGTTTTTTGTTTGCGTCATTGAAGTTTATGCATTTTTAATGTATTTTGGATATTAACCTCTTCTCAGATATTGTATGTGCAAATATTTTCTCCTATTCAGTAAGTTGCCTTTTCATTTTGTTGATGGTTTCCTTTACTGTGCAGAGACTTTTTAGTTTAATGTAGTTTCACTTGTTTATTTTTGCTTTTGTTTCCTTTGCTTTTGGTATCAAGTCCAAAAATTCATCAAGACCTATATCAATGAACTTACCATCTATGTTTTCTTCTGGGAGTTTTGTGATTTAATTAGGTTTTACACATTAGTTTCTGCAAAAATATTAGCAGAAAATAGGCCACAGGCCATGTTGGAAATATAAGATTCACAGTCTTGTTATTTTGCACACGGTATTCAGAATTCCAAATTTTGAATGACAGAGAAAAAGAATCATAATACCTGTGGCAGGAATTTGTTATAAAGGTCAGTACCTAGGACAATGTTGGCCAAGTAGCAACTTCTCCAAAAGGCTATTTCTTTGTGGTTATTACTATCATTCATAACTTCTTTTTTACTATATTGATTAGTATGGAAAGAAGATTTCACTTGCTAGTAACAGAAAATCCACCTCAAACTAGCTTAATAAAAAAGGACTTCGGGGATTACATAATAGCAAAGTCAGAAGGTAAAAGGTGCTTCAAAATTGATTGATCTGGTGACTCAGCAATATCATTAAAGACTCATTTTTGTCTATCACTCTTTCTGGCTACCCACTGGTGCTGGTTTTCCTAAGGCTGAAACTTTTTGTAGAGTTAGGTGGCTGCCAACCATAGTAAGTGTAGTGCATCTTTGTTCACTCTTGGTGAAAAAGTGAGCTCTGTCTTCCAAACAAGAGTACTGGGATTCACCCCTATTTTAGCTTACCCATGTATCAGGAATGGAGTTAGCTTCCCAAATAGCACATAAGGTGTAAGGGGGAATAGGAAAAAGCAATATAGATGTTGCATAAATGAACCAAAATCTCTTGCTTAAATAATTTAATTTCCCTCTGTCAAATCTTCCTGTAATCCTTGAATATATTCACATTATGATTTTACAGAGACAGTGAATAAAAATATGGCAAGGAGTAAAGAATATGACAAAAAAACATCTTACATAGCCTTACCATGTGCTCAGTGTTTTAAATGCTTTACATATACTCACCCATTGGATCTTCAAAACTACCATAAGATTAAGACAAGAAGCTATTCAAGAATGGAATCAGAATTTAAAACCTAGGTAATATGGTTCAAATAACTATATGCTAACCCTTCTGGCACACTGCCTTTCAACAAAGAGGTGATTTTCAATTCCTCTGATGTGCTAAACAAAGAGCTTGGTTCTGTGATACCCTCTCCCCAGAAGTGATCAGCATAGAGCAGTGGATGAATAAAGGATTAATGAATAAATGAATGATAATAATAATGAATAATAAATAAATGACATGGGAAAGAAGTGTTCTATGAAGATTTTTTCCCCCATTCAAACACTATTTTAAAACCTCCATACAAATGGAGTGATTAGAAACAGTTCTCTACTCACCTCACTCCACTTTCTAACCTTTATGGCATCCTCAAATTACGGTCAGAGATGCCGGTGGAAATCTGCTAACAGCGTCAATCAACTGCTTGATATTGAGAACATCAACCTGTTTGAATCTCAGTTCCTTTCTCTTTGAAGTGAAGGGATTCAACCAGATTATCTAAAGAATAGCATGTACACACACACACACACACACACACAGGGTTACTTCTACACTGCTGACACTACTTCAGTCTTTCCCACTCAAACAATAGCTTGTGCTTTTCCTTAGAACCATGTTTATTGACTCTTTCATCACAGCTCTGGCATCCCTCCAAATATGATAAATTAGAAGGTAATTGGTAAACCAAAGAATAAATAACACACAAGGAACCTTGAAATCTTTCAGTGAGCTTCAACTAGTTAAGCCTCCCAGTGTCCCCCTTGAGTCAAGCTAAATATCTCCAAAGGGCAAATATCTTTGAAAGTCTGACTTATATTATTAAAGCCACAGAAAAACGCGGAGTTTACAGATTATTTTTTGTCTTTCCCTCTCTTCTCTGTAATTTCTATCTTGTTGTCACTGTGTCTTAGAGTTTATAGATGGGCTAAGATGGTTTTTTAATCTCCTCAAGAGAATTAGGAGTATGAACTATTAATCCTGCTAATATTAGAAACTATATCGGGAATAAATTACTGTACTGTGTGTGTTTGCATGGAAAAGTATTGATGACCTTAAGCATCTCACAGAAATTTTAATTTCATGAATTCATAAATCCAGAAGAAATATGTTTCCGATAATGCAAATTTTTTTCTACCATTTATAAATTCTGGATCTCTGTGAAGGAGTCAAGTAATTTTTATTTTCTTTATTCCGATATCTAAACCATTTGTCTGGGTTTCTCAGTTTAGAGCAAGAAATGCCTGTGAGACTCATTCTTTTGGTTAGTGCTTCTCATTAACTTGGACAGGAGGAATCCCAGTACATAGATCAAAATAAAAGGGCCATTTGGCAATAAACTGTATGTATTGCTACCTTGGCCACTAAAAGAGAAAGTTGAATACATAATACCTGAAACAGACCTTTCTTTGGTGAGGTGACTTTATTCCCTGATGAAATTTTGTCAATTTACAGAGATTTTCAGTGGAGAATTAGATAGTTCACCATGTACCCTGTAGAAAGTACCATGAGGTTTGTTTATGTGCAACTCACTCAACTACACATAACAGATTAGAAAGGGAAAAAACTGAAAGATAAGTGAATCTTCACAAACAAAATGTGCACTGTCATCTATCTTAACTAATGATATTCCGTCTTCTCTGAGTCTGCCCTATTTTTCAAAATTATCACTGAAGAAAAGGCATCAAGTCTAATTCTCTCCTCCACTTCTCAGCAAGAACCCACCTTCTACATTGACCTTCTTTTCCTTTCCCATCATCGTGTTGTCTCTGATTACATCACTCCCACAACCCTATCCTAAAGCCAAATTAGGCCATGTGGAACAGGGATTGGAGATGGTATATTCCCAGTTCATTAACTTCTTATCAGTCTGGAAGCTTGCAAAATTGGGCATAAGAAGAGATAAGACTTGGTAGGGAAAACATCTGAACTTCTTTTTACCGCCTCTAAAATTCCATATTATCAGCGAATGAGAGGATCTGTATTAAATGAAGGGTCCTATAATGGGCATCCCGGCTGTGCTATAGTAAAGTTGTTAAAAGCATGGACTTTGGAGACAGATGCCTATTTCCATTTATTAAGCTATGTGCACTTGATTAAATTAGTTAACTCCTTTATGTCTTTATCTTTTTTCTATAAGAGAGCACTCTCCTCATAGGGTACTTACCAGAATTAAGTGAAATAATACATGCAAAGTACTTAGAATTGTGCCAGGCCCACAGTAAATGTTATGTAGTTATTAGCCATTATTATCTAATCTGAGACTTTAATGCCCTTGCAGGATTCCCAAGCAGTCGTCATTCATCTTATGCTTGATTTTTCCCAGTAATTGGGAACTCATTACCTCCCAAGGTGATCTATCTCATCTTCTCACTATTGGAGTATTGATGTTTCTATAGTGAGTCAAAATTTGTTTTTCTCGTAGTTCCTACTGAACTAGTCTCAGGTCTACCTTGGAGCTACAGAGAAGAATTTAATTGATATTTGAACACTGTTATTTTGTTCTCATTTTCTTAAAGCTAAACGTCCTCCATTCCTGCAATCATATACATGTAATATGGATGAGTATTTTGCAACTAGTTTGTCTATGATGATCTTAAAGAGTGGTACCTAGAAAGTTAGAAATGAAAGCAAGACTAGCATTCCCCTTATTCTCAAGAACATCCCAAAGTCCTATTCATTTTGGAGCTTTTTAGCATCCCCAGATTACTACCTCAAATAAAACTCTTAAGCTGTGTTTGTATAACTTCTACTAAGCTACATCTCATCATCTCCTTTCTGGGTTCAGGCCACTTTTCCTGTTTTTTTGTTTGTTTGTTTGTTTGTTTGTTTCTAGGATGGTGGTAGGAGTGGCATTAGTAATTAGACAACTTTATAACTACTACTTTTTTTTTAGATTTTACTTATTTATTTGAGAGAGAGAGAGAGAGAGCATGAGAGGGGAGAGGTCATCGGGAGAAGGAGACTCCCTGCTCAGCAGGGACCCTGACGTGGGACTCCATCCTGGGACTCCAGGATCATGATCTGAGCTGAAGGTAGATGCTTAACCAACTGAGCCACGCAGGCGCCCACTACTATTAAAGTACATGTTGGCACTGGCCTGTAACTTGAGTTTCCAAATATTTTTGGATTTTAGTTCTATCAATCTTTTTATCATACATCACTAAGTGTCCTCTTTATTTTGATAATCAAAAATATATAGACATCGTAAGATGAGGAGGACAGAATACTGGGAAGCCACAGCTCTGCTTTTATTCCTATTCTCAAAAATAACAGGTCTGAGGTACTTATTAACTGCACAGTCTATCTATGTACCCCACACACTTATTTTTTAAGGAAAAATACCAGGAACACTAAAACAGTGTCTATCATCAAGACTATAAATAATCCTCTACAGCATTAAAAAGCAAATTAAGATTTTCTGAGAAATTTTACTTATAAAGCTTTGGAAACAAGCAAAAAGTCACAAGTTTAGCCCAAAAGAAATCAAAGTAGAAAGGCATAAAGTATGTTTTTAACACTTGGTCCTTTGCTTGTTCAGTCCCTGGATATCTAGGCAGCTCTTCCTGAGTTGCTCAGGCTCTGGGGACTGCCTTTCAGCCCACAAGCACCTTGTATCTCCGGTTTTACCTTTGGTATTGGGAACAGGAAAACGCTGTTCGCCTACCTGTCTCTTCCTTAAGGTCATGAGTTCCTTAAGGTCAAGAAAAAGCCTTTTAATAATCCCTATATCCAGCACAGAACCTAACACATAATAGATAATAAATATTTGTTGAATAAATAATTGAGCAAGCATGCTAACTATATATCCTTACTCATATAAGGCCAGTCATTAAATGAGGCTACACCCTAAGTATAGGAACTGTAAAGACTAAGGCTATTTTCCTTTCCCTAACTCTTCCTACTTCAACCACATTTCCCTTTCCCCATTCATTATGGCCAGAAATTCCATTAAATGGGGACACCTTCAACTCTACAACTCTCTAAGATATAAAATGCAAATATCCCCACCAGAGAAGCAGTACTTTGACATAAATTTATATTAAGTTGCAAATTAGTGATACTAACTACTCCCTCCAGTGCAGTTTACAGAGATTTCAGTGTTAGCAGAAAAAGAATATCCATTATCCCTGCAGAGTCCAGCCCTGCTTTGGCCATGGGCTAATAAAACTGTAGAGCTTTAGCCCGCCAGCAAGTAGAGGCTAGAAAATTCTGCTGCTTCCACACATATTATGCCTGGACCAAGGATCCACCCTGAAGTTTCCCATGTGATCATCTGAACCAAGTTCCTCGATGGGACACCTAACCCAGGCAGCCCAGCTGGTGAGCCAGCTTCTAGCTTCAGAGTTGCAAGTATCTGTGGCCTCTCATGGAGGAGAGAGCCTATCCCTGAATCCCAGTTAGCAATGAAGAGCCCTGACCTTCTTTTTTTTTTTTTTTTTAAAGATTTTATATATTTGTCAGAGAGAGAGGGGGAGAGAGAGCAAGCACAGGCAGACAGAATGGCAGGCAGAGGCAGAGAGAGAAGCAGGCTCCCTGCCCAGCAAGGAGCCGGACTCGGGACTCCATTCTAGGAGCCTGGGATCATGACCTGAGCCGGAGGCAGCTGCTTAACCAACTGAGCCACCCAGGCGTCCTGAGCCCTGACCTTCTTCACCAGGTACTGTCCCCAGAGGATACTCTGCTTTCCCGGGATTCTTCTTAGGGGGACCTTGGGGATCTGCCCCTGAGAACCCTGCTATCCTAAGGTGGTGATGATAGCTTCCTTACTTGATTAGGAACTCCTTGGCCATTCACCTCTGCCTAAATGGGAACCTGACTTTTGCCTCTCTTTCTCTAGTTTGGATTTGGATCACCCTCCCATCTCCTCCTGCCTTGGTCATTGTACCCTAATCTTTGCCATCTGGCTTGGTGCCATTTTGCTCCTTCCTCCCCCACAGTAATCACCATATTTCAATCTGCCTGGTCACGTGGTTTATGACTCTGAGAGGAAAAAAGGAGGGGGAGGGAATAGGAAAAGGAACTGCCAGAGACAACAAAGATAAAAACTTCCATCTGTCTCACATGTTTTGTCTAGAGCCAGAAATGCTCCATGGCACAGGTTTTAAATTCCATGCACTCGGACAGAATTCCCTCAAAAAGCATCTCTAACTATAGCTTCTCCATCTTGCCTCAAGACCGTCCTGCAACCAGCACCCTACCAGGTTGAGACCAAATTCCCAGGACTAGCCAGATCTGCTGGAGCTTGGGCATCAGCCAAACGCACATGCCAAAGCAAATAGAAGAGGGAAAGGGCATAGAATGGAGAGACCAAAGGGGCATTCCCCAGTTAAGCCAACACACTGCTTTAAAAAAAAAAAAAAAAAAAAAAAAAGCCGCGTTTATAAAATTACACTCATGCAACAATATAAATTCTTTTTTTTAATTTAAAAAAATTTTTTTAAGATTTTGTTCTTTTTATTTGACAGAAAAAGACACAGCAAGAGAGGGAGCACAAGCAGAGGGAGTGGGAGAGGGAGAAGTAAGCTTCCCGCAGAGGAGGGAGTTCTATGTGGTGCTCAATCCCAGGATCCTGGGATAGTGACCTGGGCTGAAGGCAGACACTTAACGACTGAGCCACCCAGGTGCCCCCAAAATATAAATTCTGGAGAAGAAAATTTTCCTTCCACTTTTTGTTTTATTTTGCTCTATTTACAGTATTAGATAGGTTTTACTTATCCATTGCATATAAGAAAGTTTAAAGTTTGCTCTCGGTAAGAGAGTTGTAAAACACAAGTGCTGAAAGAAATTAATACTTCACTCTATATTAGATGAGTAAATGGAATGTTTTTCATTACATGCTTATTTCATCTTTTTAGATGCCCTAAAACGTATTTCCTTTTCACAGAACAATTTCATCATGAGTAGAAATATCTCAGGCTTACTTAACATCTTATTTAAGAGAGAACGGTACGTTAAAGTAGAAAACCAGACTGAGAATCAGAAGCTTGAAATTCTAGTCCTTCTAACAGTGGAACTTCGGGTAAAGTCTCAAAGTCCTCATCTATAAAACGCAGGAATTGAACAGGCTTTCCATCTTTTGTTGTTGTTGTTGTACAGTCATTTTCCTGTCCAGCAACTTGGTGTGCTAAGAGTGTGGTACAGTAAAAAAAAAAAAAAAGAAAAGAAAAGAAAAGAAAAAGAATGCACTTGGATTCAAAAGACTCAGCTGCCTCTAACTTAATGACTTTGAATGTCTACCCTCTCCTGTTTCCTCATCTGTAATAAAAAGGAAATGGAACATATGGGGTCTCAGGACATTTCCAGCTCTAAAATTTTATAACAAAGACAAGTGTCTGCGGTGCATATGCTGCCTTCCATTAGCATGTTTTGCTCCAAATAGCCTGAGAAGAATGGATGCATTTGTGAAACATTTCCCCTGCGTGCTGGAACACACATGCCCTCAGCCATACAAACAGGGCACCTTATTTCCCAAGGAGAAAGCTGTCTTAGGAGCCTTTCTGGCTTCATTTTTCTTCTTAGTCTCCGGGACCATGCTCTGGAATCCAGTACAAGCTTCATCATTACTAGGCTTCTTCCTAGTGACCTCTGTAGGCCTTAAAGCAAAGGCAACCTCACTCAAATCTAGTCTTTGCCTGCTGTTTATAAATATACTGCTCAGGTTTAAAAAAAAAAAAAACAAAAAACAGTGCCTTCTTTAAAGCTAAAAAAAGAAATTTTTCAAACAGACTTTAACATTTTCTTACATGAAAATGTGCTTAATCCAAGAATATTTTTGTGTTTACAATTTCTGATGCCTTAACTCTTCACGAAAAGAATCTTTGATTCAAAAGGAAGTCAGAGCTACAGGCACGGGTGGTTTACAGAACATTTTCTGGTAGTCTTTGCTTCATTTCAATATCTTGCCACGATTGGCTGTTGAGAGCTACAAATAAGGAAGTCTTCAATTTAGGGGATTTCTCAGTGGAAGTTCCCAGTGCAACACAAGGGAGAGCTCAGGACGGTTTGGGCAACATTGCTAGAGCCTGCAGATAAAGCTTCTAGACTTCGTAACTGACCACTTCTTTCAAGAGCACTAGTCTATGAAGGAAGACTGATAACCTGGAGAAGAGGTAACCAAAGTTTTAGTTGTTCCTATCAATTTAATTCTCAACCTAGCAAGGTGGCGGGCATGTCTTAGACTAAAGTATTGCAGATTTGTTCTACTCTTTGCATCAATTACAAAGTGAGTAATTTATGACATGATTTGATAATGTCTTTGTATTTGTTGTCATAATTGGAAATTTGGCCCTTAAAAGGTGGAGTCCCTAACCAAACCAAGACTAAAGAAAATTTTTAAATACTGTGATCTTTTTACATTCTTCCCAACTTTTAAGATCAAATTTATGTCTCTACTTGAAATAATTTTTTAAATTTATATCTGGAATATATGAGCCTTCTCCAATAACTGGTTTTTATAACATAATGTAAGACTTAAAAAGATATGTATTTGGCATAATTAAGTTGTATGTAGCTTACTAGGTTGAACAGTAAACTAATACTATATATATTTATACTTTGGGGGAACTAAATTTTTAAAGATCAATTCTGGCCTGATCCAGTGTGTCCCTTCAAAAATTAACTCAAGGTTAGTATTTTTTCATCTCCTAAGAAACACACGTAAATGAATATTTTTTAGAGTAAAATATTAACCTTACAGACAACATTGCGTTTCCTATCTTAGAACATTTAAATTTTGGCCATTATAGTAATCCAGTCTTATTTGCACAAATTGGCCTTTATTTTCACAATCAAAAATGAATGCTGCAGCGCCTGGGTGGCTCAGTGGATTAAAGCCTCTGCTTTCGGCTCAGATCATGATCCCAGGGTCCTGGGATCGAGCCCCACATTGGGCTCTCTGCTCAGCAGGGACCCTGCTTCCTCCTCTCTCTGACTGCTTCTCTGCCCACTTGTGATCTCTGTCTGTCAAATGAATAAATAAAATCTTTAAAAAAAAAAAAAAGAATCCTAAAGATTATGTAGTATTTTCTCAAGAATAATCCTAAGAGGGGTGGCTCAGTCATCATGCCTCTGCCTTCAGATCAAGTCATGATCCCAGGGTACTAGGACATGTTTCCCTACTCAGCGGGAGCCTGCTTCTCCCTCTCCCACTCCTCCTGCTTGTGTTCTCTCTCTCACTGTGTGTGTGGTCTTTCTCTGTCAAGTAAATAAATAAAATCTTTAAAAAAAAAACAATAATCCTAAGAAAAGTTGATAGTTTGAAAAGACTAAACAGCAAAAACCATTATCAACATAGCTGCTGTTTATTGAATGTCTGTTGGAGAAAGACAGTAACAGAATCTTCCAGCTAGTAAGTGGCGAAGCCAGGGCTCAAACTTGAGTTCATACTGCTGCTTCTTCTTCTTCTTTTTTTCTGACTCTCTGTGACTGCTGCTCTACCTTCGTACAATACTGAAATAACATTTTGAGATGTCTTTGCCGAAGTGCATAGTGATGGGGAAAAAAGGAAGATGACTTGGCCAAGGTCACAGAGCAGCAAAGTCATTCATAGAAGCTTAGAAGCCATTCCAAGATCTCCCTTTCCTCACTCTCCCACCCCATTCCCCTCCTTCCTTCCAGGATGCACGTCCACCCATGCACACATTTGTCTACTTCCATGCAGCAGGGGACATGGGGCTGTAGACTAGGTCCAACCTGATGGGGTTCCTCCAAGCAGCTACTTTGGGCCCCAAAGCACACAGAAACACATAAAGAAGTGTTTATTTCTTTTGAACACTTGTGACAATGAAAGAGATGGCCAAGTCGAAAATTTTAAATCAATTTGTTAAATTCTGCCCAGAAAGTTCTAGTTGGAATTCCATGGGACTTACACACTAATTAGAGGGAAATGATCATCCTTACAGTAAAGAACCTTCCTATCTGCACAATTTTTTTTTCTCTCCATGTATTAAAACCCCGGGAAATACCATAAGTTATTCATTTATTACAAAATATATTTCAATGTATTTTATTTATATTTATTATAAAATATACCTCAATATATTTTATCTTCTTTGTGTATAGGGCTGGGGATGTTTTTTTGGATAGGGACGTTCTTTCCACTGTATTTTCTAACCAATTACTGCTAGCATTTAGAAAAGTTCTTTATTTCATATTTTTATCTTGTATCCAGCTATTATGTTGATCCTCTATTTGTTCCAAGTTACTTTAGGTAATCCACATGTGATGCCTAGTTAAGAAAAATACAATTTTTCTTCTCTTTTTTTTCTTCTCACCAAAACTCCTAAAACAGTGTTTAATAACAGAGGAGACAGAAGTTAACCTTGTCTTGTTCTGATCTCAGTGGGAATTTCCCTAGTGGTTAACATTAAGAATGATGATGGCTGTTGGTTTGAGATAAACATATTTATCATAAAATACAAATAACTACAAAATCCACTACTCATACTGTTTTACAAAAGGTATATTAAGACTTCATGTTAACCTATATTCAATGTCTTTTTGGTGTTATTAGAGATAACTGTAAGGTTTTTGTACTTTAAGGAATATAGTGCTCTGCTATTACACAATGCAGTAATTGTCTTATTTTAAAAAATTCAATGTTATAGGGGGCGCCTGGGTGGCTCAGTTGGTTAAGCCTCTGTCCTCAGCTCAGGTCATGATCTCAGGGTGCTGGTATCAAGGTCTGCGTCAGGCTCTCTGCTCAGCGGGGGGCCTGCTTCTCCCTCTCTCTCTGCCTGCCTCTCTGCCTACTTGTGATTTCTCTCTCTGTTGAATAAATAAATAAAATCTTAAAAAAAAATTCAATGTTATCAAAAATCATTCCTCCATAATAAAGGTAGGTTTATAATTATAAAATATATTTAGTTATTGCTCTAGTTAAAATAATAAATCGGTTGATCAAAATGAACCAAGCCAAACCTACACATTTCCTCATTCTCTCTTTAATCCACATGCTTAGATGTCTCTTCTCTATTATTTTGGCTTCCCAATTCAGTTCACAACTCAAATTAGCAGAAAAGAATGAAAATAATGTGGCATAGCCAAGGAACCCTATCCAGGCAGAGCAACCAGATACTCAAACAAAGCAGCTGTTCCTATGCTTTGTGCAAAAAAGCTTTCCCCCTATGATGACTGTGCTAGTTGCAAGCCACAATTGTGTTATAATCAACAGCAGTATGCAAAATGTGTGTCCAAATTAATTAATCTTACACCAATTTATATTAAGAAAATGTATGTTAAAAGAAATCTGTAAATTGTTGAGATCTTTTGCTTTCATTTTCACAAGTGAAATTACTTTGTATTTTTATTTTTTGATTAAAAACACCAAAGTTTTCCATGTTCTAAAAAGTTTAATGAGAGTTATCTGCTCCTTGAAATGTTTAAAGAGCAAATCTTCACACTGTTTATCCTTGGCACTCACTTTTGGAAGTAATTCTTTAAAAGCTTTCCAATATTTTCTATTGTTATTGATCTAGTTGGGTTTAATGCTGTTTTTTCCACCCAGTTAAGATGGTTTATAAATGATCTTTTTCATCAAATTTTTCAAAGGTATTAGCATACACAGCATTCTCTTGTACTTTTTTTTATCATCTCCATAACTATGTGGATAAACTTTTTCACCAATAATTTTGTTCATTAATGTTTTCTCTCTCTCTCTCTTTTTTTTTTCCTGATTGAACATGTCAGAGAATTTATCCCTTGGATTTATCATTTTATGATCAGCTCTTTTTTTAGTAGTTTTTGCTTTTATCTTTACCTGCATTTTCTCTTTTGAGATTCATCTGTTTAAGGGGGGAGGGGGCTAAAGGAGAGGGAGAGAGAATCTCAAGCAGACTCCCCACTGAGTAGGGAGCCTGATGTGGGGCTTGATCTCTGGACCCCGAGATCATGGCTTGAGCCAAAATGAAGAGTTAGAAGCTTAACCAACTGAGCCACCCAGACACCCCTCTTTATTTTCTTAATGTCTCTTATTAGACTATGATATTTTACTTTTTCTCTTTTCAGTTTTTGAGTTAAATGCTTAGTTCATTTATTTTTATTATTTCCTGTTCTTAATGAAAGTACTTAAAGCTAAGAGTTTTCTGAGCACCATTTTAACTATGTCTTACAACTTTTGATAGGTCACTTTCACATCATTGTTATTTTGTTTTTAATTGTAGCTTTATTTCCTCTTTGATCCAAGAGCTATTTAGGACAACCAAGTTGTTTTCAGTTAATGGCCTTTGTTTCGAACAGTTTTAGATTTAGGGAAAAATTGCGCCAACACAACAGAGAGTTTCCATATTATCACCCTGCCTTGTCTCATCACGTAATTTCCCCTATTACTAACATTTTACATTAGGATATACATGTGTATGTGTTACAATTAAGGAACAAGTATTGATATGCTTTTATTAACTCAGTCTATAGTTCATTCAAATTTTCATATTTCTTTCCTATTTTAAAAAATTGAGGTAAAATTCACATAACATAAAATTAAACATGGTAAATTAAATAATTTGGTAGCATTTATTGCATTCACAGTGTCTTGCAATGAACACCTCTATCAAGTGTCAAAACACTGTTATTACCCCAAAAGGAAACCCTTTATTGAATTAGTTAAGCAGGTGCTCTGCATTTCTTGTTCCCCTCAATGCCTGGCAACTGCCAATCTGTCTTCTGTCTTTATTGATATGTCTGTTCTTGGTGTTTCATATAAATGAAATCATATCATATGTGTGTTTTTCTGATTGGCTTCTTTCACTGAACGTAATGTTTTCAAGATTCATCCATATTGTAGGATATATCCATACTTTATTCCTTTTATGGCCAAGCAATATTCTATTGTATGTATGTACCACAATTTGTTTATCCTTTTATCAATTGTTGGGTAGGGTAGTTGTGCTATTTTTACTTTATGGCTATTGTAAATGGTTTTGCTATGACCATGTATTTGTTTGAGTACCTGTTTTCAATTCTTAGGAATATACCAAGTGGTAGAATAGTGGGTTATTCTGTTTGACTTTTTAAGGAAGAGCCAAATAGTTTTCCACAGTTGTCAAGCTATTTTAAAATGCCCACCAGAAATACATGAGAGCTCTGATTTCTCCACATTCTTGCCAACTCTTGTTATTTTCCTTAGTTGTGTTATCATTATTATTATCTTAGTGCAGGCAAAGCGGTACCTCATTGTGGTTTTGATTTACATTTCCCTGATGACTAATGATATGGAGAATCTTTCATGTGCCTGCTGGCTATGAGTATAATCTCCCTGGAGAAATGTCTGTAAGTCCTTTAGCCATTTTTAAATTGGGTTGTTTGTCATTTTGCTTTTGAGCCTTTAGTGTTCCTTATGTATTCTGGATTCTTAGAGTTTCATCAAGTATGTGACTTGTAAATATTCTCTCCCATTCTGTAGATTGTCTTTTAATAATGTCTTTGATAGGGCCTTTCAATGCCCAATTTTTCTATTAATTTTTTATGAAGTCAAATTTATTTTTTCTTTTCTTGTTCATGAGTTTGGTATCATATCTAAGAATCTAGTGCCAACTTCAAGGTCATAACGATTTACCACTATGTTTTTATCCAAAAGTTTTATAGTTTTACTTGTTAAATTTAGATCCATTTTTAGTTAATTTTTGTAAATAGTGTAAGGAAAGAGGTCCAACTCATTCTTTTGATTATGACTGTGAGTTGTCCTAACTAATATCATTTGATAAAGAGGCTACTCTTTCTCCATTGAATAGTCTTTGTGTCCATATCAAATATCAATTCATCAAATATGTATGGGTTTATTCTTCACTCTCATTTATAGTCCATAGATCATATATCTATCCTTATACTGATACGTCACTGTTTTAGTTACTGCAGTTTGAGTTTGAGTCCTTCAACTTTATTTTTCTTTTTCAGTATTCTCTCGGCTATTCAAGGTCCCTTGTAGCTCCATCTGAATTTAAGGATCAGCTTTTACATTTCTGACACGAAAAAGGCCATTGGAATTTTGATATAGATTACATTAAATCCATAGATCATTTTGAGAAGCATTGTCATCTTAACAATATAACTTCTTTTAATCCAATGGGAATGTCGTCCCATTTATTTAGATCTTCATTTCTTTCAGCAATGATTTGTAGTTTTCAATATACGAGTGTTTTACCTCTTTGGTTATATTTATTCCTAGATATCTTATTTTGGAGATGCTATTATAAATGGAATTATTTTTTAATTTCCTTTTTGGATTGTTCATTGATGATGTATAGAAACAACTGATTTTTGAGCATTGCTCTTGTATCCTGCACTGTTGCTAAACTCATTTACTAGCTCTACTAGCTTTCTTGTGGATTCTTTGGGACTTTCTATACATAAGATAATTTCATCAGCAAATAGAAATATTTTTACTCCTGGCATGCCTGGCTGGCTCAGTCAGTAGAGCTTGCATGCAACTTGGAATTGTGAGTTTGGGACCCATGTTGGATGTAGAGATGACTTAAAAACAAAATCTTTAAAAAACAGAGAGAGAGAGAGAGAAATATTTTTTTTATTTTTATTTTTTCTTTCTTCTTTTTAAAAAATATTTACTTATTTATTTACTTGAAAGAGAGAAAAAGAATGAACATAGAGGGAAGAGGCAAAGGGTGAGAGAGAGAGAATTCAAGAAGATTCTGTGCTGAGTGTGGAACCCCATACAGGGCTCCATCTCAGGACCCTAAGATCACAACCAGAGCTGAAACCAGGAGTCTGATGCACTCCGGCCCCCTTATTTTTACTTCTCTCTAATTTATATGCTTTGTATTTCTTTTTCTTGTTTAATAACTCTGGCTAAAACTTTCAGAACAGTGTTGCATAGTAGTGGTGAAAGGATGCATCCTTGTCTGTACCTGAAATTATTGGGAAATGTTCCAGTCCTTTACTGCTGAGTACAATGTTAACTGGAGGGTTTTCATAAATACTCTTTTTCATTTTGAGGAAGTTCCCTTCTAGGCCAGGTTGCTAAGTCTTTTCATTTTTTTTTTTAATATTCATGAAATGGTATTGGATTTTATCAAATGCCTTTTCTGCATCAATGGAGATCATCATGTGGGGTGTTTTTCCTTTATTCCGTAATGTGGTGTGTTGCACTGAATAATTTTTTTCTTCTTTAACCACCCTTGCAGTCCAGGAATAAATCACACTTGGTCATGATGCATAATCTATTTAATATGCTATTCGACTCTGTTTGCTAACATTTTGGGAATTTTAAATTTTTATTCATAAAGAAAAACATTAGTTTTTAGTTTTCTTTTTTCTGTTGTTTGTTGTTTTTATCTGGCTTTGGTATCACAGTAATGCTGGCTTCATAAAATGAGTTAGGAGTATTCCCTCCCCCTCTGTTTATTTGAGTTTGAGAAGGATTGGTGCTAATTCTTTTTTAAGTGTTTGTTAGAATTCTCCAGTGAGGTCATCTGTTTCTGGACTTTGTTGGGAAGTTTCTGATTATTGATTCAATCTCTTAATTTGTTATAAGACTGTTCAGATTTTCTGTTTCTTCTGATTTAGTTTTCCTTGTGTGTTTCTAGGAATATCTATCTCTCAACTAGATCATCTTATGTGTTGGTCTGTGATTCATAGTAGTCTCTTATAATCCATGTTATTTCTATTTGGCTGGTGGCAATGTCCCCACTTGCATTTCTGGTTTTAGTTATTTATTATTCTCTTTCCTTTTTTCTTCTAAGTCTAGAAAAGTTTTGTCAAATTTACACATCTTCTCAAAAAACCAAGTTAGACTTCATTGATTCTATTGGGTTGGGTGTTTTTGTTTTGGGGGGGTTTTTTTGGTCTATTTCATTTATCTCTGCTCTAATCTTTATTATTTCCTTCCTTCTATTAGCTTTGGGTTTAGCTTGCTCTTCTTTTTCTGGTCCTTGAAGGGTAATATGCGTTATTGATTTCAGAGCTCTCTCCTTTTCTAATGTAGATGTTAACTACTATTAATTTCTTTCTAAGCACTGCTTTCAGTCATCTCATAAGGTTCTGTATGGTACAATTTTGTTTTCATTAATCTCTAAGTAAATCTAATTTCCTTTGTGATTTCCTCTTTTGATCAGTTGTTTAAGAATGTGTTGCTTAATTTGCACATATTTGAATTTTCTAGTTTTCCTTCTGTTATTGTTGTCTAGCTTCATTTCATTTTGGTTGGGAAAGATACTTTGTATGACTTCAGTCTTTTTAAATATATTGAGTCTTTTTTTGTGGCTTACCATTTGTTTATCCCGGAGAAGTTTCCATATCTACTTGAGAAGAATGTATATTCTGCTCTTGTAGAGAGCTGTGTAGAATGGCCTATATATGTCTCTAGGAGCTTGTTGATTTATAACATCATTTAAGTCCTCTCTCTTTCTTGATTTTCTATTTTTCTACCCGTTATTAAAAGTGGTGTAGTAAATTCTCCAACTGTTATCGTAGTACTGTCTATTTCTCCCTTCAATTCTATCAATATTTGTTTCATATATTTGGGGGATCTATTGCTTGATGTGTAAATGTGTATAATTGTTAGATCTTTTTGATTAGTGACCCTTTCATCAATATATAATGTCCTTCTTTGTCTCTTGTAGCAGTTTTTGACTTGAAAGGTATTTTGTGTTAATTTAACTGCCATGGGGGTGCCTGGGTGGCTCAGTGGGTTAAAGCCTCTGCCTTCAGCTCAGGTGATGATCCCAGGGTCCTGGGATCAAAACCCACATCAGGCTCGCTGCTCAGCAGGGAGCCTGCTTCCCTTCCTCTCTCTGCCTGCCTCTCTGCCTACTTGTGGTATGTCTGTCAAATAAATAAATAAAATCTTTAATATATATATATATATATATATATATATATATATGACTGCCACATGTTTCTTTTGGTTACTGTCTGCATGGAAAATCTTTTTTCCATCATTTTACTTTCAAATTAGTTGTGTCTTTGGATCTAAAGTAAGTATCTTGTAGTAAGCATATAGTTTGATCATGTTATATTATCCATTCTGCTAAGTTTGCCTTTTGATTAGAGAGGTTAATTCATTTATATTTCAAGAAATTACTGATAAGGAAGGACTTACTTCTGCCATTTTGCTATTTGATTTCTGTATGCCTTATACCATTTTTCTGTTCCTCACTTCTCACATCAGTGCCTTCTTCTGTGTTTAATTGATCCTTTGCTTTGTACCCTTTTATTCCCTTATCATTTTATTATATATATATGTATACTTTTTTTAAAGATGGTGTCTTAGTTCTCATTCCCTTCTCATCTTATTTTATATATATATATACATATATATATACATATATACATATATATATATATATACATATATATTTTTTAAGATGGTGTCTTAGTGCTTACTGTGGAGATTATAAATAGGAACTTAAATTTATAATTATTCAATTTTAATTAATGCCAACATAGCTTCAATAATATACAAAAGCTTTACTCCTATACAGCTTAGTTCCTCCCTTATGTTGTTGTAATCACAGACTTTATACATTATGTACCCCTTAATATAGATTTATAATTTTTAAAGCATTTGTCTTTTAAATCATAGGAAATAAAAGAGGAGTTACAAACCAAAAATACAATTATTTTTGTTTTCATGTCCATCAATGTAAATGTCAATGTCAAATTTTTTCTTTGTAATGCTTTGAATTATTGTCTAGTAGCCTTTTATTTGAGCCTAAAGGATTCCCTTTATCATTTCTCATAGAGTAAGTAAATCCACTAACACTGAACTCCCTCAGTTTTTTATTATCTCAGAGCATCTTAATTTTTCCTTCATTTTTGAAGAATGATTTTACCAGATAGAGAATTCTTGGTTGACATGTATTTTTTTTAGCACTTTAAATTTGTCATCCCACTGCCTCCTAGACTCAATGATTTCAAAGTGAAATTGGATGTTAATCTCACTGAGGATCCCTTATGCATAATGAGTCACTTTGCTCTCAGTACTTTCAAGATTCTTTCATCTGCGGCTCTAAACAGTTTAATTATAATGTGCTTCAGTATAGGTCTCTCTGAGTTTATTTTATTGGAGTTCATTGAGTATAACATTTAGAAATCGACAGGAGAGAAAATGAAGAATAAGAAGAACCATTAGGAGGCTAGTATGGTACATAAGAATTGATGATGCCTTGAACAAGGGGTTGGCAGTAAGGACAGAGAATGGAAATAAAGACAGTGTGTAACAATGAAGAGAGAAAGTATATGCATGCAAGAAATGTTGCAGAGGAGAACTCATGTGAATTACCTTATTGGGTGACTGATTAAATGTCAGAAAGTAAGAGTTTTATATCTTTGTTCTATGGGGCAATTTTTTTTCTTTCTTCCTCTATTAATGTGAAAATAAACATACAGTTTTGAATTCTATGTATAGCTACTTACCTTCATATTAAAAAAAGAACCCTAAAATAATATATGTCCAATTATCATAGAATGACATCCTATCTATCATTGGCTTATTTCTATAAGAAGAAGATTTTAAAAAATGATAAATTAGAACTTTTCACTCCCTGCCACCTCTCTTCCACCCACTTGAGTTTTTGTTGCTATAAACAGGAATTTTAGAATACATTATTATTAAATTATTTATTTATACTTGTGCCCTATATCTTCAAAATTACTTTTAATAGCCTCATTATATTTGCTGCAAATTTTCACTTAATCCAGTAGTTATTTCTAATATTTACAAATATTTCTTTTATCTCAAATTTTACCTTTCCTTTTTTAAAAAATGTGATTCCCTTCTTGACTATCTAAAGTGTTTCTTCAACTATTTCAGGAAATGGGTAGTATATTTCTGAACCTTGACGTATCAAAGAATATCTTTGTTTTCATTTCCTATGTGAATGATAACTTGGGTGGCTATAGACTTTGTCAGTTAAAACTTTCCCACACAACTGTAGATGTTATTCTAATCAGCTTCTGAAGTTTAATATTGAAAATAGTCTATTTTTCTTTCATTGCAAATAATTTATTCTTTTCTACCTGTATTCTTCTTCTTTTTTTTTTTTCCCTGCCTGTATTCTTATTGAATTCTTTCCATACCTTAGATATAGAAAAACTTCCCTTACCCTCTCAAGCCTGGACTCCAGAGTGTTTTCAAAGTACCCTATTCTGACCCTTATTATAATACTGTAATAACCATTGTGCAGCAATTACCTTCTTTTTCTACATATATTACCCACCACAGACACTAAGTTCTTTTAAAGTAGGACTGTGTTTTGGTCATCTTTGTATCTCTAACTTTTAGCATATAGCAAGCACTCACAAAATATTTGCTGAATATATAAATAAATTGATAAATACTTTCATATCAAAATTTTTATCAGGATATGTCAAAGTGTTTTGTCTCTTTTCATTAATACATTTCAAAACTTATTGAGTCCTTTGCATCTCCAATTGCTTTGGATATATCTTCTGATATATCTTTGGTTGCTATTTCTTTCTTTTTTTTTTTTTTCTTAAAGATTTTATTTATTTATTTGACAGAGAGAGATCACAAGTAGGCAGAGAGGCAGGCAGAGAGAGAGGAGGAAGCAGGCTCCCTGCTGAGCAGAGAGCCCAATGTGGGACTCGATCCTAGGACTCCGAGATCATGACCCAAGCCGAAGGCAGTGGCCTAACCCATCGAGCCACCCAGGCGCCCTTTGGTTGCTATTTCTATTCTATTTACTCTCTCTCTTCTTCAGGAAGATGTTAGAGCACTTTCTTTCCACTGTCCCATTTCATGGTTTTCTTCTGTTTGTCCTTTCCATTGAGATTTGAGAGAGTTTTTCAGGCTTTTACTCTAATCATTGATTTAATATTCTGCAGTATTGATTGCATCCTTGATTATGACCAAATAGTTATTTTTAATTTTGCAATTGTGTGTTTTATTTCCTTACAGTCTTAACTTATCCAACTTTGTTTTTATTTCTCCCTGTCTCTTAACTAGGTCCATCTTTTCCTTAGTGTAATATTTTCTAATAAGACATCTCTTTTTTTTTTCACAGAAAATGCAAAGCACATTTTCCCATTTACTTATGCTTCTGGTAAGCCATTTTCCAAAGTGTTCCTTTTCTCTGCATTTTGAAAACTCTTTTTTTTTCTTCCTTTATGCAGCATAACCTTTTCAAAGGGATGCTTTGTTTTCTATTTTCTCATTCCAATCATTCTGTGGCCCTTACTAACCAGATGTATGGATTTTCCTTGGCTCTTTTCTGCCTGCTTTCTCTTAGTTCCTCAGCACAGATATGAAGCTGAGAGACATGTAGACATGCACAGGTCACAGGGACTTTTTTGGCCTGAACCTGACATTTATTAATTTTTCACTATAGGTATTGACCTGAGGTGAGATTCCTTACCATTATTGCCTAGGTATTTTAGTATGAAGAGGAGGATTCTTGGTTAATCAGAAACAATCATTGGTCTTTTCCTTGTTAGGAACTCTATAGGAAAAATCAAAGTCTCAGGGATAGTCAAACACAGAGCTCTGGGTTTGCTCATTGCTTTCATTATTCGCCTCACATAAAGCATCACATTTATCCACTTCCATTGGGCTTGTGTTAGTATACTCCAAATCATAGCTCCAAAGATAGTAATAAAGAGAAGTACTCATGGGCACACTGAGGCAAAGAGAGGTAAAATACTATGTGCAGGTCACACATAGTAGAGGGGTTTCTACCCAATTCACTAGCAGGTGCCATGAGGCAGATCATTTTACCACTGTTGTTTAGGCCAGCAGATTTACTCATTCTCAAGCAACAAAGGTTATGTCCATTTCAGCCCCACAGTTCTTGGAAATGACTGGTAATCCTGCCAAATTTTGTTCACTATGATGCCTGTGGGTAAGCTTACAGCTATTCTTTTGATGTTAGCTGTTTTGTTGTTGTTGTTGTTGTTGTGTTTGTTTGTTTTCTTACTCAGAAAAAGGCATCCTTTGGGAAAGACTCAAGCCCAAGAGGGCAAAGCTTGGCAAGTGACCAGCCGTGTCAGCCAGGTGCTCTGTATATGGCAAAGTCTGCTCAGCCATATGTGCTGGATCTGGTCATCAATTCTTTCTTCCAGTGCTATTATGAGTTCTCATATTTTTCTGATTTTTTATTAGGCATTTAATTTAGAGTCTGAGACACAAACAGCTAGTCCAGATGTCATCCTAAATCGGAAGTCAACCAGATTCTATTAATAGTGATACTTCACATCAAAGATTTGACAGAGATCATTGATGCATACCTGACATTCCAAGTTGTAGTAAGTGTTTATACTGGCAGCTTTCCTTGTCTCTAGATTTATATTCAGAACACTCAGTAAAATATTAAGCATTTTAGAAAATAGCACTTAAAATATTTTTAATGAGTCTGCAGTTCTCATTTGCATCCCATTCTACCCCATAGTACTGCTCGCTAGCCTAAGGTATATATAAATACAATATAAGTCGAGGAAAATTGAAGTGAAATTATGTCATTCTTCTAAAGGACTAAACCTCAAATAAATGTCTCCATTTTATTCCTAATCTTATAAAATATACTGTATGTCAGTTCTAAAAAATTCATCATCATTATAGACAAAGGAAAATGATTAATGTTATCTTAGCCTAAATTTTGTCTATTTACCCCAGCATTCATGCATGTTTCACACACTAGAGAAGTATGCAGCCATTTCTGTTTATGACTACAACATCATGAGATTGAAAAGAGAGAAAAATATATATTTAAGAAATGTGTATGTTTAATTTTTTTATTCCCTTTTCAAGGCTCTTAACACCTCCACTTTCAAAATGCTTATCATTTAGTTTTAGATTCTAGATATATTATTAACATCCCATTATTTCAATTAGAAATTATCAAAGCAGCTCCTTCAATTTGCTCAAAAGTTGGGTGAGATGGACTTCACTAAAATAAAAAAATTCTGCTCTGCAAAAGACACTGTCAAGAGAATGAAAAGACAAGCCACACACTAGGAGAGAATATTTGCAAAAGGTACATCTGATAATGGACTATAAGCCAAAATACACAAAGAACTTTTAAAGTTCAACAACAAGAAATCAAAGAACACAAATTTAAATGGGCCAAAAACCTTAACAAATATTCCACCAGAGAAAATATACAGATAGATGGCTAATAACCATATGAAAAGATGCTCCGCATCATATGTCATCAGGGAATTGAAAATTAAAACAATGAGATAAACCCCATGCCTGTTAGAATGACCAAGATCTAAACACTGACAACACCAAATGCTGGCAGGGATGTGGAGCAAAAGGAACTCTCATTCATTGCTAGTAGGCATACAAAATGGTGCAATCACTTTGGAAGACAGTTTGACAGCTTCTTTCAAAGCTAAACATAATAATTATATATATGATCCAACAATCCCACTCCTTGGTATTCACCCAAAGGAGTTGAAAACTTATGTCCACACAAAGACCTGCACACTACTCTTATAGCAACTGTATTTATAATCGCCAAAAATAGGAAGCAACCAAGATGTCCCTCAATAGGTGATAAATAAATGGATAAATAAACTGTGATACATCCAGACGATGGAATACTATTCAATGCTAAATTCAATACTATTCAGTGCTAAAAGACAAGCTATGAAAAGACATGGAGGAAGCTGGAATGTACATTACTAAGTGAAAGAAGTCAATCTGAAAAGGTTACATACTTTTTGATACCAATCATATGACATTCTGGAAAAGGCAAAACTATGGAGACCATACAAAGATGAGTGGTTGACAGGGATTGGGGGTGCGAGGGATGAATAGGTGGAGCTCAGAGGGTTTTCAGGACAGTGAAACTACTCTAGTATAGTATGATACTAAAATGATGGATACATGTTATTATATATCTGTCCAGGATGAACCTTAAAGGAAACTATAAACTTTGGAAGACAATGTTATCTTTATGTAGATTCATCAGTTGTGACAAACATTCTGCTCTGGTGGGAGATGTTGATAATGGAAGAGTTTTCTGCATAAGTTGGGATAGAGAGTATATAGGAAACTCTGTATCTCCCACTCAATTTTGCTATAAAACTAAAACCACTATAAAAATTATTTTTTAAAAAAGTGCTTGACTGTCATATTTAACTTGATTGCTTATTATAAGAAACTGTTCAACTGATCACAATGATATATATGAAAAGTTTCTATTTGTTTAAACGTTTTTTACAATACATTTTGGCTTTGACTTTTAAAACTAAGCCCAATATTAAAAAGAGCACTGTAACTTGGTAAGTTTTAAATCCTTGGATTTACAAGCCTAAGGAAAGAAGTACAAACATCCATGGTTCAGAAGTGTAAGGAGAAAGTGTGGCAATCAGAACCCGAGTCTCCTGCTCTAACAAAAAATACAATCCCAGGAAGAGCAAGATGCTAAGCTCCCCGAGAAGATAGCAGCTTCGAAGTTACGTAGGACTGTATGATCAGAAAAAAGAGAGCTCAAGAATTCCAGACTGGGCTTGAATCTTTCAGGATGAAGAAAGAATCATTGGCTAAAGACTTAATCAAGCATGGGTTGGCCAAAATCTCCAGGACAAGAAAGTTCTCAACTTCAGAAATTTTGTGAAGCTTATGGATGTAAAGCTATGTTCTAGAGGAGGCTGTGCCTGATAACAACATATAGTATTCATGGTCATTTTAATCCAAGCTATCAAACTTTACTTCAATGTCCTGAGGATGCTTGTGCTTGGTGATGGGGTCTTTTTCAAACCCTCCCAACCCATGTCAGATAGATATGTGCAAAAGTGGTGAGATTTTTAAAAAATATTTTTAAGTTAAATAAATAACATAGGTCATTACTATGGAAGCTTCAGAGACGCTTCTGAATGCTACATGCATTCAGCCAGGTGCAATCAAGCTCCAGTCAATGTGGAAAGTCCTAGACTTCAGGGCTCTCAGGAGGCTTCCGCAAGTGCTGTGGATCTGAATGTTCTGTTTTAGTGCAAGGAATCTGAGGGAAAACCTTTTTGGTGCAAGGATCCAGCCTGACATGAGTGACTCTGGACAATATCTTTCATTTGAAGAACATTCTAAAATTTACCATGTGGTTTTGCTCACGTTATTGGATTGACCCTCACAACCACCCATTCAGTGAAGTAGGTTATCACTATCTCTATTTGTCCAGTAAAATATTAAGATTCATTAGGTTAAGCAACTTGCCTGAGCCCGGAGTTATCAGAGCTAAAACTGAGAGTTCACGCACTTCTAGGGGTATCTGTCTAAAATTTCTATCTTTGAGAGTGTTCAAGTCGAGCTAGGAAATGGAATAATGGAGAAGTCTTAATTCATGAGAATTTTCTGTAAAGGTTTACTTGTATCTGGCAACCAATTCAACTTTAGCAAGCACATTTACTGAAAGGTATTACAACTGGGGAGAAACCAAATGGGTGTGCGTGTGTATGTGCATGTGTGTTGTGTTTCTCAGTGTGGACTTTAATCACCTTAATCACATTCACCTGAGAATCCTATAAAAATGCAGGTTCCAGGCTTCACCCCAGTTGCCCTAACTCTACCATCTCTAGGGGTGAACTAGTAAACCTACATCTTTAACAAGCGTCTCAGACGATTCTTGTGTATGCTAACCCACATACAGGGTGATATTAGACCTGGCTATTTTCTGTTTAGGAAAAAAGTCTTCCTAAGTCCCTCAGGTGGCCTTTAACCTTGACATTGTTGACTTTCCGCCGCTGTACTTCAGCTAGGCGAGGCCCGGCGGGGCGGGGCGGGGCCGTGCTTGGGTGGGCGGGGCGGTGCTTGGGTGGGACGGGAGGGGTCCGGCCTGGCCTGGCGGGGTGGAGGGTGAAGGGTTAAAAGCTCCGCGCGCAGGCGCTGCCCTCTGAACTGGAACGGAAAACAACTTCCGGCCGACACATTCGGCCGGGCGCCGCCGCTCCGGGGTGTGAGAGACAGGCGCGGAAACCCTGAACTGTGAGTAAGAAACTTCGCGAACGAGTTGATTTGTCAGAACCCGTCGAGCACAGCGGCGGGGAAGTGGTGTGTGTGAGCGAGGGCGGTACGCTGGCAGTACGGGTGCCGCAGGGGAAGAAGCCGACGAGCCGCGGAGACGACCTGTGCTCAGAGTGGAGAGGAACGTTGAGCCCGAAAAACTACCCGGGGGTGCGTCCCGGAGCGGACCCGGGAGGGGCTTTCCGAGCCCGCGACGTCAGCGCAACAACGTTCTCCCCGCCGCGACGCTCTCTGGGGAGGGATCCAGCCCTGCTCCGCGTCCACGGCTCGCGGTGACTTGACTTCCACGCCGGGGAAGAGGGGAGGCAGGGCTTGCGATGTCAGGGTGAGCAGTGGGCCCCGTCTCGAGTGTCCCAGACTCCCTTCGGCGCAAGGGTTGTCTTCCGGGAGCTAGTACTGTCGTGGTGGTTCTTTCGAAAACTTTCAAGTTGGTCTTTCTGTTCTTCCCAACGTGGTTGCTCAGTTCCGCTCTCTGCTTCCCTGTGGGGTGTCATCATAGCCGTGTCAGTGAGAAGTGGGGTAACTTCCCCGAGGGTCACGGAAAGAATGGGTGGGCGAGTGGAAAAAGCAACTGGGAACCCGGGCGTCAGGTAGGGTCTCAACTCGGATGTAAACTGAGTAGCAACGAGTTAAGGTGTAAAAATCTCTGCCTGTCAAGAAGTGAAGAAAGTAAGGGGAAGATACTCAAACCAAAGACAAAGAGTAGGTGTGTCTCCCTTGTTACAGTGTAACAAGCAAAAATTGAACAGCCTTGCTATGACGAGGGTCCTTATCTCTCCGATGCTTTTGACAAGTTGTCCAAACGGAGAAATAAATGGTAGTAATGCGAGTTAGGTGACATGAAAATGAGGGAAAATGAAAAGATCTGCCTCCTTAACGTGGTGGAATACGCATTTCAGACGAGGGGGAGCGGAATGCTTAACCACGTTAAGGAGCAGTGTAATCCATTGAAAAATTATTTTTGCATCATTGGGAGGAGAGGGAAACCCTAAAATGATACTACCATGTATGAAGCCAGCAATTTATAGAGAAAATGAAACTTTTTTCTTTCTCAGCTTTCCCCAGTCGTAGTATTTCATAAGGCCTTCCGCGTCACTCTTCCATGTGCATAAATATGTTATTTCATTTTCTTGTGAAAGTGAGAGTATATATGCATACTGTTCTGTTATCTGCATTTGCAGACAAAAATATAAGGTGAAAGTTTTCCCATACAAAGCTCTGCTTTATCTTAACGTCAACGTGGTATTCTTTGTCAGGGTGTACCATAATGTAGTTAACTATTTCTTGACATGACCTTTCAATATATTTTGCCCATTATGCTTCAGAATTATTTATCTGTATTTTATTAGGATCCAGGTATAGTAATCCTTTGTGAAATATATGGCAGATATTTTCAAGAACTGTCAGTCTTTTGGTTTAAAATGCCCAGATTTTTAATCGCTTAAGAAGACAGCTCCCGGGCGCCTGGGTGGCTCAGTGGTTAAGCCGCTGCCTTCGGCTCAGGTCATGATCTCAGGGTCCTGGGATCGAGTCCCGCATCGGGCTCTCTGCTCAGCAGGGAGCCTGCTTCCCTCTCTCTCTCTGCCTGCCTCTCCATCTACTTGTGATTTCTCTCTGTCAAATAAATAAATAAAATCTTAAAAAAAAAAAAAGATTTAAAAAAAAAAAAAAAAAAGAAGACAGCTCCCACTCAAAAAATGATTAAACTGGTTTCCCTATATTGTCTGTTAATTCTTTTATCGTTTTTTTATGCTTTACTCGTTAAAATATCTGAAAATTATTTTTGTACAACATATAAGGTAGGGATTTAGCTGTTTTTCCTGAAATCATTTGTTAGAATCATTTCTTTATGACTAGAATACTACCTCAGTATAATAAACTTCCGTGTATACATGGGTCTTTTGTTATTATTATTATTATTATTATCATGTTGCTTTTTTCTGTTTGTCTCCTCCTATACAAATACAAAACTCACATCGCTATAAAGAATAGAGGCAGGGGGCACCTGGGTGGCTCAGTGGGTTAAAGCCTCTGCCTTCGGCTCAGGTCATGATCCCAGGGTTCTGGGATCGAGCCCCGCTTTGGGCTCTCTGCTCAGCAGGGACCCTGCTTCCTTCTCTCTCTGCCTGCTTCTCTGTGATCTCCGTCTGTCAAATAAATAAATAAAATCTTAAAAAAAAAAATCTGATTGTACCATTTTTTAGTAATTCATAAAGCAAGTCCTTCGTTTGTCTTTTTCAAAATTTTCTTGAATATTATTGCATTCTTTTGGGGGTAAAGTTTAAAGTATAAACTGTTCATGTTTCATCAAAATAATCCTTTTGGAGGTTTTAGCTATTATATTAACTACTATTTTGTGGCTGGTATGTAGATAAGTGATTCTACATCTGGCCAACTTTCTGAACTTAGTAGTCTTAATCAGTTGTTTCCCTTGAATTTTCTAGGAAAAATCATCTTAATATAATCTTATCTTTACTTCTTCTCTTTGATTTAGTGAATTGCTAGCTTCTCCAGCACAGTGATATGTAATAACAGTGATTCTGGTCATCCATATATTATTTCTTAGTTTGTGGCTGTTATTACTATGTCATCATTAAATAAGGGGTTTAATATTAACTTACAATAAATTTTGTTTATCAAGGAAGTATCTGTAATATTTCTAGTTTACTAGGATTTTTGCAGGTTGAATTTTATTTTATTTTAGAGAGAGAGCAAGAGAGGAGGGGGTAGAGGAGGGAGAGAGAGAAAGGATCTTAAGCAGACTTCATGCTCAGCTCAGACCCTCAAGCAGTGCTCAGTCTCAGAACTCTGAGATCATGACCTGAGCAGAGATCAAGATTCAAATGCTTAACTACTGAGCCACCCACGCACCCCACAGAGAATGGATTTTAGTCTAGAGTTGTGTGTTTATGTGTGTTTACATTGGCACATTGAAAGCAATTTTGAATAATAAATGTTGAGTGTTTATTTGGTCTATATATTTCTGGCTATTAAGATGATGTCTTTCATTACGACTTAACTATTTTTATCAAGAGTGGAAGTTGAATTTTGTCGTATGGCTTTTGGCATCTCTCATGACCTATTGTGTGCTGCTTTTTTTTTTTTTTTTTTTTTGGACCTATTAGGATTATGGGTTATTTTAGTTGAATTATAGTTTGTGAAACAACCTTGGGCTTGGTCATGGCGTAATACTTAAAAATACAGGTTTCTTTTTGGTAACATTTTTACTTAAAACCAGTAATTTGGTATCTTCTGTAGCATCATTTTCTGTGTTATCTTTGCCACAGTTTGATAGCAGGGTTATTTATAATGGTTTCCTAAAAACAACTGAATTCCTGCTTTCTCTGCACTGAAGTTACTTTAAACAGCGTAAGAGCTTTCTATTCTTAGAAGGTTTGAAAGAATTCACTCATGAAACTATGTTGGCCTGAAAGTACATTGTTCTTAAAATAGCAATAATATTCAGCAAAAAGCCTCAGAACCTTAAACAAGCAAACAAGCAAAAACTCTTCAGTAAATCCAAATAAATGGAAGAGTCTAAAATACCAGGATATTAAAAACAAAGAACTTCTGTGTTGATCCTCCTCCTTTCTCTCCCCTCCCCTACCTCTTTTTTTTCATGGTCAGAGAAGATGCTATAGGTAGGTTGAGGCTAATGATAAAATGTATTGCTGTTCCTTCTTTACTCTGCTCCAGTTATACTAAAAGTAAATGGTGTTGCAGCGTCTACATGGGCAAGTTCTTCTCTGCCCTGAAGGAAACCAGCAGTGACACTTAAGTGGGAAAGCATCAGTTTCACTTTGTTGTCATTAGCTTCCCAATTTTGTTGGGAAATTTCTTTCTTTAGAGGTACTAACCACGCTAACATTCTACTGTAGCCAAATCCCAGAGGAGAGTTTCAGAATGAGTAGGTGAAAAAAAAAATACACAAGCTCAGCATGCCTGTACTTAGTCAATATGAAGTGAAAATTATTAGCATGGTCCAGATATGCATGTGACATATGTATTGTGTACTCTTTGGTTGAGTTGTTACCTCTTATAGATGATTATTTCAGGCATTTTTAATCACTCAAGAATATGACCTTAAGCGGGTAATGTAATTTAGCAGTATACATCAGCGAACTGTGGAAGGCTTCAAGACACTCCTAAGTGTTACGTACAGAGGGATGCAGACATTATGTGAATGCTTGCATATTTGAGTATTTTAATTGATCATGTATCAATCTAGATAAAATAATTATTAACATGATTTAGGAGTGTGCCTTATAAAAACAAAGACGTTGCATGTTTTTTTAAAGTCCTACTCATTATTCAAAAGGAAATGGTAAATAAAAGTAAGTAGCCTGTGATGTAAAACTTCACTATTCTAACTATTCCGATATGATGGATTAACTGATTAGCTGTTAGTATTTTGTTTGTTTTCTGGCCCCTTATAAGCATGTATATTACTGTTTAATTTCATGTAGTTTGCATTTCATTATGTCAGGCCAAATTTTGGGTTCTAGTTCCTCTAGGATTTATGTTGTGGCTGCCATTCCCCTTCCCCCATCTCGTTGCTTCTGTGGGTAGAGGGAAAGAAGAAGCTGTTATCTAGAATAGGTAACAAAAATCTCTTTATAGTCTGGGACCAAGATGCCAAGTCATCTTTAAAAAAGAAGAGCAGAGACTATTAAATGAACTGCCTTGTGGATAGATAGCTAATAAGTGTACAAAGTCTTTTGAA
Source organism: Mustela lutreola (assembly GCF_030435805.1). NCBI lineage: Eukaryota > Metazoa > Chordata > Mammalia > Carnivora > Mustelidae > Mustela > Mustela lutreola. Next base: position 153,324,646 of record NC_081292.1, on the reverse strand, counting down.
CTATACACAGTATTTGACACTCTTCAGAAAAGTTGAGGAGGACCAGAACAGTCAGGGATACCAGGTTGTTTACAACTGAAAACAAGCCTTTGGGACTTATGTAATACATATGTCATAGTTTTTCAATCTCTAGTCTATAAAAACTTTTTGAAATTATGGGGAAATACATAAAATGGAAATTTATCATAGTAACCATTTTTAAGTGTACAGTTTTGTAGTGTTGAGTATATTTATATTGTTGTGAAACAAAAACATTTCTTAAGGGACTTTTTTTTTTTTGAAGAGTAAGAGTTGGAAGTAAATAATATTTATTTCACAGGGAAAGTGTTCTATATAGTAACCTGAGTTTTCTTCTACTTTCTGTGATAGTAATTATCAATATTAAATTATGAGAGTAAACTGAGCACTGATGCTGTTCATTAGCTTTCACTTATTACCAATAATTTTGCTTTGAAAAAAAGTGTCTCTTACAAACAGGTTGTGAAAACAAGGTCTTTCAAGTCATTTTAGTAAGGAATTACTGGGAATTGATAGATGAAAAAAAAAATAACATGAGTTCCATTTTGATGGTACTTAAGAAGTTGAAGTTTTAAGAATCTTTGAAATAGTTGCATGGAGTGAAGGATAGAGAATTGTTCTCGGGAGCAGCAGAACAAACACAACCAGGTAATTTTGCTAGGGAGATGCTAGGGAGGACAGAAATCAGGGACTTAGGTCTTTTCTAGAAAATATATGATCTCAAATCATTTGAATAAAATCACCTGCTCTTATGGGATATTTATTTATTTATTTATTTATTTTTTTAAAAGATTTTATTTATTTATTTGACAGAGAGAGATCACAAGTAGGCAGAGAGGCAGGCAGAGAGAGAGGAGGAAGCAGGCTCCCTGCTGAGCAGAGAGCCAGATGTGGGGCTTGAACCCAGGACCCTGAGATCATGACCTGAGCTGAAAGCAGAGGTTTAACCCACTGAGCCACCCAGGCGCCCCTCTTATGGGATATTTAAATGCTTGTATTATTCATAGCCACTTGTTATGTGGTGTTTCCTGTAATATAATTTCATATATTTACTATCTCTAAACTAGAAATGCCTTTCCTTTGATATTGATGGTTCTTCGTTTTTTAAAAAATCCTTATCCCTTTTTTCATAAACATAAAATCTCACACATCCATGGAGATTTAATGTTTGCTTCTCCTTCCCACACAGTCTTCTTTTACACTTCCCCATACTGAATATAACTTGCTCTTATAGTTCCCCCATCCAAGAATATTCTATAGAGCACTACTTTTTATGATTTATGAAAACATTTTTAATATTAAATAGCCATTTTAAACTGCATAAACCCCATTCTACCCCCCCATCTCTAGATTTTAAAATGACCTTTACTCAAGTGAGGATACCCCTTAGCCTGCTGAGCAAGCTAACTGAGCATTGACATGTTTCTGTTTAGGTTGGGGTAGAACATCATGTGCCATGCCCAGTTTCTCTTTTGGTGTTACACAGTTTGGTTGTGTGCTTCAACTCCTAGAATTTGATAAACAGTCTGAGAGAAAGAAGTAATACTGGACTAAAAAAGGGAAGTAAGGCAAAGCTGAGACACATGGGTGTGGTCTTTGGCTGTGAAATCTTTTAACTCTTAGAAGATAACACAGAAAGTTTCTCCAAGTTTGAACATCCAGCAAAATGGAGAACCTGATCTGGGGAGCTTTTGGGTTGATCACTGGGGAGTCATCTCACCTTGTTTATCCTGATACATTTAGCCTACTATCAACTTACAGAAAAAATACAAAATCTAAATTCTGACACTGCTGCATCAATGGTATTTAAGTTTCTTTTATTTCAGCTGCCTGACTGCAACACAGTCACAGTTGTAGTGCAGCATGCTATGGGTATATCGGAAAGTGAGACTGGAAATACAAACTGTCATTTTGGGGAATTGGCTGCTTATGTTAGGGAACTCTCTTAAAAGTGGGAAATGATTATAACTAAGTGTTAGGAGTGACAGTTCTTTTCCATTTCCTTTCTTTAAGTGGGGAAAACACACATACTATTGGTGTCGTTAAAATTTTACTGTAACTGAGACAGAGGATGTCCTTTTATTTAAGTATTTACTGTGTTATTGACTTTTGCTTTTTGCTTCTGATCTTTTCCGTGGGTGAAAAGGTGAACAAAGAGCTAAAATACAAAAAAGGAAGGTTGTGTCTTCCATTACTTATTTACATCTTCTTTTGCTAAGGTGACAGCTTTGCTGAAATAGAATGTGAATGCTTATTATTTTTCATAGCCCAGGGGGTTGGAAAAAAGCAGATGACTTTTCTAGGATGGAGTGATTTCCTCTCCCCATCTTGAAACTGCTTTAGATTTCAAGTGGCCTCTCACCACAAGTGTGAACCTGGCAGAACACTTACCCAGACACAGAATAGTCTCAGCAGTGGGGGAAACCCAACAGAGGGGCCTTTTCCACCTCCCAGATCACCAGTACTTATCTCTACCACCCCACAAAAAATAGGCCTTACTAAAGCATTATAAATCATTATGGGTGGAGGTGGTGGGGGTCTGATACCTTTAAGCCTGTGATTCTTTTCAAACTTGAAATCCCAAAATATATATCTAATCAAAGTTGAGTTGTTCTGGTTGAGCTGGGCAATTGGTGGAACATTGTTTTGGTTCACACACACACCCAACCTCAGTAGAGCTCTGGAAGCACCACTACTTACTTTGATTATTCTGTTATTTATTCAGGATTGGTTAACCATCGCTTGGCAGAATAATACTGGTTACCAAAGACAGCAGGCTTAAGATATTTTATATATGAAAAAAGAAAAACAAGTTCATTCAAGAGGAAGGAGGCTGGGAGGAATTAGAGTATCCCTTCAGAAGATTCAGCATCCAGGTAGAGGAGTTGCACAAAGGAATACAGAAGAAATGAAATTGCCCAAAAAAATAATTGAAGAACATTTCCTAGAAGTGAAGGATGAACTTCAGGTGAGTTAAGTACAAGATCAGAAATCAAAATGGCCCTGGGCTTCCACAAAAACAAATGGAAGCTAGAAGACAGTATAGCAAAGCTATGAGCTGAATCCTTTACTTTGCATTGTGGAAAGACAAGTAAAACTGAAAAATCAATAATGGCAATATTAGCATGTTAATAGAGATACCAAGATTAATACCAGAAAGAACCAAAAGAACTAAGAATTATTGCCAAGGTAAAGTGGGAAATGAGGGGAAGGAAGAGAGCAAGGGATTGATAGTTTTTCTTAAGCCTTGTGAAACTCCTTGACTCTTTAAAATATTGATAAGTATACCTTTGTTTAAAAATAAAAACTAAATTGGAGTGAAAAGAGCTAGAGATTGGACTTTCATATCACAGACCCGGATTTTTCTGCGTCTTTTATTGTCTAATTCTTTGACTTTAGTCGATTTATATAACCTTTTTCTTTATGTGGAAAGGGAAGATAATCTATGCTCCTGCAGAAGAAAAATTAAAATAAGGTACTTTATAAAGCACCTGGTAAGTAATATTAACTCAGTAGGTATCAATCCCTCCCCCATCCCTAATGTTTCCCATAAGGAAATAGGGAAATGCCCCTCTTGGAATGCTTGTCATTCAGACACAAAACTGAAATTGTCCCTAAGGTCTGGGGTTCTGTGCCTTTCTGCTTTCTGAATTGAAGGCATGTCATTGAGTTTTATGCCCTTTCTCAACTATCTATACATAGTTCGAGAATTTAAATAGAACTGAGATGATTAGAGTATTGTAGATAGAACTGAGGTGATTAGAGTATCGGTGGGGGAAGCAGCAAGTGAAAAGGACCATTGCTGCTTGGTAGGAGAAGAGCTGTGGTCACACTTAAATCTTTCTCAAAATGAACTTCAGTGCAAATGCCATTAATGGAATCTCTTCCATTCCATTAATAGAGGAAACACTCATATAGACTCACGAGTTGTGGAAGTTTCAGGGAATCAAGACCATTAGAGTGCTATTGCTCTGGGCGATCTGCCAAAGTATCAAAATACCTCCTTTTTTCTTTCTTTAAGAACATCTACCTTAGCAACTGCTGTTTTTGTTTCCAAATTCTATTTACTTCTTCTGGGAAGATTCAAAAAGCAGATCACTGTGGAACAAAAAAGACACGATAAAAAGTCTGTTTCCCTGCCTTGGTGCGTATTTCTATAGTGTTATACAGAGTACAGTGCTTTTCCAGTTATGAATTGACACCCTATGGCAGTGATTCTAAATTTGTCTCACTCTGGCTCTTCCCTCTTTTCCCCTTTACTGCCTGCCCTTCCAAATTATCCAGAAAGTCTGACAGGGTTTGCTGATCTGTTTTTTTTAAACCTGGATGATTCCGTTGACCCATGTAGGACAGTATGTTCTAACCCAAACATCCTAAACTGGAGCAGATGAGGGAACTGAGGTCTACAGAAAGGTTAAATGACTTCAATCTCACCTGTCAACAAGCATGTATTCTATACTTCCATTTATCTTCAGTTGACTAGGCTTTTTAATTTGATTTCTAATGTTCAACTTGTCTTAATAAAGAAGAAATTAATATATTTTATACAGGATATGGTCTCAGTTAAAATTTAAGTTTGGGGTCTTTATTTTATAGCATCTTCTTATTTTTTCCAGATACAAAAAGAAGTGAAGAGTGAAAAAAGTGAAAATTTTTAATAAACTCTTGATTCCCCACAGTAGGATAGCACAGTAGGTGGTAAAGATTTACTAAGATCTGCGTATTCACATTTAAGAAAAACTGGCTTTGAAAAGAGTGGAAATTCAGTCAATTTGGGCACAGATGCAGGTTTGAGAGGTTGGTTTGTCAGGGTACCCAGGGATTTGGGAGTCCTGGCTTTAGGGGTATTCAACAACTGGAGTAAGATTGTGTTTAATGGAATTATATCTGGTTTTAAACTTTTATCATACTAAGCATTTAAAATCACACCCTAAACATCTTGGGAATGACTGGAAATAGAGATTTGGAAATCTCTGAAACCTTATTTATTTTCTCATTGGAGTTCTCACAATTACTTCTAATAAAGCAAGTTGTGACTTGCAAACATTTGCCCAACAGCCTTGAGGTGTCCTCAGGGAAATTAAAAGCGGGGGTATGAAGAGCCGGGGAGTCCCGTGCCAATGGTTAAGAGCACAGAATACAGCTTTATAATTATGTAAGCTTTTGCCTATTCCCATTTATCATTGGTAATATTCTCAAAACTAAATGACCACTCAGCAATATAAATGGTGATTTAAGAGAAAATAGGCCTTATTATGAAAAGGTTACCTATCTCTCTCCTGAAGTTTTCTATCTTCATAGAAGAGCTCTTTCCTTTTATAGTAGTTTGGTTTTGTTCTGAGAAAGTAAATGACTCAGAGATGCTGGAGGGGTCCCTAATCTGTTAACTCGTGATATTTTATTTTTTTTATTTTTTAAGAATCTATTTTTTATTTGAGAGAGAGAACACGAGAGACAGCACAGAAGCAGAGAGTGTATTAGCTGGATGGAGTGGCAGAGGGAGAGGAAGAAGCAGGCTTGCTGCTCAGTGGGAAGCCTGACTTGGGCCTCAGTCCTTGGATCCCAGGATAATGATCTCAACTGAAGGCAGGTGCTTAACCAACTGAGCCACCCAGGTGCCCTAACTCATGAGATTTTAACTACTTTATCAAAAGCAACTTTTCCTTTTATGAATCTTGCGCAGCCTGTGACATCTCATACATTATTGTGTTCTGTTTAGGGGGACCTTTTTAAGATTACTGAAAATATTTTTTTTCAGACTCTCTTGGTTAAGACCAAAAAATAGGTACAAACTATCCTACTCCTGTGAAAGATAATTAGTAATGCTACTTGTCATAAATTTGGCAGAGTAGAAGGGAGATTTCAAAAAGATCACGCATTCACTTTACCAGGAGTTATTTTTCCTGTTATTTAGCAGCATGTAAGCATTTGCAGAACACAGCATTAGATAACGTTCCTAGTTTTTTGTCTAACAGTGTCTTTCCATAAGATAACAGACTTCTGCTAAAAGGCCTGTTTTATGCATTCGCTAGTTTATTATTTACCTTCAGACATTGTCCAGATAATAAGTGGCCCATCCTCTCTTTTGCTTACTATCTGAAAGGAAAAGAGTGTACATCTTGTGACATGAAGTGATGCAGTAATGAGCATTGCTTCTTTCTCCACTTTTCTTTTCAAAAATGTTTTTTGTAAAAATATTTGGGCTTGGTTGTCTGTCCAAGGACTTACCAGCATCAGAAGACATTCAAAACAGGTTTTTAGGAATAAGAATATATACAGGAGGGAAGCCATGCTTAATATTTATTTGATCCTCTAGATTTGGTTATTACTCAGTTGGTACATTTTCCTGCCTACTGTTAATTATGTCTGTTTCAGCTCTTCTATCCAAAATTGTATTCTTTTTTTTTTTTTTTAAAGATTTTATTTATTTATTTGACAGAGAGAAATCACAAGTAGGCAGAGAGGCAGGCAGAGAGAGAGGAAGGGAAGCAGGCCCCCTGCTGAGCAGAGAGCCCAATGTGGGACTCGATCCCAGGACCCCGGGATCATGACCTGAGCCGAAGGCAGCGGCTTAACCCACTGAGCCACCCAGGCATCCCCAAAATTGTATTCTATATCGTTTTTTCCCAAAACATTTTTCTTCCTGTTTTTCTATCTGGCTATCATCACTGTCTGCCTAGTATTCTGAAAAATATGGCTGGTGAACCATCTTCAACAAAGTCACCTGGGTTATTTATTAAAAGGAAGATTCCAGGACTCCATTCCAGGCCAGCTGATTCAGTATTGCAAGGGCCTGAATGCTGCCTTCCCGTCTAGATCCACTTGGCCAACAAATCCTGTTTGTTCTGACTTAAAAATGTCTCTTGAATGTATTCATCTTTCATTTCCCCTGTTCTTGTTTAAGCCCATCTTTGACCCACCTACAGCAGTAGTTTCTTATGGATATCCTTACTTTGTCTCCCTCATTCGTTTCTGTTCTACAGTGGGTATCCAGTTTACCTTTCTGAAACATGTTTATCTCCTGCTTAAAAATCCCCTATCCCCCCCCTTTTTTAAAGATTCATTTATTTACTTTAGAAGGAAAGAGATGCGTTCACATAAGTGGAGGGAGGGGCAGATAGAGAGGAGAATCCTGAAGCAGACCCTACTGAGTGCAAGCCCAGTAGTGAGCTCAGTCCCTGGACCCTGAGATCATGACCTGAGTAAAAGTAAAGAGTGAGATGCTTAACTGGGAGCCACCCAGGCACCCTGAAAATCCTGCATTACTTCTTAGTGACAGGTTAAATTCTATAAATTTAATAAAGTAACAGTCAGGGTCCATTACAATCTGGCCAAACTGACTCTGCTGCATATTGTTTATGCACTGAGTATACTCTGTAACTCTAGGGGTTTCCATTCCAGTTATGGTCTGCCTGAATGGTGCCACTAGGGCTTTTGTAGTTCAGCTCAAGCTCACATGGAGGACCTGACCATTCTGTCTTAACACCCTCACTCTCCATTTTATATTCACGTGTTAGACTTCCATAAATAGAATACCTCCAGGCCCTAAATGCGCTGTACTAGTAACTTCTCAATTCCTTTGCTCTTTCAGAGTGAATATTCTTTATTCCCTCTCATTCTCTGCTTCTTGAAATCCTCATGTTGGGTGCCTGGGTGGCTCAGTTGGTTAAGCGACTGCCTTTGGCTCAGGTCATGATCCTGGAGTCCGGGGATCGAGTCCCAAATCGGGCTCCCTGCTCAGCGGGGAGTCTGCTTTTCCCTCTTACCCCTTCCCTCTCATTCTTTCTCCCTCTCTCTCTCTCTCTCTCAAATAAATAAATCCTTAAAAAAAAAAAAAAAGAAAGAAAGAAATCCTCATGTTTCAGGGCCTAGTTTAAGTGTTAGATCTTCTGTGAAGCCTTCCACAATTCCTCATTTTAATTGTTCTTCCTGTTGAGCTGTTATCCTGCTTATACCTTTTATTTAACAGGTTTTTTTTTTTTTTCTTTTGAGATAAAACTTATATGCAGTAAATCTTCAGTGAACCATTGGACAAATTTCTACAAATGCTTCTACCTGTGCTTCCCAGATCCCTATTAAGATATGATCATACTGGGGCGCCTGGGTGGCTCAGTGGGATAAGCCTCTGCCTTTGGCTCAGGTCATGATCTCTCAGGGTCCTGGGATCAAGCCCCGTGTCGGGCTCTCTGCTCAGCAGTGAGCCTGCTTCCCCTTCTCTCTGCCTGCCTCTCTACCTGCTTGTGATATCTCTCTCTCTCTCTCTCTGTCAAATAAATAAATAAAATCTTAAAAAAAAAAAAGATATGATCATACCTTTTTACACATTTATAATTGGCCTGCTAGTACGGTTAATCATTTTCTTGCTTGTCTGCCTTACTAAATTATAAGTTCTGATTAGGAAAAAGGCAAAGAGTATGACTTTCTCTTTCCCATGGAAAAAAGGGGCACGTACAATGCATTCAGAACTAAACCAGTGTTGACTGGTGTACTGATTAGTAAATAACTCAGCTCCTCTCTTAAGAGATTCTCAAAGACAGTGGCTTAAATTAGACAAATTTTATTCCTTTCACATACTATAAAGTGTAAGATGTTCAAAGCTGATCTGGCAGCACCGTCGTGTCAAGGACCCAGGTATCGTTCTTGTTCCCTCATCCCCTTGTCCTTCCACCACCCCTGAAATGTTGTCCTCACTATGGTGTTTTAGGTGACTCACCACAGCATCCCATCCATTTGGGGAAGGGAAAAAAGTGATGAGCTCCTCTTGGAAGTTGAAGTTACTTGCCAATGACCAGAATATAGTCCTCTGATGGTAACAGTTAAAAGGTGGAAATAACAGAAGAGAAGAGGATAAGAACTGAGGAACCGATAACATATATACTTCATAAATGATTTCATTTAATCTTCATAATAACACTGTAAACTGTTTATCAAAAGAAAACGAATACTCAGAGAAGCCAAGTAAATGGCTAGAAAATTGCAGATATGGGATCTGAATCCAAAGCCCTTACTTTGTTCATTCTATGTAATTGTGTTAGGAAGACATACATAAATGTTATTAAATAAATAGAGTCATCTTCACAGTGTTATTGCACATATTTTTATATCACACATTTTCACAGTGTCATATCATCTCTTTAATTCCAGGACACCCTATATAACTTTTACTCCATGCTTCTCACCATCTTGAAATTAAATGCCGTATCAGCTGGTTTGTAACCAAGGCCTAGTTTATAGTACAGTTTAACAAAATGACTACTACTTTTAAAGCTGGTATCCTATGAGGAAAAGTATATTGCTGTATTTCCCAAGAAATAGCTTCAGTCCTCTGTATTTGTTTGGAAATGCTATATAATCATAAAGTTGAGGGAGATTATATCATTTAGCCCCTTCATTTTAAAAGAAAGGAAAATTGAGGTCTATTGAAGATACAAGATTTATCCTTTATTTCATTCTCACTGCTGCTGCTTTTTAAGTATCATGGGAAGAGCACTAGCGTAATCAGTCATTTCTGTAAATAACCATCACTGTTATGCTGAAGAATTGTCTTAGGTTTAAGAATAGCATGATCAGAAAAATGAAGTGAAGCCTGGGTGGCTCAGTTGGTGAAGTGCCTGACTCTTGATTTCTGCTCAGTTTGGTGGCTTAGGTCATGATCTTGGGATCCTGAGATCAAGCCCCATGTGGGGGCTTCTCACTGAGGCACCGAGTCTGCTTGAGATTCTCTCTCTGTGCCTACCCCCATCCATGGCATGCTCTCGGTCTCTCTCAAGTAAATATTTAAAAAAAGAAAGAAGAAGAAGAATCAAGCTGAACAATGCATAAAGAAATGCTTATTATCCTAGCCTTTTTTTCATGAAGAATGGATATTATCTTAACACTAAAAACATCTTTGTAGCCCTTGGGAACCTGCTGTAGAAAGGATGACTGCTATTTGATAAATAAAAGGAATGGGTGAGATCATTCCTATCCATAATTCAAAACCTAGTGCAAATGTTACCTACTTCTCAAAGCCTTTCCTAAACCTCAGAAATAGATGTGACCACTTTCCCAATTCTGTAGCCTTTGGATACCTCAGAATGTGTGTGTGTGTGTGTGTGTGTGTATGTGTGTGTATTTTAAATTATAGCTAATGGTGCTTTTGTGAGGATAGGTTTTGTATTAGTTTCGTTCTCATTGTCAGTGGTGCCCAGTACAGGCTTTGTTTGTACTTGGCAGTGTTTTTATCAAATGAACATATCCACCGTGGCATCCTGGGAGAATACTTTGCAGTTGCCTTTATTTTATTTTATTTCAAGATTTATTTATTTGACAGACAGCAAGAGAGAACACAATGGGGGGGATGGGAAGGCGGGGAGAGGGAGAGGAAGAAGCAGGCTCGATCCCAGGATTCTGTGATCATGACCAGAGCCAAAGGCAAACACTTAACAACTGAGCCACTCAGGCGTCCCTGCAGTTGTCTTTAATAAACTGTTTTTGAATGAAGAATTTCAGAGCTATAGTCCCAGTTCCCTTGCTTATTGCTTTGTAGCTCTAGGCAAGTCATTTAATGCCCCTGAGCCCTTATCCGTCAAATGGGATGTGAATTTAAAAACAAAGAATTGGTGAAAGAACTTTGTAAAAGGAACATAACTCCGTGGTGGTACTCTCTGAAGCTCCTTGCCATACCCCACAAAAGTGCCTTACATGTAATAAGTAAACATAAACTTTATTTTTGCTAATTGATTTGAATAGTAATGGGATCCGTTTTATTAACATCTAAGTTTGGTCCTAGCAGTTGACAAACCTTTGTTGGAGCTGAGAAACTTTACAAAGGGAAGATAAAGTTATCTCCCTTGCATAGACTACCTCTCCTACCTTAGAACAGTTTAATTACTGACCCAAGGAATTAATGAAAGAGGAAGCAGCCTGCTGCCCAGGGATTTTTTTTTTTTTTTTTTTTTTTTAGGGTGCTTCCTCCTGGGTTGGGCACACACACAGTAGACCCTGGGAGGAGGCAGAACAGGAACTTGTCCTTCATTTTCCTTCTCACAGGAAACACACTGGGGTGGGGTGATGGGGGAGGAACTACTGCCAGAGGGTCAGATGTGGGTGGGTAGGGACTATCCTGGCTTCAGGGGGATTGCCTTGGGTAGGTGGGAGTGCTTTGCATTCTGCTTGCCCAGATACCTTCTGGGGTATCAGTGACTTAATCTTCTTCTCCAGTGATGGAAGGAAGCCAGCAGATCAGACCGAGAATAAAGATACTACCATGGGAGGCTTTCCTGAAAATGTACTTAGAAGAGTGTTTCCAAGGCGGAGGTTGCCTTAGCTTGGATCTCCTGGGTTTCGGCAATGAGATTTGGGTTTGAGCATGTTTACTATAAATAAAACCATTTCCCTGGAGCCTGGCAAGTTTTGCAGCAGGCATACCAAAATGTAATTGAAATGTGACTGCCTCTTAAATTGTGAAATTAATTTTACACTTAACAAATCCTTTAAAAAAAATAGAGGAACAAGTGGCTTTAAAGTTCAGAGTGTTAATATTTGAAATCTGTCCAATTTAATTAGTTGGGTCCCAGCGACTGTTTCCTTTTTCTCTGGTCAGTGTCACTGATCTAACACCCGATTCTCTTACTGGATGTGAGATAGAAATTAAATGTATCATTTATTTAGTTGTATTGACCTGAATCATATCTCTCCAGCTTACATTCTTATTTCAGGAAATAGGATGCATCCATGTGGAATTTATTCAGTAACTCTTCTTAGTGACATTTGTGTGATCTAATTCAAGGACCTGAAGTGAAGCATCCACATGATTTACTTGCATATGATGCAGCTATTTTTAGTACTGCATTTACATTTTTAAAAACAAGAATGCACCTTTTTGATGGAACAGACATGCATTTTTTAGACTCTCAGACTCAAGAACTGTTGAACAAAGAAGTTTCTTCGAAATCAAGTCCAAACATCTTTTTTGTATTGGAGAGAAAGAACCTGGGGGTCAGAAAGATTTAGTGGCCCTGTATCAAGGTCACAGAGTCATTCAGTGATAGAACAAAATAAAAAGTTAGATGGGTTTCCAACTCAAGGTCTTACTTGTCTCTGATTTTAAAATGTAGGTGTGTTTTATGTTGACATTTTGTGCAGCTTTTTAAGACAGCAATAGGTAAGTTAGCCACATAGTTACTTAAACCTCTCATTTCTGCATTAGCATTTTATACTGTATTACTGTCCTGATAGCTGCCTGTCCTTCATTTCTTTGCCTGCTTGTATGCCTATTTTTAATGTTGCTTATATTTTTATAAGCTGCCTTAAATCCTTTGAATGATAGAAAGTTATACTATTTGTATGCATACACAAGTATGGAATTAGGTAATGATGATTGTACAACATAGTGAATATACAAAAAGGTACAGAAATGTACACTTTATTTATTTATTTTTTTTTTTAAAGATTTTATTTATTTATTTGACAGAGAGAGATCACAAGTAGGCAGAGAGGCAGGCAGAGAGAGAGAGAGGAGGAAACAGGCTCCCTGCTGAGCAGAGAGCCCGATGCGGGACTTGATCCCAGGACCCTGAGATCATGACCTGAGCTGAAGGCAGCGGCTTAACCCACTGAGCCACCCAGGCGCCCAATGTACACTTTAATATGGTGAATTTTATGTCACATGAATTGTATTTTAATGTAAAACACTACAATTTTTTAAAAAGCATTGTGTACCCAAAATGAAAGGACAGATGAAAGATTAGAGACTGTGATTATGAAGGATTTCCAATCATAAAGAAGTGAAATAATTTGGTTCCCCCAAACCCCACATGACTGATAGAGAACTTTATCTATTCTGTGGCTTTCGGAAGATTAAGAGAAAAGTCCTGTGGTCTGGTTTTTACAGCTGGACAGGAAAAATCAGAATCATTACATGGCCCTCTGCTCAGAGCCAAGGAATGTGGTTAGAAATGTTCTGCAAATTGCGATGATAAAATCAAATTACCTCCACTCTGTAAAGCACCTGTAGTTCAGAAACAGCAGGGAGTTTGGAAAACTAATAGGGAGTGTGGGTAGGACTGAAGGGATGTGATTTTTCTTTTTTAATGTACAATCCAACAGCAACTCTCCCTAGATTTTGTGCTAAAATAAGAGCATTTTCACACATTTTAATTGCTCTGCGATAACAACAGTGTGAACTCCATCCACAAACATTTATTATCTATTTAATTTCACTCTAATTTCAGTGTAGCAAGAATTCACCTTGTAAGTGGGAATAACTGTCCGTTTAGTAAAAAGAAATCCCTTCCCACATTGCTAATCCTGTTGTGCATTTCTATAATAAAATATTAATAACAAATGGCCTTTCATATTTCTCCATTCTAAGGTTGCATTTTTAGATTACTATTTTCAAAGTAGCATCTTGAACTGAAACCCCACTTGCATCTTGAACATCAGTAAAGAATATTAAAAATTGAAGAAGTTAATGTTTCTTAAGATTTCTAATCAGGGGTGCCTGGGTGGCTCAGTGGGTTAAAGCCTCTGCCTTCGTCTCAGGTCATGATCCCAGGGTCCTGGGATCGAGCCAGGCATCGGGCTCTCTGCTCAGCAGGGACCCTGCTTCTCTGTCTCTCTCTGCCTGCCTCTCTGTCTACTTGTGATCTCCTGTCTGTCATATAAATAAATAAAAATATTTAAAAAAAAGATTTCCAATCAGGATTTTAGATGAGACTTATTTGCCTTTATAAACCTTTATAGTACTTGGGGCTATAATCTTCATGATAAACTGTATTGAGCTGTCTATAAGATGCATTTTAGAAATGAGATTTGTGGGGCGCCTGGGTGGCTCAGTGGGTTAAAGCCTCTGCCTTCAGCTCAGGTCATGATTCCGGGGTCCTGGGATCGAGCCCCACATCGGGCTCTCTGCTCAGCAGGGAGCCTGCTTCCCTTCCTCTCTCTCTCCCTGCCTCTCTGCCTACTTGTGATCTCTGTCTGTCAAATAAATAAATACATAAAAAATTAAAAAAAAAAAAAGAAATGAGATTTGTATAATTTTGTATAATTTAATAGCTAACTAAATTGTTCTTATTATTTTCCAGACCTGTCATTTACTCCATCCTTTATAGTGATGCTACAGAACAGAGAGGAATGGATAAAAATATTGGTGAGCAACTCAATAAAGCTTACGAAGCCTTTCGACAGGCATGTATGGATAGAGATTCTGCAGTGAAAGAACTACAACAAAAGGTATATGGTTTTGGTTTTGAAGGTTCTTATTTGTCTTGGTAAATGGAAATTTGAGAATCTTTTGCAAGTGGAAAATACTGTATTTATTAGAAACTTTCTTGAACTACAATAACTAAAACACAGATATATATTGATGGAATTTAAGATTCTTATTTGTTGTTGTTTTTTTAAAATTGTGACCCAAGGGAAGAGTTCATAAAGAGCATTATCCTCCATAAATAATTTTTTAATTTTCAGTTTCAAAAGAGGGTTAATTAGAGGAAAGTTATTTTTGCATAAATGTAGTTTAGTAGTTCCCAGGCAGATGTCTGTTACTGATCCATGATTAGGTCATCACTGGTCTGCAGCAAAATGAGAAAAATAATGTAGTGAACTTCTCATAATGCTAAAATTCTGTTCTTTATTCTCATACTATACTTCCATACGATCAGATTGTAGGGCAGAATTTTATTAACACTATTGTGAGATGATAATGAAAGTGTTTTTGTTTTTTTGTTTAACGCCACTATTTAGGAGTGTTTTGGGGGTCCCCCGATACCATAAAACATATCCTGTGTTGGCTAGAGGGACTCATAGGACTTAGTATACAGTAACACTCATAGCTAAGATGTATTACAGTGACGTGATAAGACACAGAGCCAGATCATTAATGTACAACATCAGGCAGACTCTAGAGGGATCCACATGCAGGCCTCCTATGCTCTTTCCCTCCTGTGAGGGTTCACACAGAGTGTACCCTACCTCCAGCTTCAAAAACTTAGTCACACATATACAGTCCTTCTACATAGGGAACTCCATTTGAGACTCAAGAATTTGGGGGGTTTATTAAGAGCTGGTCACATAGATAGCCTGTGTCAACCAAAATTTCAGACTCTCAGATATCCTGTATCAGCCAAAATTTCAGATTCTCAGAACGAAAGTAGGTCTTCACCATAAATCTCATGGTATAGTCTAATTAAGCTGGCACAGCAGCCAACTTTATCACTTTTATCAGCTTTAAAACAAGTCAAGTTTCCAGATGCCAGCCAAGGGCCAACCTTGCAATAGTTTCAACAGGCAGTGGAAAGTGGGGATCTTAAATTGATTACCTCATTTAAGAAACAATTTTATTAGCCTTAAAATTCTGAAGTCTAAGAAATACGCTGGCCATGCAATTCTTAGTTTCTTCTATAAATATAGGAACTGCACAATTCTCTTCATCCTTTCTACTTGACACATCTGTAAAACTAGATGTTATATATACTTCCTTGTATTTCTCAAAAATCATTATTATTTGTGATTTTCCTGTTCATTTACAAAAGATTACTTCCAGTTATATGGGTAGACTTATGGACTAGGTCTTCCTTAATGGTATGTAAGAGAAATGGGCATAACAGTAACAGGGAGTTTTCCAAAATTATTGAAGTTTAGAATTTGGATTTCTTTGCCTTTCTAGCTCAGGTATAAGGCATAATCACTTTTTTAAAAACAACATAAAAAAATCCCAACTTTTATTCTTATTTTCCCATTAGGTTCAGTAAGAAACTTCAACAATCTTACACTTGTTCTAGGAAAGTTAAGAAACAGAGTTAGGGAAGAGGAGTACTGAGATATTCTTAGGTTGAAGCAGAAACAGAAATTTCTCTAACTGCTCCTCTGCCTTCACTGGTAAGCAACCAGAAACTTGTGATTTAACCTTTTAACTGCCATGGGAGAAGCCTTTGCTCACATCAGCAATTATCCAAAGGAGGTTAAAGGGGTTTTTTTGGGGTTTTTTTTTGGTTTTTAAGTATTTGTCAAGTACTCAGGAATAGAAGAAAACATGTATACTCTCTTTCTTATATACTAAACTCCAACTATGCTGATTTATTTAAGAAAAATCAATGTGTGCATGCTGTATACTGGGCCTTTGATGAGGTTTTGAGGATGCTGAAACAAAATATAGTTTACACCCTTAAGGAACTTTCCTTAATAAGGATAAGTTCCAATAAGAAGATAAAAAGGAAGATTTATAGTTATGACCACAGTATACTAAGTGTTAGAGTGGAGATCTGTGGGGAATAACAGATAAACACAAGGAAGAAGTACCTAAATCAGTCTGAGAGAATCAGGTCATAAGCTCACTCTCAAGTCCAATGCTTGTGCTAAGATTAGGAGTTGGGTAGATGAGGAAGAAGAGTCCTGAAAGCAGGGGGATCAGTATATATAATAAAAACACAAAAGTAAGGGAATACATGGGACATTCCACGTACAATAAGGTGATTCTATGGCTCCAACAAGAACAGTAGAGCAGTACAGGAAAAGCAGCTGTGAAGGTAGATTAGGGCCCTATCATGAGGAATATGACTAAGTAGTTCATACTGTGTTCTTATTCAGTCCAAATTTACTGAAGGATTAATATATATGCTTTAAAAAAGTCTTCCTGGCATTGGGACATATATAAATATATATATACTTATATATATATATAAAACATGTATAATTATATATAAATATCTATTAATATATATGTTAGTTGGCCCTTGAACAACGCATGGGGGTTAGGGGTGCTGACCCCCAACATAGAGATCTGCATGTAACTTTTGATTCTCTAAAAACATAACTACTAATAGTCTACTGTTGACCGGAAGCCTTACCAATACATAAACAATTCATTAACACATATTTTGTATGTTATATGTTTTATATACTATATTCTTAAAATAAAGTAAGCTACAGAAAAGAAAATGTTACTAAGAAAATTATAAGGAAGAAAAGTACATTTATATAGTAATGTACTGTATTTATTAGAAAAATATCCACATATAAGTGGACCAAGGCTGTTCAAGAGTCAACTGTATATATATTATATATCAGTGTAAAAAAAAATAAATGGCACTCATTTCAAGCAGTTAACATGAGAACTTAAGCATTAGGGATGAATTAAGAAAGAGGTCTAAGATTATTTAGGAAATAGAATGGAAACCAGGTGCCACCTGAATGCAGGCCACTTCTGAGTGTGATAACATAGATTCTAGGATGATACCCAGGTAACTAGAATAGAAAACTAGATTGATGGTGGTGCTGATAACTGAAAGAATCAGAGAAGAAGATAGAAATTTATAGATGGGGAAATAAAATGCATAATTAGGTTTTAGTTACGAGGTTTAGTTACCTGTGGAACATGCAACTGAAATTGTCCAATGGATGGTTGCAATACAGATCCAGAAGCCTTTATTACAGCCTTCAAAAAAATAGCATTTCCAGGTTCGAGTGTATAGGGCAAAGGAGTATTTGTAGGGTAAGAGTGTGAGAGGAATGAAATAAGACCAACCAGTTGGTTATTGGAGAGTCAAAACTAGGTTAAAGAATTGACTATGAAACAAGAGGAGAAATGCCTATTCCTCTGAGAACTGGAAGGAACAAGAAAAAAATATAGATGTACACAAAGATAAGTTTACAGATTGGAAATGGTGGAAATTAGCAGGATTATCACCTATCATTTATATGTGGAATCTAAAGAAGTCAGACCTATTAAAAACAGTAAAATGGTGATTACCATTAGGAGGTGGGGATAAGTCTGATGGTGTTTAAGGGTATAAACTTATAACAAGTTGTGAATAAGCCATAGACATCTAATGCACAGTATAATAAATATAGACAATAATATTGTGCTATAATTATATAATGTGATAAATTTTGCTACAGAGGCAATCATTACAATATGTAAATGTATCAAAGTACCCACTGTATACCTTAAATGTATACAATGTTACATGTCAAATTTATTCAATAAAAAAAAGAAGGGTTGTAATGTAAGAGACTCTTTTTATTTATATTTATATTTTCTATGAGATACAAGGTGGGGTCATCTGAGTGAAGTGATTTTAGTATATTCTGTGGTAGTAAAGAATTGAAACAATTTCATTTAACAAATGACAGAAGAAAAGTGTTGCATTCAACATTTACCATGAATTTTTGGTGGTATCAATCCATGTTTGTTGGTCATTTTTTTCAGCAGTTTTCTTGGTATAGAAGTAGAATGAGCAGATAGCCAAATCTAGGATTAGGATATTGCAGAGTTAAGATAGAAGCATGGTTAGGTGGCTAGAAAGTGGGTACAAAAGCAATTGAAATTGTGTGCTTTGAAATACAAACTAACATCAGAAAGAAGTTAATCTAGGAGTCTAATAGGCTAAGAACAAAAAGAGGGTTTATGTCTGAGGTCTCCATGAAGAGAGAGAAGAGATACAGAAGGAGTAGAATAATGTGAGAGGTCTATTAGTAATAGACTATTACTAATGAGTTTTTGAATTGATGTTTAGGAAATTCATAATGTTGTCATGAAAGTGGATAGCCGGAGTAGGATTGAGAAATTCAAGAAACTCAGAGCACTTCATCTAAAGTGGTGATAAGATTAGGAGTATTTGGAGAGACTGTGTGAAAGGAAGAGCCAAGGGGCACCTGCGTAGCTCAGATGGTTAAGCATTTGCCTTGGGCTGGGGTCATGATCTGAGTCCTGGGATCAAGCCCCACATCAGGCTCCCTGCTCAGCAGAGTCTACTTTTACCTCTCCCTCTGACCCTCCTCCCTGCTTGTGCACGCTTGTGTGAGTACTTTCAAATAAGTAAATAAAATAGCTTTTTTTTAAAAAAAGGGAAGAGCCATACATTTTGAATGTGATAGAATGCTAGTATGTTGTAGGATAAACAGTTCTGAGGAAAGGCAGGTATAATTGAATTCCTTGTGGATGGCCTTTTGCTTGAATTTAAAGGACTATTGGCTCAGAAGTAGCAATGATGAGGCAAGATAGTGCTTATCTTTTTGTTCTCCCACTTTCTATACCATCCATTGCCCAAACCCTGTGGTTTGATGTAGACTACTTCATATGAGGGGACTGCAGAGGCATCTGTATCCTCAGAAGACAATGTAATCATCCCCACTTTAAAGCAGTATACCAGTCATTTTGAAATTCAGATTTATTAGCCATTACATTCTCTATAGTATAATGAAGTAGGAGTTGTGACAGAAAGTTTTGTACTTTGATCTCATTCATTGTTTTTTTTTTAAATTAACTTTTTTCTAAAATGTTATTCCAGAAAGACCTATATCCTTTTGACATTTCTTGGGATTTTATTTTATAAAACATTTATTGTTTTTTGAATTATAGAATCTGATATGCCAAGTGTAAATCACTAATTTGTTCGAATCTAACTACTCCCAGAAATGAAATTGAACTTTAAAGTAAAACAAGCTAGAATCTTTAGTAGTAAATGATACAGACAAGCTCTCAAACTTACAGTATGAAAATTAGAGCAAAGGCTCTGAGTGGTGATTTTGGTAAAGGAAATTATTACTTGATTTGATTTGAAAAAAATTTTTTAAGGGTGAGTCTGTTTCTGAATTCTTTATTCTGTTTTACTGATCTCTATGTGTCTGTCTCTCTTCCAATACCATTGTCTTCCATTATTTTTATACACACTGTAAATTTTTTTTAAGATTTTACTTATTTATTTTGGGAGTGAAGGGCAGAGGGGAAAGGCAGAGAAAGTCTCTTTTTTTTTTTTAAGAGACTTCTATTTATTTATTTTTTAAAATTTTATTTATTTATTTGACAGAGAGAGACATAGCAAGAGAGGGAGCACAAGCAGGGGAGTGGGAGAGGGTGAAGCAGGCTCCCTGTGGAGCAGGAAGCTCGATACAGGGCTCGATCCCAGAACCCTGGGATCATGACTTGAGCCAGAGGCAGACGCTTAACAGCTGAGCCACTCAGGTGCCCCGATGTGGAAATTTTGAATTCAAATGTAAGATTACTCAGGGGAGCTGATCGGCAGGCAGTCATTTAAAAGTTCCGAACAAAGAACGCCTAGTACCCAGTGGCTTCGTGGTAAATTCTGCCAGACATTCAAAGAGGAAGTACCAGTAGTCTTTCCCATACTCTTCCAAAAAATTGAACAAGGTGGAACATTTCTTAATGTACTCTATGAGGTCGTCATAACCTTCATACCAAACCCATACACAGACATTGCAAGAAAACTGCAGACTAATTATTTTTTATGAATATCAATACAAAAATCCTCATCAAAATGATAGGAAATTCAACAGCATATTAAAAGGATTATACACCTTGACCAAGTAAGATTTATTCCTGTAATGCAAAAATGTTTTGGCATAAAAAACTAGTCAGTGGAGTACACCACTTTAACAAAATGAAGGAAGGGGAACCACATGATCATTTCAATTGATACAGAAGAAGCAGTTGACAAAATTCAGACCCTTTTAAAACCTTTTAAAAACACTCAACAGGGGCGCCTGGGTGGCTCAGTGGGTTAAGCCGCTGCCTTCGGCTCAGGTCATGATCTCAGGGTCCTGGGATCGAGTCCCACATTGGGCTCTCTGCTCAGCGGGGAGCCTGCTTCCCTCTCTCTCTCTCTGCCTGCCTCTCAGTGTACTTGTGATTTCTCTCTGTCAAATAAATAAAAATCTTTAAAAAAAATAAATAAATAAATAAAATAAAATAAAAACACTCAACAAATCAGGAATAGAAGGAAATATTTCAACATTCCTACCCAGAGCAATTAGGCAAGGAAGACAGTATCCAGATTGGAAAGTTATATATAAAATGATGTCTTTGTAGAAAACCTCTTAAAGATTCCATCAAAACCTGTTAGAACGAATAAATTCAGCAGAATTGTAGGATACAAAATCAACACACAAAAATTAGTAGGATTTTCTATACATTAATATTAAACAATCTGAAAAAGAAATTAAGAAAATTCCATTTGCAGTATCATCAAAATAAATAATATACTTTATATAGTATAATTAATATACTTAATATAGTATATATTGATATACTTAATAAACAGCGAAGTAGGTAACAGACTTATACACTGAAAATTACAAAACACTGCTGAAAAAAGAAAGACATCAACAAATTGTAGAAAATTCTGTGTTCATGGATTGGATTTTCCTTTCACCATATACAAAAGTTAACTCAAACCAGAACCTAATGTAAGAGCTAATATTATAAAACTCTTCGAGAAATAATAGAAAGTTTCTAGACATTGGATTTAGCGGTGATTTCTTATATATGAAAACAAAAGATTAGGCAACAAAAGAAAAATTAGGTAACTGGACATCATCAAAATTAAGGCAGCCAAGGAATGTGAGAAAATATTTGTAAATTATATATTTGATAAGGGATAGATATCTAGAATATATAAAGAAACTCTTACAGCTCAACAGCAACAACAAAACCAGTATTAAAAAAAAGGCAAAGTGTGCGAATGAACATTCTCCAAAGAAGTTGTACAAATGACCTGTAAGTATGTGAAGTGATCCTCAGCATTATTAGCCATTGGGGAAATGCAAATCAGAACCACAGTGAGATGCAAGTTCATACCCATTGTATTGGCAAAGATATGGAAAAGTTTGAATTCTTGTACATTGCTGATGGAACTGTAAAATGTTATAGCCACTGTGGGAAATATATGGTATTTCCTCAAAAAAATAAACATAGAATTACCATATGACTCAGCAATTCCACTTCTGGGTATATACCCCAAAAACAAAATGCAGTATATACATACAGGGGAATTTAGTTAGCCTTTAAAAGAAGGAAATTCTGACACATAGTACAGCATGGATGAACCTTAAAGATATTATGCTAAATGAAATAAGACAGTCACAAAATGACATATAGATGTATGATTCTACTTATAAGAGGTACCTAGAGTAGTCAGATCATAGAGCCAGAAAGTGGTAGGGTGGTTTCTAGAGGCTGAGGGAAGGGAACAGAGAGTTAGTGTTTAAAAGGTACAGAGTTGGGCGCCTGGGTGGCTCAGTGGGTTAGGCCGCTGCCTTCGGCTCGGGTCATGATCTCAGGGTCCTGGGATCGAGTCCCGCATCGGGCTCTTTGCTCAGCAGGGAGCCTGCTTCCCTCTCTCTCTCTCTGCCTGCCTCTCCATCTACTTGTGATTCTCTCTGTCAAATAAATAAATAAAATATTTTAAAAAATAATAATAAATAAAAGGTACAGAGTTTCAGTTGAGGAAGAGGAAGAAGTTCTGGAGATAGTTTGTGGTGATGATTACACAACATTGTGATATACATAATGCCACACACATAATACTGTGGACACTTAAGATTGGTTAAAATGGCAAATTTTATGTATGTATTTTGCCACAACTTTAAAAAAAAAATTTTTGGTACCAAAAAAAAAAGAATGGGTGTAGCCTGGATTCTCTTACTAGCTGTTTTATTGCTGTTCATCTTTTTGTAGAAACTCACCAGCCTTTTACAATTTAGTTGTTCATACTCCAAGCCAGTTCTCTCAGTATTTCTTTTTTTTTTTTTTTTTTTAAAGATTTTATTTATTTATTTGTCAGAGAGAGAGTGAGCGAGAGCGAGTACAGGCAGACAGAGTGGAAGGCAGAGTCAGAGGGAGAAGCAGGCCCCCTGCGGAGCAAGGAGCCCGATGCGGGACTCGATCCCAGGACGCTGGGATCATGACCTGAGCCGAAGGCAGCTGCTTAACCAACTGAGCCACCCAGGCGTCCCTCTCTCAGTATTTCTATGAGAAAGTACAATTCAAGAACTCAGTTTAAGACTCCTGTTTAAGAAGTCAATGTGCTACATCCATTTAAGAGCCTTCTGTCAAGCAAATGTTTTATATATAAAACATTGTTACTTGGAAGGCTATTAAACGGAATCCCCAGACCTTCACTAATTTTTCCTCATCTGTATCATTTCAGAGGAGTAATGAGTTTTACAAACTGCTCTGGAGAATTATACTGCCTTTTATTTATCCTTAATTACCTCACTTAAATTTCAAAGAATGGTTTCTCATTCTATTATTAGCATCCTGGTATTGATCATCAAGTATATTTACTTTCCCTGGACCCTAAGTAGTTTTTCTTTTTTAGTTCAACACCAAATTTTCCACTGTTGTATCTAGACACTCTTCCCACCATGCCATTAAATTGTATTAGAATCTCTCATTTAAGAACATAACTGTTCCTACCTTTTCCTTCCAGGATAGCCTTTATTCTACTCCATACTGAAATGTCATGTAACCCCAGATAATGCTGATCCAGTTGCATCCTCCTCTTTATTCAATCCCTAAATTTATATTACATCATAAAACAGAAAGGAAAGTTATCATTCACTGAATGAATATATTTTACAAGTTTCACATACTTCGTGTTTAAATCCTTTTAGCCTGGCAAAGTAGATATAGCCCATTTTCAAATGAAGAAACTGAGACTCGGAAATAAGTTAATTTTTTTCAGCCAACATGGCAGAATGTATACTGAAACTAGGTTTATCAGAATCCAGATTTGTTTTAGTAATCTAGCTAAATCACAGCCCATTCCAGGTATTCAAACTGTTCTTCCCATTACTGTGAATAACCTATTTCAAGTTCCTCTTTTCTTGGATGAATTCTTACTTTGTGATTTATACACCTCTTAGGAAAGGAGGCTTGAGTATAATGCTTATTATTAATTTTTCTTTCATTCATCCTATAACTTATGATGTCCCAGGTATATAATAAATGCTAGTTATTCAAAGATAAATAAAACATAGAGCATGAACTTAAAAGGTTCATAATCTGATATCGCTTATTCTATATGTTGCCTAGTTATAAGCATTCATATGTTACCCATGCTAAGAGGACTTCTGATTGCTCCAAAGTAGAGGGATATTTTAATCACAGTAGCCCCTGACATGAACAGCTTTTAAATGCTTACAGAATAAGAGAAGAAACTCTTATATAGTGCTATGGTAGAGTTGGCTTGGTCCTTGAATTAGTTACTGTACAGAATAAGCTGTTAACAGACAAAAAAATACTGTGCTTAGATAAGACAGACGTTTATCCTCTCATGCAGCAGCCCAAAGTTGAGTAGCGAGGGATGATAAGGTAGCTCTACCATCCTTAAACTGTGGTTTCCCTCTCTGGGATTGCAGTGGCCATTCTACTTTGTTAACATTTCCCTGCCAGTGAGAACAGAGAGAAGCATGGAAGAGCAGATAGCTTTCTTTTAAATATGCAGTTCAAAATTTGTATAGGTCACTTCTGTTCACATCCTGTGAACAGAACTTAGACATATGGTCATATGGCTGTAAATATATTCTCAACTGGATGACCATGTGTCCAGGTAAAAGTCTATATTACTGAAAGAAAAAACAAAAATAGGGCACCTAGGTGGCTCAGTCATTGAGCATTTGCCTTTGGCTCAGGTCATGATCCCAGGGTTCTGAGATTCAACCCCCATTGGGGGGCTCCCTGCTCAGCAGGAAGCCTGCTTCTCCCTGTCCCATTCCCCCTGCTTGTGTTCCAAGAAAAAACAAAAATGTATATGGAGGAATAATTAACAATCTTTGCCACATCTTTTGACTGACTAGGCTAAAGTTGCTGGAGAATATCAAATATCACAGGAGTCCATAATGTGGGCTTAAAATATTTAATCAGCTTTCTTACTTATACCAGGTTGCTTTTCATCTATTTCTGCCACTGTTCTATGGAAAAAACCAAATACATTTAATAAAGAGTTAAGTATCCTTTCTTGATTCTTTGGCCATCTTTTTATGAGAAAGATCAGTAATAAAATAAATAAAACATTTTGAAATTTTAAAACTGGTTGCCATTTAAAATCAGATTACCATATTTATAAATGAATTTTCAGAAAACTTCCTACAGCTGATCTCCTGCTTTTCCCAAGATCTTTGCATTATGTAAAAAGAAAATGGGGTGCCAACAGGGATACCTGGGTGGCTTAGTTGGTTAAGCAGTTGACTCTTGATTTTGCTCAGGTCATGATCTCAGGGTCCTGGAATCAAGCCCTGCATTAGGCTCTGCACTCAGTATGGAGTCTGCTGGCGATTCTCTCTCTCCCTCCTCTGTTCCTCCCTCCACTTATGCACTTTCTTTTTCTCAAAATAAAATCTTTTTTTTTTTTTTAAGATTTTATTTATTTATTTGACAGACGGAGATCACAGAGAAGCAGGCAGAGAGAGAGGAGGAAGCAGGCTCCTTGCTGAGCAGAGAGCCTGATGCAGGGCTCAATCCCAGCACCCTGGGATCATGACCTGAGCCGAAGGCAGAGGCTTTAACCCACTGAGCCACCCAGGCGCCCCAAAATAAAATATTTTTTGAAAAAAAATTTTAGAAGGAAATGTGGAATATAACATACTTGTCTCTTCTTGCCAGTTCTTATTTAAAAGTGAAAATTCAGCAATGTCTTGTATACAGAGGTAGAAATCTCTTAATTATAAGATAGTTCAGGTGCTTACAAAGAAAATTCCCTTTTTTTGTACTGCTGAGAAAAGTGAATGATACAGAATATTTAGAGCCATCTCATTTACCAAGAGCCTTACTGACTAACCAATGAGTCTAAGATGAAATCCTCGAATAAGACTAAATTTCACCATGTATTTTTTGTCATAAATTACAGATAAAGATTTTATTTATTTATTTGATACAGAGCATAAGCTGGGGTAAGGAGCAGAGGGGAGGGAAGAAGTAGACTCTCCCGCTCAGCAGAGAGCCTAATGCAGGGCTCAATCCCAGGACCCTGCGATCATGGCCTGAGCCAAAGGTAGTTGCTTAACCAACTGAGCCACCCAGGTGTCCCAGATCTAAACATTTGTGTGACAACAAATGTTAAGCCATTAAGGATTGTTTTGTCAGATTGCTTTATCCATAGTCTTGACCCATCTGAAATGTAAAGTGGCAGGGTTATGTTACCTCTAAAAGCTTGTAGAACATGTTTTCTAGGATTGTATGAAGGCATAAAATTCCTTTATTATAGGTTCTATTTTATTTAATAATGCCTTTACTTTCACTTAAGATGTGAGTGGCTTCATTGTTTACCACTCTTCTTTTTTCCTTTCTTTGGTCCCCAAAATTTCTGTATAAAGTGTCCATGGGAATGGAGCTTGTTTTTTTCTACAGAAGCTACTGGTATCAGAATAAAGATGCTTCTGGCCATTTCTGACTGAAGTTTTATTTTTTCTATTGTACATCGTCAGTACTTTGCCATAGACTTATTTTCTTCCTATCAAAATTTAAAATATTTGTGTCCTTTGTTCCCGAAATATGCCTGTCAAAACTTTTAGGCAGGTATGCTAAGATACAAATTCAAGAAGATCCTTTAATAATAGGGAATGTTTAAATTACGATGTTCATTCAAAGATATTCTGAGCAGCTACTCAGTGTATTGTATCAGGGACTGTTCTAAATACTGAGTCCATAATGATAAGCGTACATGCTCCCTGCTTCATGGAATGGTGGTATATCTAGTAAAACCGAGACTAGTCAAGAAATCTCATAAATGTAAATTATCAAACTCTGATAAGTATTAGGAAGAAAAGTGAACTGCTATTAGAACATCTGTTAGGGACTTGACCTAATCTAGGAAGTCAGAGAAGATAGTCTTTATGAACTGATTTTTGAAAGGGCAGGGTTGGGGTCCTTTGCAGGTATAAGGACGTGTGTTATAAAGACCCATTGGCCTAGAAGAATTTAAAGTATAAGGGAAATGTGTAATGAGAAGAATTAGGCAAGACTGTGTAGGGTTTTTAGAGGCTATATTAAGGATTTTTGGTTCTGTATTTTGAAAGCAGTAGAAAACGGTTAAAGATATTTATGGGGGAAGGATGGGAGGACTGAATGGGTGTTATGATTACCTATGCATTTTGCAAAACACAATGGCTACAGTCCAGAGAATGGATTGGTTGATACATTTAAGGCATGTAGTGTGAGGTTATTGAAGTAGTTAATTAAAGCAAATTAATTCTTGCATGGTGATAGCGACATTGGAGATTAAAAAAAGTGGGTAGATTTGAGAGAGATATAAGATTAAAATTGATACTTGGTAATGGATTGACTATAGAACAAGTAGATGTGAAGGATTGTTCCAGCTTTCTTGATAGATAGTAGATATGTGGGTAGATAAATAATGGCGCCATATACAGAGAAGGAAGTGCGAAGGACTTGATTTTGCAGGGAACTAGGGTGGCAGGGAGAAAGAGAAGTTGGGGAGAGGAGATTATCAGTTCCGAATATGTAAAAGTTGAAATGCTTTCCCAACAACACTTGGCCACATAGATCTAGAAGAGAGACCTAGAAACCTCAGAGAAGAGGTCTGGGTTAGAAGGAGAAAGTTGGTAGTCTGGTATATAACCTGCCACTTCAGATGAGATGAAGAAAAAAGTATTTAGCAAAAAGAGAATCTTGGTAGAACTGGATATACTTACACCATATGCCATAGTGGTTATTTAGGGACATGGACTTTGGTGGTCAGGCAAATCTAAATTCAAATCCCAGCTCCACTGCCTACTGAGAAACATTGGTCAAGTTACTTTGTACCTCTTTATGTTTCTTTTCTCACCTATGAAATGTGGGAGATAATCTACTCAGATTTAAAGAACTAAAATAAAATAGAACACTCTAATTTTGGTACATAGTAAATGTTCAGTGAAATGACCATATGATGATAATGTATTGTTGAAAATTTTGGTTACGAAATAGTTCAGTTTTTGAAAAGTAAGATACATATATATGTGCACAGAAGTTCTGAGAGGGTACATACCAAAATGTCAGTAATTAACTCTGAGAAGGAATGGAAGTCACAGTTAAGGAAGAGACTCACTTTTACCTTGTACATGTGTGGGGTTTTGTTGTGGACGTGATGGTAGACATTTTGTTGTTGTTTCGTATTTTCTCAACAAATGTGCTGCTTTTGTAGTTAACAGCCGTTAATTGTTCCTTAATCATTTTTTACTATTTTTTTTCTCTTTGTAAACTTTGAACAACCGGGGACAGCTGGGGTTCTTGGTTTTTTTGCTTGACAAAATGTTTTTGATTCAATGGAGGTACCACAATTCTTTCTCAGAAAAAAACTTCAGAGTCCTAGGTTACAGTGAACTAGAAGAAAGACTGAGAAAACTGGCTTAGAGCATGGGGAGGTTATAATATTATATATATATAATATAATGTATATAATATAATATGACATATTATCCATGTTCAGTGGTAATCAAAGCTTTAGTTAATGGATGCATACACTGCATATTATGCTAACAGATATTATATAAATATCTTGCTCATTATTAAAGGAAAGGAACTAACATTTGCAAAAAGCTTACTATGTTCCAGATAATTTATACACAACATTTTCTTCGGTTCTTCAGGCAAATACCATTTTCATTTCAGAAAAAAAGAAGCCAAAGCTCAGAGAAACTAAGTAAATTAATCAGAACCAGAACACAAGATCATAAAATAAAAATAGTTTTTCATTCTTTATCATTTGACATGCTGAGAAATTGGTGGCAGCACTGTCATTAAATAGTAGATAATCATATTGATTATCTGATCTGTCAAATTGCAGTCTAGGTAATTTTTTATGGGACTGGGGACCCTGGAGTGGGGGGGAATATAACTAGGTTATAAGAAACTATAGCAGAGAATGGTTGAAGAATAAGCTGTGTAAACCAGGATCTCTGAGTTGTTAATCCTATACAATCTCTCTCTCTCTCTTTTTTTTTTTGACTTAAAATTGAAGTCGATATTTAGTTTACCCAGAGTTTCAAGATAAGGTAGTTTGTGATTGAAGTGTTGCATATTGGGACAGTCGTTGTTTAATTGTCTATCTCATGAACTGTGGAGTTTCCTTGTTGAGAGCATTTATGATAGCCTTCTATAAAGCTTTTGTTCTCTTTGTTAATCTTGGAACAGTCTGAAAGGTTTTAAATTAAGATTCTTTTTTTAACCAATTCAATTTGTTTAATTCCTGTTGTCTTTATACCAGAAGAAAATAGGAAAACAATGGTATTTTTGAGAATATTGAGATTAGTTCTTGAGGATGAAAAGAGATGATGTTTGACCTTTTGTAAGTATCATTGATGATGAGGGGCACTTGAACTTTTGTTCCTCCATCTAGGAAATAAGTGCTTTGAGAAATACAAAAAAATGACAGTTTTCAGTGTCAGCAGTAGGAAAAAAAAATTCAATTTATAGAACTCTTTTAATATTTATGAAACCCATGAAAACTTGAGCAGCTGTATATCCAAAATTATAGAGAATATGCTGCCTTAGTTTTGAAGATGAATTGAAATTTTCCCTGGATAAAGGGACAGTTCTAAAGATAAGCTTTATTTTGTTTATGACCAGGGAAGGACATGTATGGACAACCATTTTTAATAAATAAAAAATGACTACTGTATTGATCAGCATTGTTTTAAGTTTTGCTTTTGAACACTAAGAAAGACTGCAGAGTACATTATGGCACAAGTACCTAAGTACCTGTTTACCTCTTTAGATGCTGGTAGACCACTTGTTTTGCTAGTCTTTGGAATTGGAAGGCATGTCAAATACACAGAAGCCAGAGTCATCTTGGCCATATGGTGTTTGATACAGATGGATGGTTAGTTGTCATGCAGATCTCCTAGTTGGTAACTTGTTGCTGCCATCTGACTCAAAGAATCATTCACACACACTGGCTGTCAAAAGCATCTTCTCTTCTGTCTGTTTTAGCTGTCATGTCTGTGCTCTGTACAGAAGTGTTGACAAGACATTGCTGTTGTACATTTTCAATGTGGTTGTTAGTGATTTTTCTGTTTTGTGAGGTCTTTGATAGGGCTGCAATCTACTTGGTTGGTAAGTGTATTGTTTTTTTAAAAATACTGTGACAATACGATTATCTGACCTTTAAAAAGGACCTTTCAAGTTGTAAGTTTATTCAGATCTGTTCAGTGAACAAAAGCATTTAATAAAAAGAAAAAACCTTACTGTTTCAGTTTATATATATATAACAAATGTCTATATATATATACACATATATAAAACAAATTTATTTCTGCTCTTTCCCAGTTTGATACAATATCTTCTTTTGAACTTTCCCTCATAACCTTGTGGTCAAAATCTTTATACTATTTTCTAAATATGTATTTTCTTTTCTTGAATTGGTACTTTTTTGCTAATGATGTAAGCTTCCCTTTTTTCCAAAAAGAAAACCAAAAAATCAAAAAACTTTCGATATTGCCTGTCTTTTGTGCCCATTTTTCAAACTTAATTTCCTTTTGTCTTATTCACCTACTGACCTGTCTCCATTTCTCCTGTTTCCTTTATAAAATATAAGCAAAGCTTTTTCTCCATTCTTTCAGGTAACTTCTGAAGTCATGTCTATTTCTCTGATACTTAACAACTTAATTAACAACTTATTGTCTATTTATTCCACTAGTATTTACTGAGCATCTCATTTGCCAGCCACTGTGCTGTATTCTAGAGGTACCAGAAGAAAATAGCCTCTACCCTTGAAGAGGTCATAGTCTAAAGCAAAATCAGAAATATAATTAGACTAGAATACTATAATTGCTATAATGTAAGTATGTGTAAAAAGCAGTTAGAAAACAAAGACCATTGCTATTCTTTCCCCCCCACTGAACTTCCAGAATATCAGTGTTTAAGTTATTACAAGTTTGCTGGAGTTTATAAAGTACTTTATTAAGTAGTTTAAGACATAGTTCAAAACTTCAACTTTTTTCTCAGGCAATGAATACATTTTCAGCGTTACTCATTTACTACACTATTTTATATGTAGGTAGGTGTGCTAAAATATGTTTCTAAGCCAGAGACTAAAAGATGAATATTACCTGGTAGAGCCTTTTGAGTTGGTTCCAAAAGAAAATACAAGTCCTTTGGTTTTCCATGAAGGTGGGGGAAAAAAACACATAGTAGAAGGAGAATGAGCTGAGGTTTGAGTAACTTACGCACTTATTCTGGGCCTGTGATTGCTAAGTTTTCTGTACTGGTTACTTAGTGTTTGGATGGTAAAATATTTTTACCTATCGAAATGTAGTTAAAGAATGGGCAATTATTGGTCAGTGTTTATGAAGAACTTTGAGTTCTTTGAAGAAAGTTGTAAATACGCAGAAGTAGATTCTGAAGAAGTAATATCAGCATGTTTGCTGATTCCTCAGCCTGGTGGTTCTGTGTAGCCCAGGTAAATTTAAGCTATTACAGAATTTGCTATAGACCTTTAAATCCTTTCAGTCAACCTGCTCACTCTAGGGTTTTGATTATAAAGTTATATAGGAATAAGATGTCTTGTTGTAAGAGGCATGGCCCTGGTATTTAAGGTTTTGTTCTGAGACTCATAATCACAGGTCATATGGCCCAGATGGACACACAACATACATTCTTCTATTTATAAAAATAAAATTAGACTTCTTTTTCTTTCTAACTTGGATTCTTTATTTCCTTCTTTTTTTCCATCAAGCATGTACTATATACATAGTACAAGGATGTACTTACTATGTATAAGTTACTTTGCAGAGTTCTGTGGGGGGTATCAAGTTATATAACACTACTCTCGGGAAACATGCAAAGAAACAAACCACTTGAGTTACTTAGCAGCTCTGTCAGTTATTCTTGTTTGAAGTGTATAACTATAATATTTCACCCTTTATTTGGGAAAATGTGGTATTTTGCTTTAATTTCGTAAGCTAATTTATTTTGGGAAACTAGGAACAGCTGTGTAATTTATAAAGAACTTTTAAGCTTATTGGTCTCTGAAAATAATAATTTCACTAATTTTGAACTTTGATAAAAATTGAATTCAAAATCAAATATTTTTTTAAGATTTTATTTATTTATTTAAGAGAGTGAGAGAGCACAAGCAGGGAGAGCCCCAGAGGGAGATGGAGAAATAGGCTCCCTGCTGAGCTGAGCAGGGAGCCCAATGCAGGCCTCCATCCCAGGACGCTGGGATCATGACCTGTGCTAAAGGCAGATACCTAGCCAACTGAGCCACTCAGGTGCCCCTCAAAATCAAGTATTTAGTATCTACTAAAGAACATTCTGAGATTGTTAGGACCCTATTTTACATCCAGGGAATTTACAGTTTAGTCATTGTTGCACAAATGATAAAAATTGATAAAGAATTCTCTATTATTGGTTGGTAATATATTTTTAAGACTTTGTACTAATTTGGTAATTGTAATACAACATTTTAATATTTGCTCAAAGGTTTGTTAACGTCTGTTATTCTCCAATGCAAACTGCTATCTTCTTTCATTGCTTAATTCTCACAACCACTGCAATAATACAGCAAGACAAAAGGGTTAAAAATATAAGGGAAACTATGATTTTAAGATATCCAATAAGGATTAACCACATATTCTCTTGACTTCATAAAACTTAATCTGAGAAAAGAAGTTTCTGATCAATATAATTTCATAATTTGTACTTACTCCTTTGATTTTCATAGGGTCTCAGTTATGCTACTTCCTTTGTGGTTTTAAACTCTACATACAAATTCAAAACTGTTTATTTAAAAGCAATGAAACCTTAACATTTTTTAAGTTAATAGGTATTTTTATAGAATAATATAGCATTCATTTTGTCATTTATGCTTTTTTGTTGTTGTCATCAAGGACTGAATTCTAAATTACAATTTTTATCGTAAACGAAGAACCAAGAAACCATACATTGAACTATTAACTGAAATTTCTTTAATTAAGATGATTTTTTAAATTTTACAGTGTTTTAAGGGTTTTTAATTAGTGATGTTTATAATGACTATTAATACACTGTTGGAACCAGTTTTTAGTTCACAGATAATGTGCTCAATACCTGGGAATGGCAGTAGGGCAACTCATATCTATATGTAATTAATTATTAATGGACAGTAAATGTATGTACATACATATCTGTCAGTAAATATCAGGCTAACTGGTTTTTATGTCAGCAGACTGAGAACTATGAGCAGAGAATACGTGAGCAACAGGAACAGCTGTCACTTCAACAAACTATTATTGACAAGCTAAAATCACAGTTATTTCTTGTGAATTCCAGTCAAGGTATGTTCATATTAATTTTTTATGTATTTTTTGAACCTCTTGAAAAGAAAAGTGGAAATCAAGTTTTTCTTTTTTATTTCTCCATTGTTTCTCAGTAATTCTGATATTTTAATAACTTTGGTGCAGTTACATATTTTTATTTAAGAAATGGATACTTGCAGGTTATGGGGAAATGAACATTCACCTATAATATATTATAGAACTTTAAGTTGATGAAACCTCCTAGAAGACCAGTAAATAGGAAAACTTTCTTAGATATCTGTACCCTTTTTTTTAAGTTTTTTTGTTTTTTTGTTTTTTTAATTTATTTATTTGACAGAGAGAGAGAGCACAGGAACACAAGCAGGGGGAGTGGGAGAGGGAGAAGCAGGCTTCCCATGGAGCAGAGAGCCCAACATGGGGCTTGATCTCAGACCCTGGGATCATGACCTGAGCCAAAGGCAGACACTTAATGACTAAGCTACCCAGAAGCCCTGATTGTGCCTTTTAAATGAAAAATTCAAGTCCTAAAAATATGTCATAGAAAATACTTGTTCAAGAACTCAAAGACATATAAGGATGCTTATAACAATAAAATTTCTAATAATGGAAAAGTATAAATAAAGAAGTGGTCAACAATTAAATTAGTCACATAACGAACAGCTATGTAGCCATGAAAAAGTGATGATAATAGATGTTAACTTACTAACATAAGGCATATTCATAATGTATAGAAGAATGAACAAAGCAGGATAAAAAATATATATAATTTTATGTGTGCAAAAAATTCTTATTTGAATTTATATGTATAGAAAAAGGAAAACTGGGATAAAATACAGACCAAAATGTTAATAGGAATAATTCACAGGTCATAAAAGTGGTGGGCAGCTTTTATTTATTTATTTTTGCCATGTCTGCCCATTCTAATTTTCCTAGAGTAAGTATGAGGTAGTTATGCAAATAATTATCTTAAACAAGGGATACATACCTGGAAATATGGCTTATTAAAAGTTTAATTGCTATTGTTGATACTAAGTTGCAAAGACTTAGAAAGATTTAGAAAACTAAATTCTCGGTATTTTTTAACACTGCTTATTTTGGGAGTGGGAGTTCTGTGTATTTAGTGGGAATGAAAAAAATCTAAATGGGAATATTTAAATTGTCAAATTAATTTTCTAAAGATTTTTGAAGCTCATAGTTTAAAATCTCTTTAAAATTAGGGTTTTTGGTTTGTTTTTATTTTTCCAGGTGCTACCAAAGACAGGGGTTCTCTACTTATATCCAAGAGGTTTTTGTCTTGCAGATAACAGTTTTGGCAATGTTCCCCTGCTTGAAGACAGTGAAGCAAGGAAGAATAATTTGACTCTTGAGCAGCCACATGATAAAGTAAAATCAGGAATACCAAGAGAAAAAGAATTAAAGGTAGACTGCATTGCTGGTTTATTCCCTAAAGGAAATAAGAAATGAGAAATCAGGTTCCACAGATTTCCTGAATTATTCAGTCAGTATTCTGTCAAATTTGGGTGGGCAGAAACAGGGGAGAAGGTGGACAAGACCTTTCCAATCCTAACATTACTTCTGCAAAAAGCAACATTCAGATGCCAATACATAATGCATCTTGTTTTATTTTCCTGAGGTAGATCCACAATTAGAATTTATTTTTATTTATTTATTTTTTAAGATTTTATTTATTTGACAGAGAGATCACAAGCAGGCAGAAAGGCAGACAGAGAGAGAGAGGGAAGCAGACTCCCTGCTGAGCAGAGAGCCCGATGCAGGGCTCGATCCCAGGACCTGGAGATCATGACCTGAGCCGAAGGCAGCAGCTTAACCCACTGAGCCACCCAGGCACCCCCACAATCGGAATTTAAACAGAAATTCTGTTTATACACAAACAAATGACTTACAATGTTTCTAAATAGAAGCACTATTTCCAAGTAAAATAAAGGCTTAGGTTTGTTTCATGTTTCCTGGTATTTTCTTTTCTGTATCATAGGCATTTAACTAAAGGTAGATAGTAAGGCATAGATGATTCTGAGTTAGAAACAACACTCTGGTTTTTTTCTTCAATTGCTTATGCTTAATTTTTTTAAAATATCCACCTAACCAGTTTAAGCAAAAAGAAACAGTATAAAAGGAACATTCTATATCTGCAAGGAGATATATAGAAGATGTTCAAGCTACATTACTTAGAAACACAGCTTAAACATCCATCAGTAGCAGAATAACACCTCTATGAGAAACACTTTAGAAAAATTAAAATTAACTAAATATATATTAGTATGCCTAGATTTCAGAAACAGTGCTGAATAAAAAGTAGAAATTATAAAATGATAAAATGGGAATAATTTATGTAAATTTTTTGAAATACAAAATGACATTATTTATAAAAACTTAAGTATGTAGTCGAAGTGTAGAAACATGGAAAGGAAAGTTACACCACTTTTTTAGAAAAATGATCACCTCTACAATTGGAGAAAGAAGAGTGTGATTCTGGAAGGGAATAAAGTGGGCTTCAGTTTTATCTACAACTTTTTTTTTCTTTTCTTTTTTTTTTTGAGGAAAGAGCTGAAGCAAAATGTTAACACTTGTTAAATCAAGGTAGTAGACATACAGATGCATTTTTCTCCCTCTTTTTATGAATCATTGAAATGTTATGTTTAAAAAGGAATTTTTTTAATGAGTTAGGTTTTAGTAGCATGAAACCACTTTTGAATAAAATAAGATCTCCCAGTAAATGAGGATTCTTAACATCTGCAAGACCAAGTAAGTCAAGAATGCTCTGTTTATTTCATTTCTTCTAGGTAAGGTAGAAGATTTTAGTTTTGCGTGCCAAGATTATTCAATTACCAGGCCCATAACTAAGACTATCTTAACTTGTTTTCATTTAACATCAAATATATCTAGATACATTTCTCTGTATAAAAATTTTAGAATGGGAAGTTCTCTAAAGTATCTCCTGTTTCTATTTTTTTTTTTTAAATCATTCTTTTTTTTTTTATTTGGATCATTCATCTCTCCCCCTCCCCTTTGCAGTTTCCATTTATCTGAAAATGCTGATAAACACAAGAAACCCTGGCACTGGAATATGTTTAGGTTTATTTTGCAAAAATAAGATTCAGAAACAGTGACTTCTGACTTCTGAAATGCAATTTTATGATTGGGTCTATTATAGTATATTACAAAATAATTGAACTACTGTACAATGGCAACTTACAAATTTAGTGCTTAAGTAAACTGTCATTCTACTTCCCTGTTTCAGGGACTTCTAACTATTATTTACCATTTACCATTAATCTTCATTCAAAATTCCTATATTCCAATTATAATATTTCTTTGAAGATTATTATCTAGCATCTCTAGTTCAAAATATAGAGAAGGTATTTTTGAAAAGATTAGTCTTGCTTAGAACAAATGGGATGATGTAAAAGGCTCTTAGATATGTTAATAATTTCATTTATTTTCTATTTGGTTAATTTGTCATTGCTTATGAAAGCTTTAGAGTTTATTTTTCAGTCAGTAAGCATTGACTTCAACAGAATTCTTTTTTAAAATACATTTGCTTTATTTTTATAAGATATCTTTTGTTTGTAAAATATATTTCTAGACACCTGAGTTAACGTTAAATATAAGTAACAGAAATTATGTCGGACATGACTTATTTCTAAAGAAATAATGTTGCATCAATTGTAACTTTAATTTGTAGACAGACAATAGAGGGAAAAAATGTTCCAAGTAAGAAATAAATCTAAGTTCAGTGAGTTCTCATAATGATCTTTACTAGTGAGAGAAACATTTATCTGACAGCCACATATTTAATACTTTGAATAACTCATCAACTCAGTCTTCTTATACTGTAACCATTTAATAAAAATAAAAATTAACTGTCTTGTGTTTCAGCTTTCTTAATCTTTATATATCCGGAGCCAAACTGCTCATGAGCACTAAATATATAACAAATTAAAAAGAAGAGTAAATATATTCTAAAAGAATGAATAAATTGGATTTATTGAATATTTGAGAGCTGGCTGTATATTGTAAAGTTATGCTTCATTTAGAAAAATACTGCCTAATTAGGTAATTGAAATTAAAATCTTCTCAACTGGCATATATATTGATCTATACATACTGAGTTATAATTAATTTTAGTTAATACAAGGGAAATCCGTTCCTAAAGAACTTCAATTTGGGATACATCAGGGTTTTTCCAAAATGAGGAAATATATTGGTTATCAGTTGTGATTTTATAAAAGTATTTCTCTCCATATAAAGACTGCAAGACTGGGATGCCTGGGTGGCTCAGTCAGTAAGTGGCTGCCTTCGGCCCAGGTCATGATCCCAGCGTGCTGGGATCGAGCCCCACATCAGGCTCCTTGCTTGGCAGGGAGCCTACTTCTCCCTCTACCACTGCCTGCCATTCTGCCTGCCTGTGCTCTCTCTCTCTCTTTCTCATAATTAAACAAAATATTAAAAAAAAACAAAACTGCAAGACATGATGCAGAAATGGCTAAGATAAAGGTATAGTTCATTTTTTTTCTATTTTCAGTATACTTTTATAGTATTGGTCTTCTTAGAAACTAAATGATTTCCAGAAATCACATTCCCAATCAGAGGAATTACAGAGGCCTAGCCTCTGTAATGAATTACTAAGTTAATAGATAGGCTTTGAACCAATAACACAAAGTTACTAATCACCCACAGTCATTTCCTTCAGTTTTGTGAGTGGTTTGAGGATTTGTTTTCTTTAAACTATATATTTTGTTCAGGATTTGGTTAGGATATTTCACAGGGGAAAGACCCTTTGACATTATGGTGAATACCAATTTTGAGTGCCTTGGCAAATGAGACAAAGAATGGAGGAAACGGGTATATTGAGGAGAAAGAAGCTCTTTTAGAAAATTTTATTTGGGAAACATGAAATTTATAGTTTAACCTCTGTTCATGGTGTTCCTACACAGAGCATGCAAGGGTCCTTTGACTTCTCAAAGGACATAAAGAAGTCAAGGGGTGCCTGGGTGGTTCAGTCAGTTAGGCGTCGGGCTCTTGATTTTGGCTCAGGTCATGATCTCAGGTTTGTGAGATTAAGCTCTGCATAGTGCTCCATCCTCAGCGGGGAGTCTGCTTGAAATCATCTCTCCACCCCACCAGTGCCCAGCCATGCACATACACATGGGTGCTCTTTCTAAAAATAAATCTTTAAAAAAAGAAAAAAAAGTCAAGACAGCAGAGCCTGTATAATTGAATGACCCTTAGTACTCTGTTTATATGTTCAGAGCGTTAGGAGAACATTTAACGAAAACCTGATTTCACTTCTTCTTTTTTTTTTTTTTTTTTTGGCGGGGTTGGGGGAGGGGAGCAGAGGGCGAGAGAGAACCCCAAGCAGGCTCCATGCCCAGTGCAGAGCCTGACACTGGGCTTAGTCCTACATCCTGAGATCACAACCCTAAGCAGCACCAGGAGTTGAACACTTATCCAACTGAGCCACCCAGGTTCCCCTGAGTTGCACTTCTTGTATGCCACCATAGTTTGCACGGTCTTTATTGATGAGACATTATTTTGGTGAAGGGTCATTGCATCATCCATCATACAATAAAGAACCCCAAATTTTACCCCCAAACTTAACCAGCTTAAAACAACAAATATTATTATCTCAACGGCCTGTGGGTCAGAAATTTGAGAGTCACTTAGCTAGATGGTTCTAGTTCAAGATCTCATGTGATTAAAGTCAGGACATGGGCAAGGGGTTCAGTCATCTAAAGGGTTGGTGTCGTTGAAGGACCCACTTCCAAGATGGCTCACTGACATGACTGTTGGCAGGAGACTTCTCCCTGTGGATCTTTCCTCACAACCTGGCCAATAACTTCTTCAAAGTAAAAAAGTAAGAGATCCAAGAGTGCAAGAAGGAAACCTCAGTGCTTTCTATGATTTAGTCTCTAATAATCACCTACCTTTCCTTCACTTTATTCTGCTCAGTAGAAATAAGCTAAGAGATGCTCCAGAGGCAAGGAAATAAGCTCCTCTTCTTGAAAGGAAGAGTACCAGAGATTTTGTAGATGTATTTTAAAAGTATCATGGGATTGTAGATTGTGGTATACGGAAGAGGGTACCAAAGAGCACGGGTGTGGGGTGTAATATTTAATTCATATGATAAAAACTAGTGAAAAAAAGTAGAGGACCTTGGCAGAATTTAATAGTAAATTCAACTTCCTGAATCCTATCACTGTTAATCTCAGAAGAAAAAAAATACCATAGCTTCTCCTCTTAAGAACAATTTCAAAAATTCTAAACATGAATGTAGACTTTCCAGAGAATAGCTGAGCGGTGTTTTAAAGAACCAAGAAACTGTTGCCTGTTGTTACTCCTTTCTCGTAGCCAATTTTAAAAATTGAAAATATGGGGGCACCTGCGTGGCTCAGTGTGTTAAAGCCTCTGCCTTCAGCTCAGGTCATGATCCCAGGGTCCTTGGATCGAGCCCTGCGTTGGGCTCTGCTCTGCAGGGAGCCTGCTTTCTCCCCTCTCTCTGCCTGCCTCTCTGCCTACTTGTGATCTCTGTCTGTCAAATAAATAAGTAAAATATTTTTAAAATTTTTTGAGAATATGTAGGAAATCAAATAACACAAAAATATACATACTTATTCTTCACAAAACTACTCTGTTATTTGTAGAACACTATTGTCAAACATAGTATCATGTCATGAGAGCAGTTATTTAAATAACAAATTGTCTGTCTTAATGTAAATATGAATTGGTATTGTTTAATTTACTTTTTTTAAAAGCCAGGATTGTAATACACTGGGTCACTTTTAAGATCTTGGAAATAAGAGATTTCTGTAATTCTGCTTCTGGAAAGCACTTAAGTTGCCAAACTAAATACTGTTCTAGCTGCCCAGGGTTTAACAAATATTGTGTGCTCTCATCTTTCGATCCTATTTTTTATTTTTGTGGAAGTTACACAAAAGTCTGGATTAGAGTATTTGGATGCAAGAAAATATGTAGAGAGCAATAATATAGAATACATAGAAGAATTCGTTAATAGTGGTAAATTCTCTTCACTCATTCATTTACTGCACTGCATGTGTACCTGACATTGCAAGCCACTGGAAGAACAAAGATACTGTCTCTGCCATCTGGCTTAAAGTCTTGATTTAGTTTAAAAAAAAAAAAAAATGGCATTACTGATTGTTGTAAAGTCATTTCAGAGTTGAGGATCCAGGATACAAAGTATAGTGTGAGTTTATTTGAACTTCTAACTATTTTAAATAGAGCTCATGTGTTTATGTGTCCAAAGAGCTGATTTTTGCTTTACTTTTGATTTTCTGCATATATATCTAGTTTATTCTTTATACATGTCTTTTTTCATCTGACTTACATGCTTGAAACCAAAGTATAAAAATACAGAGAATGCAGTTGTTACTGAAAGATGCCAGTTAGTTGGCACATTTCTAATGTTACCTGTCATTATGATTAGGTCAGTGGATATGGTAGCTTTGAGGAGCCCAAAGATTTTGTGGGTCTAGAAGAGTGAAACAGTGATGGAGCTGTGGAGCTGCCATCAGTGCTAACAGTAAGGAAATCACATGCACTGTACCTGGCAATTCTAGTATATACAGAGGCTCTGTCATGTTTGAAGAAAGATGATGTCTAAAAATTCACTTGTCAGTCATTTAGGCAAGAAGTGTTTGAACTCCTCCTATTTGCCTAGTCTTGCTAGTCACAGACAGAAATGCCAAAAAAAGAGTAAGACAAGATCCACCTCCTTTAAGGAACTGTATAACCTAGTTGGCGAAACAAGGATTTGGAGACGTTAAGCAATAGCAAACATTATAAGACAATGAGAAGTCTTAATTATATGATAAAATGAAACATTATAATTTTATGGTACAGATAAAACATGTAGGACCTTAATTTAAAAATAAAAATTCCTGGTGAGCTGAAGATAGGCTTGCAGGGACTCAACATTTAGTTCAAGTAGAGAAAGGAAAACATATTCTTAAATGCGTATTTTTGGTAATCTATGGAGATATGTAGATTTTCTGCAAGATTTTAATGGAAAAAAAATTTCTAGGCAAGAATCAAAATTATTACAGGCCGCTTTGAAGAACATTATGTAAACTGAAAGCTGGGGTGCCGGGCTGATTCAGTCAGTAGAGCAT
This sequence comes from Mustela lutreola, assembly GCF_030435805.1. Classification (NCBI taxonomy): domain Eukaryota; kingdom Metazoa; phylum Chordata; class Mammalia; order Carnivora; family Mustelidae; genus Mustela; species Mustela lutreola. The sequence goes on along the minus strand of NC_081292.1, from coordinate 153,283,460 downwards.
GTGATCCTTGATTTGGGGGTCATGAGTTCAAGCCCCATTTGGGTGCCAAATTACATACATAGATACATAGGTATATACATATATACATAAATTAACTAAGTTAGCTAAAACTGGGATTTTGAAAGAGCATTTCATTTACTATAACCTTTTTAAAATGACATAATCATGACTACAGAAGACAGAATGCTTCCCACCATTTTGTTACTTTATTCTATCGATGGTACTTCAGTGAGAGACATTTGCTGTATTACTCTAGTTGTGTGTATGACAGTTTCAGCAGGCAGGTTATGAACTTTAACCCTGCTTTACTCTCTGGACTTCTGTAACTTATAAAATCCTAGCTTCACAAGTCTACATCTTGGATAGTATCCCCATCCTTGAACTGTTCATTTGTTATATATACCGGATTTCAGATGCAGTGCCCACTTAGGATCTCTCTGAATTTAGGCCACCTATAGTTTCTCTTTTCTATTGCAAGTCTCTTAAACTATATTTGTCAAGTGGCCATATATTGTCCAAGTACCTGGTTTTATATGCATTATAAAAGCTTTATAATAGACCATTGTGATTATGAATACCTTGATAGATGTTAATGTCAGTACATACAGCAATTTTTGTGAAAATGCAGCTGATAAAGCCTCCCATCTATAATTTTTAAATACCGCTCTAACAACAAAACCATAACATGAAACCAGTTAGGTTTTGCAAGAAGAGCTCTTAAAATGGAACTCACAGCCTTTCCCCACTACCTTTAGCAGGTTAATATCTGCAGCCATTAATAATTTGGTTGGGTTGTTTGATTTCTTTTTTTTTTTAGCTAAAAGGTATATAGAAACCTTTTCAGATTTTTCTTCTTCATATAGATACTGTTCTGTTGAAATACCTTATTTTGGGGCATAAGCATCTGACTGTTGATCTCAGCTCAGGTCTTGATCTCAGGGTCACCCTGAGTTCACCCACCATGTTGGGTCCCACCCTGCGTGTGGAGCCTACTTAAAAACAACAACACCTGCTTTACCTTACATATATTTGTTGCTCAGGCAGACACTGCTGTATTTAGAAATTTCTATTTTAGTCCATTAAAAACTGCAAGACCAGTCTGTATCATGTACTGAACTGATTTAAAATAAATCTACATGTTTATTTAAAAAATAGATTGTCATATGTTTTTCATCATTTGACTAAAAGTTAGAAATCAGACCATTAGTCAAGATATGTAGTAACTATCAAATGATTTCTGTGGCGAAGTCAAATTTGGCTTACATCACCTGAACAGAGTACCTTTTCTAAGAAAGGAACTTGAAATAAATTCATTTATGTTATATTACTCACCTTGGTTGAAAAAGAGTTCCTGTATTCTTTTGATGATCAGTTCTCTCTTTTCATCATCTTTTATTAGATAGAAGTAGTGATTATACCATCTATACAATGGCACATGGCAGCTTAAGGTGGGGCTTACATAGGATCAGAGAAAATGTGTGTGAGCACCCTACTCTGCCTTCTCGGTGAGAGCTAATGTCCTAGTCCCCCTAGTTTTGTTACTAGAGACTGGATTGAATGTACCTTCTTTTAATGTGTAATACTTCTGTATGACTTTTCTTTGGAGACTGGTCTTTGTTTGCAGACCCTCTGGTAGAATAATAATTGGAAGGAAGAAAAACTATCCTCAGCCAGTTCATTCATTAAAGTTCAGAGTTTTTTCTCAAGTATAATAAATGTATCAGAGACTTAAGAAGCAAAAAAAAATATGTTGATATCCGAAGCATTTTAATATTTACTTTGAAATTTCTGTGGCAGAAATTTTTATTGTTTCCAAATCTGAATTTTTTTTTAAGATTTATTCATTTATTATTTTAGAGAGCGTGCACAGCAGGGAGGGGCAGAGGGAGAGGGCAAGAGAGAATCTCAAGCAGACTCCCCCTGAATGTGGAGCCTGATCCCATAACCCTGAAATCATGACCCAAGCCAAAATCAAGAGTTGGATGCTTAATTGAGTGGGCCACCCAGGTACCCCTCCAAATCTGAATTGTTAATCCAGCCTAGCCCTTTCCTGTTCTGGGCCTCTTTTTTAATTCAATATGTCATTTTAGGATTTTTGTTTTTATAATAATGGAAGTAATTTTTGAGGAAAGGAAAAAGATGAGAAATGGCTTATCACTTTTTAAATTTTCTTCCCGGGCTTTTCAGCAAATTTGATTATTTCTAGTGATGGCTTTTCTCTGCTTCCTTCCCCCTTCCCCCTTTTAAGCCCTTTCCTCACATTTCCCATTTTTCTTTTTTCTGCTCTTCTCTAGACACCACAAAACAGAGTTCATATACTCTGCTCAGCCATGATTTTTCTTGACCCAATCATGAAATTCTGTTCTGTCAGCCTTAGTAGGTTAGTACTAGCCTCCCCATACAATCTAGTTTTCTCTTACATTATAATGTGTCATCCTAAAAATCTCAAAATTTGTTTTGAAAACATTTGTTTTTCAGCATTATGAAATGCCTTTACATTTGATCTGTTATCTGTTGTTTTGTTTTTTGGTTGAATTATGTGGAATCTAGTTTCATACAGATACGTAATTGGGAAAGGGAAGAATATTTTAATAACCTTTTTAGAAATTGCAGCTATTCTCTTTTGATACCATGCCAAAATTCAGTAAGTAGTAGTCTGTTAATTGTTAATTGCAATATAAAAGCTGAAACCAGTGAACTTTTCTACTGCTTTAAAAGCCAGTGGTCTGTTTGTACTTTAGATCTTTAACCTATGTGATTTTGTAGCATCATGAATTGGTTATTTGGAGAATATTGGAGCTATGCAGATCTTACAAATATTGACTATGATATAATGCTTAAAAATCATATTTAATATCATACTGATATCATCATAAAAGTATTTTAAGGATTGGGCCATTGTCAAGCTTACTGTAACAGGTATACATTCCCCAAGCTTTTAATTTTCACTTGGAAACATAAATTTTTTTCATGGACAACAAATCTTGTCAGTTGTTATTTTGAAAGTGAGAAGCTAACTTCATTTGCTTTTGAGAATGTCTGAATAACCATAGCTTACATGTCAGTCATTTTTTTCAAGTGAAAATGGCATTCCATTAAAAAAGTGACTAGTTCAGCTTGCAACTCAAACAGTTGAACCAGTGCTAGTCCCTAAGACAACCTTTGTACTTTGGTATGAACAGAATTTGTCTGTATTTCCTGTTTTATTTCACACAGTATTTAAAAGCTAATAACTCGGGATCAAAATTTAGTAAAATTAATAATTTTTACTGTCAAATCAAGAAGAAAGCTTAGGACCCCCCCCCCCCCAGGGATCCTTTTTTTTACTGAATGTGTGGCATTGAAGAGTACAGTGACTCCAGTTTAGTTCCATGGCCTCAATCATACTCAGGTGCCTGCAGTTTCACTCACTGGCACTTTCACTCACTGTTGTTTGTGCGTCATTAGTATAAAGGCCAACAAAGTAAAAAAGGCAAATAACATCTAATAGTGTTGTAATAAGAGTTGACTCCATGGATTTCAGGGTCAGGGATTTGATCTTCCCCTACTTACTAGCTAATAAGTTAGCCGGTTACTGCTTCAGGGGTGCTCTAAGAAACGAGACTCCTGAATCAGAGAAAAAGATCTTTATTATACACAGCACAGCAAGCAAGAGCTTTATTATTTGCTTTGATCCCTCCTGGGGATGGGGAAGGGTAATGCAGTGAGACCAAGATGGATGCCTGCATACGCATGAGTTGCATCAAAGGTGAGAAACCCTAAGCTTGGGAGATTTATCATTTTATAGCAAACAGTCAGCAGCCTGTTCCTTGTCCAAGGGAAACATTATCTTTCAGGTTTACCCCCTGCAAACACAATCCCGAGAACTATCCCACGTAAATAACAGTCAGAGCCTTGTATTCCTGGCATATGCAGCAAAAATGTGCAGGGACACTCAGGTTCTATGTAGATTTCTCTCCCAAAAGTAGATCCCCTGAAAAGATCTCAGGACCCTGAAAAGATCTCTGGGATACTAAGCCATATTTTGGGAACCAGCTTTTACGAGATTATGATTTTCTATTAGAAAAATACAGCTTTTTCTCAGTAAGTTACTTCTCCTTTTTTTTTTTTTTTAAGAAGATTTTATTTATTCATTTGACAGACAGAGATCACAAGTAGGCAGAGAAGCCGGCAGAGAGAGAGGAGGAAGCAGGCTCCCTGCTGAGCAGAGAGCCTGATCCAGGACCCTGGGATCATGACCTGAGCCGAAGGCAGAGGCTTTAACCCACTGAGCCACCCAGGCACCCCAGTTACTTTTCCTTCTATTGAAATAATGTCATGCTGTAAGAATACATCTCCTGAGGAATCCTTATTTATGCAAAGAAGTTGTATTGCTTGTTCCTCAGTCCTTTTCACATTTATTAAATAATTGTTCTACATCTTTATCCTTTATGTTGTTGTTACATAAATTAACCCATTTATTATGGGCTAGCACTGTTTCAAATGGTGGAGCTCCTACTGGTCTTTCAACTATTTCAGTCTGCAGACTTTACGGTGTTAGCAGAAGTGGTGCTGTCCAGGCACCACCATTTTCCCACAGGAACCACAAGGCCAGATCCCCAAAGCTCATCTTTTCACATTGGTTTTGCCGTAGAAGGAGCTAGTATACTTGGCATGCTTGTTTTTTTCAATCTTCACCATTTTCCCAAGGTGGGGCACCAGAACAGGTCCTGTATTTACCAGTGATTCCAACCCTCTTGGTGTGTTCAGCCATGTCGCCACAAACTAGATCTGAGCCTAGAGAGCTATATCCTTAGACTTGAAATCATAGTACTTATATATTGCTCCTGGTTATTTCTCTATACCTATTGTATTAAGTCTAGAACAAACTGAATTCCTATTCTAATCTGTTAAAGATAGTGTGGTGCCTGATACATTTCCTGGGGTATCCACAGAGCTCCAGACCTATAAAATGCTACATACTGTGTATTCTTTCTGACAGTTTTTAAAGGCATAAGAATATTATGGGATCTGAAATCAACAGTAAAACAACCATTTAGCTTCATTTAACCACAGAATTTCCAGCTAGCATTTTTCTCAATATTGTATTTCAACAAGCTCTTAATGGGCTTGTAGTCTCCTTAAAGATATTTTACAGAATTTGGTCGGGGAGAGGCATGGAATGCTCACCTAATTTTTCATTTTGTACCTAATATGTTATACTTAGGCAGTCCTGCCGTGTTATAAACCTAAGTTTTTTTACTGAAAGATTTTTTTCTATCCAAGATGGATATCTTTTGTTTTCTCTCTCCCATTTTGTTTACCTGTAGTGGTGTTGTGATTTTTGTATTGCAACTTAATTTTCATCTTAGTAATTCCCTATCAGATGGGTTTATGCACATTATTTCTACCCCTAATTGTCTGTACTATTTAACATTAGGAACAGTATGCCTCCCTCTACATTGCATCCACATAATGTTGCAGGGGCTCACTCACTTGTCCTTACTCCTATAGTGTGTCATCTGGAATTTACTTCTGCTGGATGGCCAGACAGCTGCAGTAACTCTTGCTTTCCTTCTTGCTACAGCTGATGAAACATTCTCTTCTCCTCTTGTCTTGAGGACAAAGTGGTAACTTTTTTCCTAAAGCTGAATCTAAAACTCTCTCCTTCCTACTTTTTTTCTATTTCTTTTTGACATGAAGAAGATAATACATCTTGGCATTTTATTGCCCTTTGTCAGACCTACAGTTTTGTTTTGAATTTTACTATTCCAAGAAAGTGTAATCTCACTTTCTTTAAGGTTTTATCTTACCGTAAGATCTTCTGATGCTAAGAACATCCTTGTATTTAAAAAGGAAAATGAAGGTTAGAAGTATGAACCATATTTGAGGAAAAGTAATTAGGTTATGTTTTAAAATTTGGTCTACAGTAGACAACACAAGTGAAAAGGTATTGATCAAAAGAGATGAGGGATTATAAAGAGAGAAGGAAGGGGTGCCTGGGTGGCTCAGTGGGTTAAAGCCTCTGCCTTCAGTTCAGGTCATGATCCCAGGGTCCTGGGATCTCTGCATTGGGCAGAGATCACATTGGGCTCTCTGCTCAGCAGGGAGCCTGCTTCCTCCCCTTTCTCTCTGCCTGCCTCTCTGCCTACTTGTGATCTCTGTCTTCAAATAAATAAATAAAATCTTTAAAATTTTTTTTTAATTTAAAAAAATAAATAGGGAAGGGAGGCCTGCAAATATAGACTGTAGAAAATGAAAACTCAGTAAATTTGATGTGACAATGAATGGTAAGAAAAGTATATAATGAGAGAAGAACAGTGTACCCATGTCTGAACCCTAGAGAATGCCCACTTTTCTGTATGGCCTTGGTCAGGGGGCAATGCAAATATCAAAGCTTAAGAAGAAACCTAAATAGTTATACTGGTAGCCCAAAAAAAAAATGTTTCAAGGAGGAGGGTATGGTCAGTAGTGTGAATACTGTCAAATCAGCAGTGAACAGAATGACAGCTTTAGGAAAAGCCAATGGATTGGTGATTAAGACTGGAAAATTATGGTGAAAGCTCAGAAAAATGAAGGAATTTTTTAAAAAAGCAAAAAATACCCTTGAGTTTGGGAGTCGGAGCTTCTGTATGAAGAATGAGTACCTAACCAGCTCTCTACAAATAGTATTAACTGTGGCAACATACACAGGAATAACTCCCCAAGGAACTGGACACTGAACTTTGCGTATTTTAGAAAGGAGTCAAATGTGGAGCAAGTAGTCACCTCAGAGTAAATTACTGATTTTCTGTAGTTCTGTCCTGAGAGTGGTCATAGTTGCAGTGGCTGAAATTGCAATAGAAAGCCCTACCATCATTCTGCCTGGAAGAAACAGGAAGGAGAATGAGCTCAGAATAAGCATAGTCACCAGAGAGAGTGAAGGAGCCCCAGAGAGGAGAGAGCCAGAGAAGAAAGGACTCAGGCCAAGTCTCTGGATGTACCCTGAGGTCATGGATGTGCAGGGGCAAATAGGAAGCAGTTTGCAGCTAAGGCTTCTAAGACAGAAGTGGTATCTGAATTGTCCTTCATCAGGTTAATTGCCTGCAAAAACATTACCACCCTTGGCACCATGTAGCATAATCTTGCCACAACATAATCACAATGTTCAGAGTACAGCCCAAAGTTATTCAATACATAGAGAGTCCGTTCTGCCCAATTTCAACGGAACACACCAACCCTAAGTGGATCTATATAGTGAAATTGTTAGACAAGGGGTTTGAATCAGCTATGATTTAAAACCGTTACTATGCCCAGTCCTCTATTAGGATATTGTTCGGGGAGGGGAGTAGGAAGATAATTGAGGTTTTGAGAAGATGGAATTAATGATAAGATACTCTACATTGTCATGGTTAACTTCTAATAGTAAGTTTGAGAAATAAACAATGAAATTTCAGTTAAGAAACTACTACCAGATTATTTCTAACAACAAGTGAACTGGTTTGGCAGAAATCCAGTAAATCTATCTAGGTTATTTTCAAATGTAAATTTCTACTTGGACATTATTGAGCACAAAAAAAAAAAAAGGACATACCAAAGGTTTTTTCCCAGGCAAAATTTAAACATCAAAACTTGGCTTATCACTGCTTCTCAGTGAGAAATGTATTTGTTGTATGACAGGTTTTAGAATCTTAAAATTAGTTTGTACTGGTGCGATGTGTAAATGTTACCGTTCTGTATCCACCTCACGGTGCTAACTACTACTGAGCTGCCTTGGCAGCCAAGTCCTATACTTGAGAAGTTAAGAGCCTAGACTGATGATGTATCTGGGGTTCCACTTGCAGCTACTCCATCTACTGGACTGTAGGCAAATTATTGGACCTCTTCAGAGCCTATATTTTCTATGGCAAACTTTAAAATCAAAGTATCTAATTTACAAGATTATGTGAGTTAAGTTAAATAATAAATGCAAATTGCTTAAATAACAGCTATTTTCATAAAGATATTTTCAGTTCAACCTGGTAATGATATAACATAAAATTTGTAGTTAATATTTGAAGATGATTTTTCCAAGTCAGTTCATTTTAAATCTAGTGTTTGGAGAAGGGGTGGGACCAACTTTTATAAATTGGTCATTTAAGGTATTCATTTTTCTATTTTGCATAAAGAGCCATTCTCACAATTTGATATTTCTTCTTAAGAAAATACATTCAGAAAGATGTGCAAAAGGAACCTAATGCACAGTTAAGTTTCAAAAGACAGACTGTAGAAAAGTATTAATCTCTCTTAGCTTCAAATTAACTTAATAGAATTGAAATTATAGTCATTGTGACAGTACTGGTAAAGGATTTTAACTTTTTTTTTTAAAGAATGTCTTATTGTAGCATTGATAAACCAGAATCCTGTGAAGAACTTGGAAGTAATTGGGGTATTTAATTTTATCCTTATATTGTTTATTTTCTTGCTGCTTCCTTCAGAACCCTGGAATGGGTCCCATTTTGCCTTGAAATTGTTCCTGCACTGGCAGTAAGTTTGCCTGGCACACTGTGTCATGCCAAACAGACAAGACTTGTAGGATTTGTGTTCCTCTTGCTTTGCTAGATTTTCAGTAATATTAATGAGGGTGAGAGAACCATGGATTTCACACATCCACGAATTCTTATAAATATAATTTTCTTATATTTTTTTATTTGCCTTTTGTCCTCAAACTTTTTTTTACTATGCCTTTTATATTCCCATCAAGTCTCTTTTTTGTAATTTTTTGGTCATTCTTTCCACCTTAATCTCCTCCTTGTCTCAGCCCTTTTCTCACTTTCTCCCTGTTTTAGCCATATTCAGTGCTTGACTTTATGCTAACATCTTTGTCTCAGTATATCTAAAACTGTTAAAAAATACTCAACCTCAGTTTCTCCTTTAACATTTCATTCTTCGTTTCAGTAATCTAAGTGATAAGTGAATTCTTGTTTTCAGATTGTTTTTCTACTGCTCATTTATTTCTCCTTTTTTTTTTTTTTAAGATTTTATTTATTTATTTGACAGAGAGATCACAAGTAGGCAGAGAGGCAGGCAGAGAGAAAGGAGGAAGCAAGCTCCCTGCTGAGCAGAGAGCCTGATGCAGGGCTCAATCCCAGGACCCTGGAATCATGACCTGAGCTGAAGGCCGAGACTTAACCCAGAGCAACCCAGGCACCCCTCTCCTTTTTCTTTTTTCTTTCTTTCTTTTTATTTTATTTCTGGAAAGAAGAGGGTGGAGGACATGCAGGAGCAGGAGGGAGGGGCAGAGAAAGAGGGAAAGGCAGACACCCTGCTGAGTAGGGAGGCTGAATGCAAGGATTGATGCCAGACCCTGGGATCATGACTTGAGCGGAAGGCAGAGCTCTCTCCCTGGCTGAGCCAGCCAGGCTTCCATTTCTCATTTTTCTGTAGAAGACTTATCAAGCACAGTTTATATTTTCTTTACTAATCCATCCTATCTTATCCTGGTTTATTTCTTGAATTACATTGTTTGAAGTAAGAGCATAGCTTTCTTTTCTATCTTAAAAGTATACTTTTAGGGGTACCTGAGTGGCTTAATCGGTTAAGCGTCTGCCTTGGGCTGGAGTCATAATCTCCGGGTCCTGGGATGGAGTCCTGAATGGGACTCCCTGCTGAGTGGCAAGTTGGCTTCTCCTCTCGTTGCCCCTCCCCCACACTCTTGCTCTCTCTTGCCCTCTCAAATAAAATCTTTAAAAGTAAGTAAATAAAGGGCGCCTGGGTGGCTCAGTGGGTTAAGCTGCTACCTTCGGCTCAGGTCATGATCTCAGGGTCCTGGGATCAAGTCCCACATCGGGCTCTCTGCTCGGCAGGGAGCCTGCTTCCCTCTCTCTCTCTCTCTCTGCCTGCCTCTCCATCTACTTGTGATTTCTCTCTGTCAAATAAATAAATAAAAATCTTAAAAAAAAAAAAAGTAAGTAAATAAAATCATAATTTTACCAAGCCTCATTCAGAAACAAAATCAAGTATTGGCTACACTCAGTTTCCTCAGCCATCTAAAAATAAATATTCCTTTTGCATCAACTAAATTTTAGAGGGAATCTTTGGTATGAACACTGAAATAGAATGATAGTCATTGTTGTAGTTCAAAATGTGTCATTGCAGACTTACCGCTTTATTTAGTGTTAGCCTTTTAAAGTTTAAATTCCATATAGGAGTGATACATTGTATTAATGAATATAGTATTATCTTTAAAAGTTTCATAACAAAGTTTAATTTCCTAACCTCAGTTGCTTAAAATTTTTAAGAAAAAACATAATTTTGAACTTAAATTTTATTGCATTTCCCCTGCTTTATGGAGGTATAATTATCAAATAGAAAATGTATATATTTTCAGTTTACAATATGATATACTTTTTAAAAATTATTTATTTGAGAGAGAGAGAGAAGGGCTGGGAGAGGCAGAGAGAAAGAGAATTTCAAGCACACTTCCTGGTGGTTCTCAATCTCATGACCCTGAGATCATGACCTCAGCCAAAATCAAGAGTCATACAATGATATATACAGTGGGGTAGTATTAACTACAATCACTGTGCTATACATGACTTCATACATCTTCAGAACTTACTCATCCTGCATGACTGAAACTTTGTACTCTTTGACCGACATCCCTCCACCATTTCCCCCACCACCACTATCACCCCGAACCCTGGCAACTACCATTCTACTCTTCTACTCTGTAATTCTATGATTTTGGCTTCTTTACAGTCCGCATATAAGTGAGATCATTCAATATTTGTCTTTCTGTGCCTGCTTCATTAGGATGATGTCCTCCACATCCATGTTGTCTTAAATGACATGATTTCCTTTTTTTTTTTTTTAAGGTTGATATATTCATTGTGTGTGTGTGTAATTTAGGGATACTGACCCTTCGCATAGTTGAAAATCTACATATAATTTTTGACTTCCCAAAAACACAACTACTAGTAGCCTACTGTTGACCAGAAGCCTTACTGACAACATAGTCGACTAACATATTTTATATATGTATTATATACTGTATTCTTTGAGTAAAATAAGCTATAGAAAATAAAATATTAAGAAAATCATAAGGAAAATACATTTACAGAAGTATACTGGATATACTGAAAGAAATCTGCGTAGAAGTGGACCTGCACAGTTCAAACCAATGTTGTTCAAGGATCAACTGTATAATATTCCATTGTGTATGTGTGTGTGTAATATATATATATATATATATATATACACATAGTACATTTTCTATATGTATTCATCTGATTGTGGACACAGGTTGAATCCATATTTTGATAATTGTAAGTTTTCTTTATTTTTCAAATTGGTTTATAAAAGGCTTTCACTTTTAGTGCTAAATATTAAAAAAAGGCAAGCATTGGTGGAAGCCTACATTTCTTTCTTTTAAGATATTGATATCTAACAGATCCTGGACTCCCAACATAAACACACACACACACACACAAAGTTTTCTATTATCTTTGCATCAAGAATAAATCTGGTTTGGGACTAACAAAAATATTAGCCACTTTTTCTTTTCCCTCCTTAAATATCATTGCATATTCAACTGGCCCTGGAACATATATTTTTTTATATGATACCCATCTATGAGAAACTTAAATTGATTTACACTAAAACAAAATTCTCCCAATTCACATAAGAGGCAATTTAAGGAATCATTTCACAACATCTTTCAACTGTTTTAAATGGGTTTATCTTAATGATTTAGTTGAATGACTTATCCAGTGCCATAGTGGAAGTGTAAATGAAAAGTACGACGTGTAAAGCTCTTATTTCAGTATTCATTCCACAAGTTCGGCATTTCCAAACTAGTACTTGGAACATTTCATAATGTTAAGTATTTTAAGTTTTAGTACCTCAAAATAAACTCATTTGTTGAATGATTTAACGTTTAAAGTCTCCTAAAATATAATGTTCAAAGTTCCCTTGCTTTCTTATTTGAAGTTGCAGTAGCTTCAGCTTCCTGCAGTGCAGGGTCCGCTTGGATAATAGTTGAGAATAGAAAGAAAAGTACAAGTTACCTCTTTTAATGTTTACTTACTCTCTGGGATGCTCCACGAACTGCATGGTCTTTATTAAGTAAAGTAATTTAGCATTGAAAAGCAAGTCTTGAGTTTCTGGGGATAATGTTGGAGTTGCCATTGACAACACTAATTCTACATCTTTTGAAAAATAAATGACTGTTTTCAGAAAGTTGTGTCAAATAGCTACAGTAGAAAATAGCACTGATGCATTATACCCATTCTAGATAAACCCTGCTTCCCAATGTCAGAACTGCTCACCATTTTTGTCATTTGTTGAACTAACATATTAAAATATCCCTTTTGAAATTTTTTGGGGGGATGCTGGAGACCAGAAATTTTCATTCAGACTATATCAAAAGATTTATTTGCTATAAATGACAGAAGATGCACTGTATTGCCTAGTACAATTGTAATGTTTTTCTTCAACAACAACAATAATAATAATATGCAGGGGCCTTGTTCCTAATCCCAAAAAAGTTGAAGACCTTAAATTTACGTACTTCATGGAAATTTCTCAGTAAGAGATTTTACCCCCTACCATTAAATCTTTTCCAGATAAATTCACCCACACCAGTTATCAAATTTAAATGTCAGAGGGCCACCTGGGTGGCTCAGCCTGTTAAGCGGCTGCCTTCAGCTCAAGTCATGACCCAGGGTCCTGGGATTGAGCCCTGTAAAGGGCTCCCTGCTCAGTGGGGAGTCTGCTTCTCCCTCTCCCTGCTGCTCCCCTCCAGCTCCTACCCCTACTCGTGCATGTACTTGCACTTTCTCTCAAATAAATACATAAATAAAATGTTTTTTAAAAAATCTAAATGTCAGAGTAGTAGGTTGACACAGGTTATTTGCCAAACCATAAAAAGTCTATCATTCTTTTCCTTCGTCTTCCTTCACCTTCATCTCATCTCCACTCCCACCCCCTTTGTTTTTAAGATTCCTTTAACATCAGAAGCAATCATTCCAGGTACTGATCCCCAAATGAGTCCTTTGGAAAACGAAATAGTCTTTATGACTTTCTGTAAATATCTTAATTTAAAGGTTAAAATTATAGAGCACAGCTTGAACACCACAGGTTTGAGCTGAGTGGGTCTGCTTCTATGTGGATTCTTTTTTAACAAATACAATACTGTAAATGTATTTTCTCTTCCTCCTGGTTTTTGTAATAACATTTTCTCTAGCTTTGTTACAAGAATACAGTGTATAACATACAAAATATCTGTTTCTGTTATGTGTAAGGCTTGTAGTCAATAGTAGGCTCTTGGTAATTAAGTTTTGGGGGAGTCAAAAATTACACATGGACAGAGGACTGGGTGGCTCAGAGGGTTAAGCCTCTGCCTTTGGCTCAAGTCAAGATCTCAGGACCTGGGATCAGCCTCGCATTGGACTCTGCTTTGCAGGGAGCCTCCTTCCCCCTCTCTCTCTGTCTACTGCTCTGCCTACTTGTGAGACATCTCCCTCTCTCTCTCTCTGTCAAATAAATAAATAAAATCTTTTTTAAAATTACACATTGATTTTATATATGGGGGTTGACACTTCTAACTCCACATAGTTCAAAGATCAACTGTACTTCTTTTGGGTCCTTTCTGGCTCCTAATAAAATAATTTTGTTTCATATTAAAATTTCTAATAGTAAATTTTTAAAGGAGACTAGTCATTTCATTTAATCATATTTTATTTTGATTTAACATAAAGTTGTCAAGTGTTTCTGTCCTCTTAATATTACCTTTTCTCTAATTTTGCTGATACAAATTTAATATAATTAAATATAATTTAATATATTTATAATATGATTTACTATATAGTATAATACAGATAATTTAATATGATATAATTTATTTAATATATAATATATAATTTATTATATAATTATATACAAATAATGTTTACATATCTTTTAATATATTTAATATGTTTATATTAAATATAAATATATGTATGTTGTTTAATATAAACATATTAAATATAGTTTATATATCTTATATATTTATATAATATAATTTAATGTAATATCTTTTATTTTTTTAAGTATGCTCTATACCCAATATGGAGCTTGAACTCATGACCCTCAAGATCAAGAGTCACATGCTCTGCTGTGTGAGTCAGCCAGGCACCCCTTAATAAAGTATATATATAACATATATAATATAGTTTGCTTTCATACTTCTGTCGTCCTGAATGGTTGGCTGTCTTAAAATGTTGCCTTTTTTCCTAGTCCACACTAAAATCCGTTGAGTGTTTAACTGTACATAACAGTAATGAAAAACCTTGTATACTGCTTTTAAAAACAAACTAAAAATGTCTTCTACTGTGACTGCTTTGCAAGCTCAGTAAAGTGCTTTTAATCCAGAAGAAGATATGGCCTAAATGTTTTCCAGACAGAAAGTATGCAGCAGCAAATGGTATTTATTTTACCTTAGTGTGACAACATGAAGTATATAAAATCACAAATTTTTTGGTTGCCGAGATTTTATTATTTTATTAATTAAAGGAATACTGTATTTTAGAAATGTTAAGCAAACACTCTTAAGAAAAACTAGAATAGTAAAGCAATAAACTAAAGTAAATTGGGTACGCCTGGGTGGCTGAGTGGGTTAAAGCCTCTGCCTTCAACTCAGGTCATGGTCTCAGGGTCCTGGGATCGAGCCCCGCATTGGCCTCTCTGCTCAGCAGGGAGCCTGCTTCCGCCTCTCTCTCTGCCTACTTGTGATCTCTGTCTGTCAAAAAAATAAATAAATCATTTTAAAAATAAAAAATTTTAAAAAACTGAAATAAATTGGAGAAGATAATAATTTTTTTAAAAAAATCGGAATCAAGGCTTTTTCTTAACAAATGAAACTCCTAAGAAACTGAAAGACCTTAAAGCAAAATTAAAAGGATTTTTACTCAGATGATAAGAAACAGTGAGATAAAATCATCAATTTTAATAATGGCTACAGTGACCAAATACAAACGTTGCTAAATACAAATGTCCATGGTTTTAGTTTGAACTTAAATAAGACCTATAAAGTTTTAGTAGACTTATAATTTATAAAGACATCTTCAAATCTTTGAATTTGTCAGTTTGTGTCTTTAGAAGATACACAGTTTTCTAGGTATGATTAACAATTTTTTTAAAAAATCCAAACCCATGCAATGGATTTATTACATGTTCTTTAATGTTGACTTTTAAGTGTCAGAATAAATGTAATACCAGAATAAGCCACAGGGTGGGAGTGAAAGGCAAGAACTTAGCTTCAGAAAGTAGCTTAAATACTTCGTTGTGCTAGCTTTAATATGCTTGTTAAATACTAAGGTGCTGTAGCTTGGTTTTCTTTCTTCCTCTATATATAGCTGCATTCCTCAGCAAAGAATATATAACAAAATACAAAAACATTGATTTAAACATCTAGGCCAATAATGGGAAAGAAGTAATTGCACATACTACAGTTTTTTTTTCCCTAGTTGCTGGTCATGCCAGGTGCTTGATAATCAAAGTAACAATTTTAATCAGTACTTGAATTTGAAAGTTCTTGGATTGTCAGTACTGGAAATAGTAATTACAGAAGTTACCAGAAATACTTCTTGTCTCCATCCTATTTTTCCTCCTTAATTTTCCTTTTTCCTGATTGTTCTCATTTAAAGAAAAAAAAATTATATATATCTATAAGCTACCTAAATATACTTTTCCATGAGGAAGGTGAATTTTCCATTGTATTTTCTGTTAACCCATTCTCATTTGAGTTTAGAAGCAATTTAAAGTGGTGATTATTTTGTATCTTTAAGGTAAGAAGACAAGAGGTTTCTTCTCCTAGAAAAGAAACTTCACCAAGGAGTCTTGGCATTCCTTTATTCCATGAAAGGTAGTTCTATATCTTTTTTTTTGCCAACTCTAAATATCATGAATTTTGAAATATATTTTTATTTACATATTTTTAAACTTTGAAATTGTAACAAAATAACAGCCCTTTAGAACTAGAAGAGACCAACCCAAGGCTCCTCCAGGTTAAAATGACATATATAAGTCATACAGTGAATAGCAGAGATGGATTTAAAAACTAAATTAAAGCTCTAATATTTAATAAAGTATTATGTCACATTATTTTATATGGACAGATTTTAATGTAAAATGAGGAACATTTAATTTTCTTCTATTTAAAATGCTTACTGAGAACAAAAATCAATACATTGAAATTTCTAATGTGAGAATGAGATAACCAGCAAAAGTGTGATTTATGAACAAGTAGATATGCTAGTCTGTGCTACATGTATGTATCAGAACTGTTTTTTTTTTGTTTTGTTTTGTTTTTTTTGGTATTAGAACTTTTAATTTGTTGCTTACTTTGTGCCTTTGTTCCTAGTTCTCCAAACATTAAAGTAATTCTTTAGGACATTTTCTAGGATTTTAAAATAATTTTTTTAACTTTAACCTTTCAGTAATTATTTTGTGGTATATAAAATGGTGCTATTTAAGTTTAATAATGATTAAAAAATATTTGAAGATAAAGCTTTATATTTTAAAATATTTATTTTTAGGGCTAATATAGAGAAGACTTTCCAGGATCTAAAAGAAGAATTTCATAGATTATGCATGCTAGCAAAAGCACAAAAAGACCACTTAAGCAAACTTAATGTACCAGCAACTGCAACTGGTAAGGTTTGATTTAACACACAGTAATATTAATTTGATTGATTTAAATTTATTTCTTTTTGATTATGAAAATATTTCTAAATGCTTATTAAGTGCTAAGGATCTGCAATTTGCACCTCCCACCACTTATAATGGGAAAGTGCTGTCTAAGTTCTGTACTGTATTACATTATCTAAAAATTGGCTTTTTTTCTTTATTGTGTGTGGGACTTTATAGAATGAATTGAGTGATGTAATAACTAATCATCTGAATGAGAAGTCCCACCTTGGAAGAAGTACAAAACAAATATAGAAAGTCTTTCTCAAGGTTTTCAGTTGCTATTTGGGGGTTTAATTAAACATTAATTTATAGGTTAGTAAGCAACCGTGAACTACCATATATAAGCTAAGTAAAATTATAACATCAGGTTTGATTTTAACTTCTGCTTGAAAGTTGATTGAACACTGGATTTTTTTAATTCGGTTTCAGAAATGAACATTTCACATTTCGTGAGGCCAGTTCTGTTGGAGATATGAAGTACAAATTTAGTATAAAATATAACTTAAAAGGAACATCTGTCTTACACATGTGTTACAGTGTGTGTTTTAAAACCTTTACCCTTTCCTAAAACCCCAGCCTGGTGTTTGCTTCAGTCGTTCATATGAATAGCAAAATGTCAGGGATTGAATCTGGCTATCAAGCACTTCTGTAAACAAAAGGAAGGTAAACTGATCATTTAAAATGATAAATTCTCCTTTACCTTTGTGATTTGAGATATTCTGCGTACCATTCCCAGGAGATGTGATTTACAGTTTTCACTCTGAAAGATGTTGCAGCAGTGCTGTTACCCCTTTAATTAAAGATCACTTTCCATTTCTAACAGCTCTTATATCTGGTCTATTTAAAAATCATTTTATAGTGTAAATTTACTTTTTGCATACTACTACCACTTTATTTTCAGAAAAGGTACACAGTGTGGTAGAGAAGCAAAACAGTCTGTGTAGACTGACATCATTTATTTCTTCCCCTTTCCCTTCTACCTCCCCTAAAAGAACTCTAATTCTTTCACCTGAATCTTTGTCGTTTTCATGAAAAATTGATCTTTTGTGTAGACTCAAGGTAAGAAGAATTATTTTTATTTAAAATGTACTAGCTATAGAGATGCATTACATAGAATTCATAAACATTGTTTTTTTAACATCAGCATCTTTTCAAAACATTGTAATGGTGATATATTCATTGTTACACAGAGAACCTACCCCATTATCAATAGCTTAATACTTTGACCATTTTTAAATTGCACAGGTCTAAATCTGAGTATGTATCTGTCAACTAGGACACTGAGTGTTTAACTTCAATTTCTTCCCCACTAAAACTGCTTCCTAATGTTATTTTTATGTTTTATATTAAACATGTCACAAATAATAAATACAACATTATTCTTGAAATATTCTAGATCTGTGTCCCACAGACTCCAGGAAGTTTTGCTGGGTCCAAACAAAGACCAAAATATTAAGTAGTATTCTGGTAGTAGTAGGTCAAAAAGGGAAAGAAAGAAATATTTTGGGAAAAGATGACTATTCAGACTTTATAAGGATGAACATTACATTGAATAAAAATTTAAAGAAACCACTTCAAATGTGATTTGCATAATACAGCTGGAAATTAGTATTATTGTCCCCATATTATTTTTTGTGAAAATTTGACTTTCACTTCTAGATAAATAAACAATATGATTCATGAAAATTGCTGAGTTAGTAGAATTGTACAGTTCCTTTTCCATTTTTCTTCTCATTCACTTACAGCAATAATCTTGTGAAGGGATAAAGATAAATATATGTTTAAGCAAATGTGGCTTCATAAAAAGTATTATTTGGTCCATAAGGAGGGTCCTATTTCAGGAGAGATTACGAGAGTAAAATATAGGATTGCAGGTTACAAACAACCATCAGATCTTTTCCTTTTGTCAGTATGTAAGGTAATTAAACCAAGAAGTAGTCTAAATGGACAGCCTGTACTTAAAATTTAGAAATCTAAAAATGTTTCTCATTTTGGTTTTTTTTTTTTCCTTGCGAAAATAAGTGTTCTTGAAATAAACAAAATAGAAAAGCAATTTGCTCCCCTGATCATGTTTCTCAGTGTCAGGATAACAAGTACTTTTCTGTACCTCGTTTAAATTTTTTTTTTTTTTTTTTAGAAACTCATTGCTGAAACAGATTAGTTCAGAAAATTACTTTAATGTGGCTGAAGTATGCCTGCTAACTATACAAAAAGAAAATACCTGCTTTATTTTAGCTGTTTTGAGTTTTCCAGGTTTTATTCACAAAGGGGATAGGTCAGCTACTGGAAAAGAAATTCAGAACACATTTCTATCATTTTGGAGGCTCTTCTGTACATATAGAAAGCAACATGTTGGATTTAGCTTAGTGGTTCAGACCACAGGCTCTAGAATTAGGTTGCCTGGGTTCCAGTACCAGATCTATCACTCACTCATTAGCTGTGAAGCCTTAGAAGTAATCTCTTCATGTCTCAGTTTCTTCACATGTAGAGTGGGGATACTATAGTGCCTACCGTGTGATTATTTTGAGTATGAAATGAATTAAGGCATATACAATAATTATAACAGTGCATGGCACATAGAAGTGCTATTAATGTTAAAGTTGTCATTATCATCAGCAGCAGATTCTTCATCATCCTTCCTGTTCTTGTGAACATCATTTTGATAAGCATTTCCTCCTCACTGTTAGGGAATTTGGTTACCTCGACATTTGATTTTCCTGATTTGTTTTTTGCAATTAGCAAATGTTACCTACAAAGAAAGTACTATTTCCTAGAATTTCCTGCTACTGTTATGTCTACTATCAAGAAAAATAACTCGAGTTAATGGACTTTAAGACACCTCCAAGGACAAAGAAATCCTGCCAAACAGTTGAGCTTGGTCTCAGTTACTGTACCACTCCCAGTCACAGACAGGTTATCTGGTGAATGTAAACTGTCATACTATGCTCTGTTGGGAACAGAATACAAATTCATTTAGAATACATTTGTGGACAGGGTAATGGGGTTAAGTGGGAGACAAAACATAGCTGAAGATCTTAAGAAACCTACTTTAATGGGAGAAGGACAGTATACTTGGAAACATAATGCAAGGTGTTTAACCCTCAGGGCCACCCAAGAATCATGCCTAAAACAGTCCTGGGGAGCCAGAGATAGCTGAGAGAAATTAATGTCTACAACCAAGAAATGAGGGACAAATAAGAGTTAGGTAAAAAGTAGTTGGAGAGGAAACTTCAGTCAGTCTGCACAGTGTGTACACAGGCCCAAAGGCAGGAAAGCATGGCTGTTTTGGAGAACTGTGCAAAGTTCCCCACCATTAGAGTTTGGTGAAAGGTAAGAGCATGGAGAGGTGATCAGGGGCTGGTCATGAACAGTTCTATATGACTTTTCTGAGGGATGAGGCTTTGGAGAGCCATGAAAAGATTTTATTAGGAAGGTAATGACCTTCCTAATGACCAGATTTGTATTTCCAAAAAAAAAAAAAAAAAAAGTAGGGAGCAATGTAGAGAATGAATTGGATATGAGCTAAATTTAGAGGCAAAGAAGCAGTTCAAAGGCTGTTGTAAACGAGTAAGATGGTATGTACTAAAGAGAGGTAGTAAGTATATAAGAAGATAAACCAAACAAGTTTGTTGCACTGTACTGCCATCATGACCAAGCAGAAAATACCTCTTGTTGGAATGTGCTGTGACAAAAGATGGAAAGGTGGCATGAGACTGCAAGGACCAGAGGGAAAGGAACTGACATTTGTTAAGTGCCTACTAACCTGGACAATTGTGCTGGGGGCTCGCTGTTTCCTCAGTGTCCTTGGGAAAGCTTCCTTTTGTGAGGGTCCAACTTCTCTGGTGACTGCCTTTTTAAAGTGATTTTTTTTTTTTTTATTAAATTTCTACCTTTCGTCCATTTAATGAAAATCACACATTACCAATCTCCAGCCTTAACTGTCTTCTTGGGTAAAATTATGGAGCACAGTTTAGCTTTTTCTGATGTCTCAGGATCATCAACATGGAGAGTGCTTTGATCATTGTTTTTTTTTTGCATCGAGAAATGTAGCTCTTACTGGCCCTACACCAGAGTATAGTGTTTTCTGAGTTGTTATATCTGCCTTTTTGTTTTTCTTGTCTCCTCTTATGCTTTTAGCTCTTGTTGATAGCTATATCTGTCTTCAACAACTCCTATCCCTACCTTTTAATTTGCTGCTTCTAACCAGCTCTGAGCTAGGGAAATATCACCAAGCTTGTTAGAATAAATCTAAAAAGAGAATAAGAGCAAAATGCATGTATCTGTGGGCCTTTTGGCTCTAATTCTGACTCCTCAGAAGCTCTATTTACTTACTTTCTAGCTTTTGCCTGTGTCCTAGAGAGCTGAATTTGTTCTAGAGAGCTGAATTTGTTCTAGAGAGCTGAATTTGTTCAAGAAGCAGCTTCTTGTTAAATGAGCTGCAGAGGCCATGGTATCCTACCTGATACCTACCTACTATCTTCAGAGGTCTGCATATAAAATGAGAGAATTATGTATTCACATACAGTTTTCTGAACATGCATCCCAAAATTTCATCCTTCTTTTGCCTCTGCTCTTTTTCTCCTACCCCCACCACTGCTACTTCCTCACATAAGGATTATTGAGAGAACACACAATGGCTAAATTGATTGGTGAAACACTGTGTCACACAGTGATATTAGGAGTAATAAATGGCTAATCCGCGTAAATTCTTAACCTGTCTAATGTTACATATGCCTAGTAAGGATTTTCCTTTTTAACAACTTATTTGTCTGAGCAAGCTCACAGTTGCAGCTTCCATTACTGACAAAATGTTTAAATGTATACACTACAAGCAAATGTTTTTTTAAGCATAGAGCAGAATAACTGTGAAAAAGATGCAAAGCTTATAGCAAAAGACCTAGGAAGAGACAAAGTAGTTTAACTGTGACTAATAAACTGCGTTCCAGTTCACCCACTGGAGACTGCTAATATGTCTGTGGAAGATGGTAGCAATTGTAAAAAATCCCAGTTGTCTTCAGTTGCTGTAAAACCAATAGAAAAAATAATGCTCCTCTGTCCAAAGCTAATTGAACGTTCAGATTTTTAAGAATGATTGGAATGCAACTGTTTTCCCTTTGTGTTCTTTCCCTGCAGATGCACAGTGCTCTCTCCCTATACAGTGTACGGATAAAACAGATAAACAAGAAGCACTGTTTAAGCCTCAGGCTAAAGATGATATAAATAGAGGTGCACCATGCGTCACATCTGTCACACCAAGAGGACTGGGCCGAGACGAGGAAGATAGCTCTTTCGAATCACTTTCTAAATTCAATGTCAAGTTTCCACCTACGGACAATGACTCTACTTTTTTACATAGTACTCCAGAAAGACCCAATATCCTTGGTCCTGTCACATCTGGGGCAGTGTGCCAGGATAAATTTAACATGGAGTTCAGAGACAACCCTGGAAACTTTGTTAAAACAGAAGAAACTTTATTTGAAATTCAGGGAATTGACCCCATAACATCAGCTATACAAAACCTTAAAACAACTGACAAAACAAAACCCTCCAATCTTGTAAACACGTGTATCAGGACAACTCTGGATAGAGCTCCGTGTTTGCCACCTGGAAACCATAATGCATTATATGTAAATACATTACCACTTCAGGACCCATCTGATGCACCTTTTGCTTCACTTGATTCCCCGGGAAAAGCTATCCGAGGACCACAGCAGGTAACCATTTTGCATTAACAAATATATTATGTGTGAACACACATTTTGCCATACATGCACAGAAATGCATCTTTTTTAGGTTATCAGTCACCCTTCTTAAACTAATGACTAGCTACAGTTAAGGGTTCTAATAAAAAAAATAAAAATAAAAATAAAACAGGTCCTGTAATAAATGACATGAAATTAGAAGCTGAATATGGTAAAGCTCTATTATAAAGTACCTTAAAATGTAGGGCACATTTTAAAATATATGTCAGCTTTATTCATACCTAGTGTGTGTTGCTTTCTTAGTCCCTTATTCAAAGCTTTTTACTCAGCATCAGTGTTACAAGAGGATTCTTTGTTAAATTTCATACTGTGAAACAAATGGTATTTTTTTATTAAAAAGTTTGTGTGTGTCATTTCCCTCTTTACAAGGATGCATGTTTTTCATAAGTAAATAATTGTATCGTGTATTCCTATTTATCAGAATAAGTGAACTGTCTTTCATCTAATATTTCCATTACATTTTCTGTCATACAGTACGTAGAACTGTAGGGTTTGGTTTTGGTTTCTAATCTGGCAATGAACATGCAGCCTAATATATTTTTTAAATAGTCTCTACATATGTATGATTTTAATCAAACACTTCAATGTTTCTAAAGCTCACAGACTACTCACAGCCCCCCAATCTACTACTACCCTCCCATTTATCCAGGTTCTATCACAGAATGATGCACTTAGTTTAAAAAAAAAAAAAAGTGAAAATTAGTGCCTGAAAGTAAATGAAAAATATATAATTGTTAAAATAAGCAGAAGCTTGTGAAAATACAGAAGGGTGCAAATATCTGGATAATTTGCACACATTTGTTTAATTTCTCTTTGCCTTTAGATATTTATTTTTAAAAATCCAACAATTTGATGAATACCCTTTGGCTTTCTAAGTACTGGTATAGGTTACAGACTTTTAAATCAGCATACAAAAGAGGCAGTAGTCAAGCTCTGTGGTATTTTAGTAGTGAGGAAAACTAGGCATCTCTGACAGTAAGCTTTAATTATAAACTCACAATGTTCTACATTGTGCCTATTTCACATCATAGTCTCAGTTATAGTTACTACTAAATGAAACAAATTAAACAATTTCTTTTATTACAAGTAGAATTCCTGTGGAGCTGTGAAGTACATCAGTTCTAATGCTTGTTACTTTTTTCCCCCATTATATCTCTTGCTTGTTCTTTTACTAGTTAGTCTGTGCATTCATGTTTCAGTAGATGGCACCCTGCATTGTGCATTTGCTTTCTATGCTACAGCAAGGGAAACAGCTGGTATGTGATTACAACTTGATGGAAAAGTATTCAGCTTAAAAAATGCAGGAGAATTGGTGTTGAGCTGTCACAAGACATGGGGCATAAGGTTAGATAATTGATATTTTGGCAGAAAAGGCAAAGAAATTAGTTTGTTTTGAAGGCCATGTTGCAGTTTAGGATTGAAAGAATATTTCTTAATTTTTAAAAACACTTTGCCATTTTATTTGTATTAATAAAGCTAGTATGATAAATACAAAATCTTGAATTGTTAGTAATGATGAAGAAAAGTGAAAAATTTGGGTTGTGTATTTCAGATTTTTATTTTATATCAATCACCACTACTACTTTTTTATACATTCAGCTATCGTAACAAAGCCTCAAATATATCTGCTTATTTTTGCTCTATGTAATTTTCTTTTCTTCCTACTTTTGCTGAGTCAGTGAGTGGGGTCCCAACTGAATTCTGTGAAAGGATCAAATCTGAACCAGTAACTCCTAATAGAGAAGGATAAACATGGGCTTTAAAGATAAATTGGCAGTAGAAGATTGTTTTACCAAATTTAGAAGCTAAATTGCTTCTAAGCTTTTTTCTTACTATTGTATAGATCTTAGTAAGAATTATCTTTAATGGAACAATTTTTTATTTATGTCATATCAGTTTCCCATTAAAGTGATGCATATTAATCACTTGTACTTTTTCTTTAAACTGCAAGCAGTAAAATTTAAATATGATTAACTCTTATTTTTGCTTACATACTCACAGTTATTATGGCTGCTTTTAAACATATTTTCTAAAGAAAATTATCTTAAATTTTAAAATAAATATTTTTAATATTACTATTTTTTGTGATAAAATTGTCACTTCTTAAAAAGGGAATTGAGTCAATGTTGTTATAAGCCTCTGCTCTAATATTTGAATGTATCTCGGTGCCTAGACAGACTTTGTATATTTACACCAACTGTACGCAGCTGTCCAGTAAAATGTTTATAAGAAGACAGTGATGTCGTGAAACTCAAATGCTTCAATTAGTAATACACTGTTTATTGTAAATGATTGGTTAACTAGAATGAAAGAGATTGGTTAAGGGAATGAGAACTAACACTGTATCAGGTGTTGGACTAGGCTGTCACTTTAAAAACGTATTAGTAATAGGAGCCCAAAGGGATCTCTTTAAATTAACTTTTTGAGGTGACTCTCCTCAAAATACCAGAAATTAGATGTGTCAAGGTAATTTACCTATGTCAAGGTATGCCAGAGTAATATTTCAGGAAAATAAGATACTCCAGTCAACAAACATTTATTGAGCACCTACTATTGAACTAAATGCTGTTTTTTTCTTGCCCTACTAGATTCTTTTTTAGAAAGAATAACTGCAGTATTTTCAGAGTATTTATGTCTTGTATAGTGGAGATAGTTCTGTTGAATTGTGATTTTCCATACTTCAGTTAGGCAGCTATTGACAAGTTTCACTGTGTTCAGTCACAAGAAAGAGTAAAGAAGGCAAAGCGATGCACTATATAACAAGAGCAAAATAAGTCAAAAGGATGCATCCCATGTTAGATTTTGTTGAGTGATTAAATATTTGAGGTTTCAGAAAACAACTCATCAGTAGAATTTGTTTAGTACTTTAAAATTTGAAAATCAAAACTATACTTATTCCTATATGTTTTATTCATTGTTTATTTGCTTATAAATAGCGAAATTTGAATGGCTCTTGATCAAAATACATGCATACACAGTTCATGTCTAGTGTACTAATAAGTATTAGTAAGAGCCCTATAACTTAAGATTTCTGTTGGAAAATAGAAAAGATAGAATTTAATTTTTAAAGTCTTTAATTGTTGACTGTTGTTTCAAAACTACTGCTGTTTGATAATGGGTATTAAAATTTGCTGGTAGTAAAACTGAAAAATTTTTAAATATGTGAAGATAAAGTGCATGTATATATTTTAAGTGACTTCTAATCAAAGTTTAGCTGTGCCTTTAATGAAAAGAGGATTGAGTCATGTCTTCATGCTAATGCCATGGAAAGGTAATTTGTTTTCCTATAGGGGAATTTTGTGTTTATGCACATACCTACACAAAAAAATTAAATTTGAAATTCATTGTAAGTTGATTTTAAATACAAATAACAGAAGATGTTTTTGTTTCCTGCAGCCCATTTGGAAGCCCTTTCCTAATCAAGACAGTGACTTATCATCGGTACTAAGTGGCACAGGCTCAGAACTGCATATACCTCGAGTGTGTGAATTCTGTCAAGCGGTTTTCCCACCATCCATTACATCCAGGGGGGATTTCCTCCGGCATCTTAATTCACATTTTAATGGGGAGACTTAAGTTGCAGTTGAAAACAGCTCTGTGTGATGATTCTAGGTGATCATCAAGTTCTGTGTGATGATCTTGGGTTTGTAATACTATAAATAATTGATTGCAAACTTAGTTCGAGATTGTTTATTGAAAAATAGCTGGGTCAAGATTGTTTATTGAAAAATAGCTGGGTCACAGCTATTTGAGTTTTTCCCTAAACTTGCATTGTAACTTTTCTTTTATCATCTTTTAAAAG
Source organism: Mustela lutreola (assembly GCF_030435805.1). Classification (NCBI taxonomy): domain Eukaryota; kingdom Metazoa; phylum Chordata; class Mammalia; order Carnivora; family Mustelidae; genus Mustela; species Mustela lutreola. Next base: position 153,257,225 of record NC_081292.1, on the reverse strand, counting down.
ATCATTCTGTACGAAACTAATTCATTGTATTCATGTTTACAGTGTTTCTTACCTTAATTTATGTTTGTTTCAAATATCTAAGCTTATTGCTTGGATTTCTAGTTTGATCTGTTGAATTTGGTGATGTCAAATGTTTATAGGGTTTTTCACCTAAAAATTAGATTATTTATGCTATAGGTGATTTTTTAAAAAAAATAAACCTATAATACAGAACAGCAGACAACATAAATGTCTAAGTAAATACCCAACCTAAGACATTTGTTGCCAAGTGATAAAATCACTGGTAGATTTAAACACTTTAGATTGTTTTGTTAATAATATACATAGTTTAAATTTTACTGTGTTTATAGCTACATGATGAAATGAGTTAAATATTTAAAAAATTACTTGTGTTGTGATCCTTAAATGTGTTCTTTGTTCCTGAGTGAAAAAAATAAAGGAATAAATCACATTTTGGGGAAGTTCATAACATTAATGTTTTCTAATGATAAAAGGGTGATGATATTAGATCTGGTGATATTTAATTATGAGTAGGAGATCACTTTGAATTTAAAAATTATTTTTCAAACCAAACTTGCTAAAGAAACTTTGTATTACCTGGGAGCAAATCTAAAGCTCTGTAAGGACTATCCATATACAGTGGTTTATATTAGAAATATTTACATTGTTGTTCAGAAATTGGTTATTCATTGTCAGCAGCCTGACTGATGGCCACTGGAAGACATTTGAAGGAGAGGATACCAAATCAGAGGGCTGCAGAATTTTGTTTAAAATGAGATTTGTCTTTCATTTTTTGACCCTGTGGTGCTTGTTTTTTAAGTTTCCCCTTGCCCTCCAATTTTTAAGAACGTTTGAGGCATGGCTTCCATTTTAGAAAGTGAACATTGATTTGCAACTCTCAAAACACGAATTTAAGTCTTCTTTGGAGTAAGTGTATTTAAAAATTGGAGGGTTTTAGGATAGGGGAATTTGAGAGGCCCCTGTGCCTCAGTAAAGAGCCTTAGCTTGGAAGAGGAAGAATGAGAATGGTGCCTCAACTTCTCAGGTTGCCAAGCACATCATGTTGACGTCTTCCTCACCAAGGTGACATAGCGATGATTAGGCATTCACTGTGAAGGGTTCTGAGATACGTACATCTTTCCTCCATTGCCACTGGGGCTGAATGGAAATACCTAGACAATTATCCAAGTCTCTACCCTACCTCCCACCCACCCAGCACCACCACACACACAAAATTAAAAATAAAAACTTTTCAGCCTGTACCAGCCAGAATATACCACTGTACCTATCTCCTGGACGGGGATTCTTTTTTCTTCTTTTCTAGAAGAGAAAGAGCCCCTCACACAGTTGCCATATACTAGCCTGCTGGCGACCAAAGGAAATTATAGCCCAGAAAGTGACTCAAAGTGTTATGAGGGACTCTTCTCCAGTCCACTCTTTCCCACCTCCAGCACTGTTAGTAAGAGCGGGAAACTTGTTTCCTTTTGGACTCCAGGGCCCCCAACTTCCGAGGGACAATGGCCCTCTTGGGCGACAGGAAATGCAGCCCCGAGAGCAGCCTCCAGTCCCGCACTGCAGAGGCAGCGCTGGCTGCGGCTTAAGAGGTGGAGTGGACACCCGCCAGGTCGCTCCCTCTGTCTCTCATTACTGAGTCGTGCAGGGGCTGCATCTTGGCATCTGCTCAGCGTGGCCGGGTAAGAACAGCTCCCAGGTAAAAAAGCTGCACACGCGAAACGCTGAGTCTGAAAAAACCACCCCCGCCGAGACGAGGCAGTTGTGAGCGGGATGCCTGAGAAGTGGGAGGTGAATGTCCTCGGGAGGGCCCCCCCCCCCCCCCCCCGGTGCAGCTTTCCCCGGAGGCTGAGGCTGCTGCCAGCGGGGACATCTGCTTTCTTACACTCCAGCCTGGCTCACCCCGCCCCCTCAGCCCGGGTTGCGTGGTTATTTTACCAACACCGAGGGAGAGAGAGCTCGGGGAGGTAGAAAAGGGGTGGATGGAAGCTCAGGAGATGTTCTTCCCACTCCCTCACGTCCCCTCCTTTTTTTTTTTTTTTTTTTTTTCCCACATCTTTTAACCTTCAAGGTAAAGACTTTATAAATATGAAACGATAAACGTGTCCGCTGGCTCCCAAGCCCGCCTTCTGCTCGCGGGGCTCTCGGGTGCGGGGCCTCGCCCTTCTCTCCATCCTCCCCGGAGTCGGGCCGGTTTGGGCGGTTGGGCCGGGCGCAGGGGCCGCTCCGCCTGTGGCGCCTTCTCTCCCGGGCTGCTGCCTCGACAGCTGCTTGTAGCTACAGTAATTAGACTGTCAGTGCTTGTTAGAGGAGAGCGGGGAGAACACGCTTCTGACAGCAGATTCCGAGACTCCCCAGTTTGTTAATTTCGAAGAGATCTTTAAAGCATTAATTGAGGTCTCCCCAACTCTCCCCTCCCGCCCCTCTCCCCAACTCCTCCCTTCCCAAAAATATCTTCAAGAGAAGAGAATTCTCTCCGCGTGGAAGCAGTGTTTCCCGCAAAACTGCCAGGCCGCCCCCGACTCCCGCGCATACACCCTATTTTACATATACGCATATACGCGCGCATGTATACGCGTTCGGTTAACTCCGCGGAGGCCTCGTCCAAATAGGAACCAGGCTTGCATTTAAAATAATAATAAATAAAGAAGTAAATAAGTAAATAAATAAATAAATAAACGGGGGGGGTGGGGAGGGAAGCAGAAGTCGGGAAGAAAAGAGAAAAGCAGCAGGCTGATTACGAGGTGTCAAAACTGCCAGGAGCAAGAAGGTGATAGCAATCAGGGGTGAGAAGAGTGCGGCATTCGTGCGGGGCAACTAATTATCCGTCTCATTTGAGAAGAGCAGCATTTGAGGCAGCAGCGTTCGCCTGCTGAACGGTGACAGATTGGCGCGGAGGAGAGGGGAGGTGTTAAAACAATGGAGCCGGGCGCGCGAGCGCTGCTGCATGCTAATCAGCCCTCCCTCCGCCTGCCTGCCGCGCTCCCTCCTTCCCCCCGGCCTCCCTCCTCCGCGCTCCCTCCTCCCGCCTGCGGCGCTCCCTCCTTTCCAGCGGGCCCGCCGCCGCCACCACCCGCTTCCTGCTCCCTCGCTTTCCCGCGCGTCCTTCCCGCCGCTGGCGAGTGGAACTCAGCCACCGCTCTCGCGTCCCTCGCTGGTCGGGAGCCCCCGCGCAGCTCGCCGCGGGCGTCCCCCTCTGGGCCCGGCCTAAGCGCGCCGCGGGCCAGAGCCACCCGGCGCTAGTGCGCCCAGCGCCCACCCCTGGGCGCCTCTTGGGGTAGGGGGGGCGAGGGCCCGCGCTCTCGCTTCCACCTCTTGGAGGAGAGGCCAAGGAGCCTGCATTCTCGTGCTCGCTTGCTTTCTGCTGATGGACTGAACGAGTTGGGCAGCGAGTGAGAACCCAAGCGAATTCGCGAAGGGCGAGGGACAGGAGGGACAGACAGGAGTGGGAAGAGAGGGGAGACCAGAAAAGCAAAGATGGCCCTTGGAGAGACTGCAGATCTGACGCCTGCCCAGGGCTGCTGCCATCCCCCAGGCCTCTCGCGGCCCGCGGCCCGCGCCAGGGCAGCAGAGGAGCTAGCGAGGTCAGCCCCTAGCAAAGGCTCCCTCGTTGTGCCCCACAGACAACCCCAGAACCTTCCTCGTCCCGCCAAGCCAGAATAGCGCCCACGACTTAGAAATCAGAGAGAGGTAGACAAAGGGCCTTCGCAGTGGTTGTCCTTCCAAGGTTTGACCTCTGACCCAAGACTAGACTGGACCTCCAGAGACACCCCCACTCCCCCCATTAAACTGTTACTGGTGAGAGAAAGCCTTTAGAAAACGGCCACCCCACCCTCTGCCGCCTAGACTTGGAGGCAAGAGGACGCTGGGGCATTTCTGGAGGCACAGCTTGCTGCCCTGTTGCTCCTCTCAGGGGTCAGACCTGAGTAAAGGTGGTCGCTTGATGGAGGAGAATCCACCAGACCCTGAGTCTCTGCTCTACCTGTTGCGGCAGGCAGGCCCAGGACCTGAGGTTGTGATACAACTTCCTCCTACTTTTTGAGTTTAAAAGCTGATTGTTGAGCTCAAAGCCTTTGCTTAAAATGCGCTTTTCCCCATACCCTACATTTTTACTATTCTGCATCCACATAAACTACCCTTAGAGACTGAAACATTGCAACACTGCTGTTCTTGTTTCTTCAGTGGGTTAAAGCAAACAGCTTCAGAGGACTGGCAGGAATTTGGACTGAATGAGAATGCGATTCCTTCCAACGGTATTCTGTGCTATTTAGCTAAGCAGGTGTCTAAATTAACATCATAAAACTTCCTTCCCCAAAAATGTAGATGGAAAAGAAAAGCCCCTGAAAGATAATCCCACCAGTATAATTTTTTCTCTTCCGCTGACCTTTACCATTGCATCAATTTACACACACAACTGTTCGTTTTTTAAAAAGATCAATTTCAAAACGTGAAGATTCGATAAAGCTGTCATTTATACACGAGAGTTTCATTTATATTATTCTCTCTACCCTTCTCTGTTTGTAATGTGTCATAATTAAAGTACAACACAAGAGAATAAAATAAAAACGACTTGAGTAAATTTTGGTATTTTATATCATCATCATTGATCTAGTGAAAACCTGCACAGACACACAGAGTGAATCAGTTTTCCTTTTAGAATGTGTCCAGGCATACCAATACAATAGCTAAATGCAAAATTGTTGGGATCTACAACAGAATAACACAGAATGTTATACATTTGAAAATTAAGAATTCTTAAAAGAGTTACCTCAAGAGTTTTGTACAAATGATGGCTTTTTTCATTTCTACTCCTTGGAAAACCACTAAGAAGGCCTGTCTGCCCTCACTGCATCCCAGACTTTTCGGTGCAAGAGTATCATCTGGCATTTGGAAAACTCTCTGGCATCTGAATCAGTTAAAACAGCAACCTACCTAACAGGGAAAAAAAAACACCTTTACATTTACTAATGTAAATTTGGAGACTCAGGTGCTCCATTAGCATCAAAATTAACCAACTCATTAACTATCATTAGCTTTTTCTTCATTAACCAATTCTATAGAACCAAAATCTCTATCTCTCTGAAGTGTTAAACCTATAGCGTTCAAGTACATTTAGTTCAGTTCTGCACTGTGTATGTATTTCTAATACCTAATCAAACTCTTTACCTTCCAATGTCTTGGTTGTTACGGGTTTAATGCAATTTCTTCTCAGTCTACAGACTTCACAAATTTGCATGGTTGTTTTAATGGTGTATTTACAGATAAGTTTTTATTTGCACATAAGGACAAAAAGGTGAAGTGAAATTTGGTCCCAATGGAAACCTGTTAGTTTCCCTGAACATATGGCTCATTGGGCTGTTACTTCCTTTTTGAGATCATTTTCCAAGATTTTTTAATATATACATCAATTTGACACCAGTTATAAAGCAAATATATTGGCTTTGAAGATGCCTCCACCTGGGGTATATTTCTCAGTAACAAACCATCTAGTCAGGTGAACCTCTGAAAGTACCTGTTTCCAGTCTCCAAGAACAGGGTATGATTTGAAATCAGTCAGAACGGATAGTTGCTTACAATGTCTGAAATCAGGTAGTTCTCTGGATTCTTAGAATGCCACAGTGATTTGATTAATACAGTTTCAGGGAGACTGCTTAAAACTCTCTTTACGGACAGAGGCCGCACATTTGGAATCCACAGTATTACAATGATTCCTCTCAGTAGACACAAGTGATGTAAGTCTCATTTATTGAAAGTATGTGATGCCAGCTTAAGACTTAAGGGGAAAATCACAGCACTTTGAAAAAGATGTAAATGTTCAATTGGTAAAAAAGGGGGGAAAACCGTGCTAAAACATGTGCCTATTTCCATTATGCTTAATTTACTATTCAAAACAAGTTTTTCCTAATAAGCTCTATTGTTTCTTTCTGTTTTGTAAAATTTAATATGTGTGAGACAAAAACCAGATTCAGAATGTGAATGAAGTCTGTTTAGCGAAAGCTTGTTGGAGCTTCCAGCACAAGGAGGGCCTCAAATTAAAAGACATACCACTTTATAACCCTGATAGGATGTCAGGAAGTGAGTTCCTTGGGTCTTTTCTAGAACCAGTTACAGCTAGATCACCAACTTTCTCCAGCCTCAGAGAACCTCATGGATGAATTCATACACTAAAAATGCAGCAAACACTAGAATATTGAGAATGATGATGCCACGTACATTCACTAAACAACTTTAGCTTTCTCTTTACTGCAGTCTTCTTCTTTCTCAGGTTCAGACCCCCAAATAGGAATCCGCTGTAGGTTCTCAGACGTGTTATCCCCTTGTCCTGTTCAGTCACTCACCCTTCCCCAGGGTACTTGTACCTGCTTACGTATCTCCTGATGTTGAACTGGTCTCCCTCATTTGAATATTCCCGTGGAATCTGGACCGCCTGGCCTGCGTAACCTGAAGTGTGCCCATGATTCCTTTGTTGTTTAGAGCCATAGTATGAATACATTCTTTAAATACCTTACTTATATCTTTTGGAAGCAGTGTACAAAAGATAAGTCATCGCTTACTAATTAATTCAAGGAATAGTTGTTTTTGAAATAACGAAATTTTAAAGATTGCCTAATCCAACTTTCTTTCTGCGTGGATGAAAAAAAAAAAAGGAACAAACAATAAACCCCAAATAAACTGCATTTAAAGAGAATGAATGAGTCCCTCAAACCCACTCCAGTTGTTAGAACTCAACTCAAGTTCTCTTGTCTTTCAACCCACTGCTTTTTCTGTAATCATCCTTCACCTTAAAATAAGTATACTTTTTCATTGGCTTTGTACTTGGCTTCATAGGAAGCTTAAATCATTCTCTCAGAAGACTTTTGTACACCAAGAGACTAACCATTATACTAAACCACAGGGACAGTGGGAGGCTGACATTACCTGACCGCGGGTGGGGTGTATTATTTAGGGATTATCCATTTATCACCACCCTGAGGCAGGCCTCAGAACATTTCTGCTGGGAGGAAGAAGCACCTTAGTGCACTGCAGCATTTCTCTTTCCTCGCTCCAAGCAGCAAGTGTTAGAACGTATTTTTGAAGCTTAAGGCACAAACTAAGGAGAGAAAGTAAAAAAGATTTGCTTCTCAAAAGCTTGGAGTTAACCGTCACCATAACTCCCAAACCACAATGCTAACTTCAATTGTCAAAACTCCACCCCGAAGGTTAGCATTTGTAGGGTAAAGAAAACAAAGTAAACCAGTATGAACTGGAAGTAAGCCTATATATTTATTTCCTGAGACTATCCAGCTGGAACTAAAACATTCTCTAAAGCAAGCAAATGTTTCACTGGTTCAGGAGTTGGCCTTCATTTGTCCCAAGATGGCCCTGAGGCCGACGGAGCGGCCCTGGCTTTGTATCGTCTTCCCTTACAATGTTGGCGAATCAACTCTGGGAAACAGCTCTCATTAGACAAAGAGTCTCTCCCTTTGCAGTTGTGAAAGGGGCAGCCTGTGTGGGTGTACTCATGCAACTTCAAGCAATTGGCTTAAAAGGAAGGCAAGCTCCCTGGGAATCCAAAGGATCAGTAAGGGTGATAAAGCTTCCTTGAAAAAGCTCTCACTAACCAGGACTGAGGGAGAAATGTAAGCAGCAGGCTTCCACCGTTCAGCTTCTCAATTCCCTCACACTCACACACACACACACACACACACATTCCAATATGCAAAGACCCACTGTTCAGTTTTTCCTGAGGTTTCTACCACTGCCGCTTTGAAAGTCTTTTCTTTCAACATCTGTAGGGCCTGGATGAGATCTGTTTATAGGTGAGAGCACTTGTGAAATTTCAAAGCAGATTTTGTTGTTCTGTTTCACCTTTAAAAGTTTTCAGGGCCCTGGGGCGCCTGAGTGGCTCAGTGAGTTGGGCCTCTGCCTTGGGTTCAGGTCAAGATCTCAGGGTCCTGGGATCAAGTAGCAACCAGCTCTCTGAAGGGCAGGAAGCCTGCTTCCCTCCCCACCCCCACCCCCCTTCACCTTCTTACCCCTCACACCCCCACAACCCCTTCTGCTGCTCTGCCTACTTGTGATCTTTCTCTGTCAAATGAATAAAAATAAAATCTTAAAAAAAAAAAAGTTTTCAGGTCCCAACTTTGTCTCTTTCCAGATAAATACCAATGAGTACTGTGGTTCCACAGTAAGTGGTAGAAAACATGTAATCCTGACATGGGAGTGTACCACTGTCAGGTTAATTGCAGGCAGGATGTGGGTACCCTGTACTGGCCAGGAAAGGAGCCAGCCTCAAGGAAGGAACCCTGGCCCATTTTCTAGTCAAATCAACAATGACATTGCCACTTCCTCCAACATAGGACATTTCCAAGTGTTTTCACCATTTCTTCCTCCTCCACCCTACAGTGCGCTTGGAAAAGTATCCTGTGAAGGTAACTCATTTCCTTTCAAAGGCAAAGTCCAATTGAAAAGTCCTGATTGTCTTGATTATTATATTAATGTACATCAGAGCATAAGCCTTCTTGTATGGTTTCTTCAAAAAATTTTTATTTTATTTATTTATTTATTTTTAGTTAGAATTGCCAGATTTGGCAAACAGAAATACAGGAAGTGCAGTTAAATCTGAATTTCAGATAAACAACAAATCATTTTTTAGTCTAAGTATACCCTACGCAGTATTTGGGAACCGTATTTTTAATATTTTATTGACTGTAAAGATGTGAAATCAAGTCTTACTTAACATATTTTCCTCTAGTTTTTTGGATTTGTTTGTTTGTTGTTTTGGGGGGGTTGTTTTGGGTTGGTTTGGGGGTTTTTGTTGGGGTTTTTTGTTTGTTTGTTTGTTTGTCTCTTTGTGCATTTGGGGGGGGGGGGGTGTGATTAGGTGTGAGGCAATTACTTCTTTTTGCGCCTGGAACTCTTTCTTCCTTTTTCATTCCTCAAGGGAAATCTCAGCGCCTCTTCAATCTCTGTCAGCATTTGCTGTCCATACTTCCGCTCGTGCAGTGTTTTGTTGTGTTCCGATGTGTGTATATAGGCTCCTCCGCGATGCCGAGAGCTCAGTGAGGCCGGGTCCCGTTGCCTCTTCTCCCTTCCAGGGTTGCCAGGCACCTTCCCGGCCTCTCCCTCCAGGTGGGGCAGGCGGGCGGGGAGGCGCGCCCCCCGAGGGCTTCCCTCGCGCCTCGGACCCGGAGCCGAGGGGAGACTGAGGCTCCGCTGCGGGGCCCCTGGAGCCGACCGAAGGGGGAAGGAGAAAGCGAGGAGGGCTCTTCGGTCCCCGCAGCCCAGCCCCGCGGAGGTGGAGGGGCCTATGCAGGCCCTTCCCTGAGGCCTGCACTGGAGGCCTGCGCGCTGCGAGGGCCCGCGAGGCCTGGAGGCCGGGCGTCTGGCCGGGGAGCGGCGCGGGGGACCCACCGCTCCGCGCCCGGGGTCGGGGAGGCCGGGGAGCCCGGCTCGGGCTCCGGCTCCGGCTCGGGCTCCGGCCCCGGCTCCGGCTCCCGGGCGGGAGGCACCCAGGCCCGTCCCCGCCCGGCGGCCGCGCGCCTCGCTCCGCGCCTCGCTCCAGCCGCGCTCCAGCCGGGCGGTTCTTCTCCTCATTTGTTGCATTGTTTGCATTAATATGAATATCTTGTTCTGTTTGTTTTGTCTCCTGGGAGCCAATAAAGCTGTGAGTTTTTTCTTTACACCAAATGCAGCTCTACGGGCGATCAATCAATGGGTAGTCTTCGGATAATCTGTGAGAGTGAGAAACCTAATAAAGCTAGCGACTAAAAAAGGAAAACAATCTATTTTTCCTCTTAGGTTAACTACGTCAGGAGGAGTGTGTTCCACTTCGGCTGCTCGAGGTGGGCTTAACTCTTGTTCTTGGGGGGTTCGCTTTGGGTTTTGTTTTTTAAACAAATGGATTAAAATGTCAAGGTGGGAGGGAGGCGATCTGAGCGGAGGGGGAGCCGGACAGGGCTGTTCAGGGCCTCTTAACAGTTTCTGATGATTGGTCGGTTCTCGCAAGAAGAGGAAAGAAGGTACTTTCTAATGTCCCAGGGGAAAAAAAAAAAAAAAAACAAAAAAAAAAACTGAGAGATGTAGGATTCTGAGAAGACGCACTTTGGCGAGGAGGGCGTGCCTCAGTGTGCTAGGCAGACAGGAAATGTAAATTAAGAACGAAGGGAACTAACTAACTACTGAGAATAAGTCAAGTCATGACGAGTGGCCCTCGCCCCCATCGCTTGTTCCCTCCAGCTAGACGGTAAGCTCCCCAAATGCGTTTTTGGAAGTCCCCTCAGCTCCCCTGAACCATGCAGGAGAGAGAGGGGAAGATCTCCGGCGTCGGCGACTGCGCTTCTCCTCACGGCACAATGCAACCGAAATCATTTATAAACAGATCAAAATAACAATCTGAATTATCTAACATTAACAGCTGAACTGAAGAGCCCAAGATTATGTGATGAATTGTTAAATTGCAGTAGCATTGTTTTGGATTGCTAATTAAAAAAAAATAAGCAAACCCCATGACTCTAGATATGACAACTGAAAATACCCACAAATTATTTAATAAATGAAGCGTCTAACAACTTTAACACTTCCTGGTCGCCTTGTTAATAAATGTAATTTGAGGTAGATTTTAAAAATCTTCAATCTAAACAGTGAATTCATTACGCGCCATTCAGATCTCTGGATGCCTATGGACTTCTTGGAATTAGGTGTTAAATAGACAAAAGTGAACCAAACTGCCTTTAAAAGCACAGCATGACCATGTAATTCTTTTTCCAGTTTGTGGTAAAAAATGATGAAACTTCTTTCCAAGTAGCTATCACCCAGATTTAGTGTGAAAAGTAGTGTAATTGTAATTCACGCCATCAGGGTCTATCGCTGATAGACGATCAGCTGTTCTGTAGTGGGGAGAGGCTTTCTTTTCAAATAGGAAAGCTGCCAAGTGCTCTGCGATACCTCCAGCAAGCTTATCGGATTGAGTTCAGAGCCAAAACAGCAGCTGCACACATATGCAAATTGGCAATTAATAGTATAACATTCTGCAAAAAAAAAAAAAAAATGTTTAAAAAAATTTTAAAGAAAATAGAAAGAAGCTACCTGAACATTAACCTCCACTGTAACTGGGACTTCTAGGATGAGGGACTAAGGATTAATTACCCTCTGGAAGGGACTTGCTCTCGATTACCTTCTCTCCTACAGATCAAGTCTTTGTTGTCTTACTCAGTTTTGTCTGTTCCATGGAACGCAGCAATGAACTCTACAGGAAGAAGTTTAAAAATAACTAAAAAGCCCTCATATTTTGATTCCAGAAGAGGGGGAAAATAAAGTCCCTTCCATTGATCATGCTTTCTCCTATACAGAGATCACAAAGCAAGAGCCTTAGCATCCTCGTGGCAAAGACATTTTGTTCTGGATGTCATCCTCTCCTTCCCCTCCAGCTTTGCCGGAGGAGGAACAAGCTTTGGGTCCTGGGGGTGCTGCCTGTCTCTGTCTTGATTTCTGTCTCTTTCTCCCATTGACAGCAATGCCGTTCCTAGCCTTCACGCAGCAGTAGCAGAAATCCAGCAAGATTTAGGATTTACGTTGCCCAGCATGTAGAAACACAACATTTCTCAAATGTTTAAAGAAAAGAAAATCATATGGATTTGTTAAATTATCTTGACATCCTGGCCCCCTGTCCCCACCCCACCCCAATTCACAAACACACACACACCCACACACACTGTTTTCCCTGATACAGTCATATAATAGTTATGGCTAGAATTAGGTGGACAACCTAAGGCCTAGGAAGGGCCTGGCATTTTCACAGCAGGCTTTCCCCAATGCTTGGGGTCTTCCTCTCCCTGTAGCTTGGGGGTGGGGTGATCAATAAATGTTTCAGATAATCTGTGAATTCTTAGTAGTCAGGATTCTGTGGTTGAAGATCGGCCTTTTTCTAGGAGGTGGCTGGTTTCAGAAACTTTGGTGTTGGGGGTTTTACAGGTATTTCCAAGTTCCAGGAGTTTGGAATTTGGGTGAGGATCTCGATGCCCTTCAATGTGCAAAAGTGAAGGAGGTTTTATTTTTGCTTTATTTTTCCGGATGTTCTGGGGTGACATTGTATTGGTCCTGGTTGTAACGTGGACCATAAATGAGGAGTTGTGACCATCACCTCTGCCTTTTTCTCCTTTTATCACCTCCACTTCTGATGTTCTCACTTTAAGTTCTATTACAAATCAAGCGTGACTTTTTTAAAAACACACTTTGTCTTAGACCCTAGGGACACTTCTTTTATAATATGAGACAAATTTGGGATTAACATACCCCTTGAAGGCAGAACTTTCAATGCCACAATGTGCTTTGAAGCGTGAATACCAAAATGTTAATAGGAAATTCACCCATGTAGAATTTAAATATATTTGTTCATATTTCTTGGAAAGGAAGATTTTGGATAACAATTAAGCATCCAACCCCACGTTGGGTGCAAAAAAAATTGAGATCCTAATAAGAAGGATCAATTTTTTCTTCCCACTGACAAACTCTGGGTCCGTAAATTGCACTTTCTAAATACTTACAATTAATAGAACTTTTTTTTTGTCTGATACCAATAGAAGTAGCCTATGTTCTGAAAATTTAAGGTACAGGAGAAAAATTGTCAAGCCTGTTCCTAAGTAAGGTATTATTTTTCTTGACTTGTGATCCAATTTGAAAGCATTGTTAGGCCTTTCTATTTTCTTTTGACTAAATGAAAAGTGGTTGAAAATGATATAGCAAGTCAACTGGAAAGTTGCTTTTGAATAAAACAGAAAAATGGGAATGCCAACTTTCTTTCTTTCTCTGTAACTTCATTAACATGGTTGTATAGACATTTGCATGTAAAATGTAGTTAACAAAAATTACACAGAAGTAAATTTAGTCCTTTAGTGCCTACCTCTATGGTAAAATCAGACCATTTGGCATACTTTGAAGTCTTCCAAGAAGCCTGGTTTCCACCTGGAAAATAAATTACTAAATTTGAATGTGTTACTTATACTATGGTGAGTTGTCTATCTGTTAACATTTTATTTTAGTGCATATACTAGAAGTTGTATTTAGAGTTTTCTAAAAATGTCATCTGTCAAGGTAGAGAATTATAATAATATAATTATATCCAGGAAAGGTGTTCTGACTTTAGATTATTTTGATGCTGTCACAAATGATGCATTTTTCAAAATTCAGAATGCCACAAATTCATATGTTTCATCATCAGATTTTGAGATTTATTTAGATTAGCTATAACTGTCATAACCATAGTTTGTTTTCTTTGCATTTATTAATACACAGATAATGTTTATACAGGGGTTCAGTGTAACCCCTGTATGCGCTACTGGAATATTGGAATATTGGAATAGTATATGCTATTGGAATATTGGAATAGTATGCGCTATTGGAATATTGGAATAGTATGCGCTATTGGAATACTGGAATATTGGAATAGTATGCGCTATTGGAATATCTACCCGCACTTACTTGGCTCCATCTCTAAATGGAACTTCATCCAAAAATTTCTAATATAACATATTGATCCCATCGTTGTTATAGTCTTAGTTTATTATATCCTACTCTTTTAAATCATAAAGTTTGTGGTATTATAAAAACTATTTTGATCGACCAAAATGACACAAAGTATCATAACGAGGTGGTTGATGAGATGTCGTAGACAGTGAAGACAGCACTGGATTAATTTATCCAACTCGAAACTATCTCTTACAATGCTGCAGGTGTACACAGTGGGAACAGATGAAGATGTGGGACCATGGCTCAGTAAAAACTCATTACCACAGTTAGTGACAGAGGGAAACGATGTGTCTTATTAAAACGTGTTTGTAAGTTTTTCTTCATCTGAAAAGAGAACACATTAACTTCATAAAGGAAGCAGTATTTCTTTCTGAAGGGTATATTTTCTAAACTGAATAAGCAACCAGAACAGGTGTGGTTGTGGAACTGTATACTTTTAAGACCAAAGAATTTACAGTTAGTTTCACTATACCCAAATATGTCTAATTCCTAGGCCATTTTCAGGATAAATATAATTTCAAGTTTGTCATTTTTTTATTTGAACTGCTTTGTGAATCTGGGTGAATATATGATAGATACCACCTTCTGTGGGGCTGAAAAGAAGAAAAATCTTGATTCATACTTAAAGATGCTGTATTTGAAAAATATGATGGGTTTTTTAAAATATTTTATTTATTTATTTGACAGAGATCACAAGTAGGCAGAGAGGCAGGCAGAGAGAGAGAGAGGATAAAGCAGGCTCCCCACTAAGCAGAGAGCCCACTGCGGAGCTCCATCCCAGGACCCCGGGATCATGACCTGAGCCTAAGGCAGAGGCTTTAACCCCCTGAGCCACCCAGGCACCCCTAAACAATATGATGTTAAAATGTTTTACTTAATATTTAATAGTACAGGGCATTTGTTTTGGAAAATTTACCTGGAGGACTCAGGACATCTATGTAGTAAACCAAATGAGGAGCCTTGACTTAAGATGATAAAAGAGTAATATATTTAGAAAATCATGCCTCTAGGACATTTACTTGGCCATTTGTTTAATAGTCTTATCAGTGATAGTGATTGTGATGGTCGTTGTTACCTTTATTCAGTGATGAGAAAAATGAGGCTAAGTTCAAATTACTTGGCTGGTAACAGACTGGTCCTTGATCTTACATGTGGCACTTCTGTCTGAAGGATAGAGGGGTGGGAAGTTAGGAAACCATCTCTGTCCCCTTAAAATTCCATTTTTCCTTTAGTAAATCCAAAAGACTCAATGAGGTAGTCCAAGAATTTAGTAGTGTAATCGAGGTCCATTTGATTAGGAAGTCTTTATATGCCTAGAAACAGGATTGCTTTGGCACGGGCATAAAGACTCAGGCGATCTACACATCCACCCTCAAATTTAGCAATTCGAAGCAGTTAGCTACACGGACAGTTTTGTATGCATTGCTAAATGCAGACACAAAAACTGCATTTGCAAAAAGAGGAAACCCAGTTAAACTAGGTTGCAAATTTGGCCCTAATTTAGCGTAGCATTTGTGATACATATAGGTTAGAGTGACATTTATATAATGGTGTGAAATATGAGAAACTTCCAATGCTAGACACAAAGACTTTTTAAAATTGCTTTTGCCTACTTTGGTTAGTTTAAGAAACAGGAGGAAGAATTTGGTTTTTCAAGTGATGGGAAGCCTTTAAGGATGTTGGAACACTGTTCAGTCCCCTGGGGTTCTGCCTGCTGTACAATTTTAAATGTCTTTTAGCTAAAAAATTGGCCAACAAGGGAAACATAGAGATGAAATCTCTTTTTCCTTATCTGGGAGGTGATAAGCTCTAGGTGGATAACATAATCCAATTCTGACTGTCAAATAAATGGTCAGCTTTGGGGGTCAGAAAGCCATAATCGTTTCTCCTACCTAATAGAACTATTTAATTGGCGTAACTACTTTTGTACCAGAATTTACTTTGGAGGTTTTGTTCTTATGCTCGGTTGTAGACGTAGTTTTCAGCTTAAGAAATACAGCCAGAAACGAGACTAGCTATATCAACAATGTTTTCTCTAAGTGCAGTAATCATGGTACCTGAAACTCTTTCTTCACTTCTCCAGTGAAGACCACTGGAGGGCAGTGTTTTCTCCTTCGGGAATAGCACCTGGTTTCAGATGGAAGATGCACTGACAAATTAAAAAGGCGTCTGGCTCATGGAAAATGAGTTGCTCTTCTCATTCAGGCTCTGTTTGGAACTGACCCCTCCTGTTCACATGCTGCTTATCACACTGCCAGCCAAATCAGGCAGACCTTAAATCAGATCCTAAAACAATACCATGTACAATCTTTGCTACTTGGGAGTCTTTAAAAGTTTAATTAACCAGGTGAGGATTGTGCAAAGTTTGTTCTAATTTAAATAGCAGATGGAAGAATACATGAGCAAGAATGGATAGCTTTAACTAGCTGCTTTGTGCTTCACAATTTTAACATTTCGTTAGGTTTACATTAATTTTATTTTTTGTTTTTATTTATTTATTTTTAAAGATTTTATTTATTTATTTGACAGAGAGCACAAGCAGAAGGAGCAGCAGACAGAGGGAGAGGGAAAAGCAGGCTCCCCACTGAGCAAGGAGCCCGATGCGGGACTTGATCCCAAGACCCTGGGACCATGACCGGAGCCAAAGGCAGACACTTAAACGACTGAGCCACCCAGGCACCCCACATTATTTTATTTTTAATACAATATGTATACATATGTTTGCCACCAAATCAACAAGTTAGCATTTTCTAGAAAGAACAAATGAAGAATGTTCCCTAGAGTTTATTTGCCCTGCTCTGTGGTATGATTTGTTCCCTAGAGAAAGTAGATGGGAAAATATTGGAAATTTTTTATTTAAAAAAAGATTTGTGGGGCACCTGGGTGGCTCAGTGGGTTAAGCCACTGCCTTCGGCTCAGGTCATGATCTCAGGGTCCTGGGATCGAGTTCCGCATCGGGCTCTCTGCTCAGCAGGGAGCCTGCTTCCTTCTCTCTCTCTCTGCCTGCCTCTCTGCCTACTTGTAATCTCTCTCTGTCAAATAAATAAATAAAATCTTTAAAAAAAAAAAAGATTTGTGTATTTGAGTATTGAATTTTATCATTATACTTATTTGTGTTCCCATTAATTAAAAAATGAAGCGGGATTACATAATAAAATTTAGGGAGGAGCCATTTAATCTTTACTTAAAGGCGCATATTGCTAATTGAATTCCTTTTTTTTTTTAAGATTTTATTTATTTGACAGAGAGAGAGCAAGCACAAGTAGGGGGAATTGCAGGCAGAGGCAGAGGGAGAAGCAGCTTCCCACTGAGCAGTCAGGCTGATGGGGTTCTCAATCCCAGGATTCTGGGACCATGACCTGAG
This sequence comes from Mustela lutreola, assembly GCF_030435805.1. Lineage (NCBI taxonomy): Eukaryota > Metazoa > Chordata > Mammalia > Carnivora > Mustelidae > Mustela > Mustela lutreola. Next base: position 153,240,343 of record NC_081292.1, on the reverse strand, counting down.
CCAAAGACAGATGCTTAACAACTGAGCCACCCAGGTGCGCCATGAATTCTTTTAATTATTATAGTAATTTGTTTCCTTTTAAGAAATGAAAACATTATGTGTTTTAGATATGTGATTTTGTCTAACAAAAGAGCATTTTTTGTTGTTGTTTTTGTTTTGTTTTGTTTTGTTTTTTTACAAAATCAACATATAATTTTATTCTCATGATTTACTTGGTATATTTTTTCAATGAAATGCTGACAAGCTAACTGGGGCTTACACCTAAACAAAGCGACCCAAAGCAGCCAGTCACTTAAGAAAAAATATAAATTTAAATGTCTGCATCATAAATATTTGTTTAAAGTTTTTTTTTTCTTTTATGATTTTATTTTCTTGATAACCTCTACACCCAACTTGGGACTGGAACCTACATCCCGGAATCAAGAGTTGCCCACTCTACAGACTGAGCCAGCCAGGCACCCCGGGATTTTATTTTTGTAACATTATTGCTGATGATAAAACAAGTGTTTATTGTGAACACTATGGAAATAATATAATAAAAATCACCCATAGCCCAACCAGTAAGAGATAGTCACTGTCAATATTTTAAAGCACATCATTACAGAGTATTTTTCTATACAGTAATATGTATTAAAAATAGTTAGAATACAGGGAATATTTGTGATCTACATTTTTCACTTAAAATATATCACAGATATTTTCCCATGTCATTAAATGTTTGTCACCAGAATTATTTTGAATGACTGTATGGTACACCATAGTTTACCTAACAAGTTCTCTAGCACTATATTTAGTGGTTGCTAACTTCCCTACATTATAAGCAATGCTATAATGAACATCTCTGTAGACAATACTTACATATATCTACAATTAGATCCTCCATACAAATTCCCCAAATGGGAATTTGAGGGTCAAAATGTTTTTTTATAAGTTTTTGTACATAAATCCAATGTGTCTTCTGGACTGGAAAGGTATGAAGGTGTCCATTTTTCCGTCTCTTCACCAACACTAAGTGTCACCAGTTTGTTTGTTTTTTTTAAAGGTTGTGTTTATTTGGCAGAGAGAGAGATTACAAGTAGGCAGCGTGGCAGGCAGAGAGAGAAGGGGAAGCAGGCTCCCCGCTGAGCTGATAGCCAGATGCGGGGCTCCATCCAAAGACCCTGAGATCACAACAGGAGCTGAAGGCAGAGGCTCAACCCACTGAGCCACCCAGGCGCCCCTGTCACCAGTTTTTTAATCTACTGTGATGTTTAAGAAACAGTTTTGCTCATGTAGATTTTGTTATATTGGCATATACATATATATATATATATATATGCCAATTTTTAATTTTGATTAAAAATAAAAATTTTTAATATATTTCATATATTTATTTACCATTCATATTGTTTCATAGTGGTTTACTCTTTTCTCTACATGATCCATTTTTTTATCGAGATGTTTTTATATTAATTAATTTCTGAGGGTTTTTTATATAAGGATAGTAACACTGTGCCATATATTATAGAATATTTTTCCAAGGTAATACCATATTTGTCATTGACTTTGTCATTTTTTTTAAAATTCTTTTTTAAGTAGACTCTACTCCCAACATGTGGGACTTGAACTCACAACTCCGAGATCAAGAGTCATGCCCCACACACAGAGCCAGGAGAGCACCCTGACTTTTTCATTTTTAAATTATCAGTTTTGCAAATGTTTTCATTAAAATTTCTACCTGTGCTTATACATTTAGAAAATACTCCTTATGGAGATTAGGAGTTACATTTCCTGCTATGTATTTGATGACCCTGGTTTGTTTTTGTTTCTTATTTTCATTTCATTCATGTAATGCTTTAAGCAATCTGCAATTTATTTTGGCTTATCACATGAAATGAGGATTTGATCATTTCCTTTCAGTTGTTCAGCAATTGTCCTTGAATATTTATTGAATGATATACTTCTTTCCTATTGATTTAAAAAGACTTTTGAGGGGTACCTGGATGGCTCAGTGGGTTAAAGCCTCTACCTAAGACTCAGGTCATGGTCCCAGGGTCCTGGGATTGAGCCCCGCATGGAGCCCCACATCAAGCTCTCTGCTCAGCCGGGAGCCTGCTTCCTCCCCTCTATCTCTGCTTGCTTACTTGTGATCTCTGTCTGTCAAATAAATAAATAAAATCTTTTAAAATAAATAAATAAATAAACAAATAAATAGACTTTTGAATCATGCTGACTTTATGTTCCAGAGTCCATTTCTGAGATTAATTTCTGATCCTCTGATTTCTTTCTTCCTCTACCATTATCACAGTATTGTATTTTATTTTAAGATTTTATTTATTATTTGACAGAGAGAGACACAGGAGAGAGGGAACACAAGCAGTTAGAGTGGGAGATGGAGAAGCAGGCTTCCCGCAGAGCAGAGAGCCTGATGTGGGGCTTGATCCCAGGACCCTGAGATCGCCACCTGAGCCAAAGGCAGACGCTTAATGACTGAGCAATTCAGGTGCCCCATCACAGTATTTTATTTTATTAATTAATTAATTTGTTTATTTTTAAAAGATTTTATTTATTTGCCAGAGATAGAGAGAGAGAGAGTACACACAAGCAGGCAGAGAGGCAGGCAGAGGCAGCGAGAGAAGCAGGCTCCCCGCCGAGCAAGGAGCCCAATGTGGGACTCGATCCGAGGACCTTGGAATCATGACCTGAGCCGAAGGCAGCGGCTTAACCACCTGAGCCACCCAGGCGTCCCACATTATTTTAATTATATATTCTTACATTTGATACTGCAAGTGTCTCTTCAGTAGTTTTTTTTCCCCAAAACTCATTTTTCTATTCTTGCTTATTTATTCTTTATACGTTTCAGAATTACTTTATTAAGTTAAAAAATTCACTTGAGAGCATATGTTTTGCTATGGAAAAATGCCCAAGATATATTAAGTGGAAAAAGCAAGTCGTTGAACAGTATGGATGATATTATCCCTCCTATAATTAAAAACGCCAGCGAAAGCATACAGGCATGTGTGTGTGCCCATGTATGGGACTACGTGTCTTATAGACACATAAAAATTTTCTAAAAGATTAAACAAGAAGAATTGTTACCAATGGTTACTTTTGGGGTGTGAGAATGGACATTGTGGGGAAGAGGAACTCCTCCTTTTTACTATAAAGTAGTCCTTTTAGGCAGTCTGGATTTAAAAACTCACCTGAGGGGCGCCTGGGTGGCTCAGTGGGTTAAAGCCTCTGCCTTCGGCTCGGGTCATGATCCCAGGGTCCTGGGATCGAGCCCCACATCTGGCTCTCTGCTCGGCAGGGGGCCTGCTTCCACCTCTCTCTCTGCCTGCCTCTCTGCCTGCCTCTCTGCCTACTTGTGATCTCTGCCTCTCAAATAAATAAATAAAATCTTAAAAAAAATAAAAAATAAATAAAAACTCATCTGAAATTCTAAACAGAATTGCATTCAACTCATAAATGAATTGGGACATCTTTATATAATATTGTCATTTTCCCATATAGGAACAGTTTATAAAAATTTTTGTGTTCCTCAGTAAAGTTTTTTAATTGTTCTCAGATGGGACCTACACAAGCTCTGTAGTTTATTATACTTCAACTTTATACACCAACAAATACCTAAATTATATATCTATATCTATAGATTGATATACAGAATTATAAAGATATACAGTATCATAAATATATATTACATAACTGTGATTTTTTATGAAGTTAATTTGTCTCATTGGAAACTATTTGCTAATTGCTTTTTTCTTTAAATAATTGATTTTTCAGTTTTCTTAACTTGAATTTTAAAAATAATGCTAAAATAATTGGTCATCTTAAGTTGGTCAGTTTAGGTTCAGGCTAAAATGATTGGTTTATGTAGAAATACTCTGAATTTACTCAATGCCATTGTTTTTATTTATATGCTTTTCTTTGGAATCATATAAACATGGCTTAAGAAAATAGCAATTATGAGGAATATCCTAAAATATAAATGACTGCAGAATACAATACCTGTCATTTTTTGAAATGAAATGCAAAGGAGTAATGAACAAAAATAATTATTAGTATAGATAGGATTTCCATGAATAATTTATGAGGACCTAGACAAGGAAGAAATAATAGATATGACCTATTTTGAATCCTGTAGACTTTTTTCCATATTTGTAGTAGAAGATACTGCCATTTTAAATATTTTTTTCTTTTCAAAAAGGAAGGTGTTTTACTACTCTTATTTCTGACTATAAATATATAATATTCTCAGCATAAAAAGCATTCAAATATTATAGAAAAATAGGACTTCCTTATGTGAAGTTCAGCCACAACTCTCTCATCCAGAACAAAATACTACTAATAGTATTTTGCCTAATCTTTAAGAATTAATTCTATTCATATATATTTTATGTATTTATAAAATGTGACCATACTGTGCATTCTGTTTAATAGCTTCCTTTTTCTTTTAATGTTTAAGTACTGCTGCTGTATTTTAAGGCCTGTAAATGCAGATCTTCATAATTCTTAATGGCTGTCATTAAAATGTATATTTTATTTCATGGTGTTCCATAATTTGATCAGTCCTCCACTGATGAACATTTAGCCACTTTCCAGTATTTTACAATGAATATTCTAAAACATCTTTTCGCATTCGACACGTAATTTTCCTAAGAAATGGAAATGCAGGGTCAACAAGTCTGCTTAAATTTTTTTTAAATTTTATTTATTTATTTGACAGACAAAGATCACAAGTAGGCAGAAAGGCAGGCGGGGGGTGGGGGGTGGGGGGGGAAGCAGGCTCCCTGCTGAGCAGGGAGCCTGATGCTAGGCTTGATGCTAGGCTTGTTCCCAGGATCCTGAGATCATGACCTGAACTGAAGGCAGAGACTTTTTACCACAGAGCCACCCAAGTGCCCCACAAGTCTGCTTAATTTTAAGACTTTTGATACGCACTGCCAAACTGGCCCTCAAAAACCCCACAGTGATTTTTCCCTCAAACCGTCCCAGTACTGAGTATTGACATTATTTTTTAAGTCTTCTAGAATCTGATAGATGACAAATGGTATTTCATTGTTCTTTTAATTTCCAGAACTTGATTACAAAGGAGATTTATTTGTTTTTGCATGCTTATGGCCTATTGTTATTTCCACATGTATTTGTGAGTTACTCTATCCTTTATGGGTTTTCTTCTGAAGTATATGTCTTATTGTTATCGATTTGTAAATGGCTCCTTAAAGATTAAGAATATTAATCCTTTGTTATAGCCATATATTTCAGTACATCTTTAGTCTTTTTACCTCATTTATGTCATTTTTTCCATACAAAGTCTTTATGTGATCAAATTTGTGAGTTATCACGTAATTTAATAACTTTGGTATCATTCTTAGACATTATCTATGACAAGATTAGTGAAAAAAGATTCTCATATGGTTTATTCTAACTATGTGTTTTCATATTTTGCAGTTATATCTGTAACTTATCTAGATTTTCTTTTTTGAGACATAGAGATCCAACCGTATTTTTTTTCCAAGGGGTTAATGTTACCGTTCCAGTTTTGAGCAACCGATAGTTTTCCCACTAAGTTCTTAGATATACTGTAATCTAGTTCCAGATTTTATTTTTTCCTTCTGTCTCATTTATCTGTATTAACCTGTTCTATATTAGTGAGATTCCGAGAATATTGCTCAGGTTTTGCAGCAATAGTGCTGTGTAACCAACACTCACCCAAAGCTCAATGGCTTACAACAACAGCCGTTTCTTCCTCTCTCGTGCGTCTCTGGGTCAGCTGCGAAGTTGCACGGTTCTTAGCAACAGCCTTTTTTTTTGTGTGGCATTTTTTTTTTTTTTAAGATTTTATTTATTTATTTGACAGACAGAGATCACAAGTAGGCAGAGAGGCAGGCAGAGAGAGAGGGGGAAGCAGGCTTCCCGCTGAGCAGAGAGCCCGATGCGGGGCTCGATCCCAGGACGTTGGGATCATGACCTGAGCCGAAGGCAGAGGCTTTAACCCACTGAGCCACCCAGGCGCCCCTAGTTGCACGGTTCTGCCAGATGCAAATGGACTCTGCTCCAGGCTCCAGGTCAGACTTAGGACTGTTTCACATGCTTCTTTGGTTAGAGCATATTCTTCTCGTGATAAATGGCAGGAGTTCCAGAGGGATGGCAAAACTTTGGCCGTCCTTCTTAAATCTCAACTCAGCCCATTCTCTACCCACTCGATCGATTTGGCCAACCCCTAGGCGAGTGACAAAGGAAAACATATTGCCTTCCCACGAGAGGCATGTTAAGGACTTTGAGAAAATGAGAACTTATAAACAAATAATACTATCTATCTCACTGAGCCAGTTCTATTTTTAAAGACCCAGGTTTTTCACCCTTAAATAGGATAATTGTGGAGATTCAATAATATAAATAATACATTACTGGCATCTAGTAATTCAATAAATGTATATCTGCTTCCTCACCATACACTATAGCTGTACAATGTACTTTAACATGTGAAAGGGCAGATCAGCTCTTACCTCATCACTCTGTTTTTATATAGCATTTTTCTAACTATACCATTTTTCCCAGGTGAAAATCTGATGCCATCTCATGTGTTCATCTCATTAACAACTGCAAAAGGAATCTCAGTCATACTACTTTTAGAATGATCAGGTTGTTTCCAGGCCTTACCAAGAAGGGTTTGAGAGATTACTCTTAAGACCCATAACAATAAACATATTTTCTGTTTATTCAAACAAGTCAAAACAATACTACACAAATTTTCAAATGATATTAAATTAATTAAGGTGCTTGTTATCCTGAAAAAAATAAACTATAATTCAATTTAGGATAATTATCATATTTTTCTGTTAATTTAAAGATTTTATTTATTTATTTGACACAGAGAGCGAGAGCTAGAGAGCACTAGCAGAGGGAGAAGGAGGCAGAGGGAGAGGGAGAAGCAGACTCCCCACTGAGCCAGGATCCCAACTCGGGACTCCATCCCAGGATCCTGGGATCATGACCTGAGCCAAAGGAAGATGCTTAACAGACTGAGCCACCCAGGTGCCTCATTGATCATATTTTTTTAAATGGTTCTCAAAAGAAGTAAGTGCAAGGTACAATCATAATCATTCAGTGCAATACAGGATTGTGAAGTGTCAGGGCAAAAGGACAGAAGAAAAAGACTTTAAGATTTATCTACAAAGTACAAATAGTCAATGTGGGAGAAAACAAACATAATTTTTATGATTTCCTGAATATTCTTAAACAGGCAAGAGGAAATATCTCCTCTGTATCATATACTAATTAATTTTTGTTTGAAAATCACTTCCTGTTTGGGATCACATCTTTTTTCTAAGATTTACATATTTATTTGAGAGAAAGAGAGCATGGGCATATGTGGGGAGGGAGAGGCAGGTCATTTGAAGGTACATGACAGACCAGATGAGCCCTTCCAAACAGTGTGGGCCTATGAATTTGTCTCAAGTTGCCTAACACATTAATCTGTATTATTCATAATAAATTAACTCAAATATTTATTATATAGTTTAATCATAGCAATATATCGACATATTTATCAACATTTTGAACATGGAATGAAAGAGCATAGTTGCCTAATTGACCATAGATATATTAGAAATACAATTGGTTAGTTATGTTCTGGGGATCATTTCAGGCTCTTATTTACAAGCGTCCAACAAAATGTTGCCAGCACTATACCCATTTATTCTTGATTATAATAGAGAAATTCAGAGTTTTAACTGAATTTTTAAGCATTACTTTAAGGGCTTAATTTTAGAGTCATCTATTTTCATTTGTCCTCCAAAGACCCAAGTTTTGGAACTAAAATGCCCCTTTAAATGTTATTTGTTAGTGCTGTAGAACTGATTTTTCCAAGGGGGCATCATCAACGCATTTAAAAAAGGGGTCTATAACACAAAACCAAGAAATTTCTTGGTAAAAGGGCAACTGGGAGGAGCTGAGATATCCTTTGCTTTCAGTCTGATGAGCCACTGGCTGTTCCTTGTGTGTATGTGTGTGTGTATATGTGAGATGAGAAATTTTAAGAAAGAATAAATGTCAGTTTTCAAAAATATAACACAAACCTGTCAATTAATTTAGATCCAGTCACAAGAAATGTGTTTTGGTAGAAGGCAAGAATGAGGTAGGATGGTTTTGTTTTTATCTAATCCCCTGCCAATGGTTCTATGAAATGCGCGTGTGTCTGTGTGTGTAGAAAACACATCAGTTTATTCCCAAACCTCAGCTCAGTGGAGTAACCTTTGTGTAAGAAGCAATGCTTTTGCATATTATAAATGGGTCAGTTAATTTTGCCCAATTTTTTATAAATATTCTTTTCAAACTACTGATAATATTAGCTCTGATTGCATTTTGGCCCAAGTGAAGGCCACTTTTTGATGGCTTACTCATCTTCACATGATTAAATAGCCTTAAAGCTAGCAAGCTTTCCAGTTGGTTCCACTTTTTAAAATTGCATTATTCCAACTATTGATAACTTCCTATTTGCATTATTAATAGGCTGTCAAAGTGTGTTGATGTCTGTGTTAGTTTTGAAAATCCCTTAAGGTTTTCTTTGCATTGGATCTAGACAGATCAACCCATTTGGAGAAGAGTGTGATCAAAAGTGACAGCCTTGCTCTCTTGGTCATAGAATCACCAGTGCAGCCACAGATACACACAAGCTGGAAGTAAGGTAGGTAGGATGTCTACTTCAATTTCAAAACTCATTTTTTTTATCTTTTCCTTTCTCAAGACTCAATTTAGTTTTGTATCATTTTGTGTTTTATTTGAACATTTGTTCCTTTTTTTGTAAGACAAAAAAAGGCCTAGGCATCCTAGGCCTCCACTGTGAGGACTGACTCTGATCTTAAGGATGAGGATATGTTTATTCTGCCTTGGAACTGACTGTCCCACCACTAAGCAACACCCGAGGCTTGGCCGAACTCGATGCTATTTATCAGTTGGATGAACTTGACAGTGTAACGTGATGCTAACAAAACTGGCCCTTTGTAGGTTCTTGGAATTTGGGCACAGCTTTGCTGTTTTTAAAGCTACAATTTAAAATGTTTAGCTAGCATTTTCATTCATTGTAGTTGGCACTTCCACGGTGTTCCTCAAAATTTAATACACATACATTTAACCCAGCAATTCCAGTTCTTTGAACCTATCCTGTAAAATATACTATCCTATACAACATACCATATTTATTTATTTATCCTATAGAACATACTCACAAAGATTGGTCTACAAGGCTACTCATGGCATCATTGTTTTCAATAGAAATACTTGAAAGGAACTAAATGCTCATCATTAGCAGATAGTTAAATAAATTGAGGTACATCTACACTATACAGCCATTGTAAAAGGAGGTAGGTCTGTGCATCAACACATGGGAAGATCTCTGAGATGTATTGTTGAGTGTTGAGAAAAACCACAAAATTCTCCAAATAATTTATGTGACATCAATGAATAAACATATGTTCTAAAATGATAAGCAAAACACTTTTAATATTATTTACCTCTGGAATATAGAGGTATATTGATTAAATCATATGATTTAAGGTTCTGAAATGGCTTTCATTTTTTTTACTCTACTGTACTGGTGCTGTGCTTTAATTTTTTTTTTTTTTTTTTAAGATTTTACGTATTTATTTGACAGAGAGACACAACAAGAGAGGGAATACAAGCAGGAGGAATGGGAGAGGGAGAAGCAGGCTTCCTACTGAGCGGAGGGCCTGCCATGGGACTCTATTCCAGGACCCTGGGATCACGACCTGAGCAGAAGGCAGAAGCTTAACGACTGAGCCGCTCAGAAGCTTAACGACTGAGCCACTATGCCCCTAATTTCTAAGAAGAAGCATGCATTTATGAATTAGATGACTAATAAACCTGTGAGATTCTTAAACAGTACTTTCTTAGGGAGAGAAGTTTTCCCTGGTAAAACAATTGTTAAAGTATAAGGTATAACATTTATAATTATTCTCCACATTTCCATCTTTTCTGCCATTCCTTTCTTCACACATCCCACCCATTACAAAGCTACAAAAAGCCAAAACCTCTTTAAAAACAGGAAAAGGGAAATAAAGACATGCCTAGAAAATGCCTCATTTAGATTATGTCCCTCTCTTTGTTTAGTGGCAAAAAACCAAGTTTCTATTTAACCCAGTGCATACCATTCATACACACAGTATTGAGAGCACAGGAGAACCCAGCATGTCGGTCCCTCTTGGTAAATCTTCCAGAGAAATGCAGCTGACAATTTCTACCAAAACTTAAAGACAGAACAAATGAGTACATACATCTTATGTTAGCATTTTATCTGATTGTCTTATATTGAATTATATCACCTGGGGTTAATGTTTTTCTTTAAGTACGCGTTGCTTTACTGTAAGTATTAACCTTTAGTACATATGTTCTGTTGTGATATATTATTTCCCATCCATTTGTCTACCTCACACATGACATCATTTATTGCTAAGACTAAGTCTTGTCCATGCCTTTGTAAACCAAATGTAAGAAGTGATTTTTATAAAAGGGGTACTTGGCTGGTTCAGTCAGTAGAGTATATGGCTTTCAATCTTGGGGTCCTGACTTTGAGCCCCAGGTTGGGCTCAAAGAGTTTACCTTTAAAAAAAATTCTTTTAAAAGGCAGTATAAAAGCACTACTTAGCTCTTGTCACTTCTTACTCTCTACTTTTACATATACTTGTATACAATCTAACACATAGTTATAAAATTATTTCTTGCTTCCATGTTATCATATGAGAAATATTTTTAAAAATGAATAGTGAGGGAAAATGCTTACATAGAATGAGAAGTTGCTTCCAAAAAAAGTAAATTTTTAAAATGTTACAAATGCTTCAACTTACTTCCTCTTTGTAACTCTCCCTTGATCTCCACTTTTCAAAAGTGGATATCTAAACCATGCCTTTCATATCTGGATATCTAAACCATGCCTTTCATTACTTTCTCTGAACCCTAACTTAATCTGAACAGATTTTATTCTTAAAAAGAGGAGAATTTTTTAGGATTGAGACCTGACATTTTCTCATTTAATGCCATTTGAGCTAACTTGTAAGATATGAAGAAGAAAATTGAGGCATCACCTGTCCCACTATCCTCCACAGAATCTGAACTGGCCAGTAGAACTATCAAGCAAATAACATCTCATGAAACATACTGCTACTCTGTAAATGAAAAAATATTCAACTAATAGGATGAAAAAATCTAATGATAGCTATCCCCTTCGGCTCTTTTCAAATTCAGAAGGCAGCCACCATTTTCCCAAGAGAGCAAAATTTTTAACTAAACAAGTAGAAAAAAAAAGCTACTTTCATAAATATTTCTATGATAGCATTCCAAGGGGGTGAGGGGGGCGGGGAAGAGGCTGGCAAGATCTTAAAGGAAGATACAGCAAGAAATAATGTGTTTTTAAACACATTCTTTTAAATTTGTTTTTAATCATTCATATCATTTTCTTTATTCTTTAAATATACTTCCCTCTTCCTTCTAAAAGAGTTGTATTTCTAAAGTCAATGGAAAATGACATTGTTGCAGACCAGGTAATGGAAGATATGCTAATGCTCGATCAAAATGTGGAAAATCCCACTGAGGTCTTAACAGTCGTTCAGACTTTTGGGCTCTGCTTGGATTCTATTTTCTCACCTCGATTTTTAATCAGCCCGGCCATCATTAATTACTAAGATGGGCAGAATAAATGATGTAGTGGGAGCTCAAACTTTTCATTCAAATATAGTACAAATTTTTAAGCAGCTGATGTCTCATAGGACAGACAAGATTAGCCTGAAATGAATTCAATGAAAATAAGCTAATATGAGTTCTTTACTCTTGTTATGGATCCATTTATATAGATAACTATATGTATTCACTGGATATATTCTTGCATGTGAACATATGCATATATAGGGGATGAACTGGTCAATTGCTCTATATTAATGAGAAGACTTCTAAAAGAAGGGGACTCCACATATCTTGATATACGGATGGCTGAGAATTCCATGCTTGGAGTCAGCTTGAAGATGATAATGGACCAAAGGACTTAACTGAACTTCTTACTCTAAAAATTGCAGTATTGTCACAGGAATAATTGTTGTCTATGAGACAACTAAATATATTTACATATTTATGTTATCATGTACGATTATTATTGGGCTGTCTGCCTCAAAACGAAAACCTTACTTTCTTTGAGCCTTGTTTCAAACTGAATTCTGATGAACTGGAAATAACTGAATGTATGAAGAAACCTTTCTTTTAGTCTTCCATCTCTGTACACCGAACAACAAATGCAACAAACGAACACAGTGTGAGAACCAGTTTTTATTTATGTGTTATTTAATTGAAAGAATATACATTGCAAGAAATGTCTGTGTTGTCAACAAAGTAGAAAATTTAATTTACTTGACTAGAAACATAACCAGTCCTCATATAACTCTCACACAAAAGAGCCATTAGCAAGGGAATTATATCCCGTATACTGAAATCACCGTTTATTTTTCTAACCTTGATAATTTCAGTACAATTATACTTTTTAAAAAATTAACAGACTAACAGGATTATACTTACCTATATCTGCATGAAGGTGGAAATGAGACTATAAAACTAATTTTATCTATTTATTTGCTAGCCTATGTTTCAGTAGGAAATTGAACTCTAATAAATCTGCTTCTCTTGATCTTTATCTTGCCCTTGTTGAGGAGAGTTGGGGTACTATTTCCAACATTTCTTATACTGAGGATACTTCATAGTATCTCAAAATCCAGATAATCTTGATGATCTGATCTAGCACAATTTCCATTAAAAATGTATTACCTACCTGGAATGAAAGGGCAAAAATCAACTGTTCAACAACAAAATGGGGAAAGCATTCCAAGCTACTTCTCAAACTCGGTCCATTTCTCTTTAGAGTGCAGTGAACAATGAAACAGTTTTTCCCCAATGTTCTTGGTTAAGTGGACTTTTAATAGTAAAATAAGCCACCTAGGTGGTTTTCCTTTGAAACGAGAGGTCCTATAGAGGCACTGGGTTATTTTACCCAACACTTTTTGACATGACCCAATACATGGTTATGTTCTGAACTCGACTGTTACCATGCCTTTCACGGTCTAACTTTGTAGGTTCCGAAGAACGGAACCTCCCCTACTTTCCCGGGAAGACAATTCTCCAGTGTGGTTCCTCTAATTATTTAAGGTAGGTCTTCATTTCTTTAAAATAGCTGAGTTATTCAAGTTTGAAAAGCAGCTACTGCGTAAGCAGCCTGACTTAAACTGACAAAAGCAAGGAAATTCTGGATCCATAATTCACCTTCCACCCCTCGACCTCACAAACCGCCATATTAGCGTGATCACACCAAAATACCAGCTTGTGTTTACAGTTTCAGTCCTCCTGATGGCGGACGGGCGCGTGTACACGAGCACTCGCTCTGTGTGCACTGAATAGGATCACGATCCGGAGAGCTGAAAATGTAAACACAAGCTGGTATTATGGTGTGACTGGCGGTCTGTGGTTCTTTGTTTGAATACTTTAAAAATGGGCACCCTGGCAAGAACAAAAGAGGCAGAAAGCAGAACTGCTCTTAAATGGCTCCTCTCATCTTTGTCCCTCCTCAGGTAGACCCAGAATAACTTCTCCTCTTGACGGGCGTCCCCCCCAACCATTTGTTTTTGCTTAGTTGGCTACACTTCAACCCAACAGTTTTGTTTTCAAATGCAGGCCGTTAATACTGTGCCTTTGGTAAAATTAAATTATTTTTCAGTATTTGCAAGCATTATACTTCTCTACTTATTAGTTGAATCAAAATCGTCCACGTGGCAAGTTCATTGCAACGTTTGATGTGCTTATGCAGGAGCCTAAAGGCCTTATGTGGCCTTGGTTTAGTATTTGCAAATTAGCAATAGTACCTTTATCTCAAATGAGGGTTGGCATTAAGAGAACCCTATTAGACGACATATCACCTACTGTTCTTGCTTGTGTTGTTTTAGTCATTGATTTTGAAGTGCAGGTTGACCTCAAGAGAAATGTAAAGGGTACAAAAACTAAAATTGTAAGTGCTATCTTAGCGTAAGATCTACTTGCATGGCTGGTCCTTTAGTTTTCTCTGCGGTCTTTGTCATTTTTCCATCGTAGCGCTAAATGTGCTCATTCGTTGGTTCTCCACTGTGAACTTTGATTCCAAAATAGATTTAGTTGTAAGATGAAAAGATGATCCTATCATTTCAGGAAGAAATTTAAGACATATAAAGCAGGAAGGTTGAAAAAAAAATCCTTGCCTAAAGAGTATCAGCATAGTTCGTGATATGCTTGACTTCATGATAAAGTACATGGTCTTGTTTTTTAAAAAACAAAATTTTCTCTTTGGAATTAGGTATACCATCACTACCCAAAATCAGTAACTAAAGGAACAGTGGGTAGTTGGCATATCCCTTTTCTTACACAAAAATTACAAATTGATTTTACACCTACTGAGGCAGCCATTCGTCAGTGTAAACTTATTTCTGACAACTGTTTCTCTTAGAATCCAATAAGCAATTGGAAAACAAAAGTAAATTTTCTCAATACGACTGGAAAGCAGTTATTGTAAAGACATAAACACCAACAACTCATCATTGTAGACAGTTTTGATGTAGACTACAATATTTAATAATGGAAAGGAGGGGTCTTAGCTTGGGATTTTTTAATGAAATGCCACTCAAATGGGAACACGCGATTTCAGAAGTGTTGTCAGTCACTTTAGACTGAAAAGAAATAATAAGAAATAGTTTTTAAGATATCAAATAATTTGCACTAAAATGCCATACTATCACACCTTGCCTTTGAATAAGCCAACAAGTTGCCTTGTTTATTTAAAATATATCATACTTGGTCACTTCACGAAACTACCCAACTTGACTTACTTTTTCCGTCTTGTCCCTCGATTATCTCTCTCCGTGTGAGTCCCTCACCAAGGCAGCTTGCTAGCATTTCACAAATTGTAATAAAAGAACCACCTACATGTACGTCAATACCGGCAGATCTGGATCATCTTATTTTCACCTGATAGATGTTCGGGCTCCATTGAAAACTAAATTACGGGATGAATATTTATTGGAAGAGTGAGTTTGGCCTGATCTCACACACACATTCTGAGAAAAAGTGAATGAAGCTATTTTGGAGATTCAATATCTGTGGTAATGTGTTCAGTTCTACAAATAATTAATATACAAAGAATTGACATTTTTCACAAGTTTTATCCCCAATATCATATAAAATCATATCTTATGTGCCATATTTCATATTCTGGAGGAAAGAATTCCATGCTGCAGGATTTCATAGCTCTGAGCTTTTACTTTTAGTTTTAGAGTTTTTTTTTTTTAACTCTTCATTTCAAATATGTGACTGTAATTTTACAGAAAGTTCAAAACATCTTTGGGCTTGCAAACGTCCTTATTACTTCTCATAATTTGCTTTGGCCCATCCACTTTCTAATGCTACCACTTCTTATCTCCCCCATGCTGTTAGTATGTGTTGGTGGCAAATTCAGATAAACAAATGTGGCATTTTAGGTTAGAGGGACTTTGGCAAATTTATCTTATGGAAACCAGCTAAGAAAGGGCAAATAGGGCCCAGGAAAGCTAAAACAATGGCTCAATCCTACATTTTTAACAATGACCATCTATCCCGTCGCCCCTTTCAAAAAGGTGGATAGAGACGGATGGTGGCCGGTGATGTACATTTGAATGTGCTTAATACCACTGAGCTGTACACTTACCACTGGTGAAAATGGTAAATTTCATGTACATTTTACCACAGTAAAAAAAATAGAGGTTAAGATGAACCTGAGTGAGAAATTAGGGACTGACTCCAAGGACCTACTTGCCCCCCAAAACAGCAATTGTACTACAGAAAGGATGCATGTGAGAGATTAAGCAGGCAAATCGAACTTTCTTCCCAGTTCCCTGGAACACACACTTAAGAATTCTTTGCTGTTGGAATGTATTCAAACACAGATTATCACGTTAACGTAGCTGAAAGATAATATTAAAGGAAAACAAAGTTTATTACATATCTTTTAGTCTCTCCTCTATATTTTTTCCAAATGGCCATCTTTTTTTCTGGGTTATTATTTTTTTTAAAGCCCGTGCACACGAGCATATAACTTGTCTGTGTGACTATTTATAAAAATGAAAAGGAATAAAGTAAAAAGAAGTGGAAAATAACACTGCCTTAAATACTAATGAATTTTAAGTAGTTGAATTTTTGAAAAGTAAACTCTAAGTCATACTGTAGGGCCTACTTTCCTACTTTTTAATAGCTTTCTAAAAAAACTCAAACCTTGAAGTGCATGCAATTAGTAACATGCAACAGTGAGGCTAGGCTTAGTCACAGCACTATTTCAATGCTGCTTCTATTTTTGGTGTTCTACAGAGAAATAGAATTAGAATGTTCTAACCTCTGCTCATTCTGTAGGTGAGAGTATAAAGCTGACTGCTCAAAAAAATCGGGGAAGGAGAGTCCTTTCGTGCCGATTTTTTTCTCGAGTTTTATGTATTAGATGATTATTTTACTCTGATGTGGACAATTCAGGACAAACAATTAATCTTGTGTACATAATCAACTCCCAACTCTCTTGGACAGATTGCCATGAAAGTGGCCTATCTAGGAGCACCAGAACATGGTTTCTGCCTCATCTCCATATTATCCTGCTGGGTTTGTGCCCTAGCCGTATGGTTTTTAAGGCTTCTCCACAATCTAAAACAGAGCAGTGTTACATAAATTTAGAGAATCTTAGGGTTGGATGAATTTTAACTTCATCCAGTTCAAGCTCCCATATGATGCTTGGATCTCTTCAAGTACTCACACAGCTTTAAAGTGAAAAATTCTAGTGATGGTAATGCTTACTTCTGCTAGAGCATATATAGTTAAGAACGAGAAAGCTAATAAACCAGGAATAAAATTACTATCCATTCCTCTACAGAGTATAAGATTGAGGACACAATGAAATAACCCATGTAGTCATGGCTAGCACAGTGTTAGAAATATAATACATACTAAACAATAGTTATATTTAAATCCATTTGTATCACCTTCATTACTCCTTAAGTTTCAAGTGTCTACTGCTGGTTGATGTCACATAGTTTTTTGGTACCTGGTTGTTTGTTATTATGCGAAGGTGAGAGTTGCCAGAGTGTCATTAGTTTAATATTATGAACTAGAACCAGTTCACAATTTTTTTTAAATACTTCTATTACAAACTAGATTCTTATAGTCGTAGGGTTATGACTGTGTGTGTCATGATATAGTTAACACAAATATTTACTTGTCATTTGATTCATCTTTCCACTCACTCACTATTGCTAAAATTTTGGCCACAAACTGTCAAAATCACCAGAAATCCTGGAATCTTACAATAGCCTCAGTAAATGCTTGTCCCCATGTGTGCAAAGTTGCTCTTCCGCTTCATCCATACCTCTTGATGGACTAGATATTGAGGAGTACAAAAACCTACTAATTTCCACATCTAAAATATCCCACATATCTATCTCTTAATCTCATCTTCAGATATTAAGAAAACAACCCACAAACTATCCCTCTGGGAAAATCACATTCACCCAGGTATGCTAGTCTTTAAGCAATTTTTTTTTTTTTTTTTTAAAGATTTTATTTTTTTTTTTTTTATTTATTTGACAGAGAGAGAGATTACAAGTAGGCAGAGAGAGAGAGGAGGAAGCAGGCTCCCCGCTGAGCAGAGAGCCCGATGCGGGACTCGATCCCAGGACTCTGAGATCATGACCCGAGCCGAAGGCAGCGGCCCAACCCACTGAGCCACCCAGGCGCCCTAAGCAATTTTTTTTTTTTTAATGTTCTTAAGGATGTCTAGTTCTGTGACTGGGATTATTATTAAAGCGATCTGACTATAAGCAGTTTTGTTCAAGGTAAGTTAATTCACATTATGAGTATGTGACCTAAAATGTCTTAAGGTAATTAGCAGCTCTGGTTTACCTGAAAACGGCAGTTACCGGGAGCATGTAGTCTTAATACCAACACATCTCTAATATCAATGTTATTTAAAGCCATACATTAAGAGTCATAAGCATCTGTAGTGACAGAAGAAGCATGTAGCAAAGTACTGAAAAACTGGAATAGAATTAATTGGTTTTGGTCTACCCACTTCAAATTAGAAAATAGCAACAGAAAAAAAAATTAAACACTAAATGTATTCGTTAGGCAGGATCAGCAATCAGGCTGCCCACACATGATCTGCAATTAATTTGTAAATAAGATTCATCACCTGGAGGATAATAAACTCTAGTTTTATGGCCCGAAAGACTAGACAAGTAAAAACCACTAATGAACGTACTGTATAAACACAGGGGCAAGAATATACATTGGTTGAGCAAGTAAGGATAACAAGGAGACTGTGTTTTGTTATTAAAGTAGACCAAAAGATACATGACACATATCTGGAGATTTTTCTGAAGTGTTAACACTGTTCAAAACAGGGTCACGCAAAAGGCGTGGAAAAGTGTTACTACAAGGTAAGGAGGGTGAAAGTTGATTTTTAGAAAGAGCGTTTTTTGTTTTGTTTTGTTTTGTTTTAAAGTCAGGATCAGCATTTTAAACACGGAGATAGTTATCTTAATTTTAATTAATTTCTTTTAATTGCGTATTAGAAAATCTTACTAACAGATAATAACCTGAAGTGATTTCAGTTTACCATCTTTAAATGGGACTTGGATTATGAAGAGATGTCTGCAAACATTATCCAGAAAAGAAGTATGAAATGGAATGTTCAATATTGCCCTACTTTGGAAGAGAGTTTGACATGAAAACGAATCTCCTTCATGTAAGTTATAATTGTATAACTCAACTTAATTTGGTTTTTGTTTTGTTTTGTTTTGTTTTAAAATTCTTATTTTTTAGCAATCTCTACACCCAGTGTGGGGTTTGAAACTTACAACCCCAAGACTAAGAGTCACATGTTCTACCGACTAAGCCAGATAGGCACCCCCTTTTCTCTTTTCTTTCTTCCTTCCTTCCTCCATCCTCCCCTCCCTTCCTCCCTTCTTCCTTCCTTTCTTTCTCTCTCTCTGTTTTTTAATTTTACACACCTTTTTTGAATCCAAAATAAAATACTCAACTTTACATCCACTCAAGTGAGAATTTCTTCTTTAGTGTCAGCTAAGAACTCTGAGAAGTACGAAGAGGTAGAAGAATCAATAGGGATGTTTATTTGAAATACAGAGTCTTGATCTCTACCTCATACCAACTGAAATACAATCTCTAGAAGTGAGGCCCTGGAATGTGTATGCAATTGTAACAAAATCTTTACTTGATTCTCATGCATGTTAAAATTTCAGAATGATTTCATTCAGAATTGATTAATAGCCATGCTTGTCACACATTTCTTCAGGTATTTCCTCTTACAAACAAAAATATTTCTCAAAAAATGAAAATATTTCTGCAAAGTGTAAAAAACTTCCTGAAATTTCCTATAATAAATAAGTTCTTAAACCTGGAGTCATCTTAATGGGATCAATAATATTATTAAAAAATTAAAAGGAGAAGGAAGTCAAAAGAGTATAGCAAATAGGAATCAAATTTTGAATGCTCTAGAATTCAATTATTAATTATCATTATAATTATAATCAATATAATAAAATAGATCACCTATTAAACAAATAAAACTATCAAAGTGTCTCAGCACTCAAAACTGTAAAACATACTAAGGCCTATGTAATTCAACAATGGGATTTGTATTTGACCCAATTCTAATAACTTTACTTATGTAGTGTATTTGATTATAATACATTAGAGGTAGTAATATTTTGAAACAAAGTTTGGGAAAAGAAGACATTTGCTGTTAACTGTTACTTTTAAGAAGTAATACCTGGAAAAAAAGAGAAAAAAATGCTTATTAAAAAACAAGCCCCCAAATACTAGACTGTACTAAATAACTGTAAAGAATAAGCCCCCAAAGCATAGCTATCTGGGGCCTTTAATGTACAAACACTAGAATAGTCTGTATATATTTTGTAGCACTGTAATTAATATTTATTATGATGATTATCAATCATCAGGAAAAGAGCTTATATGCTCTAGCTTAAGAAGGAAAAGTATAGCCCATTTAGAAAGTCTTTAATCCAAATTGTTTAGAATGAACAATTCTTTAAATCTTAGAAGTGAATTATACCTATCATGGAACCTCTCTAGTGGGATTTACCTCAAAGGAAGACAAGGATTTTTCCAAATAGTTTAACTTAAAAAAAAAAAAAAAAAAAAGGAGGTTGTGTTACTTAGGCATAGGCGCCATCTACTGGCAGAAAGCGAAAGTTTCAGGGTAATTGTTTTGTCACTGTTCTAGGACAATATGGAACTGGCTACATCCAGAGGTTTTGTTAAAGGTTTTAGAAATGTCTATTTTAAATTGTACAGATTAAAATGAAAATTATTCATTAAATTTCAAAAGAACGAAGGTTAATGAAGATCACAAAGTGAGACAGAAGTTGAAGATGAAGAAAGTAGTGTCAACATAAATAGTAGAGATATGGTAAGTATAAAAGGGAAAATCAATACAAATAGGGTTTCAGAAAAACTCTATTGAGCATTGATCATAGGTATACTGTTTATTATATACATACATTTTTATGGGGAATGTTTTGTTTTATTTTTACATTCAGCTCCCCGTTTAAAAATATGAATGAATGGTGGAATTCTCTCTTCTCTGATGATGGTGGTTATAGGCAACTTTATTATACATTTAAAAATTAACCAGTAGTAAGGAAACCTGAGTTTCCTGATTAATTATAGTTTACCAACAAATAATTATTATCTCAGTGTTCTTCATAACTACACAAGTTCAAGGGAATTAATAATATTGAAAAAATATATAGTTTCTGTTTATAATCAAACAAAATGCAGCTGATATGATAACAGATAGTTATAACAGAAAATATTTAGTAGGGAAAATCATTTAAAAGTCATACCAAACCTAAAACCACTGCCTAATCAAAAGCTCAAGAAGGGGTGTTCCTGCTAATCCTGGTGTTTTGCGCATCTCTATTAAAAGTTTATTGTGTATGCCCATAATTTGGTTTGACATGTTTCTTTCTACAATTTCTGACACTGCTATATTCAAATGTAAATACAAAATCAACTTTTTCCAAAGTTAAATAGGTATCCTTTTTGAATCAGCCACCATTTTGGATTAGGAGGCAGTAGGACACACTCTTTGGCTGGAGAGAAGATAGGGTTTGGAGATACGTGGTCCTGGGGTTGAATCCCAATTCTGCTAGTAGTTTTGAGACTGTTTGCAAAGTATTAAAACTCTCAGAGCCACAACATTCTCATCTATAAAGAACTAGTAACATCCGTTATGTGAAACCATATGACATGGCATGGCTATGGTAGATATTTATTTCCTAATTCTACTTCCTGAAAAATGTGCTAGATGTTCAGGTTCTAAAGACTGGTAAGATTAGGTCCCTGTACTGAAGGAGCTCGAAATAACTAGGGTGAATAGTTGGCTTGGTATCCAAAATTACAGCTTGTGGTGTTAGTAGGAAGATGATTTCTGAAAGGAAATCCATCGATTGTTTTATTTGGGAATTTTATTCATTTATATGCAAATATGTCCATTTCATATTTATATTTCTCAAGTTTTAATTTTCAGATTCACATGCACTAATCATGGGCAAATGAAGTGTACATGGCCTTTCTGGTTGCATATCCCAGGGTGGTCCCTTGATGATAGTCATTTATCCTGATTCTTAGAGTTTTCGAGATGATTGTTGAGATGTGGTTTGGCCAAGAAATTTCTCAGATATCATTTTTTGCGCCATTATTCTAGAGCAGGAGATGCAAGGACTTGAGGCTTTCTGGGTATGTTTTGCTCTTCACCCTGCTCTTCGCCCTGAGAGACTAGCCCCTAAGGACTGACTCATCTGGAAGCCAATCTCAGTTTTACATGTCTGACTCCATTAAGGCTGTAGTTCCTGTCAGATTGCCCATCCCCCACAGCTACAGAGCTCATTTCAGATTCTGTTAACCACTGCTTTCCCCTCCCCCTTCAAGTCTGGGGATGGGACTGGCTTCCTGTGGCAGGTGCTTCGCTTGAATTCCTTTAAACTTGTCCACATGCCTTAATGAAAGTCCTCATTAAACTGTCTTTTGATGACATCTTTTGAAAGTGTTTCTCTTTCCTGCTGGGATTCTGACTGATAGAAGGCTTCTAGTCAGAATTCCAGCAAGAATATGATAGAAAAGAAATATATATACTAAGCAGGAGAGACACAGGCAGAAGAGGCTAGCTAGTTTTATGTTGTAGTAACAAACACTAAAATCTTAGTGGTTTAAAGCATGGAAGATTATTTCTCTGTCACTCAAAGATCACTATAATCGATGCGGTTCTCCAGGGCAGCTGTCATTCATGTGTCACTTAACAATCAGATCTACTTCGATCTTCTGCCTGCAACTTCTTACCACAAGACATCCCCATTTGCTGCTATAGGGAAAAAGGAAACTGGGAGATAGTTTGGCAGCTTTTTACTGCATGAGCCACATATCATTTCCTCTCACAGTCTCCTGACTGGAAATATCATATGCCCTGGCCAAATCCTAAGGCTGGGAAGTGTAGTTTTCTGCGAGCCTGCAGAGTCTGACACTCACTCTGGGTAGTTAGTAGGATAAGATTGAATTGCAGGACACCTGATGGTGTGAGAGAATCATAGAGTTGAAGAGTGGTTTTGGGAAAGACACATGTGTTTTGTGTCAAGGAAAGAACCCTAGAACGACAAAGAACTGTTTATTCTGAATAATGTGATGAAACTTCACTATTAGGAGTTCTAGGTAGTCTCATGGGAGTCCCACTGTTTCTCACCATGCCAAGAACAGATGATACGGCTCAATCCCTAAACTCTCTGCCTTTCTCTTTTTTATCAAGATAGCTGCACATGAAGAAAGTCAAAGGTCAGGGCCCTCTGGAAATATTTTTCACAGTGATTGGAGATGGAGTGAGTAAACCAAAATAATTAGAAAAGTCACAAACAAATAAAATTTGACATTACTGACTTAAAGCTGCACAACCGTTACCACCAATAAGCAAGTAGCACTGAAACCTAAAGGTGGGGGAAAGGGAAGCAGTCACTGACAGATAAGAACTAGGGTCTCCCTCAATTTATAAGTGGACTGTTTTGGCATTTAAAAGCCTGTTTTCATATATATATATTTCATTTACTTTTCACAACCCCGGGGGGTTTTAAATCCCTGTGTTTAAAAAATGATAATTGTACTTATGGCTATTTATTCACGATTGTTTATAATACCCCTATTCTGGCAACATGTCATCTTGGTTAGCAAAGACCACCCCTCACCCCTCATACCTTCTACAATATAAATACATAGAAAGTTCTAATTTAATATAAGAAAAAAAATGATTTTTTAGAAGATTTTGTTTATTTATTTGTCAGAGAGAGAGCACAAGCAGGGGGAGTGGCAGAGGGACAAGCAGGCTCCCTGATGAGCAAGGAGCCCATTGTTGCACTCCATCCCAGAACTCTGGGATCATGACCTGAGTTGAAGGCAGAGGCCTAACCAACTGAGACACATAAGCATCCCCCAAAAAATGTTTCTTGAATACACAGCTGTGCTTGAAAGAAAAAAGGGAGAATCCAGAGGTCTTAGAAATAAAGAGGGAACTCCCAGCCATTGGAGGAAGCCTGTGAGCAAACGCTGCGGTGGGCTGAATAATGGACCACCAAAGATGTCTGAGCCCTACTCTCCAGAATCTGTGAATATGTTACATGGTAGATGGAATTTGACAGATGCGATTAAATTCAGGATCTGGAGATGAGGAGATGATGCTGGATTATCTGGGTGGGCCCAGTGTAATCACATGGTTCTTATAAGAGAGAGGGAGGTAGGAGAGAGAGCAGAAGGTAATGAGATGAAGAAGGAGATTGGAGAGATTCACCACAGCCAGTGAATGCTGGCCACCTCTAGTAGCTAGAAGAGGAAAGGAACAGATTTTCTCTTGGAGTCTCCAGGAGGAAAGGGTCCTTAATTTTAGCCCATAAAGCTCATCTCCAGAACAGTAAGAGAATAAATGCGTGTGATTTCAAACCACCAAGTTTGGGGTAATTTGTCACAGTAGCAATAAGGTGCCCAGGCAACCAAGGAGGTTATCAGACATGGATATGAATCAAATTGGACAGGAAATAGGAATCTCACCCCTAGGTGGAAACAAGAGACTTGGTCCAGAGCCCCCGTAAAGAGAGGAGCAAGAACTGAAACCATGACTTGCAGGAGGGAACCAGAATTGCTGTCTGCCCCTGAAGTATGCACAGTCATAGAGTTCCAGTGTATGTAGCTGGAATAGTGCCAGGACCACGAAGAAAGAAAACTAACAGATCTGAAAGATTAGACTTGGAGGACACCTGGGTGGCTTGGTCAGTTGAGCAAACCACTCTTGATTTTTGGCTCAGGTTGTGATCTCAGGGTCATGAGACAGAGCCCCGAGTTGGGCTCCATAGTCAGGGGGGAGCCTGCATGAGATTCTCTCTCTACCCCTCTAATCCTCCCACACGTGTACTCTCTCTCAAATAAAATCTTAAAGAACAAAAGATGATTAGACTCTGAAGAGGGAATTAGTGAACTGAAAGACAGGTGTGAGAAAATGAGCTTGAATCCAACACAGAGGCATAAAAACATGGAAAATACAAAAAATAGATTAAGAGATTTGAGAATAAATGAGAACTACAGCATACAACCCATAGACATTCCAAGATGAAAGGATTGAAGAGAAGTGGGGAAAGGCAAGGGGAAGAAAAGGGCTGAGAATTTTTTGGAGGGAACTGATGAAATAATGACTTGAGCCTTCACAATGAAAAAGGGCACTGAGACCTGAAGAGTTAGACAAAAATGAATCCGTTAGTAGAGATATCAAAAATGTAATTCCAAAGACTAAGCTCGTGGAGAGAATCTTAAAAGTAAAAGCAAAGCCAAGCCAACTCAAACCAAAATGGTAACAATCAAAATACACAGAACCCACAAAAGACAGAAAAAATAAACAACTAGATTGTAGAATAATTTTTAATATTCTGAGGAAGAATAAGTGATAACATACAATATAAAGCTAGCTAAGTTATTATTCAAGAGTTAGAGAAAAATATATTTTTCAAAGTCAGAGCGTTTACCACTCAGACTTTTACTGAAAGAAATAATAATAAAAAAGTAACAAAAGATGTATTCCCATAAGAAGGCAATAAACTCACAAGCAAGAGTAATGATAAGTAAAGAAATTAATAACTACATGGGTAAACCTAACACTGAATTGAAAAAAATATATATATAATGATTAATTGTGGGAAATCTGAAAACAGGATGGAACCGAGCAATAATAACATGGTACACAGAAGAGGAATTTATTGTCATTCAAGCATCTTAAGATCTATGGTTTGGGAGAAATGAGATATTGACTAAATTTAGACACCAATAAATTAAATATTCATGTAAATGAAAGGGTAGCAATTTTTTAAAAGATGAAATGTGTAAACTAAATCAATTGATTTCTAGCTTATATGCAATAATTATAATAATAAATAACATGTAACATCTACTAAGTTCTTCACAATATTAAGTCATTTAATCCTCACAACAATCTTATTATAAGATGAAGTAGCATAATTGTCCCCATGAATTCTGACTCCAGAATCCATGCTCTTACCTACTATGTTAATGTTTTTAGATATCTCTTAGTTTGATTACAGTTGCAATAGATGTCAATATTTTTTACACAGTTAGCAATAATAAATGTGGCATGAAAAGATATACAAAATGCTATAAAACTGAATCTCTATAGCTTTAAAAAAAAGGCAGGACTGTAATATAATATTTCTTCTTGGCAATCAATGAAGGATGGGGAGAGATAGAAGCAACCCTAAAACTAAAGTACCAGTAACTAGAAATGGATTCGATGTGAGGATAAATATGAGAATTTATTATAGGAGAAGGTGACATTGCAAATCGGTAGGATAAAGACAAATTACTTAATAAATGGAAGAACAGTTACATAGTAACCTTGAAAAATATGATTTTGGAGACCTACCTTACTCTTTTTTTTTTTTTTTTAAGATTTTATTTATTTATTTGACAGAGAGAGACACAGTGAGACAGAGAAGACAAGCAGCAGGAGAGGGAGAAGCAGACTCCCCAAGGAGCAGGGAGGCTGATACAAGGCTCAATCCCAGGACTGTGGGATCACAACCTGAGTCAAAGGCAGACACTTAACAACTGAGCCACCCAGGTGCCCCAAAGCTACCTTACTCTTTACAGAAAAATAAAATCCGGATAAATCAAGAATTTATTTATTTATTTATTCATTCATTCATTCACTTGTTTATTTATGATTTTATTTATTTATCTGAGAGAGAGAAAGAGTGCGCACAAGAGGAATAGGGGGAGAAAATCTTCAAGCAGACTCCCCACTGAGCATGGAGCCCAACGTGGGGCTCGATCTCACGATCCATGAGATCATGACCTGCACCAAAACCAAGAGTCAGATGCTCAATTGACTGAACCACCCAGGTGCCCACAGATAGATCAAGGATTTAAATGCAAAATCTTCCTTAAAGAAGGAAGATTTGATTGTTTACAGATATTTATACATGAAATCTTCTGATTGTGTACAACCCAGAAGCAAAAGCAAAGTCATTATACAGCAAAATATAGACAAATCTGCAGAGGGCTCCAGGTTTTCCCACCCACTACTGAATGTTGGGGCTACTGTAGAGCTAGAAATCAGCCATAATACCTGACTTGCTAAAATGTAACACAGAGGCTGCTGAGGGCAGGAAGTTTTCGGAGATGGCGAAGGCCTTTGGAAAGCCAAGGCCCATATGACCACTCTGTGGTTGGAATGCCGCCAGGAGTTGCCTTCCCCAAGGCTTTCTTAGCCCAAACAGCTGCCCTGTGCTCTGAAAGATGTATGCATTTTCCCTTGGGCTACAGGTAGTAGAACATGCAGATTAGCAGATCTGGTAAACAGATTGATCTAGTTTCAATAAGACCCCTTGTCATACATTCTGTGCTTGAAAACAGGGATAAGGATTTGTGATTATCCTGAAGGACCAATAAAATTGGGAACAAAGATGAGCAAAGGGTCTTCGCCTCTGAGCGTTGACCCCATTCCATTCTTCTCTCTTTCACAGCAGAGTCTGGAGTAATCTTTCATCCGTCGGTACAAGGATTGCTGCTCACCCCGGCAAGTGGTGACCGCAATGAGATCACCTTGCAACGGACACCATATGGACACCACCCCCCCCCAAAAATCCATAAAGTCTGTGCACAGTAAGTTGGCTTCTGCTCACGACCAAGTTCAGGGAAGTGTCAGGCATGAGCATTTTTATGGAATTAAAAGATCTTTGAAAAGCCCAGATATGGGGCATAGGCAAAGCCTCTCTCTTGAGAAGAGACAATATATTAAGGTTTTGAAGCAAATCTTCAAGGCTAATGGGGCTACCATAAATGAGGAACAGCTCCGACATATGTTAAAAGCAGTTTGGGTGTAAATCCTTGGCTCCCTCAAGCACAGTACTTTACCTGTAGGACTTCGGGAAAGAGCAGGTGCTGTGAAAAGAAAACACAACAAGGCTGTAAAATCCCTCTTTCTGCCTTAACTACCTGGGGTTTAGTTCGAGCTGCTTTGGCTCCTTTACATACAGAAGCTCCCCCTAATACTCCTCTCACCTAGAATACAGATGACACAAAGTTAATTGAAAACCCCCCTGTTCCCACTAAGAAGGAGGAATCACAGATCATTCATAATGTGGAGCATCTTCCTCCAGCTGCATGGGAGTCTTTACAAGACTCTGTTACCCTGACTCTGTCACCTGAAACCCTCCTCAGGGACTAAATTTGCCTTTAGGGCCAACTCCTTCTACCTTAGATACTGATGGGCCCTTGTCTGAGGGGCTATCTTTAAAGGAGAATTAGACATATTCCCAGCGTTACTGGACCAGCAACAACAGCAAATTCATGAACGTCTGCCTTTCGATTTATTCAAGGAAATTCGGAAAAGTGCCAGGGGAGAAAAGAACCTCATCCCTTTTTTGAGAGGACTTACTGACTCTCTGGCTACTAATTATGATAGGACCCCTTGGGATTGGCGGTATCTATGTAAAACAGTCCTTGGGGCCCCTCAGTATTTGGTCTGACGTACTGAATACGACAAGTTCTGTGAACAACAAGCTGCTCAGAACCACTTAGGCAGGAGTTCCTACAGTGGCTGAGTGGCTTCAGGGGAGAGGTCCAAATGTTGATGGGGGGTTAGCAACTTCTTATGATCCCCTGAGTCTTCGAACAATGCTTTCTTTGTGCAAAACAGGCTTGGGAATGGATCCCTGATCAGGGCACCCCGGAAGGCCCTTTGCTTTTATTAAGCAGGGCCCTCAAGAACCCTTTATCGAATTTGTCAATAAATTACAGCAAGCTATTCAGAAAAAAATCAGCCATAATCAGCTGCAGACATTTTGCCGTTACAATTGGCATATGAAAATACCAACAAAGATTGTCGAGATGCCGTGAAAGCCGTCCGTAGTAAAGCCTCTGCTGTCGGAGAATTAATCAAAGCATGCCAATGGACTGGCACAGAGACTCAGAAAACAAGAGCCTTTGCAGCTGCATTGCACTCTGCATTCTCAAAGGAAATGGATTATAAATCTGTTTCCAATGTGGAAAGCCTGGTCACTTCAAAAAACCATGCCAAATGCCCACTTCCAACACACACTCAGTCCCTCCAGGGAATCACCCCCAAAGAAACCTTGTCCAAGATGCCCAACGGGCTTTCATTGGGCTAGCTAGTGCAAATCACAATTTGTTCACACAGGCCACCCCCTAATGCAGACAGCCTCCCAAAGGGCCTTGTCTCCAGCCCCGCCAATAACGGGGACCTCTGTCTGCTTCGGTTACATGAGCAAACCATAGCTGCCCCTCTCAAAGCCCATACCCCCTGCAGTGCAGGATTAGACCACCCCACTCAATCAGAAGCTGTCTTAAAGGAAGGAGAAAACCCCGCAAAAGGTCCTACAGGAGTCTGGGGTCCATTACCGAAAGAAATGGTAGGACTTATTCTAGGAAAATCTAGCCTCAGTATCAAAGGAATCCCAGTTATTCCAGGAGTCGTTGACAGTGACTACACAGGTGAAATTGTTGTCTTCATGAGAGGAAAAGGCCTACATACGTTCCCTCCAAAAACAAAAATTGCTCCTCTACTCCTTCTACCTTACTGGGTCCCTGGCACCCTATCAGCAGAGAAAGGTGATCAAGGCTTTGGCAACACTGGGACCAGGGGCATTTATTGGAATCAAAATATCTCTTTTTGAGGAGCCAATGATGCAGGTTAATATACAAGGAAAATGGTTTATACGACTCATTGATACGGGGGCAGATGTTACCATTATTAGAGCCACTGATTGACCAGATAAATGGCCAAAATCCCCTTCCAATAATTCTATAGTTGATATTGGGACTTGCAACCAACCCTACCAGAGTTCATCAATTCTTACCTGCAAAAACGCAAGTAGAAAACTCGTTTACTGCCAGCCATTAGTACTAGCAATACCCATTTAGTAGGAAAAGAGCTACTCTCCCAATAGGGAATGAAAATTAGGGAAACCCCTTTTTTAATTGGGGCCACTGTCCTTATTTCTCCCCCGCCCTTAACATGGTTAACTTCTAAACCAGTTTGGGTTAAACAGTGACCCCTTAAAGGGGAGAAATTAATACAAGCAGAAGCTCTTATCTGAGAACAATTAAAGTTAGGACACATAGAACTCTATACTAGCCCTTGGAATTCTTTTATTTTTGTAATTCCTTAAAGGTCAGGACAATGACCTCAGAACTATCAGTGTAGTTCTTCAACCTGTGGGGCCACTTCAACAAGGACTGCCATCCCCTGCAATGATCCCTAAAGATCGGGTTCTTGGTAGTCATTGATTTAAAAGATTGCTTTTTCACCATCCTTCTAGCCCGTTGGGACAAAGAAAAATTCACTTTCACAGTTCCCACTGTTAATAATCAAACTCCTTCTGAACGATACCAATGGAAAGTCCTTGATAGTCCTAATAGCTAAATAGTCCTAAATAGCTCCACCATGTGTCAGCATCATGTACATAGAGTATCTCAACTTGTGAGAGATAAATGGTTTTATGCCAGAATTATTCATCATATGGATGATGAACTCATCATCTTTGATGATGAACTCATGAACTTTGAACTCATCCTGATTCAGAGACTACCAAAAGTACTTGCCTTCTTGCAAAACACTGTAGCCATGCAAGGTATGTTAATATCCTCAGATAAAATTCAACTCGTTTCACCCTGGAAATATCTAGGTTATTTGCTCTGAAAGAACAATTAAACCACAGAGATTAACTATAGATAAAAAGCAATTAAGGACTCTTAATGACTTCCAAAAACTCCTAGGAGATTTTGAGGATTCAAAAGAGTTTCAGGATTCCAGCGCATTCCTCGTCCAACTTATGTGCAACCTTGCAAGTGGACGCTTCTCTAACCTCCTCCCCCGCCCCTTGGAGAATTAATCCCCTTGGCTACACAGGAAGTTTCCTTGGTTGAAGGGGGCCTATCTTCCCCATATCTCTCTAGAATTGAGGCTAATTCTGATACTCGTTTGTTTTTTTTCCCCACGCAAAAAAATGCCTTCTGGACTCCTTGGTCAACTCACCCTAAACCTCCAATATTTAGAATGGATATTCTGGGCTAATACCCACCCAAATCTATTTCCCCATATCCAAATATGATGTCCACTATTATAAGTAAAAGCCAAGATGCCTACACCCGTCAAGGATAGACCCACATGTATTTCATATCCCCGTTGCTCGGGAACAGTTTTCCTTCATGCACAATAATCGTTTCCCTGCATGAATTGCTCTTGCTGACTTTGTTGGCATTGTTAGCTATTCATTACCTTCTGATAAGATACTTCATTCACTTTGCTGCTCGCCACCCTTTCACAATGCCTCGTCTCCCACTCCTAATGCACTGTTTTTACAGATGGGTCTGGAAAAACTGGAAAAGCTAGAGTATATGGGGCAATGAGTCAGTGCTTGTTTACTCAGTATTCCAAACTACCCAGAGAGGAGAACTCAAGAGCCTCGATATTAGCTTTGGAATCTTTTCCGAATGAACCCTTAAACATTCTTAGTGATTCGGCTCAGGCTGTCTTTGTCTGCCGAAATATTGAAACTGCCTACATCAAACCCTGTTTGCTGCCAGCTGTTTTTACGTTTTTTGATTCTCTACAACATTTGCTAAGACAACGTTCTCATGCAGTTTACACAGGTCCTATATGCTCTCACTTGGTCCTCCCAGGCCCCCTCGTGGTCAGGAACCATCGAGCAGATGCCATGGTAATTAATGATTTTGTTATTAGAAAAAGCCTGTCTTTCACATTCCTTTTTTCATCAAAATTGGAGATCTCTTAGCAAGGAGTTCTCCATATCCCAGACTCTAGCTAGGCAAGTCATTGCTCAATGTTCTGATTGTCAAGGTACAGGTACCTCTCCCCCTCCTTCCAGAGTTAACCCCTGTGGGCTCACTCCTAATGAAATCTGGCAAATGGATGGGACCCATATACCCTCCTTTGGACAGTTATGTTATGTTCATGTCATTATTGATACCTTTTCCAATTACATTTTAATCTCAGCCCTAGCTAGAGAAACCACAAAGCACATTATTAAACTTCTTTACCACACACATTTCCCATTCTAGGCATTCCTACAACTATAAAAACATAATGGACCAACCTATACTACTCAATCCTTTGCTAAATTTTGTATGCTCTGGGGCCTTAAACAAATTACTGGAATCCCATATAACCCCCAAGATCAGGCTATTATTGAGAGAGCACATTCTACCTTTAAACTTGTGATACAAAAACAAAAAGGGGGAGATATGGGTCCTATAGCCCAATTACAGAAAGCACTGCTTACTCTAAATCTTTTTAAAATTAAATCCTGATTTTGAAACTCTGGCCGAAAAACATTTTAAATCTCACTCACCATCAACACGATGTGGCCAAGGACTCTGGAAGGACCCAAACAGGGGCATCTGGCAAGGACCAGTAGAACTCACAACGTGGGGGCGAGTTGTGCTTGTGCTTCCACTCAGGATGGACCAGTGTGGATCCCTGCTAGAAACATTAAACATTACCTGGCCTGGCACAGCCAGAATCCAGTCCCTCAGATGAGGCACCTGAATCTAGAGGAGAAGCAGTTGCCTGTCATGTGCCAGTATCCACAAGGCAAAATTCGTGACCTGGGGAGACCTCAAAAAGACGACCCCGAAAGCCGAGGAGATTCTACAACAGACCAGAAACCCTCAACTCCTTAAAACACGTGCTTGGCTGTGGTATCTGTGCTTAACACCAGTTCTACCATGGTGTGTAGTCTTGTCTTTCTTCTGCGGCTGCCTAGGTGGTTCATGTCATTTTATTGGGCCTGTGATATAAATCCCCTTCCCCAAACCTGTTGCCTGAGCAGATGCCCGTTTTCCTTATTTTCAACAATGTCACTAATGTGGTGGGAAGAATTCCCATGCCCTTTGACACCCGTCATGTCAATGGCCCTGTCTGGATCTCAGTCTCACCTAACTTCAGTGTTTATTCCTCCATCCTACCCTTATGTGTCTCCACTACTAATATCTTCTGTGCTAGACCTGTGATTCAGAATTTTTAACCTTGCATTCCTCCTCATGACAACCAAAGGGCTAATTTAACCTACCTCTCTATGGGAAGTGTATCTCACGGTGGTATCACCACGGATTTGAGTCATTCTCCCCTGCCCTCCTGTAAACAAAATAGCAAATGGACCCCCTCTGGTGGTCAGATCACATGAGAGTCTTATAGAGGGCGGGTTCCCCATATTTCACAGCTGGGACCATACAGTACCACCAAGTGGAGACCTGTCCCGTCTTTACTTGTAATGTGTCTTGTAATACCTCTCTGCAACTGGTCCTCTGGCCATTCTTGGACCTTCTACAGTTCTTATCCCATAAAATCGCAAGGGATATAGCGCCCCTCCTGGCTTCTTGAAGCATTTCTAATCCAGTCTTCTTTATGGAGACTAGGACATTGATTTTTCCCCTTCAAAGTTCAGCATGCAGTTTACAAAAAAAAAAAAAAAAAAAAAAAAACAAGAAACAAAAAACAACCTCCAATTACTTTGTGACCTTATTGTGGACTCTCCTAGAGCAAATTATCTCAGGCACTCCTCACCCTTCTGTCTTGGTTTTCAGTTACCCGTCCTTGTATAAAGACAAAGATTTCATTATCTCTCCTAATTGCTTCACCTGTCCTTTCATATTCTAACTTGTCTGAACTTCATGCATCCTCAGTCTTTGTACTAAGTAGGCAGGCCTGTTCCTTTATCCCTGCTGATTTTACCAGAGATTGGAAAGGATCCAAATCCATCAGCCTTCTGAGTCAGGCATTCTCTGACATCAGACACTCTAAGCGCTTCTTGGGCCTGCTCATTGTGGGCATTATGGCGGCTGACTCAGTTATTATCGCGTGGCAGCTGCCTCTCTTTCTCACTCGGCTGCCTCTGTGGTTCAGCTGGCTATTAATACCACAAGGGAATTTCAACTTCAACAAACTATTGATCAAAAAAAAAAAAAATACTATGACGTCTTCCACTTATCTTGGAGAAAAACAAGAAGTCCTAGCCTGCCGGCAACGCCTCCTAGGTGACTGGGCTCCCACATCCATCTGTATTACACCCCCCCCCCCCCCGCCAACTCCCCCACCCCGTGCCCATGATTGGTAAAAGATAAAGAAATAAATGCATGGATCACTCCATATATTTTAACTTTTATTTTTTTTTAAGATTTTATTTATTTACTTGACAGATTACAAGTAGGTATAGAGGCAAGCAAAGAGAGAGGGGAAAGCAGGCTCCCTGCTGAGCAGAGAGCCCAATGCGGGGCTCAATCCCAGGACCACGAGATCATGACCTGAACTGAAGGCAGAGGCCCAACCCACTGAGCCACGCAGGCATCCCCATAGTTTAACTTTTGACATTCAGCAGCTAAAGGGTCCAATCTTCACCTCATTGAGGGCGGTGGAGAATCACAAGCTTCACACAGAAGCTTGGCAATCTCTTTCCAACAGTCTGCGGTGGCTTAACCCGGCCACGTGGTTCTCCTCCGCAGAATGGGGATTCTTCGGAGTTGCTAATGTAATAATAATTATGGTTTTTCTTCTCATCATAGTCTGCAAAACTGGAATAAATGCCCTATTCACTGCCAGAGATGAGAAGCGTATCTGCACATCACAACTGTCTCAAGAACTACTTCTTCCTGCTTTAAAGAAACAAAAGGGGGAACAAAGAGCAGTTCTGCATGTGTGTGTTTTATGTATTGGAGCTCCATGGTAAGATTCCATTTAACAAAATGCTCAGTTGCTAGAATAAGAAAAAGAAGAGAAAGAAGAAATGGAAAACCACTCTCTCCTCGTGCACACTGAGGCCCAGAGCAGTTAACTGATCCATAGCAACATAATCTGGTCCAAACTTGGGCTATTTTGTTTTGTTTTTTTCTTTTCACTATCCCTTTGTTAAGAGTAAGTAGCCCTTGAAATAAATCCTCTTTTGTAATAATTGAATAAATAGCCTGTTGACTTTTTCTGTTTCTTTAGTTCTCAGTAGTTTTGATGGCTTTAAGTCTTTTTCACATGTCCCATTATTGATTATTTAATTTCTTAATTTCTTAATGTAGTAATTATGGTACTACAGAGTCTAAAAATGTGCAGGTTAGAGAAAAATGGAATAGACTTTTCAAAGAAATATACAATGTGTGTGTGTGTTTAGGTTTAAAAATTACCCCAAACAATTAATCATTAGAAACATTTTATAACCAAATCCAAAATATCTTATTGTAAGGAGGAGTCACCTTTGAGGCAATTCTGTAGCAGATACCGTGGTAATTATTACAATTCCAGGAAGCCTTTTTGCATGCTAGTCTCAGAAAGTTACTGCACGAAAAAAAATCTACTTATATATGTAAAAAAATATATAAAAGGATATATACATACATACGTGTGTGTGTGTGTATATATATATGGTTTGATGTTTTGCATGTATTATTTTTTAAAGATTTTTATTTCTTTACTTGAGAGGAAGAGAGAGTGAGTGAGAACACAAGTTGGAGGGAGAGGGAAAGAGAGAAGTAGATTCCCCGTTTAGCAGGGAGTCTGATTTGGGGCTCAATCCCAGGACCCTGGGGTCATGACCTGAGCCAAAGGCAGACACTTAACTGGTTATCTGAGCCCCAAAGGTGCCCTATGAATATTATTTTAAAATGTTTTTATAGCCTGTTTATGTTTTGAAAAATAAAATAAAAAAATTACTTCCTGGTAAGGAAAAATAATCTGGTCTTTATTTAATCCTTAAATTATTTGTAGTCTCAGATTACCACTTTCAAACTTTTCACTAAGTGGCTGAGATTTATTTAAAATGTTACCATCCTTCTGTAAAGAATTCTTGTCATTTTATGAATGAATATAAATCCTCTCTATAAATGAGCTCATTTTCACCTGAATTGTTAGGAAATTCCTCTATTACACTAATATTTTAAAGCATTAAGCTTATTGCTTCATTTAGTTAAACACAATAATTATAGAAAGAAATCACGAAATGCCAGGAAAACTAATACAAAGATTAAAGGGGTTTTACAGTGAACTAATCTACAAATCAAATAACTTTATTATAAAAATAGTTATACTCTAATAATAGAACTCTTTATAGACCCAATTAATAACATCCAACAAAGATGATCTTGTTTAAGCTACCTCATTAGAGGCTAAGAAAGCTTTTGAAGTTTAACTAGAGCAACATTTTCTGATACTTCACACATTTTGATTTAATTCTCATATTTGTAAGAGGATCAGGTTTATTTTATAAGAGGTTCAGACCTTTATGTAAGTCCTAACCAATGAGTCACTAATGTTTTTACTTTTAAAATAGAAGCTAAGCAGGGGTGCTTGGGTGGCTCAGTCCATTAGGCATCTGCCTTGGGCTCTGGTCATGATCCCATTCTGGAGTCCTGGGATCTAGCTCCGCATCAGGCGCCCTGCTCAGCAAGGAGCCTGTTTTTTCCCTTTCCCTCCACCTCTCCCTCTGTGTGGGCTCTCTCCCTTTCTTGCAAATAAATAAACAAAATCTTTTAAAAAATAGAAGCTAGTTGTCAGTTTGAGGACTTAATGAAATTAAGAAAAATATTTTACTCTAATTCTTTTTTTTTTTTTAAAGATTTTATTTATTTATTTGACAGAGAGAAATTACAAGTACACTGAGAGGCAGGCAGAGAGAGAGAAGGAAGCAGGCTCCCTGCTGAGCAAAGAGCCCGATTCGGGACTTGATCCCAGGACCCTGAGATCATGACCTGAGCCGAAGGCAGCGGCTTAACCCACTGAGCCACCCAGGCGCCCTTTACTCTAATTCTTAAGAAAAGAGTAAAATTTTATGCAAGCAACATTCTACATATTGAAATAGTAAATGACAGTAGTAGTCTTTTGAACCCTGGAATTTAAAAAATAAAGGAATTTTCAATAGTGATCTGATATAGGCAATTTCCTTAAGCGAAAATACACACAGCATCTCTGATCACTTAAGCTAGTTCAAAAAAAAAAATCATGGTTTGAGTCACTATATTGTACAACTGAAACTAATATAAGACTGTATATTAACTATATACTGCAATTAAAATTTTTGAAAAAAGGAAAAATGATACTGTAGAATTAGTAAGCCACTAGGTCTTCGCTCTTCTACTTTTTCTGGCTAGTCTGCACACTAACAATTTTAGGAGAAGTACTTAAGCTTCTTTCATCTACAGATTCTCCAAGTAGTAAATGAAAGATAGGACATTATCACTCAAAAAATTGGGTACTTCCCTGTATATCTTATTTTTAATCTATTAAGGACAGAAATGCTTTATACTGTCCTTACAGTTGATAAAGCCTTCTTTATTTATTGTTAATAAAGTTCTGCAAAATTGTCATTCTATATCTTATATGGAATAGAGGACATTTAGCGTTTTTCCTGAAATAACTTAGCATTCATTTGAATTCATCCCTTAGGTTTGTTTTTTTATTCTAGGTTTAAAAAAAAACCAAATTATTCTCATCTTTATTCATGTTTTCTATTATTAAAACAATTATTACTATTGCTTTTTCTTTTTCTTAAAATGTGGTAATAAATGTTAGATGTTGGATTCCAAAAGGGGCCTTGTCAGGCCAAAAATAGGGAGAGATTACTTTCTTGCATGTGCTTATTAGAACAAGAATGGGAGGGTTTTAGGAAGTATCCACATGGAAAAGATGGAGATTTTGGTGAGTCTCACAATGATAGGGAGGTGGAAGTGGAGGAAAATATGTCTTAAACACCAAATCTAACCACGAAAATGGCCAGAAGTAAGACATTATACGGAAAGGGCCAGCTCTTTAGAATAAGCAAAGAACATGTGATGGAGATTAAGCGGAAACTGGATTTTCTTTAAAGATTAGAATTAAATTTGTTGTTTATTAACCATTTTTCATAACAAGTCAGTCTTTAGCTGTGGATGACATCAGTCATTTTTCTCCTGAATATACCAGGAGAAAGATACTACACGCTCAATGTTATTGGGAAAAAAGTAATAAATTGTGAATATTTCTGCAAACCTAATAACATGAAACAGAATATGCATTGAAGTAATAAAATAGTGGGAAGATGTAAAAAAATGGCCCAGGTCTATGTTACACCAGTAAAAAGGGGTCAAATGGCTTTGGTAGTGGTTTTAAGGGTTCATGCTGGAATTTAAAGTATGATAAGCAGAATTCAATTTTTTTTTTAAGTAAATTTTATGCCCAACATGGGGCTTGAACTCATCGCCCTGAAATCAATAGTCTCATGTTCTATGGTCTACCTACTTATCTAGCCTGGTGACCTACAGATTTCTTTCCTTTTTTTTTTTTTTTTTTTTTTTTTTAACTACTAAATGAAAGGGGTAGATTCTGAAGATGTGAAATACTAGTCATCAGACATTCTAATATGAAATTCTTATAAACAAAATTTTATGCAAAATGACTCAATATCATGCTAAGTTTTAAAATGACAGCATTTGCTTATACTCTCTTTGTTGTTTTTGTTTGTTTGTTTTTTAAGGGGGGCAAGGAGGAATAGAGGGAGAGGGAGAGAGGGAGATTGAGAATCTTAAGCATGGCTCTACACAGGTCTCCATCTCACAACCCTGAGATCATTCATGACCTTGAGCCAAAATCAAGAGTGTGATACTTAACCAACTGAGCAACCCAGGCACCCCTGCTTACACTCTTATATTGAGCTTACAGACCACCAGGGCAATTCTAAATACACTATTCTGAAATTAAAGATTTGTCTTATAATT
This sequence comes from Mustela lutreola, assembly GCF_030435805.1. Classification (NCBI taxonomy): domain Eukaryota; kingdom Metazoa; phylum Chordata; class Mammalia; order Carnivora; family Mustelidae; genus Mustela; species Mustela lutreola. The sequence goes on along the minus strand of NC_081292.1, from coordinate 153,201,919 downwards.
AATACTATTTATGCCTTGAACTTGGGTTTACTAGAAGTAAAATTTATTTATTTTTTAAGATTTTTAAAATCTATTGGATAGAGCACAAGCAGTGAGAGCAGCAGAGGGAGAGGGAGAACTAGGTTCTTTGCTGAGCAGGGAGCCTGAACCACCCAAGGAACCCTAGAAGTAAAGTTTAAATCTTTGGATAAGTTCTACGCATCACACTATACTTCCTATTTTTTAATATTTTAAAATATATTTTGTATTTTATAATCTATTTTTTATTTCATATTTTTCATTTTGACTATGCTTAGTTCTAATACTATCCTAGGCAAAGTTTTACAGATCTATATTAAGATTTTCCATAAGTGAACATTAAAGTTGGGTGCCTGGGTAGACCAATCTGTTGATCTCTGGGTCTTCGGATCGAGCCTTGCATGAGGCTCCCTGCTCATCCTGGGAGTCGGCTTCTCTTTCTCTCTGCCCCTCCCCTTTACTTGCTCGCTTGCTCACTCACTACCTCTTTCTTAAGCTAATTAATTAATTAATTAAATCTTTAAAAAAAATTTAAGTATTCCAAAGCCAAACTATTTAGAATAAAAGAGAAGTTTGTGAACCACTAGAAAGCAATGAATTGGGCTTGAGATCTGAGTTCTTTTTTTTTTTTTTTTTTTTTTTTTTTTTTTTTTAAAGATTTTATTTATTTATTTGACAGAGAGAAATCACAAGTAGACGGAGAGGCAGGCAGAGAGAGAGACAGGGAAGCAGGCTCCCTGCTGAGCAGAGAGCCCGATGCGGGACTCGATCCCAGGACCCTGAGATCATGACCTGAGCCGAAGGCAGCGGCTTAACCCACTGAGCCACCCAGGCGCCCCGAGATCTGAGTTCTTTAAGGCCCTAACAATCAAGAATAATTAAGAGAGAGAGTTCCTTCCTGCCCAGTGGAACCTGGGGTTGAATGGATGAGAAAAGGTGACGTTCTTTGTTAAGTCCAGTACTGTGCTAAGTGCATTATATACACTAATTTCATCCAGTAACATATCCTATGAGTTTAATCTTATTACTTTGATTTTACAGGTAAGACAACTGCTGCTTACATCAGTAAAGGTGACTTGCCCAATGTAAATAAGAGGTGGAACTGGGATTTGATTCTAGATCTGTCAGATACCATTGTCTGGATTCTTCCAGTTGTGTAATAAGACAGGTAGCGTAAGTTCTTCAGCTTTATTCTTCCTTTTCAGAGTTCTTTTGGTTTTTCTAAGTCCTTTTCATTTCCATATGAGTTTTAGAATTAGCTTGGGGAGGATTGAAATCTTAATATTGAATCTGGTTCAGTTATGTCGAAATACTTTGATCCTTGGGGGTTTGCTTTTAAGCTTTTTAAGCAGGACCAGACCTGCAATTAGTCTAAGGCTAATTATTCCCCACTAATGAAGCATACCCTTCTTGGTGCTCTAACTGATGCTGTTTGAATTATGAGGTTGTTTTTGGTTTTGCTTTTTTTTTTTTTTAAGTCTAGTTGGGAATTGGTATTATTCCTTGTCCCGACAAACCACTCACTGTTCCCTTAGTCCTTTCACATCATTCTTTACCCAGCCACATACATATACTGATCAACACTCAACTAATCACTAAATTCAGTCTCTCTGCAGATATCTGGTGTTCTCCCTGTGATCTCTCTCCTCTCTGGAACACAGCCCTGTGAACTCTAGCAAACGGGTTTTCTCAGACTCCCACTTCTATCTTCTCAACTCAAGTAGACACTGGGCTCCAACTAAGTTCTTCCTTCCTGTACTAAGGTTTGGAAACTTTCTCCAGAGCGGAACCTGGGACAACTGGGGGGACTAAAAAGCTCCACTCCTTTGTTTTCTAACTCTCAGGGTTCCTTGACCTTTGTTGCTTGATGTCCAGTGTCTTAAGTTCCATTGTTTCCTTTCATCCCACTAGAGATGATAGTCTCTTGCAATTATTAGAATGTAAACAAAATTGATATGTGTAAATTATAGTTCATGTGCCTAATAAAAAGCTGCTTGCCCCACACTTCCTCTTTCCCCTTCCCACATAGTGTAGTAGGGAATGATGCAACAGCTGAGTGGAAGGACCCCAGGCTTCTAGACAGCTTCATGGAGCAGTGCCATCCTGACTCCCTCACTACCTTGAGCTTTCATGTGAGATAGAAAAAAACGTTTTAATTGTGAAAATGTCTATGCTACCTAAAGCAATCTACACATTTAATGCAATTCCTATCAAAGTACCATCCATCTTTTTCAAAGAAATGGAACAAATAATCCTAAAATTTATATGGAACCAGAAAAGACCTCGAATAGCCAAAGGAATATTGAAAAAGAAAGCCAAAGTTGGTGGCATCACAATTCCAGACTTCAAGCTCGATTGCAAAGCTGTCATCATCAAGACAGCATGGTACTGGCACAAAAACAGACACATAGATCAATGGAACAGAATAGAGAGCCCAGAAATAGACCCTCAACTCTATGGTTAACTCATCTTCTACAAAGCAGGAAAGAATGTCCAATGGAAAAAAGACAGCCTCTTCAATAAATGGTGTTGGGAAAATTGGACAGCCACATGCAGAAAAATCAAATTGGACCATTTCCTTACACCACACATGAAAATAGACTCAAAATGGATGAAGGACCTCAATGTGAGAAAGGAATCCATCAAAATCCTTGAGGAGAACACAGGCAGCAACCTCTTTGACCTCAGCCGCAACAACATCTTCCTAGGAACATTGCCGAAGGCAAGGGAAGCAAGGGCAAAAATGAACTATTGGGATTTTATCAAGATCAAAAGCTTTTGCACAGCAAAGGAAACAGTTAACAAAACCAAAAGACAACTGACAGAATGGGAGAAGATATTTGCAAACGACATATCAGATAAAGGACTAGTGTCCAAAATCTATAAGGAACTTAGCAAACTCAACACCCAAAGAACAAATAATCCAATCAAGAAATGGGCAGAGGAAATGAACAGACATTTCTGCAAAGACATCCAGATGGCCAACAGACACATGAAAAAGTGCTCCATATCACTCGGCATCAGGGAAATACAAATCAAAACCACAATGAGATATCACCTCACAGCAGTCAGAATGGCTAAAATTAACAAGTCAGGAAATGACAGATGCTGGTGAGGATGTGGAGAAAGGGGAACCCTCCTACACTGTTGGTGGGAATGCAAGCTGGTGCAACCACTCTGGAAAACAGCATGGAGGTTCCTCAAAATGTTGAAAATAGAACTTCCCTATGACCCAGCAATTGCACCACTAGGTATTTACCCTAAAGATACAAACGTAGTGATCCAAAGGGGCACGTGCACCCGAATGTTTATAGCAGCAATGTCCACAATAGCCAAATGGAAAGAACCTAGATGTCCATCAACAGATGAATGGATCAAGAAGATGTGGTATATATACACAATGGAATACTATGCATCCATCAAAAGAAACGAAATCTTGCCATTTGCAACAACGTGGATGGAACTAGAGCGTATCATCTTAGTGAAATAAGTCAAGCGGAGAAAGACAACTATCATATGATCTCCCTGATATGAGGAAGTGGTGATGCAACATGGGGGGTTAAGGGGGTAGGAGAAGAATAAATGAAACAAGATGGGATTGGGAGGGAGACAAACCCTAAGTGACTCTTAATCTCACAAAACAAACTGAGGGCTGCTGGGGGGAGGGGCAGTGGGAGAAGGGGGGTGGGGTTATGGACATTGGGAGGGTATGTGCTATGGTGAGTTCTGGAAAGTGTGTAAACCTGGCGATTCACAGACCTGCACCCCAGGGGATAAAAATATATTATATGTTTATAAAACCAAAAAAACCAAAAAAAGTTTTAAGTTATTTAAGCCAATAATATTTTGGTCTATGCTAAAGTAACTAGATATAACCAATATAACCGAGGAAAGTAAATAATTTCCCAAGCTTATGCAAATAGAAAGTGATGAAGTAGATTTATTTTTTAAAGATTTATTTATTTATTTGAGAGAGAGCAGGGGGAGGGGCAGAGGGAGGGAGAGAGAAGCAGACTCCCCACTGAGTGTGGAGCCCAATGTGGGGTGAGGCATTCGATCTCACAACACTGAAATCATGACCTGAGCCAAAATCAAGAGTCAGACGCTTTACCAGCTGAACCACCCAGGCACCACCGGAATCAATTTTTAAACTCAGATTTACCTATGACCAATATCACTGTCTAGTGTTTTTGAAATTTTTGTCATTTATTCATCATTTCATAATTTTTCTCACCCACAGCTTATTTGTGTTATTGTTTACTTAATATTTTTAATAGGTGACTAAAAGAAATTGTGTGTTGTCTTAAGCAATAATAACCATTAAATCACAGATCCAATATGCCTTTTATATATTTTTCTAGTATGCATTGAGGTAAGTACATATCTATGAATGTGAAAAATGTCCATCTAAAATTATCTTGTGTACTACCTGTGGAACTCATGATAAACAAGAAGAAATACACTGCATTTTGATTTTGCCTCCCTGTCACTTTAGATAATGATTAGATAGATTACAATGAATGGGAAGATCAGACTCCTCAGTGGGTCTTTATTATGCAACATACTTCTCTCACTCGATCCACCAAATTTGAGCTTCCAGGACAGGTGTTAATGAATTTCCTGTGTTATTTACAAATATAATGGACAAACCTATGACTTCTTAATGTTCACTATTGGGTGTAGCGTCCCTGGAGCAACATTCCAATCGCAGTGGACTGCCAAGTCCATGTATCTGCCTGGATCACTAAGGAGGTGATCAAATGCAACCTATAGTATAGAATGCAATCTAAAGTGTGATAGAGGGGCACCTGGGTGGCTCAGTGGGTTAAGCCTCTGCCTTCGGCTCAGGTCATGAACCCAGGGTCCTGGGATCGAGCCCCACATTGGGCTCTCTGTTCTGCAGGGAGCCTGCTTCCTCCTCTCTCTCTGCCTGCCTCTCTGCATACTTGTGATCTCTGTCAGATAAATAAAGAAAAAAATCTTTAAAAAAATAAATATATAAAGTGTGATAGAAATGTGATGGAAATTTTATATATATATATAATATATATAAATAATAATATATATAAATTATATATAAATAATATATATAAATCATTTATATATATAAATATAATATACATATATATATGTTTTATTCATTTATTTGGCACAGAGAGAGATCACAAGTAGGCAGAGAGGCAGGCAGAGAGAGGGGGGAAGCAGGCTCCCTGTCTAGCAGAGAGCCCAATGCAGAACTCAATCCCAGGACCCTGAGATCATGACCTGAGCTGACCGCAGAGGCTTAACCCACTGAGCCACCCAGGCGCCCCTTTAATATATTTCTTTCCACTTGAGAAAAATAAAACTATAACATAGAAGAAAATGACATTAGTTGCACATGAGTTGCTTTTCCACAAAAAAAAAAAAAAATCAGTAGTTACTATGAATTTTGACTCTGCTACAAACAACATCACCTTTCCCATGTGATATATACTCTTTGGGTTTCATTTAACTGAAGTGCAAAATCAGGAGTTTGAAAATATGCAAAAAAGGATATATAGCACCATAGTAAAGAATGTGCCAGGGGCGCCTAGGTGGCTCAGTGGGTTAAAGCCTCTGTCTTCGGTTCAGGTCATGGTCTCAGGGTCCTGGGATTGAGCCCCACATCGGGCTCTCTGTTCTGCAGGGAGCCTGCTTCCTCCTCTCTCTCTGCCTGCCTTTTTGCCTACTTGTGGTCTGTCTGTCAAAAAAGAAAAAAAAAAAAAAAAAAGAATGTGCCAAAGTCATGAATTGACATTTCAGAAAAGAGAAAATGTAAATGGCCAGCAAACATATGAAAGATGTTCAACCTATTAGTGATCAGGAACATGCAAATTAAAGCAAGATAATATATTATTTTTTCTCATTAGATTGGTGAAAATTAAGAAGTCTAACAAAATTAGTGGGGGGGAAGGGCAGGAAAAATGAAACAAGATGGGACCAGAGAGGGAGACAAACTATAAGAGATCCTTAATCTCCGGGAAACAGAGGGTTGCTGGAGGGGAGGGAGTTAGAGGGATAGGGTGGCTGGGTTATGTGCATTGGGGAGGGTATGTGCTATGGTGAGAGCTATGAAATGTGTAAGCCTGATGATTCACAGACCTGTACCCCTGAAACAAATAATACATTATATGTTAATTTTTAAAAAGTCTACAAAATTATATGTTGGTGATAATGAAAAGCGATAAGAAAGTTTGAAGATTATATTGGAATACAGTTCGGTATTATCTTTTTTTTTTTTTTAAAGATTTTATTTATTTGACAGACAGAGATCAAAAGTAGGCAGAGAGGCAGGTGGGGGGGCGGGCAGCAGGCTCCGTGCTGAGCAGAGAGCTTGATGCGGGGCTCAATCCCAGGACCCTGAAATTATGACCTGAGCTGAAGGCAGAGTCTTTAACCCACTGAGCCACCCTGGCACCCCCAGTTTGGTATTATCTATTGAAACTGACAACATGCTTGCCTTAGAACCCAGTCATTTACTTCTAGGTATATATAGTTGAGAATCTCTTGGTCAAATAGGCATGGAAAACAGAGAATATTTATAGCAATATTGTTTGTAATAACAAAAAACTGGAAACCCAAATGTCCATCAACTGGGGAATGCATCAATAGTAATACAGCCATACAACAATGAAAAAGCCAGAGAAGAGATAGGCACAGATGCTAGAAATCTGCAAGTCTCCAGAAAGGACATAGTAATTAAAACTTTATTTTTACAAAAGTTTTATTTATTTTAGGGGGGGAGGGGCAGAGTAGAGAAAGAGGAAAAAAAAGAGAAAGAGAGAAGCAGACTCCTTGGTGAGTATGGAACCCAATGTGGGCTCAATCCTCTGACCTCAAGACTAGGATCTGAGCCAAAATCAGGAGTTGGATACCTAACTGACTGAGCCATGCAGGCACCCCAGTAATTCAAACTTTAAGCCTGAGTAAAATCCTACATAAAGCCCTATAGAGTGAAAAGAGAAATAGGTGGAAAATAGCAAGAGGGACCAACAAATTCCCTTTTCAAAAAGGCAGAGGAAACAAAGTTATACAAACCTTTAATAATCATCTAATGTCAGTTTCCTTTTTCCATTAGAGATTGAATCTATTTTCTCTGTCTTCTGTAAAGTACCTTTCATTAGAAACCCTTCCGTAATGTGCAAAATTACTTTGTAATATAAATACTCACTATCTTTCTTTTTCTGTACAAATATATTGAGTTTTTAAATTGAGGATACATCAATTTGGAATCATTTGAGTTATTCTTTTTATTTATTTTGCTAGAATATACTAAATTGAATTTTAGAGGTTACTTGAAAACAAAGATCATACTTCATACCCAGTGGTAACTTGAGTATAGACTCCGAATTCTGATTTATCCCCTTTATGGTGTCCTTTCTTTATAGATGCTAAGAAAATTCTTTGTTGAATTATTCTAGACAAAGAGAAATATGGAAATTACTTGATAAGATTAAATTTTATTGACACCAATGATACTTAGGCCACATCACCAAAAAAATTTATGGCAACATCAGTAGTGCCTTTTAAATTAAATGACAAATTGGAAGTGTTTAACAACATATGGTCGCTTTTCCTTGACATATATGATTAAGAATATATCTTTTTATCGAAATGTAAAATACCATCTGGCAGAAGTAACAATTATTTTATTGGCCTTATACATTAAATTAATTCACTGTACTTTAAAGAGTAAATATTTTCCTATTTTTCCTTTTTCTTGTGCTAGATCTATATTTATTTATAATACTCAAAAGCTGCGTAACTCAAAAACTATAATTAGGTATAACAATTAAAATGGATCTTAAATTTTGAGCAGAAAACAATGTGTTTCTAAATTTTTCCCAAACATTTCTTTGAAATTCAAATGGCAACAGCCCTTTTCTGATATTCATAATTATAAAGCTGGGTTATCTGAAAATTTACTGTTAAAATTTCTTATTAGATACATGATCAGACTCTGTATATGAAAGGAATTATATGTATATGTATAGGTATATAGTGCTCTTTACAAATAGGAAGAAATTTTTGTAATAAGGATGATGCATTTTGAACAGCTATGTAGTGCCACTACTAGCCAGAGTTAATCATTCACTTTTCAAACCTTTCAGGTTCAGAAGATACCAAATGAGTAGGAAAGTTTCTTTGACACAATGTATATTACATATTTAATAATGTGGACTTTTGGCAATGTATCATTTTAGGAAACATCAGAATTTAACAATTCTGTGTACTGTAGTGTTCTCCAAAGCCACATTGGGACTAATTCAAACAATGAATTCTTTAAACATTAGCATGAAGTATTTGTATCAGATATCTGGCCTTTTAAATTCTATAAATGTGGTTGTTAATTTTTAAAGAATTCATTATTTCAAGAGGAGCTGTATCTGGATTTAAAATGTTTCTGCTATTTTTAGTATAATCAGGAAGCAAAGTACTTGGACAAGTAATACTTCAATAGTCAACGATAATTTTTAGTACCAATTTATGGCCAGACCATATTCTCTGCTCTGAAGAAGTTTAAGGTTTAGATGGGAAGGCAGACAAGTAAAAAAAGAGATTATAGAGTAGGATTGTAGGGTAAGATACATGACTAGTATTAAGCAACCACTCTCCAAAAAGATGGGGTGGACTGTGAGGATAGCAGATGGGAGGAAGGACATTTCAGATAGGAGAAACAATAGGTTGGACTATTCTGAGACATAAGACAACATGATTTAGCTACATAATACTTTGGTATAACTAAGGAAAGGAATACAATAACAAATTTGAGGATGTTTTCCTCTTTTAAGTCAACTTTATGGTAGTATAAATAATATACAATAAAATGTACCCATTTTAAGTGTACTAGTTGATGAGTTTTGACAAACCACAACCACACAAAAAATATAGAACATTTCTAACAACCTAAAAAGTTCTTTTACTCCATGCAATCAGTTCTTCCACCCAACTCCACTTCAAGCCCCCAAGATAACCACAGATCTGTTTTCTGTCACTATATATTTGATTTCATTTGTTCAGTTTTATTAAAATAATATTACACAGCATGCACTCTTTTGTGTCTCACTTCTTTTGCTCAGCATGGTGCTTCTGAAGGTAATCAATGTTGTTCCACATGTCATTAGTTTCATTTTTACTGCTGAGTATTATAGTACTGTAAGGACATATCACACTTTATCCATTTACCAGTTGGGAAACATTTGGATTATTTCCAGTTTAGAACTATGATTAATTAAAATGCTGTAAACTATCACATTCAAATCTTGGTGTGGACATATGTTTTGATTTATTTTTGGTAAATATATACAGTATAGTTGTTAGGTCAAATGGTAGCTGTATTTTTAACTTTATTTAAAAAATAGAACCAAAAAATAAAAATAAAAAATAGCAGAAAAATGTCCAAAGTGGTTATACTGTTTTAGCTACTGTTCACATATTATATATGTATGTGTTTTTCATCTTTTTAGTTCCAAATTTTTTGGTGTCTTTGAATCTAAATTTTTGGTGTCTTTGGTGTCTCTTGTGGGGGTACCTGGGTGGTTCAGTCAGTTAAGCAGCTGCTTTTGGCTCAGGTCATGATCCTAGAGTTCTGGGATTGAGCCCCACCTCAGACTCCTTGCACAATGGGGAGCCTGCTTCTCCACTGCCTGCCACTTTCCCTTCTTGTGCTTGCTCTCTCTGTCAAATAAATAAATCTCTCTGTCAAATAAATAAATCTTTAAATTGTGTCTCTTGTGGACTGTAGATAGTTGTATTTTTTAACCCTTTCTGCAGATCTTTGTCTTTTAATCAGGATGTTTAATCCATTTATATTTAATATAATTACCGATAAGGTAGTATCTACACCTGACATTTTGCTCTTTCTTTATGTCATATGTTGTGGCTTCTGTTGTTGTTCTATTCCATTATTACTGTTGCCTTTCAGATATATATATATATATATATATATATATATACATATACATATATATATTCTAGTGTACCATTTTAATTCCCTTGTCATTTCTTTTATTATACATTTTCTGATTATTTTCTTAACAGTTACTCCAGGGATTACAATTACCAAGTTATAATACTGTAGTTCAGATTAATACCAATTTTACTTTAAAAGTATGCAAAACCTTTACTACTCTATAGGTTTATTCCCTCCACTCTCTCCTGAGCTATTATTGTGATACAAATTACATCTTTATACATAATATGCCAACAGAATTATTATCACTTTATGCAATTGTCTTTTAAGTCAAATAGAAAAAGAAGAGTTACAAATAATACATTTATACTGTCTTTTCTTTTACTTATGCAGTTATCTTTACAAGTGTCCTCTATTTCTTCATGTGAATTTGTGTTATTGTCTAGTGTCCTTTTATTTTAACCTGAAGGACAAGTATCTCTTGCAGGGTACATTTCCTGCAATGAATTCTATTTTTGTTTATACATGTATTTTGGAAATATATTAATTTATCCTTCATTTTTGAAGGATAGTTTCCCTGGATATAGAATTCTTGGTTGATGGTTTTTTCCTTCAGTATTTTGAACATGTCATGCCACTGCTCTCTGCTTCCATAGCTTTGGTTGTTAATTTTATTGAGAATTATGTAATGAGTGACTTTCTTGACACTTTCAAGAATCTCTCCTTGCTTTTTATTTTGGCTTTCAGTAGGTTGATTATAAAGTGTCCAGGTGTGGATTCTTTGAGTTTATTCAATTTGGAATTAATCTTGCTGTGCAGATTAACGTTTTTCATCAAAGTTTTTGACTTGTATTTTCTCAAGAGTTCTGCCTTTTCTCTTTTTCCTCTCTTTCTAAGACTTCCATTCTATATATGTTGGTATGCCTGATTGTGTTCCACAGACTTCTGTGACTCTATTCATGTTTCTTTATTTTCTTTTCTATTTGTTCCCCAAACTTGATCACCTCAACTAATCTGTATTCAAATTTATTCTTTCTTCCTCTGCTCAGATCTACTATTGAGCCCCTCTAATGAATGTATCACATCAGTTATACTTTTTATCTCTAGAATTTTTGTTTTTTAAATAACTTCCCTTTATTGATTTTATCTATCTATCTATTTATTTATTTTTTATTTGACAGAGAGAAATCACAAGTAGATGGAGAGGCAGGCAGAGAGAGAGAGAGAGGGAAGCAGGCTCCCTGCTGAGCAGAGAGCCTGATGTGGGACTCGATCCCAGTACCCCGAGATCATGACCTGATCTGAAGGCAGTGGCTTAACCCACTGAGCCACCCAGGCGCCTGATTTTATCTATTTAGTAAGAAACTCCTCATAGTTTCCTCTAGTTCTTTAGACAGGGTTTCCTTTAGCTTTGTGAATATATCTAAAATATCTTATATAAAGTCTTTATGTATAAGTTAGACATAGGGACTTCCTCAGGGAGAGTTTCTATTAATTGCCTTTTCCACTATGTATAGGCCATAAGTTATTTCTTTGTGTGTATTGTGCTTTAAAAACCATATTTTATTTTGGATAAAGTGATAATAATTGCATAAAGTGATAATAATTCTGTGTTGGCATTTTATGTATAAAGATGTAATTTGTATCACAATAATAGCTCAAGAGAGAGCGGAGGGAATAAACCTATAGAGTAGTAAAGGTTTTGCATACTTTTAAAGTAAAATTGGTATTAATCTGAACTACAGTATTATAATTTGGTAATTGTAATCCCTGGAGTAACTGTTAAGAAAACTGGACATTTTGGGGCGCCTGGGTGGCTCAGTGGGTTGGGCCGCTGCCTTCGGCTCAGGTCATGATCTCAGGGTCCTGGGATCGAGTCCCGCATCGGGCTCTCTGCTGAGTGAAGAGCCTGCTTTCCTCTCTCTCTCTCTCTCTGCCTGTCTCTCTGTCTACTTGTGCTCTCTCTCTGTCAAATAAATAAATAGAATCTTTAAAAAAAAAAAAAAGAATTATGTTAAAAAAAAAAAAAAGAAAACTGGACATTTCAAATAATATAATGTGGCAACTCTGGAAATCAGACTCTCATCTGTTCCCAGGGTTTTTATTGTTTCTGTTTGTTATAGTGGATGTTGGTTTAATGACTTTTTGAATGCATTCCTTAAAGTCTGTATTTTTTGTTGTGTGACCAGTGAAGTCTTTGCTCAGCTTAGCAGTCATTTGATGACTGGACAAAGATTTCCTTAGATATCATCAAATAGTGAATCTCCCAGTCTTCGCCGAGGAGCTTAATATGTGTATTGGGACACACCTTCAACACTCAAGCAGCAAGTTTACATGTCTATATTGGTTTTCACTTCTTGTTTGTGTAGAGCCTCAGGGTCAGAGAGAGGGGAGAACTTGGGACCTTCTCAGGTCTTTCCTGAGCATCTATACAGCCCTAGATATGCATATGCCCCTAAGCATGTATATTACCCTCTAGATTCCCAGGAATGTCTTAGTTTTTCAAAGTTCCTATGGACATCTCATTCCCTAGCTAAATACTTTAGGGTGGCTGGAAGCAAGGGTGTTCTGAACAAAATTAAGGGATTTTTGACCTTTCTGTTAATTGTTAGGGGGAGTTACTGGTGAAATTTTTAGCAAAGAAGGAGCATGACTTTATTTGTGTAGCTGAAAAAAAATCTTTGCTACTAAAGGAGCATGGATTTAAGGGGGACAACTGGAGATAAGGAGTTTAAGATTATTGGGGTGTTCTAGGAAAAAAGTGAGGAAGGCTTGAGTTAAGACTGGAGTAGAGGGAATGGAGAAAGGGGACTGGTTGGAAAAGCTCTCTTACAGATTAGACACTTCATGATTTTTAGGGTGATTTATTGGGAGGTCAATAGGTGACTAGGAGAGAATATGTCTATTCTCGGATCTGAGTAGGGAAACTAGCTGAAGGATGAGGTCATTCACCAAAAAAGCAAACAAGAGGCATAGGTTTGGGTGGACACATAAAGATGCTGATCCAAATATAGCATTACCTATGGTTATAATAACTGATTTTTTTAAATAGAAATGAGGTATCTTTACGAGGGAAATTCTGTGTGACTATGCTCCAGATAGCTTTGGATTCAGATGCTGTAATCCGTCCTTCCCCTCCATCCAGAAGATTCATCACTACTCTTATTTAGGAATGCTTTAAAGGTGCTTATTATTTGGAACATATTTGACAAAGTAAGAGGAACTTTGTCACCCTAAAGAGAGCCTGTGCCTAAATACAATAAAAATTTGTCGATCATCAATCATTTCTTGGGTGGTTTTGCCCTCTGAAAACCTAGCCCAGAGCGGATAATGGGTAAAAAAACGTTGTTGACGCTAATTATTTGGAGAAGTGTGAGTGATGATTTTTCTTTAAGCCCTGTAAATTAAATTGGACCTAAAATGCTTGGTTTTAACATTTGGGAAACGTTGGTTTCTTTGAAATGCAATTCCTGGAAAGCGAAGAAATCAAGGAGGTGGGCGGACTGCGCTGTGGAAGAGCTCTGACCTGTTTCCCCTCTTTTTACACCTCTTCCTTTTCTGCCTCTCAGACGACCAAGTTGAGTTCAAACGAACCTTTCAGTTTTTGAGTGGGACGGCGGGGAACACCCAAACGAACAGGGTTCTCGTTTCAGCGTTCCCGCTGTTCCATTTCCGACCCGGTCACCTCCAGGCTCCGGCTAGCTGGCCGGCGTCGCAGATCTCGAGTGTGGCCTGGATCCGCAGAGGGGAGAATGGGGGGCGGGGGGAAAGGGAGGATGTCTGAGGGGCGGGAGCGGCCCTGGCGCGAACTTCCGTCCCGCCCTCCCAGCCCAGACTGGAGAAGCCCCGCGGCCCGCGCCGACCGTCCGTCGCACTCCTCCCGGGACGCCCGCCGGACTCCCGAGCCGTCTCCAATTGGCCGTCGGGGGAACGGAAGCCGAGGAAGAGCAGTGAACCCGGAAGTGCTTCGCCGCCGAGGCCCGGGCGACTCTTTTGAATGGAATCGGGCTGATTCATCGCCGGTTCGCAGAGCCAGAGCCCCGTGGAGTCTGAGCCGCCGCTGCCGCCGCTGCCGCCGCTGCCGCCTCCGCTGCCTTCGCGTCACCGCAGGTGGAAGACGATAGCCCAGACCGCGGCTGGCCGACCCCCCCGGCTTTCAGGTAAGACAGGGAAGGCAGGCCCGGCAGGTCCGCGGAGACAGCCGTGCTAGGCCGCCGCCAGCCCCGCGCTTTCCTGAGTCACGTTGCCCGGCGGAGTTGCCACTGGAGGCCTGGGCCCTGAGGGAGGAGCTCAGGCTTCTGCGTCCTCCTCGCGGGTTACTCGGGTGTCTTGTAAGCTAGGTCTGGATGTGGTCTCCTCTTCCAGGCGTTTCTGCTTTGCTGAATTTAAGCGCATCTCGGGAGCCCTCTTCTCCCTATACCAGGAGAACCCTTGTCTGTGGCCTGTGTGTGTACGTGTGTATGTGTCTATTGGTAGTTATTCCCGTGTTGAAAAACTTCAAAGCAGCAGAGGAAACAAGGGAGAGAGAATAAATACAACTTTCCCGTTGAAGGCATGGTTGTTTTATCACCTGTCCTTCCCAAAGGCCTGACCCTTTTTCTTAGTGTTAAGATTTCAATTCCCTTTAAAAACCAAACAAAACCCCCAGAGATGCCCTGGTTTTTTAACCTTGAAACTCTTCAAAGTGTGGTTTTTCTGCGGTGCCTTTTAACTTACTTTCAGTTTGTCTTGTGTAGTTGTTGTGAATAGGTAATATTTCCTGTGTTCAATAAAGTAGTAATCTGCTGCTCTGTGTTACCTCTTGAAACTTAATTTTCCTGGGGACTTACTTTGTCTCTGTCAAAAGAACACAAAACGCAAACTCTTCGGAAGAGTTTGAATATAAATCTAGTGACTGAATGAAAAATATTTGAAATTAAAAATGGTAACTAAAAGTTGGTAAAGATTCATGGGAAATTTTAAGGCAGGGAAGAAGCCTTAAAAATTAACACAGAAATGCAGTTCTAGGGTGAAAATTATTATTATTATTATTATTGTTTTTTACTGCCCACAAAAATCTGTTTTTAGTGCTACTACGTTGTTGATTATGTGTAAAGCCAGAAGACAGTCACTGGTAATGTTGAAAGAACAAAACAGAACAGAATACAGCTTTAGTGGAAATGATTAACAGTGGTGCTTTTCATGTTTTGTCTTGGAAGGGTAGCAGCTGGCTCATTTAAAGCTTATATGTTTTAAAAAATTTAAATTTAATGAGTAACTGCGCATTTGGAAAGATTAAGATACAGCAGTTCAGAATTAACTAGTTGTGTTTAGTGAAGTGATATTTAGTGAAAGGCCTGAATATTGTCTTGAATTTGCTCCAGAACATAATTACTTCTGGCCCACAGAAGAAAGTTTTGAAGTCCTCTTTCAATGAAGCCTCACCTGTTGATTTTGGAATATTATCCCCCCCTACCCCACCCCCGAAGTGCTTGGTAAATAATATTTTGCTGTTCTAATTGTAAAGCTGCATTTTAACCTGGGTTTATTTTATTTTTATGCTTGTCATGTAAATCTTATGTTTAGTATATAGGTTTAGAACTCCTGTTTTAGTATCAGGAACAAAAGGCAATTGTGTTTTTGTTTTTCATTTTATAGCAGTATTCATTTCATAATTTACTGTCCACTTCTGAAAGTCATGTGGACGTTCATGGGATTTATTACTCGTGAGCTTGTCATATAGCCAGTTTGTTGCACTCATTTGATAATCATATCCTGCTTTGTGATATATTGGCATCTCCATCTGTAAAATGAGAATTGGATTAAATAATAGCTTCTGGTTCTGTGATGATAGCAATAATAGTAACAACAGTTATTGAGTACCTTACAAATGTTCCAGGCACTGTATTAGGTGCTTTGTATTTTATCTTACCACTGACTTGCAAGGTAGGTATTATCCCCATTTTATAGATGAAATCTAGATTCTAGAAGAAGGTATTTTTTTCCAGATCATACAGAGAGTAGGTTTGCTTGCCTTTTTTTTTTTTTAAAGGTTTGATTTATTTATTTGTCAGAGAGAGAGAGAGAGAACGAGATAACACAAGCAGGGAGAGGAGCAGAGGGAGAAGCAGGCAACTCATGGATCAGGGAACTCGATGAGGGACTCCATCCCAGGACCCTGAGATCATGACCTGAGCTGGAGGCAGACGTAACTGAGCCACCCAGGCATCCAATTTGCTCGTTTTTAAAAGACTGTATTTATTTGAGAGAGAGAGAGAGGTGAGAGAGAGAGAGAGCACGAACGGGCTGGTGGGGCACACAGGGAGAGAGAGAAGCAAACTCCCCACTGAGTGAGGCGCCCAATGGAGGCTCCATCCCAGGACCTCAAGATCATGACCTGAGCTGAAGTCAGACGCTTAACCGACTAAGCCACTCATATGCTCCTGGAGATAGGTTTTGAAGCTCAGATTCCAGTCAAGGTCTGATTGCCTTCACAGCCTTTCTGGCTCTATACTGCTTCCTTTCACTTTATATATTTTTCATGAATTTATATCATGCCTCTCCAAATAGACTATAAATTCTTTCAGTGAAAATCACTGTTTCTTAATGGCTCTATTTCTGTATCACCTTATTATGTGCGAAATGGTACAGGTTTCTCCTATTGTCTGAAAGTTAGCTTTACCCCACTTCACTTTTATAGAAGGCCTACATTATGCCTGTTTTTTGCTAACAGAAAGAAATCTGAAGAGGATTTTCACTTTTACAAAATGTTAATTGTTTCTTTGATTTATGTCATTTCCACTCAAGAAAGTTTTAATAGGAACACTCTGCTTTTGGATAGAGGGGGAACCTTGTATTTAATGAATGTTAAATTGAATGTTGTAATTAGGAAACAGCACAAAAAAAGATGTTGTGGTAGTTCCATCTTCACTGTTCTAAACTGGAAAAAATCTTGCTTTCAAAATCGTATTTATATGATTAAATTTAATGTTGACTCTTTCTATTTCTTCCATTGAAGAAAGCCCTTAAGAAAGTCAAAGAAGTCCGTAATACTTTCCACAATTCAGAAAGCAGTGGAATTAGAAATACAGTGAGATCTGGAATACAGAAAGGATTTAGCATCAGTCTGAGAAGTAATATGGAACTGCAGCATGGGTTGGGGAGTACATGTTGAGCTAAGAAAAACAGTGATAACCTCGAACAGCTGAGAGTTTCATGATTTTGTTTGAGTTTTATGAATTACTGGAACAACAGTGTCCCTTGTGAACAGGTTGAAAAGTAAAAAAAAAAAAAAAATGCCACATTCCAAATCTAGATTAATTTTGAAGATTCTGTTTTTTTAAGTTATTCATGGTTCCATACATTTTCTATAAGTATTTGAGAATTGATTTATTTCCAACATGAACACAATCTAACTGTGTCAGGTTTTAACTAGATATTAACTCAGTAGGAGATGAAAAAGTGGAAGATCATCAACTTTTTGATGTACAATCTTTTGAAAGTACCAATGCTTATTTCATACTGTTTTTACCAGTTAGGATTCTAAAGATTACTCTGTGCATGGCATATTAGTTACAGTTAAATATTTTATTCATATTATCTGATAAATTTTTAAAAAGATTTTATTTACTTGAGAGAGAGAGTGAGCAAGCACAAGAGGGGGTGGGGGGCAAAGGGAAAAACATATTCCCTGCTGGGCAGGGAGCCAGATGTGAGATTCTGGGATCAGGACCTGAGCCAAAGGCAGACAGACGCTTAACCTGACTGAGCCACTCCAGTGCCCCTATCTGATAACATTATCAGTAAAGTTAATCATATCATGATAAGCTCTGGAGTCCTCTCTTTTTCAATAGGTGTAAAAGCTTGCTTTAGGTCTTTAAGTCATTGCTTTAGTCATTAAGCATCTGCCTTCATCTCAGGTCACAATCTCAGAATCCTGGGATCCAGGCCTGAGTCAGGCTTCCTGCTCAGAGGGAGGCCTGCTTCTCCCTCTCCCACTCCCCCTGTTCATGTTCCCTCTCTCGCTCTCTGTCAAATAAATAAATAAAGTCTTAAAAAAAAAAATCTAGAGGTGTTATGTGTGGCCTTTATTTCTAAGAATTGGAAGTATTGTCTTTCTTATTATAGTGTAACACTTTTAATTTTATGAACTCTTTTGCTAAATTCTGCAAAACACAAGTCCCTCCTCCAATATAATTCATTTAGTACTGCAAAATGTGCCTACTGTTTTGAAATTTCACGAAGTGGCAAACTATGTAGGAAGAAGAATCTGTGTTGTATGAACTGTAGCTTTGCTAAGGAGGGTGGTGCTGATAACAGCCAACACCCATTGTTCACTTACTGTACACCAAGCATTATGTTAAATGTAGGTTATGTCCACTGTCATCTTTAATTTTCTGAACAACTGTATAAGGTGGATGCTGTCATTATCCCTATTTTGCAGATGAAGAAACAGGCTCAGGAAAGTAACTGACCCAAGGACACACAGCTAATATGTATTAGAGACGGAATTTGAATCCTGTCACTTGTACTGCAGAGTCACAGCTCTTAACCCGGATATAAGAGATGCATAACATAAAACTTACCATTTTAACCATTTTTAGAGGTACAGTTCAGTGGCATTAAGTACACTCATGTGCAACCATCACCACCATCAATCTCCAGAACTTTTTCACTTCCCATTGTAATACTTTTGGAATCTAGATAGCTCATAATTTTATTGGAGAGACCTTGGCTGTCATCTCTGCTTGCAAAACATTTTTTTCTTTTAGATTTATAAACGCTAGTTAGATCTAGCCCAGTGATTATTTTTCACTTCTACATTATCTATTTATTTTTGCTTTGCTTTGTGGACACTTAAGCATTTGTCCACATAAGAACTTCATTAACAGCATAAAAGATAAAAGAATAGGGATGCCTGGGTAGCTCAGTGGGTTAAGCCTCTGCTTTTGGCTCAGGTCATGATCTCAAGGTCCTGGGATCGAGCCCCACATCGGGCTCTCTGCTCAGCAGGGAGCCTGCTTCCCCCTCTCTCTCTGCCTACCTGTGATCCTTCTCTCTGTCAAATAAATAAATAAAATCTTAAAAAAAAAAGATAAAAGAATATCTTACTAACATATCTCTGTAGCAAAACAAGTTCTTGTTGTAAAATAGTGTGTAATTCAGCCCTTGTTGAATACCCACCTAGATGAGAACACATTTCTTTTTTAGTCTTAGAAATACATTGTTCACTCATTGATCCACTTATCAAATAATTTTTGTCGTGAGATTCAGGTAACAAAATAAACCATTTTAAAGTGAATAGTTCAGGGGCGCCAGGGTGGGCTTATTTGGTTTAAGCATCCAACTCTTGGTTTCAGCTCAGGTCATGATCTCAGGGTCTTGAGATCAAGCTGGTCGACAGGCTCCCTGTTCAGCTTTAAGTCGGCTTAAGATTCTGTCTCTCCCTCTCCTGTACCCCTCTCTCCACTCACAAGCATCCATGTGCTTGCACTCCCTCTCTTTCTCTCAAATAAATGAATCTTAAAAAAACAAAAAAAACCAAAGTGAACAGTTCATTGTGGTTTAGTACATTCAAAGTGTTGTGCAGCTACCACCTCTATCTAGTTCCAAAACATTTCCATTATTCTGAAGTAAAATCCCTTACCCGTTAAGCAGTTTTTCATGTTACTCCTTCCCTGTAACCTCTGGCAATCACTAATCCTTATTCTTTTTCTATGGATTCAGGTATTTGGGATATTTAATATGAAAGGAATCACATAGTTTGTGACCTTCTGTGCATGTCTTCTTTTACATAGCATAATGTTTGGAGGTTCAGTCACATTATCACATGTGTCAGTACTACATTTCTTTTTATAGCTGCATGATATTCCATATGTTCCATTGTATGTATATTCATACTGGAATTTGCTTTGTCCTTTTACCCTTTGGTGGACATTTGGGCTGTTTCAGTCTTTGGGCTCTTGTGAATAATGATGCTGTAAACATGCATGTACTTGTGTTTATTTTGAATACCTATGTTTAATTCTTTTGGATATATATCTAGGAATAGAATTGCTCGGTCATATGGTAATCCTTTGTTGAATTTTTGAAGAGCTCCCAAACTGTTTCCAGCACTCCTTGGTTCTTAAGTTCGAGAAAATTAATGTAGGGTATTGTCTGAAGATGTATAGTCTGAAATTTTGTTTATACCAGTGATTCTGAATTGGGAGTGATTTTGCCCTTCCAGGAGACCTTTGACAATGTCTGGGGACATTTTCGATTATCATGACTGGGTGGGTGCTACCAGCATCTAATGAATAAAGGCCAGGGATTCTGTCAGACATCCTATAATGCACAAGACAGTCCCCTACCAAAAAAAAAAAAAAAAAAAAAAAAATTTGGTTCTGAATGTCAACAGTGCTGAAGAAACCCTGGCTTATACCATCAGTTTTATTGTTATTGTTAGAGACTAGAGTGCTGTTACCTGTTTCTTTACATTCACCTTCTCTAATTGTTGTGAAACTTTTTCTCTGTCAGTTCTCCTCTTTGACATTATGGATATAATACAAAAAATTCTGAATTTTCAGCTGTGTTCAAATGAAAGCTTAAAAGACTACAGAGATTGTGTCTCTAGTCTTTTATATCTTCTTGAAAGGTGGAGAAATGGCTTTGGGCAGCACAATAAAAACTGAAGGATGAAACAATAGCAATAATGTATTTCACTATTGCATCATTTTGAGTAATTCTTATTCTTCCATTTTCTTGTTATTTTATTTTATTTATTTTTTTCATTTTCTTGTTATTTTAGTCTTTCTGCCGTAGTTGGGAATAATTGACTAAGACATGAGGAACTAATTCCTATGATAGTGAAATAGCAAACTTTCAAATATAGGAAAAATAACATCACTAAGATTCCATAATGTATTATGGATTTATAATAATGTGCAATGGAACTATATGGTAATTGCACAATAGAATGGTCTGTTTAAAAATATGAGTAAATTTTCTCTTTGTTCTTTGAAACACCTCTAGAAATACATGTCAATGAAGTGTCATGACATGGCAATTCTTACATAAAATTTTGAACTGCTCAAAAAAGTCATGAAATGTCAATTCTTACATGTATTTAGAACTGCTCAAAAAAGAAACTTAAAAACAAAATTTGTATGTGGGGTAATCCTCTGCTCTTTAGCCTCCTGGGATGTTATTTCTTTCCATATTTTCTGGAAATGGTGATTAAAATCAGTTTTGATTTCTATTTCGCTTTTAGGAATTTTGCTTTGTTTAAAGCTCGTGGCATATTTTCCTCCATAGGTCTCAAAGTAATTATATCTTATTTACTTTTTTTAGGAGTGAGAGAAAAAAAATACTTGGGAAAAGTTATACCTGCCAGTATAAGCAAGAGCTTGAATTAAGAAGAAATTTGTCAAACTCAACGAATTGAAGCTTAACACCTCAAGAGTTGTAGTCACTGACCAGGTGAGAATTAAGAATGTATATACTTTTACCTATTCTTTCAGGATATGATATAAAGATATTATGAAAACATCATTTTTTAAACACACATCAAATTATAAATATGTAATACCCAGATTTAAGAGCTCATGAAAGTCATTTAGATAACTAACACTTTTGTTCTTATTTGCTTTCTATAAACTTTTTTTAAAAAGTAGTGTGATATAGAACATTTATTGATATAATTCATTTCCAAATGTTAGTATTTTTATTAAACCTCATTATGTTATCTAAAATGTTTTAGTTTGTTAAATATTTTTTCCTGTTTGCTGAGACATCTAATTTTACTAAAAACACAAATTTGACCTGCCAGATTTTCTTTCCCTCTGCTCCCCACATTGCTCATGTATATTCACAGCATCTGGAGTCTGTGTAAAGTCATAAGAAACAACACTGGGGAAATAGATAAACTAAGCACAGCTGGGAATCGACTTTGGCCTGGAATATATATAATATCTGTAGTATACTGTATGTTAGTTTTTTTCTGTTTGTTCTTTAAGCTTGAAATGGTCCAAAAGAATTTTTTTTTTCCTTTGGTAATACATTTTAGAGAAATATTTTTAATATTTTCAACTATTTGGGTTTTGCCCCTCTATTTATAGCCTTTAAAAAGTGCCATGTATTGAATGCTATATTCGAGTTGAGGAATTTTAATGAGAATTTGATGGAGATTCTGTTGGTAAATGCTGCTCTTAGAATGTGTTAAGGTTATAAAGCAGAAACTTTGTCTGGACTAGCAAGTTTTCTTATGTGCCTTTCATTTTTTAAAATGAATTTATCCATTGTGAATCTCACAGACTTGTTGATATAAAGTTCTTTATAAATTGTTTATATAAAATTCAAAAATAGCAGAACTAATCCATGCTATCACAAATTGAAATTCTGTCTTTGCACGGTGGTAGGGACTGGAAGGGGAGCGTGAGAGGTGTTCTTAGGTGGCCATAATGTTGTTTCTTTATCTAGGTGGTGGTTATGGGAGTATGTTCACATTTTGTGAAGATTCCATGGCTATGTCAGTTGTGCATTTTTCTGTATGTGGACATGGATAAAGTTTGCAATATTAACATTGTTAAATTTAGGAATAAATTGTTAGCAGAATCAACAAACATGATTAAGCTGTAATGTAATGATCATGAGTACATTATTAATTTTGAGTTTATATAGCAGTTCTAGCTAGTAAAACAGTATGAACAAATGACTAATTCATTAGCATTTAATTTAGAATACAAATTGTAGTAATAACCATTATCTAAAGCATAAACTTTGAAAAGGAATTTTAAGGCACAGTAGCAGTTTTCAAGTAGAAGAAATGCTTCATTGTTACTCTTAAAGCATTTAGTTGCACTGATACTAGTTTTCTAGCATTTGGTTATACTTTTTTGTGTAGTTGAGGTCATAGTGATACTCTTGCTATTTCTTTCCTTTGATTTCTTCTGAGTTTTTCAAGCTTTTAAGAATGTCTTCTGTAGTTATTCTAGATATAAAAAACAAATCAGATTGATACTCTTAAGTTAATCTTTGTATTGATTAACTCTGAAATTATCATTGAGAATAGCTGAATTTCCTTAGTGAAGAAGGTGTATATCTCCACAACATCTGAAATAAGGCAAAATATCTGTGTAGGTTCTAGAACACTATCTTAATGCATTTAATGTTTACTTTATAATATTTCTTTTAGTATAATGAGTTCATTTTAAAAAAGCCTTTGATGCTAATTCAGAGATCCATAATCTGCTCACAATGTCTTTCACATGTAGTTTTGATGATAACTGACAAGCTGTAAGTTAATTAGCACAGAACTTACTAATGAGGATGTTAAAATTTAATTTAAAAGTGAGGATTTTTATTTGTACACTCAACAAATTGAAGGAAATTCAATCATACATATGATAAGCATTTCAGGCACTTTTTCCTCATTCAGGTACTTTATTAGATAACAATGAGAAAATATAATTAACTTAATGATAGCAAAGTTTTGAAAGTATGCTAAGATTGCTTGTCTTTAAAACCAGGGATAACCCAAAACCAAAGCAGTAAAGTAAGGTCTGTTAATTAGCATGGAAGACAGCTTCTTGAATTAATATGTGGTGTTAATTAACAGGAAGTCTGATGTTGTGTTGTAATTACCACCAATATTTTTGACATACTGAGTGACTGAAGGTGAATTATATAGATAGCAATTGAGTAAACACTTTGGTGCTTAGGAACGTTTTCCTTTGTTTCTGTTTTCTAGAAATATGGACAGACTTCTTAGACTTGGAGGAGGTATGCCTGGACTGGGCCAGGTTAGTATATAGACTTTCAGTATTTCTTTGTTTGTAAACTACACGTCTTTCTCTAGTTATGCAAAGAGAAAGAAATCACTCCCAAGAAAATCATCTCATAGGTAACCTTATAGTAAGAAGCTGGTTGGTTGGTTTATGGCTGGTTGTTGTATTGCAACACTCAATACATGAGGGTAACATTTCCTATTATCTTAATTTAATTTTCTCCTAAGAATAAGAATTTTCTCTGTTTCTTTTATTTAAAATTTGGGGATATGTAAGGTTCTCCAACTTAACTTTTAATAAAAAGTAAAAAGGACTCAAAGCTTATTATCAAAGGACTCAAGCTTATTTCTGGGTTTACAATGTAGACTTTAGAAGTAACACACGGAAAAGTAAACATGGCATATTTTTGGCAAGATCCAGAAAACCGACCCATAGAATGTTTGTATGTACAGTTTTAATACTGTTAAATTCCTTCTGGTAGTTACAATAGAAGGCTCAAATAATATGTAATATCTCTTTTTCTTTAAATTTGGAATGTATGGTTTCTTTTACATTCTTATTAAAATTAAATTTTTTCAGTTTTAATATTATCATCTATCTTGTTTCTTGCTGTTGGGCAAATGGCCTCTGCATAGATTTTCTAATCTCAGAATATTTATTCTGCTTTAGGTGAGGCAGAAATTTTTGCTTTTTTTGAGTTCTACACTGATTATCTTTCCAGTTTTCCATTCATAAAAGTGATAACTATGTGTTGTCCTTTCCCGAGACTTTTATGTAACATAATGTTTTATGACCAAAATTTAGGAGTATTTTTATAACGTACTTTTATAACCCTTATAGCTTCCAGCTTTCCCTCATTTTCTTATCACGATTGATCAGTTTGTCTTTCTTCGTTTAAAGTAGTCTATATTGGGGCACCTGGGTGGCTTGGTTGTTAAGCATCTGCCTTCAGCTCAGGTCATGATCCCAGGGTCCTGGGATCCAGCCCCTCATTGAGTTCCCTGCTCAGCAGGAAGCCTGCTTCTCTCTCTCCTGCTCCCCCTGCTTGTCTTCCTGCTCTTGCTATCTCTCTCTCTGTCAAAAAAGAAAATCTTAAAAAAAAAATAGTCTATATTTTGTGAAAGAAACAGTTTTGTTGGGGATTTCATGGTTTTTCAGTGTGGAGGCACTTTCATAAGAATTCCTTAAGTAGGTCTGTCTCATGGGTTCTACTAATAAACTTTTTCCTTTTGGAAAGTTGGAATCATTTTGTGATTCTGTGTTGTATCCTTGTATAGACTTCAGTTATTTTTCCTTTTTTTTTTCCCAGTTTTTACTTTTTTGGGTGTTGACTATTTCTCATGTTCCTTTACTATCAGCCTATTTTGTTACAATTCTTCATTTTTGTAAGATATGTGTAATATATTCTCTTAAGAAGCCTAAGCCTTGAGTCGTCTGGGTGGCTCAGTCAATTAAGTGTCCAACTTTTAATTTTGGGTGAGGTCATGATCTCTGGGTCTTGGGATTGAGCAGTGCATCGGGCTCCGAGTGGTGGGCAGGGTCTGATTGAGATTTTCTCTCTGCTTCTGCCCCTACCCCGCACGTGCGCATGCTCTCTCACTCTTGTTCTCTCTAAATAAAATCTTTAATAAAAAGAGGCCTAAGTCTCTGGGAACTTGACCCTTCCAAAGCTGTTTCCATACTTTCATAAGCATTCTAGATAGCTTTTAGAATTCCCTCATTTATTCCAAAATTAGCAATAATGATGTTAAGGCATATCAAAGTGTCAGAAGTGAGCTGAGGTTTTACATAGGTACTGCAAATTTACCTGCAAAATATAGGCAATGGTACTCCCTTTGTAGAATTCTTTTTTTTTTTTTTTTTTTAAGATTTTATTTATTTATTTGTCAGAGAGAGTGAGCATAGGCAGACATAGTGGCAGGGGGAGAAGCAGGCTCCCCGCTGAGCAAGGAGCCTGATGTGGGACTCCATCCCAGGACGCCGAGATCATGACCTGAGCTGAAGGCAGCCACTCAACCAACCGAGCCACCGAGGCGTCCCCCTTTGTAGAATTCTTAAAGGAAGTTGTGTCAAATTTAAATACCGAAGTACCTTTTCTTAAGCATTAGATGAAATAAATTACATATCCATGTTAGAAATCCATGCTAGGAAATTGCTGGATGTGAAATACAGTTTTATTGACCAGAAATTGAGCTATAGCATATCTCAGTGACCACTGCAAACCTTTGTAGTAAGCAAAAAATTTAAGTTTGATTCAATAACCTCTCCTTGGTATCTGATAATTTAGTCACATTATGTGTCCTGCATTCTTAATTGAACTTAAAAATATGTTGTTTGAGAATCTGTTATTCCAAGTAAGTATTTCATCTTCCCAGTTAGATGACAAACTCTCAATGGGATAATTTGTGGGGTGCTTGTTTCTGTGATATCTTCTCTATCAAATAATAGCGTTTGAGTGTTTGCACTGCGCTCAGTGCAGAGTCTGCTTGTCCCACTCCTTCTGCTCCTCCCACAACTCACACTCATGCTCTCTGTCTCTAAAAATAAATAAATAAAAATATAAAAAAATTTTTTTAAATTTTACTTTTGTTCTTAATTTAAGATATATCTTTGCAGTAGATGTCAAGTGTATTTTTTAATATACGGAAGCAAAATGTGTGTTGTTTATTTTTAATAAAGTAAAAAATATTTGAGTTAATAGCTTTTCTTTCCATTCAGTAGTACGTAGCAGCCAATAGAAGTGGAAAAGGAGACATAAGCTCCAAAAGTAAATGGGTAATTTTACTGTCTTACCACTTAATGGAAAAGTTAGAATTTCCTTAAAGATGGGGCAGGGATACTTGCTGGTAAGTTTGCATATGGTCCTGTGAAAACATGAGAATACAAACAACAGGGTTCTTCATTCTGAGAACTCTGAACTTTCTCTGAAACGAAATGATTTCTCTTCTCCATGGCTAATCCTTCCACTTTTTCTCTGATCTTATCCTATATTGAAGCCTTGCTCATTTGCACTAGCCCTTTTCTCTGTGTACAAAAATGTCTGTCTGTATCCAGAAAACAACAAAACTTCACTGTACCCACCACTAAGCTTTTCTTATATTTCTAGAATTCCTGAAATAATAGCTTATACTCACAGATTATACTTCCTTACCTTTGACTCTTGTGAGGTTGTGTACTAGCCTTCTCTTCCATTACTTTTCTGGAATTGTTCAAGTTGCCAAATCTGTTGGCCTAACTTTGAATTCCTTTTCACTGGACTTTAATATTTTTTTAAAGATACTAATTTATTTATATGTCAGAGATAGAGAATGAGCAAAAGCAGTGGAAGCAGCCAGCAGAGGAAGAAGCAGGCTCTCTGCTGACCAGGGAGCCTGATGCAGACTCAGTCCCAGGACACTGAGAACATGACCTGAGCTGAAGGCAGATGCTTAACCAACTGAGCCACCCAGGCATCCCTGGACCTTAATATTTTAATACTGTTCACAATGTCAGTATTAAAACTTTTTCTTCCATGCGCTTATCATGGTACTTTTTCTTAGTTCTTCATTATTGTGTCTGTACCTACAAAAACAAGTTGAAGATTTTTTTTTTACATATTACACTTCTAAATGTTGAATAGGGGTGCCTGGGTGGCTCAGTGGGTTAAGCCTCTGCCTTTGGCTCAGGTCATGATCTCAGGGTCCTGGGATGGAGCCCCGCATTGAGCTCTCTGCTCAGCGGGGAGCCTGCTTCCCCTTCTCTCTCTGCCAGCCTCTCTCACTAATTGTGATCTCTCTGTCAAATAAATAAAATCTTTTTAAAAAATGTTGAATAGCGATAGGCTAACATCATTAAATCTATCCACAATCCCATAATTATAAACTTTTTAAAAATTTCTTTGTCAGAGAGAGAGAAAGAGGGAGCACAAGCAGGGGGAGTAGCTGGCAGAGGGAGAAGCAGAGTTCTTTCTGATCAAGTGGTCCAATGTGGAACTTGATCCCAGGACTTTGGGATTGTGACCTGAGCCAAAGGTAAATGCTTAACCTACTGAGCCATCCAGGCATCCCCAGTATAAACTTATTAGTAGTTTGAAGTAGAAACAAACAGATTTTTTCCAAGAGATTTATTTATTTATTTAAGAGAGAGAGCATACAAGCTGAGGGAGAGGGAGAAACACTCTTTGCTGAGCAGAGAGTCGGATGTAAGGCTCAGTCCCAGGACCCTGGGATCATGACCTGAGCCCAAGGCAGCCCCTTAATGGACTGAGCCACCCATGTGCTCTACAAATAGATGTTTTATTAGAAATATTAAAATTTGTTAACTAGTAGCTTTAAATTTCAAATGTATTTTTTTATTTGCTGAGGTGTTTATGAACTTGAAATTACTGTAAGATATGAGATGATTTATTAAAAGCATTTACTGCTGTAATTTGGGTACTTAGTTATCTTTATTACTATCCCAACTTAGGTCTTGGCAACTAAACTTTCCAAAATCTGTGAAGATAAAATGCAAGAGATAGGCCTAGTCAAAGCATAGTCTCCAGTCTCTAAAAGGTTTTTATTGTCAGTCTTTGGGTCCATTTTAGCTTTAGAAACAGCCAAGGTAAGCTTTTAAGGTAGGTTGAAAAGTAAATGAATTCTCACGGCCCCTGTGTGGGTCAGTCTGTTAGGGTCCAACTCTTGGTTTCTGCTCAGGTCATGATCTCATGGATGGAGATCTCATGGGGCAAGAGGTGAAACCCCACCTCTGGCTCCAAACTCAGTGAGAATTCTCTCCCTCTGCCCCTTCCTGTGCACGTGCTATTTCTCACCAGGATAAATAAATCTTTTTTTTTTTAAAGAAGGAAGAAAAGAAAAGTAAATGAATTCTTAAATGAAATGTCAGTAACATCTGTTAGCTTATATTGTATTTGAATTTGTTCTGCCAGTATCTTGATTTTCTAAGAATATTGTTACTTAACCTAAGTATGTTACATTCTGATTTTAGTATATGTGCTGTTTGGAAGCCAGCACAGTATGCTACGTTTTAGTAGAGACACACCAATTATGAGTGGATACTAGTGTTCATTATAAATAATGTGATTTGAAAGTATAGTGGATATAGGGTTTCTTTTTTTTTTTTTTTAAAGATTTTATTTATTTATATATATGGCAGACAGAGATTACAAGTAGGCAGAGAGGCAGGCAGAGAAGAGAAGAGGAAGAAGAAGCAGGCTCCCCGCTGAGCAGAGAGCCCGATGTGGGACTCGATCCCAGGACCCTGGGATCATGACCTGAGCCGAAGGCAGAGGCTTTGACCCACTGAGCTACCCAGGTGCCCCTAGGATTTCTTTTTCTACAATAAGGGTACATAAGACTGAATGGGGGAGATGATGTTTGAGTTAAGTTTTGGAACATACAGTAAGATATATTCAAAAGATTGGAGAATAGGTAATATAAGGGAAAATAACAAGGAAAGAAGCTGATGAATGAATTTGGAGTAGATTGTGAAAGGGCTGAATGACATTCCTAGTGATCTTTACTTTTTCCCCCCATAGGCATTATAATAGTTTCATGAAGATTTTTGATGAAGATTATTCATGAGATAATCCAGTGTGTGCTTTAAAAAATATATATTTTATTTATTTGAGAGACAGAGAGAGAGCGGGAGTGCATGCATGTATAGAGGGGGAGGGAGAGAGAATCTTGAGCAGATTCTGTACTGAACACAGGTCCAAGATGGGCTTGATCTCACAATCATGAGATCATGACCTGAGCCAAAACCAAGATACCCATAACTGACTAAGCTACCCTAATTCAGTCTTGTTTTTGTAAAGTAATTCTAGTGGTAGTGTGCAGAATAGATAGAAGGGAAGATATTGAAGGCAGAGTCATCAATTATATGAAATAACTTCTGATTTATAACTTTTCTGGCACATAGTAGGATTTTATCTATCATTTTTTAAGTTAGCTTGACCATGATTTAACTTTGACCAGTGTAACATGAGTTGGAAATTAATAGGTCACTTTTATGTGGAAGCTTTAAAAATCAGTATGATTTGCCTGCCCTGTAATCAAGAAAGCATGGAAATGGAATCTTTGTTAGCTGGCTCCCTCAGAGAGAATGACATATCTGCAAGTCATAGATTCTGTGATTTTTGTGGGAAATGTCCTAATTGTTTTGATCTCTGGTTTTTGTTTTAAGGAACATGACACAGGCTGAACTAAATACATATACAGACCTGTGTTGCCTGTAAGTTCTCAGTTTGTATCTTTCTGATACAGAGACAGTAATTTCCAGATGCAAAAAAAGAGGAGAAATACTATAGGTGAATGATCAGAGGAGGCTTTCTGAAAGTGGTGAGATGTAAGCTACATTTTTGAGGGAGTATTTCAGGTGGCTTGATTTAAAAAAAACACACACACACAAAAACCCTTCCTGAATTGGATGTACTGTTTTATTTGTTAAAACTCCTGAATCCCTATAGTATGTGGATTTTGTGTACATAACTAATAATCATTTTTCTGTTTCCATGGGTCTTTGAGTAGAAATGTTCTTTCAGTTATTTGTCTTCTGGATTTTGGTCTGATGTTTTTTTTTTTTTTTTTTTTTTAAAGATTTTATTTATTTATTTGACAGAGAGAGATCACAGTAGACAGAGAGGCAGGCAGAGAGAGAGAGGGAAGCTGGCTCCCTGCTGAGCAGGGAGCCCGATGCGGGACTCGATCCCAGGACCCTGAGATCATGACCTGAGCCAAAGGCAGCGGCTCAACCCACTGAGCCACCCAGGCGCCCTGGTCTGATGTTTTATAGAAAAGATTAACTTAACATAAGAATGGGAAAAAAATTCCTGGAATAAATGAGGAAATAATACCATTTTCACAGATGAGGAGTCTTAATATCACATGCCAGTTCTCCAATTTATTCACAGATTCAGTGGAGTTCCAGTAAAAATATAAACCGGAATTTTCATGGAATTGGAAAATTGATCCTAAAATTCATATAACAAAAAATAATTCAAGAAAATAATTTAGAAAGGAAAAAGAGACTTGCTCTACCAAATATCAAAATATATTTTGATGTTATATGACTTAAATAAGCTAATATTGGCATATAGATAGATCAGCATAATCAAGCAGGAAGCCTAGAAATAGACTCATGCATATATGGGAACTTGATTTCTAATAGTGATTGTATTAAAAATTAGTGAGGAAGGAGCGAGCTGAGTGGTTCATTAAATGATGCTGGAACAAGTGGTTTTCTCTATGGGGGAAAAACTAATACTAGATTCCTACCTGTTTTATATACAAAAATGTATAGTATGTGGATTGAGGCATGATTGTGAAAATCAAACTTTATAATTTTGGAAGACACACCAATTAGGATGGCTATTCAGAAAAAAAATCCCCAAAACTAGAAAATCACAGTTGTTGATTAGAATGTAGAGAAATTTTTTTTTTTTTAAAGATTTTATTTATTTGACACAGAGAGAGAAATCACAAGCAGGCGGGGGGCGGGGGGAAGCAGGCTCCCTGCTGAGCAGAGAGCCCGATGCAGGACTCGATCCCAAGACCCTGAGATCATGACCTGAGCCGAAGGCAGAGGCTTAACCCACTGAACCACCCAGGCACTGAGCATGTAGAGAAATTTGAACCCTGTGCATTGCTGGTAGGAATGTGATTATGTCACCTCTATGGAAAACAGTCTGGTGGTTCCTCAAAAAATTAAGCATAAAAAAATAAAAATAAAAGTACATACAATGCAGTAATTCTATTTCTGTCATTGTATATATCCCCCCAAATTGAAAGCTGGAACACAAATAGATATTTGTAAGCCATTGTTCATAGCAGCATTATTCCCAATAGCCAAAAGGTACTTGTGTTGTACTGAGAGATGAGTGGATAAACAAAATGTGATATGTACATGCTGTGGAATATTATTCAACCTTAAAAAGGAAGGAAAAACCTGACATCTAATACAGCATGGATGCACCTTGAAGATATGATGCTAAATGAAGTGAGCCAGTCACAGAAGGACAAATATTGAATGCTTCCACTTACATGAAGTACTAGAAAAGTCAGATTTATAGAGACAGAAAGTAGAGTGATTGTTGCCAGAGGTTGCGGAAAGTAGTGGAGTGGGTTAGTGTTTATAAGGTTATAGGGTTTCAATTTAGGAAGACAGAAAATTCTGGAAATAGTGGTGTTTGTTGCACAGCACTGTGAATGTGTGAATGTACTTAGTGCCACAGAAATGTATACTTAAAATTGTTAAATGGTAAATTCTACATTGTTTATATTTTACCACAAAAAAAATTTCAATTACTGTATCTTTAAAATGACATTAATACCTGCCTTGGCTGTTTCTTAAAAGGATTAAATATGTCAGACACACAGAAGATAGCCTTAAAAATTTCTTTTACAAGAAAATTTTGTCTGTATGACCTCAAAATAGGAAAGCAAAACTCAAAAGATTGCTAATTTGACTGCTTCAGTACTTTACTAACTCTTGTCCCAACAAAGACCGTAGAAACAAACTTAACAGACAAGCAATAGAAGGAGGGAAGATTTTGGTAACACATTCATCTGCAACACATTTAGCAGAACTACAAATTGGTAAGACAAAAAAGGACAACTTCATAGAAGAAAGAACGTGAAATGGCAGTTTGTACAAATGCCAGCAAGCATAAGAAAAGATACTCAACTTCAATGTATGTCAGAGAAGTGAAAATTAAAACAAATATTAGATTTAAAAAAAAGTCTTGTATTAAGTGTTAATGAACATTTTAGACAGCAAAATTTTCATGTAAGCTCTTTTTCTGTAGGCCAGGTGTCGGTGTGGAGTATGGGTGTGGGAATTGGTTAAGGATTGTATCTCAGTGCTTAGAACATTACCTGGCAAATAGAAGACCATAAATATATGTTGAATGAACACACTGCATATGGAATATAAATGGTTGTAGTCACTTTGGAAATCAATTTGATGGTATCTAGTAAAATTGAAAAATGCCCTAACTGCTGTGTCTCAGCAATTCCATTTATTCACTTTAAAGAATTCTTACACATGTTTATCAGGACATATGTTTATGGATTTACAACATATTATGACACTGTTTGCACTATTGAAAAATTGCAGAATATTTAAATGTCTTTTTGTGGAAAAAATATGTTATGATGTAATATTATACTGCAGTTAAAATGATTCTTGGACTTATAAACACAATAAGAGAAAAAACTCAGGTTGTGGAGAGATACACAGTATGAAAGCATTAATGTTAATTCTAAAAACAACAATTTTTAAGGGGTACATAACTTTTGAGTAAAAGTATTACAAGTTCTACAGCAGCGCTGTCTGGTGGAACTTTCTGTGGTGATGGAAATACTCTATACGGGCTCTAACACAGTAGCCACTAGCCATCAGTGGCTGGATGTTAAGCACTTGAAATGTGAGTAGAACAACTGAAGAATTGAATTTTAAATTTTATTTAATTTTAACTTCTGTTAGTTTAAGTTTAATAACCACATGTAGCTATTGAGTCCATGGATTGTGCCTACCTCATGTGACTGAAGAACTAAACTTTCAATTTTATTTAAATTTATTGTTATATAGTGGCTAGTGACTACCATAGGCCTAGATAAACCCACACAAATTAATGAGAATGGAGGGAGGCAAAAGGAACTTTTACTTCATATATAATGTTCTCTCTTTTTAATAAACAAATGAACAAACAAAAAAGCTAAGCAAAAGAACAAGTCAGTGAGTACCATTAAATGATACTACATAACATTTTCTTTACTACTTTTTAAAAAGGGCACCTAGTGAAACAAAATCAGAAATGCATTTTAATTTGCTTTTCAGTACTTATTTTCATGCTTTACTTAGGTATTTCATATAACACTAGAGAGGTTGCCAGAGGCTAAATTATGTAGGGCCTTATAGAAAATTCTCTTCCAAGTGAGTTGGGAAATCATTAAAGATTTTTGAGCAAAGGAGTTATGCCTATGAAACATTTTTAAAGCGTACTCTGGAGATGTAATGCAAGATGAAAAGAATGGAAGCAGAGACAAGAAACTACTACAATACCGTTTTAAGATAAGTTATAGATTAAATTATTTTATTGTATATTCATCTGCCAAAGAGATTCTGGTGTAGCTTGAGCCAACACAGGTTATGTGTACTTAGTTAATGTGTACACAGTTAATGTGTACAATTAATCTTTACATCTGTCACATTTGAAATACGACCTTTATTTACTAAAAGGTGCAGTAGCATGAAAATGAGCAGGCATTTACAAAAGACTTTTTAGGATTATGTTCCTTGAGTGCTTTAGTCTGTTTGTATTGACAGTTACATACCGATGGATGCTTCTGGCTACCTTTTTTCTGGCTACCTTTTTTTCTCTTTGATTCTTTGAGTATCTGTCCTTACGTGATTCTCTGAACATTTACAAAGAGGCTTTCTGAATATTGGTAGATTAATTTGGCCATTTTTCTGCCTATTAAGAATAGGGAAGGGTCAAGAAATTGTAATTGTTTTCTTTCTTTGCTTAACTACAAATAAATAGTGATTTTGCTTTAGAAACAAAGCAAAAATACAACATGCCTTTAATTTTTTTCTTTTGCTGTGTCTGTCATGTAATAATTTTATTATATTTAAAAGTATAGTTCCTAATTATTCTATTCATGTACTTGAGCTGATGTTTCTACTCTAGAAAATTAAGAAAGGTCAGGTCAATAGCAAGCTAATTAGAGCACACTCTTTCTAGTTGTCATTGTAATGTAATTCTTCTGAATAGATATTAAACCCCATAAAAAATGCTGTGCTCTGGAGAGGTCTCAGATCTACTCTTGAGAGTTCTCAAGTGAAAGGAAAACAAATTCTTGGTGGGTGCATGATAGTTACTCTCTTGTCATTTTGTTTGAACATTCTGGTGAGTGGTCTTTCAAAGGGAAGGATCTTTGACACTTGTGAATGTTAAATTTCTATTATGATATGAAATTACCATAAATGGTTTTGTTTGAATTCTTTAGAATATAAGGGGAGCAGTTATTTTCAATTACAGTGAGATTATCTTCCAGAATTAATCACATTCTGATGAAATAGAAAATTAGAATTACGAGGAAAAATGAAACATTAAGATTCTAAATTTGAGGGCGCCTGGCTGGCTCAGTGGATTAAGCCGCTGCCTTCGGTTCAGGTCATGATCTCAGGGTCCTGGGATCGAGTCCCGCATTGGGCTCTCTGCTCAGCAGGGAGTCTGCTTCCTCCTCTCTCTCTCTCTGCCTGCCTCTCTGCCTACTTGTGATCTCTCTCTGTCAAATAAATAAATAAAATCTTTAAAAAAAAAATTCTAAATTTGACATTAAAGATACAATGAATCTATGACATTTGATACTGTTTTTGGTAGAAAAGATAAATGGGATGAGAAATAAGATACCTCTGTCTAATACAGGAAACTGAGGCATTGCAGTATAATCTCAATCTGCCAAATATAGGGGGTGTTACAGTCTTGAAAATCCAGTGTGTGTCTTTTTCTTCCCTGCCTTCTACATTGTTTTACATATTTGATTTACTGGCTACATTGCTTATTTGGTACATTGATCTTTGGGTTTCCTATCTTAAACTTTTGTAATATAACTTGTAATTTTTCAGATCATATTATCATTTGGACAGTACTGTAGATATCCTGCTCATCTAAAATCCGGGCATACGTGTTGTTTCCCACAACACACAGTCAAGGTGGTTCTTTGTGGACTGTTAACCTGGATTGAGTGCCAAAAATCATGCCACTAGAGCGGGGCAGTGGTCTCCACTGAGCAGCCTTCCAGTGCTGCTTTTCAAACTGTTGCTGGTGATTTCACGGGCTCTTCCTGACAGGACACTGAGTGCCTGTGTGGAGCACCACGGGAGGGCTTAGGAACGATAAAGAGTAAATTAATGATTCAGAATGTTATACTTTTCTCTTACTCCTATGTATATTTTCCCTCTTTTTACCTGTATACATTCTTATTGCCTATGTAGTTGTCTATTGATGAGTTCTTTATTCCCTTAGTGTTCTAAACACCAGAGCCTATGTAATTGAAAGCAAAATGCTTATCAGAAGTAGATGAAACAACAAAACCTAGTTGGAAAAGCACCCCTTTCGGTTTTATAGAGAAGGAGGTGTTCTTTTACTAAATGGAAATGGCTTATTTTATAACCGAATAGGATACATTTTTGTTACTATTAAATAGTCATATCACTATAGGGAGAAGATTTTGATTTAACTTTGGTTTTCACCTCCTTCCACAGTTTCTGGCTTCTATTTCCTTTGCATCTCCCTGCCCTCCCCCCCAATTTCTATTTGGTAGGCTTAATGAGCTCTTGGAATATTTTATAGTTTAGTCTCTCAACAAGACTCTTTCTTAGGGGTTTCCTTGAGGGTTGTGAACATTGTAGCTGTATTGTAGCACTACTGTAGCAATAAAGGGATATAGTTTGAAAATCAAGAATGTAATTGTCAGTGGGATCTAGGGCAAATGTCTGAATCCATGAAGAGAACCCACATATTTTGACAGTTTTATCAGGATTCTCCTAGAATTTATAGAAGTGGGGATGGGGGAGAGGATGAGAGCCAAATGGACTAATGCTGAGTGCCTCCCGTGTTTTGAGATGTTCTATGAATTTAATCTCATTTAATCCTCACAGCAATCCTATGTGAGTAGGGATAATTACTCCTGTATTATAGGCTTGAGTCATAGAACTAAGAAGTGAAGCTAGAGTTAGAACACAGGTTTTTCTGTTGCCGAGGGCTATTCTACATCAACATTTCCTCACGTAGATAATCTTACAGTGTTGTCACTGGCTACTTGCTTCATAAATTAAAAAACATTAAATAGTCTAGAACTTTTTATTGTAAAATGTAGGTGAAGAGTAAGAAGCTTTGCTTTTTATTTATTTTAATTTTTTAATAGTTACTTCTTTTTGAGAGAGAGAGAGAGAGAATGCCTTTGTGCCCTCTTATGCAGTGGTGGGGAGGACCAGAGGGAGAGAGAATCTTAGGCAGACTCCCTGCTGAGTGCAGAGCCCACCTGAGCTCTGTCCCACAACCCCAAGATCATGACCTGAGCCAAAATCAAATGTCGGACACTTAACTGACTGAACCACTGAGACCCCCCCCCGGATGCTTGCTTTTTAAATTTTTAAGAAACACAAAAAATATTTGAGAGGAGTTTTCTTTGTTGCGATATGTCATTCTTGTTTCATGTTTTAAGAATATTTAAGGAATGAGTGAATATTTCATTTTATTCTCTATGATAACATGTAATATATACCTTGATATATTGATTAAAAATAGAGGATACAGATTGTACAACTTTTTAAAGAAGGTTTAATACCTTATTCCTTTTAGTTTATAAAACATTTCCTTACTATTCAGAAATCAATTAGTATTCTAAACTAATTGCCAAAATAAGCTGTTTTATTTAAAAAAATATTTTTGGAAAGACACTTCTTTTAATAAGCTAATTTGAATGACCAGTCTTGTTGTACCTTGACTTGTAATAATGAAAGAAGAGGTACAGAGAGCTGTTTTATTTGAATAATAGACTTGCCAATTAGCCATCAAGTGCTTCCATCTGTGAAATTGTTGATCAGATGGGTTAGCTGGGATGTTTCCAGACTAGGGCATCATAAATGGCACTTGAAAACTGTCACTTTGATGATGAGGTTTCAAGTATTACACGGCTTGATGCTGTGGAACCTTTTTTTCCTTTTGCAGTACCATGTTTTTTTAGAACATACTGATCCCACTTACGAATTCTGTGGCATCAAGAGAACTTGGAAGACCTGCCACTGATGTAAAGTTCTGCTTAATCTGCTGCTCTGGCCTGTGCTGAGATTGGTTTTAAACCAGAGTTTTAACAGCTTCTTTAATGGCCTGCACAGTAATGTTGGTTGGTGATCTGACTGGCACCGATAGGCGATGCTCACCTCCCATACGCTATGGAGCTGACACACACTGGCAAGTTTCTTTGCACTTTCCCATTAATATAAACTCCTTTTCAGATGTCTCCCTCCCTTAAATAAATGTGTGGTAGTCTAAGGCCCCATAGATTTCTACATGTAGCAATTGTATGAAATGAATTTAACATCTGCCCTATAATTTTTTTAGGGTTTAAATTACTTATTGGTAATTCTTGCATTTTAAAATTTGTTTAGTAATTTAGAGATACACATTTCTGGAAAGAGTCATCATATGTTTTTTCCTCACTATGCCACATCTTCCTTGCTTTGTCTTTTATTTTGCAGGATATTTTCCTTAGTTAAGTTGACTTCTTTGAATGCTTGTGGATATGATTAGATTGTGGAGTCCGTCTCTGGTCCCCCGTTTGTGTGGAGACAAATTTGTGTCTTTGCCCCTTTGTGAACACCAGGGTCGCTTTTTTTCTGCCCTGGCACAGATACTTAATCCAAACTCACTGAGAAAGGTAGTATATATTGGGCAATGATGAAAGGCCACATTCTGGAACTAGACTTGATCTGAATAGTGGCTGAGATCCATGGAAGAGGAAAAGAGAGTGACCGTACACTGTCATTGTGCAAGGAAGTGGATGTCTGGGATCTTGTTCCCATTCATTTTTCTTACAGGGTATGTTTTCGTACATTAGCATCATTCACAGGCCCTTCAGCCTCCCTGAGCTATCTCCCAGTGAGAAGGTATCAATTCAAATGTTTTTTTGTTTGTTATTATGGATTACCTGATGACTGCCTCTTATATTCTCAGGATTGGCTGTTAACTCCGTTTCCCATCTCCTAGGCAAAAATGTCCAGTAGTTATTAAATTAACACTGATTAAGCAACAGGTTTCCATCTCGCAGGTGAAGA
Organism: Mustela lutreola; assembly: GCF_030435805.1. Classification (NCBI taxonomy): domain Eukaryota; kingdom Metazoa; phylum Chordata; class Mammalia; order Carnivora; family Mustelidae; genus Mustela; species Mustela lutreola. The sequence continues at coordinate 153,163,399 of NC_081292.1, read as the reverse complement.
GATTGAAGCATATAATACTAAAGTAACTTACGACCTTTGAAGGAAAAAATACGATTTCGGAGTAGAATTGAAAGACTTGCTTCCAAATGCTCCTCTGTAAGCATTAAACAGCAGTATGAGAAAGGGAGAAGAGAAATAGATGTGGCAGTGTGACCCATGCCTTCCTTCCTGAAAGAATAGAATTTCCCCTGGGCTTTTTGACCACAGCCTCTCTTTAATGCACTGTAATACTTTTTCTTCCTTTTTTTTTTTTGGTCTGTCCCTGTTTCTTTAATTCCTCTAAATGGCAACTCTGTAGTTGGTTGGTATCCCAAATAGTGTTATGAATAAACAAATGCTTAATGAAGTTAAGGTAGTGGTTAGGAGTATTTCTAGGAAATCTTGAAGAGATGTTTTCTGTCCCTTCATCTCTATTGGTTATGCCTCAGAACTTATTGAGCCTTTTATGCTTCTTATTAGCATAAATCAAGGAGTTTGGGAATGAAACGAGCTATTTTTAAATAGGTAGTTACTTTTATTTTTATTTATTTATTTTAAAGATTTTATTTATTTATTTGACAGAGATCATAAGTAGGCAGAGAAGCAGGCAGAGAGAGAGAGAGGAGGAAGCAGGCTCCTCGCTGAGGAGAGCGCCCAACTCGGGGCTCGATCCCAGGACCCTGAGATCATGACCTGAGCCAAAGGCAGCGGCTTAACCCACTGAGCCACCCAGGCACCCCTAAGTTGTTTTTTTTTTTTTTTTTTTTTTTTTAAAGACGGTATTTATTTATTTATTTGACAGACATAGATCACAAATAGGCAGAGAGACAGGAAGAGAGAGATGAGGAAGCAGGCCCTCTGCCAAGCAGAGAGCCTGATGCGGGGCTTGATCCCAGGACTCTGAGATCATGACCTGAGCCGAGGGCAGAGGCTTAACCCACTGAACCACCCAGGCACCCCTAAGTTTTTAATTTAATTAAAAAAATTTAAATTTAAATAGTTCCATGTAGCCAATGACTACTGTATTAGACAGTGGCATGCACCTACTTAATAGTATATCCTGGATATTGTCCCTTCCCATATTCAGTACATAAAAAGCTACTTCATTTTTCTTTAAGTGATTGTTTGCTGTTTCCTTTTATGGAGGAGCCAGGACTTACTTAACCAGTCCTCTATTGATATACACTTAGGTCATTTCCTGTATTAATGTTTTCAAAAAGATATGTACTACAACATTGGCAGCTTTAAAATTAGGCTTCACCACTTAATCTTGATCACCATGGGCACATTGGTTAACATTTGAGCCTCAGCTTCCTCATTTTACTATAGGCATAATGGTACTCACTTTGCAGGATTATGTGATTATTAGAAGTAATGTTAGATAACAGACCTGTGGTGCTAGGAGCTCATATTAGGAGTAGTAGATAATGATAGCCTTATTGTTAACTTATTTTAACAGTGATACCATAACAAGCCCAGAGGCCTATTAAATGTTGAATTATGACCGAACATTCAAAAGGCTTTGCTTAGCTCAGTTTAGGTTTGTAAGTATAGATAGTTTCCACCTTTTATTCACTTGACTTCTCTGAATTTTACATAGCTATATGTAGATTACTTTTCATATGCTAATTTAAAACTTTTGTATATCAGCTGGCAAAATTGTACATTTCAAGCTTTTCTATAGTGCCTTCCTTGTCAGACAATGGTTAAATTTAAGCAGGGTCACTGGCTTTTTTTTGGGTAGTCGACGTACAACATTATAATTAATTTCAGATGTACCACATAGTGATTTAACATTTCTTTGCATTGTGACATGATCTAGTTACCATCTGTCACCAATGTTGTCATAATGTTATTAACTATATTCACTGTGCTGTACACTGCATCCCCACATCTTTCCTCTTTTATAACTGGAAGTTTGTACCTTGTAATCTCCTTCCAACTATTTTGCCCATTCTCTGTCTACCCCTCTTCTCTGGCAACCATGAAACTGTTCTCTAAGAGTCGGTTTCTGTTTTGTTTTATTTGTTTGTTTTGTTTTTAGATTCCACACATAGTGACATTATGTGGTATTTGTCTTTTTCTGACTTATTTCACTTAGCGTGATACCCTGTAGTTCCATCCATGTTGTTGCAAATGGCAAGATTTGATTCTTTTTTATGGTTGAGTAATATTTCATGTATCAATACCGCATCCTTACCCATTCATCTGTCAATGGATGCTTAGGTTGATTTCCATATTTTGGCTATTGTAAATAATGCTGCAGTGAACATAAAGATGCATGTGTCTTTTTTAATTAGTGTTTTTGTTTTCTTCTGATACATACCCAGAAGTGGAATTGCTGGATCATATGGTTGTATTTTTAATTACTTGAGGAACTCCATACTGTTTTTCATACTGGCTATACCAGTTTACATTCCCACCAATGATGCATAAGGGTTTCGTTTCCTCCACATCCTTGCCAATATTTGTTATTTATTCTCTTTTTCATAATAATCATTCTGACAGGTGTGAGGTGGTTTTGATTCACAGTTCCCTGATGATTAGTGATGTTAAGCATCTTTTTATTTGTCTATTGGTCATCTGTATGTTTTCTTTGGAAAAATATCTATTCAGAACCACTGCCCATTTTTTAATACATGTACTGCTGAAGTGAGCACTCTGCCCATTTTTCAAAACATGTTTATTTATTTGAGAGATAGCATGCGAGCAGTGAGGAGGGGCAGAGGGAGAAGGAGAATCAGACTCCACAGTGAGCAGGGAGCCCAATGTGGGGCTCAATCCCGGAACCCCATGATCATGACTTGAGCCAAAAGCAGAGGCTTAACTGACTGAGCCACCTAGGTGCCCCTGCCCATTTTTAAATTATATTGTCTTTTGATATTGAGTTGTGTGGATTCTTTGTATATCTCAGATATTAACCCCTTATCATTTATATCATTTGCAAATATCTTCTCCCAATCAGTAGGTTGCTTTTTTGTTTTTTAGGGTTTACTTTGTTGTGCAGATTCTTACTTTGATGTAGTCCCATTTGTTTATTTTTGCCTTTGTTGCCCTTGCCTGAGGAGACATCTGAAAAAAAATATTGCTCATATTGATGTCCAAAAGCTTACTGCCTGTTTTTTCTTCTAGGAGTTTTATGGTTTGTGATCTTTAATCTGTTTTAAGTTTATTTTCACATATGGTATAAGAAAGTGGTCTTGTTTCATTCTTTTGTATGTAGTTGTCCAGTTTCCCCAATACCATTTATTGAAGAGACTGTCCTTTCTCCATTGTATATTCTTGCCTTTGTTGTAGATTAACTAATTGTATAACTGTGGGTTTGTTCTGGGCTCTTTTGATTTCTGTGTTTGTTTTTGTGCCAGTACCATACTCTTTTGACTACTATAGCTTTGTTGTATTGTTTGCACTCAGATTGTGTGATACCTCCATCTTTTTGTACTTTCTCTAGATTGCTTTGACTATTCAGGGTTTTTGTGGTTCCCTACAAATTTCAGGATTATTTGTTCTAGTCCTATGAAAAATACCATTGATATTTTGATAGGGATTGCACTGATTCTATAGGTTGCTTTGGATAATATAGACATTTTAACAGTATTAATTCTTCAGTCTTTAAGCATGGAGTATCTTTCGACTTGCATGTGTCATCTTCAGTTTCTTTCATCGGTGTCATATAGATTTCCGAGTACTGGTCTTCCACTTTCTTGGTTAAATTTATTTCAGGTGTTCTTTTGGTGTAAGTGGAAATGGGATTCTTTTTTTTTTTTTTTTTTTAATTTATTTTTATTTTTTTTAAAGATTTTATTTATTTATTTGACAGAGAGAAATTACAAGTACACTGAGAGGCAGGCAGAGAGAGAGAGAGAAGGAAGCAGGCTACCCGCTGAGCAGAGAGCCCGATGCGGGACTTGATCCCAGGACCCTGAGATCATGACCTGAGCCGAAGGCAGCAGCTTAACCCACTGAGCCACCCAGGCGCCCCATGGAAATGGGATTCTTAATTTCTTTCTGACAGATCATTAATGGTATATAGAAATGGAACAGATTAATTGCAGTTTTGTTGAATTTATTTAATAAATTTAAATAGAATTTTAAATTTTACTTTTTATTTAATTTTTATTTATATATTATTTATATATTTTATTTATTATTTATTTATTTTAAATGAAAATTAAGTAGATTTAAATAGATTAAATAAATTTAAATTGAACTTATTTATTTAGTGGTTTTTATGGAGTCTCTTAGTTTTTATATATATAGTATCATGGCATCTGCAAATAGTGACAGCTTTACTTCTTTTCCAGTTTGGATGCCTTTTATTTTTCTTGTCTGAATGCTGTGTCTAGGCCTTAGAATACTATGTTGAATTAAAGCAGGTCACTGTTGTTAATATAACATTGTATTTAAATATTTTATGGATTGGAATATTGATGAAAAACGGGGATATAAAAAGTCTGTGGTACTATTTAGAAGGGGCCATAGGTCCTAAAATTATGGATAATGGAAGCATATTATGAGTGTGGGTATAAATTCTTTTCTTCAGTATTTTCAATGACATGTCTTATTTGAAATAAAAACCTTAGAATTATATGGAAAAAGTAAACCTCTTTGAAACTGTTTATCACAGGTGATTTTTATATTTTTAGTACATTGGAAAGTAAGTTCATTTTAAGTTTATCTTCACTTTATTTTTTATAAACATTAGGATCTATTATCAACCTTGTGTACTATCATAAGAATGATTTACTTATTCAGAGTTATTTAAAGAAAAATTAGATTAGTTTTTTAAAACCAGTAACCAGAATTTTTACAAGTATACAGACTGTATACAAGTATACAGTCTCGGGCATGCTGTATGTCTGTATATACTGTGAAGAAATTTGCTGACTTTGTTGTTTTGTTATTTTTTAATCTGTGTGCCTAACAGGCATGCTTATGAGTGAAACTCTGTTAAAGGAAAGACAAAGTATTATCCTTTATATATCTAAATTTAGTGTTTATTTCTAAGGCATATCTATATTATTGATGTTAGAATTACTGTTTTTGACAGACATCAATAACTTAAATATAAAAAATATATTGTTAAAAATAGGGAGAGTAGTAGCAGCTGTGTGCCAGGTACCTTACTAATGCAGTATCTGATGTTCTATCATTTAATACTCACAGTAATCAGTACCATAGGTATGAGAAGCCCCAATTCACAAGAGTTTTAGTTTTAAGCAATGAGGCAGTGATGTAACCTCATATTTATTCTTTCTGATTCCAGAATATCTATTTCTCTTACCAATATTTTGATTTGGGAGGGGGTTTTATCAGATTGTTGATAGGCATTGTCATTTTTTTAATACACTGAATTTATAAGAATGATCCAGTGCAGATGGTCATTTTTATTCATGGTGATGGGCTCAGGGATGCCTGTGCAAATGACATTGAGCAGTAAGTCATAATATTTTTCATTGTGTAAACAGCTAACATTTGCAGTAATTGAAAAGATGCGGTATAGCTGAAAGTGGATTAGACCTGATATACCTCCTGACCTGTAGCTTGCATAGTTATATAAATTATCTATATTTATTTGCCAGTGTGTATGTTCAGTAGAAGTATGATTATACCTGTCTAACTATATTGTTTGAAAGATCAGTTAAAAATGAGAGGATTTAAAAATGTTTTGTAATCTGAAAGACTAAAACTTGGTCTCTAAATGCATAATGTTGTGGTGAGTTTTTGAGCCTTGAAGCATCCCTAAACTAGACTTCTCTCCTTTGACCAGAATATTTCCCTGACAACTTTTGGAATTAATTATCTTTGGAACTACAAATTAAGAGATGTGGAGTTTGGAAACTGCTGTGTGTGTGTGTATACACAGGAGCTATAATTCAATCACTTTGTAGGTGGAGTCAGGAATTTTTTTTTTTTTAAAGATAGAAAAGCTTCTCTTAAAATGTTTTAATTGGGCATTTCTGAATGAACACTATTTTTGACTGATACATGAATTTGCTGAGCTACTACACCAAATTGTATTATCTATCCTACTCATAAGCATTTTTCTATTTTATGCTTAAAAAAGTTTTATTTTGTAGTCACGTAGTTGAGAATTATCACAAGAGGCAGTATGTGATCACAGAAATCATTAAGTAACTTTACAATATTCTTTGAGTTATAAGAATTTAAGATAGGAATATATATATATGCTTTTTTTCTTTTGCTTTTATTAGCTTTATTGAGATGTAATTGGCATGCACTAAACTATACATACATAAAATTTGATGAGTTTTGACATTAAAGTTAAAGTTTTGACTTAAAGAACCATCACTACAATCATGATGGGAACATCCATCACTCCCCAAATTTATTTAGGCCCCTTGGTAGTCCCTCTTTTATTTTCTTCTCCATTCTCCAAGTAATCACTGATCTGTGTTTTCATTTTCTAGAATGTTAACTGAATGGAATCATACAGTAGTAGTATGTCCGGCTTTTGTACCATAAGTATTTTGAGATTCTTCTAAGTGTGTATCAATAGCTCATTTCCTTTTTTTGCTCAGTGGTATTTCATTGGATCAATATACCACACTTTATCTGTTTACCTGTTTACAGCTATTTTTATGTTTTCTAGTTTGGGGCTGTTTTAAATAAAGCAATAATGGAACATTATGTACATGTTTCATTTCTTTTGGGGAAACACCTAAGAGTGGAATGGCTGGGTCATACAGTGGATATATATTTAACTTACTAAAAGACTGTCAAACGTGTTTTTTCCAAAGTGGTTGTACCATTTTACACTCCTACCAGCAGGGTATGAGTTCAGGTTCCTCCACATCCTTGCCAACACTTGGTACAGTTAATCTTTTTAATTTTAGCCATTTTAATAGGTAATAGTATCTGATTGTGGTTCTAGTTCACACACTTCGTTAGTGACTAATGATATTGAATACCATTTCATGTGCTTATTTGCTATCCATATATCTTTTTTAGTGAGGTCTTTATTCAAGTCTGTTGTCCAGTTTTTACTGGACTGTTTTATTTGTGAGTTTTGGGAGTTCTTTATATCATTTAGATACAACTCCTTTATCAAGTATGTAATTTGCAGATATTAGTTTTTTACTCTGTTAGTGTTTTTTGAAAAGCAGAGTTTTTACATTTGAAGTCTAATTTATTAAATTTTTGTTATAAGGTATACTTTGGTATCATATCTAAGAAATCTGTGCCAACTCAAGATCACAAAGATAGTCTCTTATGTTTTCTTCTAGAAGTTTTCTGGTTTTAAGTTTTATATTTATGTCTGTGATCCATTTTGAATTTTTTATATATGATGTAAGTTGTGAATCATGTTCATATTTTAAAACATTTTTTGCATGTGGTTATCCAGCTCTTGAAACAACATGTATTAAAAAGATTATTTTTTCTTTACGTTTTATTTGCACCTTTATTGAAAATGAGTTGTCCCTGTATGTATGTTTCCAGAATCTGTTCTGTGTCTTGGGTTTTAAAGCAAATATATTGTCTTGGATAGTGTAGCTCCATAATGTGTTGAAATAAAGTTCTGTTAGTCCTCCAGTTGTTCTTTTTAACAGCATTGTTTTGGCTATTCTAAGGTCTTCTGCATCTTCATACAGACTTTAAAATCAAGTATGTTAATTTATGTAAGGAAAAACTTGTTGGTATTTTAACTGATGGAGTATCAGATCTATACATCAATTTGGGGAGAACTGGTATCTTAACAGTATTGAGATTTATGAGCCATGAATGCAGTATATATCTCTTTATTAAGGTTTTAACTTTTTCTTAACAATATTTGTAGTTATTAGTATATAGAATTTTCACATTCTGTCATATTTATGTCTGTTTCATATTTTTGATGCTACTATAGCAGTATTTTATTTCAATGATTATGTTGTCCTTGAAAGAGACAGTTTTTACTTCTTTTTTTCCAGTCTGGATTCCTTTAATTTCTTCTCTTGCTGAATTGATTGGAACCTTCAGTAAAATGTTTAAAAACGTGCAGTAAAACGTTAAAGTGGACTTTTTTAAAAAAAGGATTTTATTTATTTATTTGACAGACAGAGAGGCAGGCAGAGAGAGAAGGGGAAGCAGGCTCCCTGCTGAGCTGCTGAGCAGAGAGCACAATGCGGGGCTCAATCCCAGGACTCTGGGATCGTGATCTGAGCTAAAGGCAGAGGCGTTAACCCACTGAGCCACCCAGGTGCCCCTGAAGTGGACTATTTTTTGCTTAGGGGAAAGCATTTGCTATTTTTCCATCAAGCATATTAGCTATGTGGTTTTTAATAGATGGTCACGTTACAGAAGATTACTATTTTTTACTTTATTTACTTTCCATGTGGAGTGGATATTAGGCTTTGTCATTCTTTTTTTGCTTTTGTTGAGATGATCATAATATAATGAGCTGCTTTAATACTTGTAATACTCTTTGCTCTGAAGTTGTTAGATATTGACATAGACACTCCAGCTTTTTTTTTTTTTTTAAAGATTTTATTTATTTACTTGACAGAGAGAGAGATCACAAGTAGGCAGAGAGTCAGGCGGAGAGAGAAGGGGAAGCAGGCTTCCTGCTGAGCAGAGAGCCCAATGCAGGGCTCTGCGGGGCTTGATCCCAGGACACTGAGATCATGACCTGAGCCAAAGGCAGCAGCTTAATCCACTGAGCCATCCAGGCGTCCCTCCAGCTTTCTTTTTGACTGGTGTTATTGTGATACATATTTTCCAGTGAACTTATTTGGGTCTTTATTTAACCTGCTTGTAGTACCTTTCTTGTAAGTAGCATATAGGTTTGTCTTCAATTCAGTCTGATAATCTTGGCTTTTCAATTACGATATTTAGGTCATTTACATTTAATGCAGTTATTGATATGATTACATTTATTTATTTAAATTTATTTATTTATTTTTAAAGATCTTGTTTATTTATTTGACAGACAGAGATCACAAGTAGGCAGAGAGGCTGGCAGAGAGAGAAGGAAGCAGGCTCCTTGCGGAGCAGAGAGCCTGATGTAGGGCTCGATCCCAGGACCCTGGGATCATGACCTGAGCTGAAGGCAGAGGTTTTAATCCACTGAGCCACCAGGCGCCCCAATATGATTACATTTAAATCTATCGTTTTATTGTTTACCTATTTTTCTCACTTGTTCTTTTGTGTTTTTTTTTCTTTTTCTGCCTCCTTTTAGATTGAATTTTTAAATAATTCTATTATGTCACCTTTGTTGGATTTCTAGCTATAACTTTCTTGTTAGTTTATTATTTGTTTTAGGATTTATTATTTTTTTTTTTTTTAAAGATTTATTTATTTATTTGACAGAGAGAGATTACAAGTAGGCAGAGAGGCAGGCAGAGAGAGAGAGGAGGAAGCAGGCTCCCTGCTGAGCAGAGAGCCCGATGCGGGACTCGATCCCAGGATCCTGAGATCATGACCTGAGCCGAAGGCAGCGGCTTAACCCACTGAGCCACCCAGGCGCCCTGTTTTAGGATTTATAGTATAGATTTTTTTTTAAAGATTTATTTATTTATTTGGGAGAGAGAATGCATGCATGCACAAGTGTTGGGGGGAGTACCCTGTAACACAAAAAAGTTTCTTAATTTGTATTTAAGTCCTGTATGTCAGTTTTCTCTTATAACATGCCTTTGATATTGTACCAAAAAAATTGCTGTCAAACCACAGTTCACGAAAAATTACTCATTAGTTTTCTTCTAAGGGTTTAATGATTTTAGCTCTTTTTAAATTTATTTGAGAGATCAAGCATGATTGGGGTGAAGAAGGGCAGAGGAAGAGGGGGAAGCAGACTACCTACTGAGCAGGGAGCCCAATGTGGGCTTTGATCCCAGGGCTCTGAGATTATGACCTGAACTGAAGGCAGATGCTTAAGCAACTGAGCCACCCAGGCTCCCCTGTGATTTCAGCGATTACTTTTGTGTGTGTGTGTGTGATCCACGATGTGTATGGTGTGAGGTGGGGATCTTGTTTTTTTGCATGTAGATATTCTTAGCACCATTGAAAAGACTCTCTTCCCATTAAATTGTGTTGGTCACTTTATGAGAGACCTGTTGACTTTAAATGTTGGGATTTATTTCTGAACTTTCAATTCTGTTTTACTGATCTCTGTATTTATCCTTGTAACTCTATAATGCTTCTAAGATTTTTCTTATCACTAGTCTTTAGTTATGTGCATTGATGACGTTTTCTTTGTGTTTCTTGTTCTTGTGGTTCTAGTTTCAACAAATTTTGGTACTACTTCTTTAAATATTTTTCTGTTCTCCTCTCATCCCCCCACCCTTTCAAGGATCAGAAAGGCATATATATTTTTCTCCTTATAGTTGTCCATAGCTCATTTATGGCTCTGTTAATTTTTTTCCTATCATTTTGGACTTTGTTTCATTTTCTGTTCCTATGTCTTCAGGTTAATTCATTTTTTCTTGTGTAAGATTAAATCTTCCATTAATCCCATTCAGTGTATTTTTCATCTTAAAATATATATATGTTTTTTACCTTTTGGCCACTCACAGACACCATAGAGTTAAAGCTCTATCAAGCCTCTCTAAATTCACCCCTACTTTATCCCATTGCCACTGACTTATTGCAGTTTTTACCTCAGGAACTTTGATTTGGGCCATTTTTGTCTTCCATGTCTCTACTTTTTACCAATTATAATAACATTTTAGTGTCCTTATCTGCTAATTTTAACATCTTTGTCACTTTTAGATTGGTTTCAGTTGATTGATTGATCTCATTGTGGGTCATATTTTCTTCTTTGCATGTCTAGTAATTTTTCACTAGTGCCTGCCTGAATTTTGTCTTGTATGCTGGCTGTTTTTTACTTTTATAAATATTCTTGATATTTGTTAAGAGATACAGTAAGTTACTTGAAATCTGTTGATTCTTTCTAGTTTTGCTTTTAAATATTATTAGGTAAATCTAGAGTGGTGCTTAGACCCTTCTGTCTAGTTGATGCCTTTGCATTTGGAGGTTTTTCAGTTTGGTTAGTGGGAATAGACACTATCTTCAGTGCTATGTGAGAGGTAGGTATTCTCTCTAATTCTTCCCCCAGCTTTTGGTAGTTTCTTTACACACATGCACTTAGCAGTACTCAGCTGAATTACTCAAGGAGGACCCTCAAGATCTCCAGGGTTTTCTCTATTAGCAACTATTTTCTTAGCTATTATCAGTACTCCATCCTGATACCTCTAGCTTCTTTGGTTACATAGTCATCTTAGCTCCATCACCTCAACTCAGGGAGTCCACTAGACTCTTCCTGGTTTCCCTTCTCCTACACTGTAGCCTGGAAACTGTCCTAAAGCAATATGCTTGGGTTGTCGTAGGGCTTACCTCTGTGTTTTACAGGCCTCATATACCACTCTCCTTTGTTGCCCAATCAGCCATGCCCTACATGTCCTAGCCATGTCCTGCTGGTTTTTATAGTTTCATCTATGTTTATTTGTTTTAGGTGGAAAAGTAAATTTAGTCTCTGTTACTTTATCTTAGACATCAGCAGATCTCTCTTATTTACTTTTTGATGGCAAGAACTTGTATTGGACTAGGTATTCTAGAGGAGTTTCTATTTTCTACTTGAACTAAATAGAGATCAGTATTGTACTGAAGAAAATATACTGAAACTGAATAGTTAATTGAAACCCTGTTAACTGAAAGTGTTGTTCTTTCTAAGCATTCAGAGGTAGTAAATAAACAGATAGGTTGAGACATATATTGCTTAATGAACTCATAAATTTGAAAGTGTAGGGTTGGATTTCTTAAACAAGATAGCACAAATACCAGTGGGTAGATTGATAAATTAATTTACATTGAAATTTAAAATTCATTTTCCTGTAAAAAACAGCACTGTAGAATAGTTAGCATTTATTGAGCACTTACATGTGCCAGACACTGTTCTAAGTACTTTAAATATATTAACTCAGGAACTCTTCACAACAACTGTATGAAGTTGAGTTATGTTATAATCCCCATTTTTCAGATGCAGCTGAGACATGAAGGTAAAAAGCCAAATGGTAAGCCACAGATTGGAAAAGAGGTATCTAACTTAGTGGGCAGAGCAGTAGTTATCGGTCTATATATATTTGGCTTCTACAGATCAGAAAGAAAGATGTCCATTTTTAAATAGGCAAAAGATTCAAACATTGGAAGAAGCATAAATGGTCTATAAAAGTATATAACTAACCACCTTGGAAAAGCAGTTTGGTAAAAATCTACTAATGATAAAGACTGGCCTGCTCTACAACCTAGCAGATCTTTTCCTAATTGTGTTCCTTAGTGAACATCTCCCACATGGACAAGGGAACATTCATAACAGCATTGTTAATAACAGGGGTTGTTATCCTTTCCTTAAAGGGCCAGATAGTAAATATTTTAGGCTTGTGGACCAAATGGTCCATACTTAATTCAGCTCTGCCACTGTAGTGTTAAAGCAACCATACATAATAATTAAAAAAAAATATGAATGGGCCTGGCTGCATTCCAGTAAAACTTCATTTTCAGAAACAGTCAGCTGGCTCACCTACAGGCTGTAGTTTGCTGATCTCTATTTTATAATATCAAGAAACTGAAAACAGCCTAATTGTCCATCAATAGGAGAATGTGTACATATTTTTGCTTAAGAATGGAATTTTGTAAAGTACATGATCTTCACATGCCAACATGATTAATCCTTACTAATATAATGAATAAGGCAATGGAGGAATAGTACATTGTATATGAAATTTTTATATAGAATTTAAAACTTGCAAATACTATAATACTTTATTTTATCTGTATATATGTTTATAGTGAAAGTATAAAGAAATATACGATAATGACCAAAATTAGAGTAGAGTAGGGGTATGGAGAGGATGCAGTCAGTCGGAGAGGTTGGAGTCAGAGAGGATGACAAAGGAACTTCAGCCCAACTGTTTTAATGATGTTTTATTTCATAAACTGGGTAATGAGTATATTGCATTAATATTATATCTTTTTGTACCTCTTAAATATTTTATGTGTTAAAAAGAAGCAGCATTTAAAAGTAACAAACTAACAATGACTTGAAAAAAATTAGTTCTTCATGCTGTGGATGGTTGTCAAACTTGGCCCTCTCTTTCTTCCTCTCCTCTGCTGATGTGCAGGCCTCGTTGGCCTCTCTCATGCCCCAGAAAGCAATTTTCTACTCTTAGGCCTGAGACAGATCAGTTCTCTAAATGAAATACCCTTGTGCCCAGGCTGCTGCCTACTTGGTTTACTGTCTGTTTCTTGTTCTCTTTCTAGTATACTTCAAGTATATTAGTTTTCTTTCTCTAGCCTCTCATTTATTCTGCCTTTTGGATATATTTATCCTTCTGGGAGAAGGGATCTAAAGTTCTTAATGGAGACCACAGAAGCAAAGGATTGCCTTTGGCATTTTCATGTATGCTTGGCTCACAGAGGCATCAGAATGCCTGCTGCTGGCATGTTTGTGGGTGAGATAGTGATCAAAAATAAAAGCTAAAACTGCATTTATTTATAAAGAGATTGAAGAGTTATTTATTGAGCATCTTTTGTGTGGGTTTTGGGTAATCTTTATCTAGTGTGGGATTCTTTCAGTTATGTCCATAGATAGCTTTCTCTTAACTTCTTTGACTTTTCTATTAAGACGTTCTAACAGGGAGCAGTAGTAATAGGCAGAGCACTCCCCCAGATGCTGTGGTGGAGCTACCAGCAAGTGAAGGCAAAGCCCTTACAGAGTATTTTACTAAATGGAGACTTAATGACTTAATAGTAAGAAGAGTTTGTAGCAAAGAAAATCTAGGAGAGCTAAGGACCACTGCTCAGGGCCTGCATGGAGAGTTTACTGTCAGCTAGACTTGGGACAGAGGTTGGAGAGACCAGCAGGACACAGTGTACTCTGAACTATGAATGTTTTGTTGCCTAAAGTAAAAGACATATTTGTTGGTTATTGAATGATTATTTTAGCATTTGGTAAGAGAAGACATTTCAAAGTAGATGCTGATTTCTAATAAGATAGGAATGTGTATATATAATTAAGATGATAACTTCATTTATATTCTTATTAGAGGGAACTGAGTGACTTTTTGGTCAGGATGCTTTACTCTTAAAAGTGTTACTTATTTAAAGACAAAGAAGTAGCATTAGGTTGTGTTTTTTTAAAGATTTATTTATTTATGGAGAGGGACAAAGAGAGAGGGAGAGAATTCTCAAGGGGAGAGAGAGAGAATCCTCAAGCAGTCTCCTGGCTGAGCTCAGAGCCCAAAGCTGGGCTCAATATTATGACCCCAAGATCCTGACCTAACCCAAAACGACATCAGTTGCTTAACTGACTGAGCCACCCAGGTGCTGGAAGAAGCAGCATTAGGTTTTGAAAAGGTAAAGGATATGTGTAGTTATATAAGTTGCCTCTGGCTTAAGCTAGTCAGAACAAATAAAATGGGAAAGAGACTTACTAGATTAGAAAGTACTTAATAGGGCCCCCCTGGGTGGCATGTTGTTTGAGCAGTGACTCTTGGTTTTGGTTCAAAGAGAGCCCTGTGTTGGGTTCAGGGCTGAGCAGGGAGAATGCTTGAGATTCTTTCTCTCCCCCACTCTCTCTGCCTCTCTGCCTCTGGTCTCCACGCCCAGCACTCCCACTCGCTGTCTCTCTCAAATAAAAAAATCTTTTTAGAAGAGTACTTAATAGTCACTTGGAAATTGGGTTGCCGAATTTAGCAGAATAGAACAAGGGATGCCCACGTAAATTTGAATTCCATATGAACAATGAGTATTTTTTTTTAAAGATTTTATTTATTCATTTGACAGAGAGAGATCACAAGTAGGCGGAGAGGCAGGCAGAGAGAGAGAGGAGGAAGCAGGCTCCCCGCTGAGCAGAGAGCCCGATGCGGGACTCCGATCCCAGGACCCTGAGATCACAACCTGAGCCGAAGGCAGCGGCCCAACCCACTGAGCCACCCAGGCGCCCCAACAATGAGTATTTTAAAAATAGAAGTATGTCCCAAATATTGCGTGGAATGTACATATTAAAAATACTCATTTATTTCAAATTCAAATTTAACTGAAAACTATGTATTTTTTTATTGGTCAACTGCTTAGGAATAAAGAACTTCAGTGGTTTACATAGAGAAGGAAGAATACTAGTCCTATTAAGAATAGAAGTTACTGTGTTTAATTTTTAGTGAATAACTGATTGTCATCATGGTTTTTGGCAGTCTTAAATTTTTCCTCTTTAGACAGGCCTAAACCACTATTTGCAGATATATTAGATATAATGTTAATGTTATTAAAGTTGCATGAGATTTAATTTGAACTTTGTAATGTTAGGTCTTACTTAATCAAGGTAATAGGAAAGAAAGATCACAGATCATTTCTAATAAGAGGAAAAACAAAATTAGGTAAAATGAGATGTAGATGGATTTCCTGTCCCTGTAACATTTATAGTTATCATCAGAGAGCTATGGTGGTGGGCATTAAAATTCTGGTTTTAAGAAATGGATTCTGGAGATTTGGGATATGGCTTGAAGGTATTTTCTATCTTGATTAGTGGTGTTAATATTTACCCAGCTTCCCCGGGAAAAACATGTGATCACTGTGTACTACTCCATTTCCTCTATATAGTTAGTCCTCAAGAATTGTAGTATGGGGTCCGTTTTCTAAAAGTCTTTTGAATATATTTCTTTTGTCATTGCCTCTGCTTAATTCAGGCCTTTACATAATGTTTATCTGTACCCTTCTTGTCACAGTATCCCTTAGTAAATCTTTCTGCCACCAGAAATGCAAGTCCTTTTTAAAAACTAATTATTTTATTCATTTGTTTAAACATCTTTTTTTTTTTTTTTTTAAGATTTTATTTATTTATTTGAAAGACAGAGATCACAAGTAGGCAGAGAGAGAGTGGGGAGAAGCAGGCTCCCCGCTGAGCAGAGAGCTGGATGCGGGGCTTGATCCTAGGACTCTGAGACCATGACCTGAGCTGAAGGCAGAGGCTTAACCCACTGAGCCACCCAGGTGCCCCTGTTTAAACATCTTTCATCAGGCCTCAGTCATCTTCACTGTAGGATAAACACAGTCCTCAAGCGAAAGTGTAGTGTTTCTTGGGATAGGGAAGAGGAAGGGCCGTCCCTCCTAAAAGTGGATCAGAATCAACTAGAGCTTTCTAAAATACATATATAGATAGGTAGATAGATAGATAGATAGATAGATAGATAGATAGTAGTATCCCATTGTTACTGGTGAAAATGGGTCTTCTCACTTAGGTATAAAAAGGCAGAAAGAAAATTGAGGACTACTATGTGAACTGTTTTGTGGAATGGCTGCTTTGACCTTTTTGTGAGTTGATCTCTTGTCTAGATCTGTAGTCCTTCATGAGTTGTTTTTTTGCAGCTTTATCTTTTGCTCGAACCTTCCCATATTCTAAACTAGCCATATTATACTACTCTATAATTCCTCCAGTATCCCATGTTATTCTGCTTATTCATTCATTACATTAGATAAGGTATCTCTGAAAACAAATGCTCTTTGCCCCATTGTCTAATGAATAGCACTTATTTTTTCTTTATTTTTTTAAGTTCTCTCTACACTCAGTGTGGAGCTCAAACTCACTACTCTGAGATCAAGAGTCCTGTGCTCTTCTTACTGAGCCAGCCAGGTGCCCCTGAATTGTACTATTAAACTTTCCTTCTGGACTGCTTAAATAATCTTCTTCCTCTGGAAGTCTTCTATGGTCTTTGAGTCAGGAAGGCTGGGATATGCTTCAAGAACAATCCCTAAATCTCAATGACTTAAAACTACAAAGTTTTCTTTTTCGCTCCTGCTATATGTCTGTCATGGATCAGCTGGGTGCCATTCTGTGTGTTATCCTTACTCTGGGACTCAAGCTGACAGCATGTTATCATTGAACTCTGATTCTTAAAAAGCTGTGACTGAAAACAACAGGTCATCTCTGTATTTCATTGGCTAAAGCCAGTCATATGTTCACATCTAACTTGAAGAGGTCAATGAGGTGTACTCCTGTTACATGCTAGAGAGAAGGACCAGAAATATTTGGTGGGTAGCAGTAATTACTACACATGATGCCTTCAAACCTGATTAATCTCTTCTTCATACTTCTGCAATACTTTGTAAAACCTCTGCATTTCATTGAATTGAGATTATAATAAAACCTTATTGTAATGTTGAATGTGATCTGTTTGGTGACTGGTTCTGATCTTCCTAGCCAGCTAGCCAGGCAAATTTACCCCAATAATTTCATTGAGATCTTTGGTTTATAAATTTATATCCATGGTTCTCTACCTTGGCTGTATGTTAGAATCACTTGGAGTGTTAAAAAAAATAAAAGAGATTCCTGAGCCTTACCCTGGATCAATTTAAATCAGAATCTCTGAGAGTGAGCCCAGGCATCAGAATATTTTAAGCCCTCTAGGGGATTCTGAGGAATAAACAAGGTTAGGAATCACTGGCTTACATGTTCATTGCCTTTTTGCTTTCGTGGAAGGCTCTTTGAAAATAGGCCTTGTTTTTATTGTATTTCCAAAACTTGTTCTCTTTCCTCTTATTTTGATACCAAACTCAAGTTACAGTTATACACTTGTTTTTATATTTACCTGCGTATGATCTGTCTCCAATATTTATCTTAAGGACTAGCACCACATCTTATCCGTTCATCATATACCTAGTGCATGTCACAGTGTGTTGCACACAGAGCTTTTCCGTCTTTTTTTTTTTTTTTTTTTTTTTCAATTTTCTCCTAACCACGCCTACATTCACCCGTTATTTTTGGATTCCCTCTCCTGTGTAGGGTTCTTTCATATATTGTTCCTTGTTCTTCTCTTCTTTCATTAGGTGATACAAGTAACATATTTGAAAAACACAAGATGTAAATGTAACATATTTGAAAAATACAAAGTGAGATACACCCAAACAGGCAAGGTTTTTAGTATTCTGTGTTAAACCCCTAGGGCCTGGTTTTTATGGCTGTTCAGTGGCTATAACAGCTTGAACACAGTAGCATCCACTTATTCTTAAGCTCCTTTGGTTAGTGATCCAACTAATTCTAGCCTTGAACTATCTTTTTTTCCAGTGATATCCATTGCTTGGATGTCAGGTAATCAGCTATTTATAATAATATTTGTTAAAACCGTATTTTAGGGCGCCTGGGTGGCTCAGTGGGTTAAGCCACTGTCTTCGGCTCAGGTCATGATCTCAGGGTCCTGGGATCGAGTCCCGCATCGGGCTCTCTGCTCAGCAGGGAGCCTGCTTCCTTCTCTCTCTGCCTGCCTCTCCGTCTACTTGTGATTTCTCTCTGTCAAATGAATAAATAAATAAATAAATAAAATCTTTAAAACAAACAAACCGTATTTTATTCTGAGAACTGTATGTTAAAGAGAAATAGTCCTTGGCCTCAGATATAATATTTATACAAAATCTATAAGCCAAAAAGACACTGCTTATTACTAGATAACATTTGGCTTGGGGATTTTATTTTTATTTTTGTTTTTTTAATTTTAGAGATAGAGTTTGTGCAGGTGTTGTGGGGTGGAGGGATGGGGGGAGAGAGATAGGTACAGAGAGTCTTAAGCAGGCTCCAATCCTAGGGTGAAGACTGATGCAGGGCTTGATCTTTTGATCCTAACTAAGATCATGACCTGAACCAAAATCAAGAGTCACTAAACCACCTAGGTGCCTCTAAGATAACATTTTGTATGGAAAAACACATGTTCTCCTTTACTGTCTCATACTGTATGTATATTTTAAAGCGTCTCAGAATTCCAAAATGACTTATATTCTAAAGGGCTAAATATTTTTCATAAAGGGAAAAGTGTGGATAAGAAAAAGTATTTCTTTTAAAAATGGCCTTTTTAAAGAAGTTGTATTCTCAGGAAAACACCCATTGAAATTGAAGCAATATTAACATATATTTAATTTTAAGAATCCATGCTTTAGTAAGCTTGTTTTATTGTTTAAAAAGCTTAGAACTAAATAAATAGATAGATAGGTAGATAGGAATAGTAGTGTGCAAGATTCTTACTGTTTATGTCTCTGTACCTTTAAATGTGTCATTTGAATAAAGAAGTCATTTTTTTCTCATTGGAATGTCTTTTCCCAACACTCGCCTCTCTCTTTTTTTTGTTTGGAAAGTCCTGCATAGTCTTTAATTCTTAGCCTATGGAAAGATTATTTATTTATTTATTTATTTATTTGACACAGAAAGATCACAAGTAGGCAGAGTGAGAGAGAGAGAGAGAGAGAGAGGAGGAAGCAGGCTCCCTGCCTAGCAGAGAGCACGATACGGGACTCAATCCTAGGACCCTGAGATCATGACCTGAGTCGAAGGCAGAGGCTTACCTCACTGAGCCACCCCGGCACCCCGCCTATGGAAAGATTTTATCAAATAGATTGCTCTGACTTCTGTACTTCTTCTTCTTCTTCTTCTTTTTTTTTTTTAAATAAGATTTTATTTATTTATTTGACAGAGAGATATAGACAGAGAGGCAGGCAGAGAGAGAGAGGGAAGCAGGCTCCCTGCTGATCAGAGAGCCCGATGCGGGACTTGATCCCAGGACCTTGAGATCATGACCTGAGCCAAAGGCAGCAGCTTAACCCACTGAGCCACTTCTGTACTTCTTAATGCATTGTGCCCCTTATATGTGTGTCTGTTTTTGCATTTAATCTACTATATTGTGTTTAGGGTTTTTTACCTCTTTCTTGCTTACTTCTCGTTTATATATTGCATTTATGATTTTTTTCCCTCTGTTTGCCTTTTTGTTTTTAATTAAAAGATTTTATTTATTTATTTGACAGAGAAAGAGCATGCACAAGCAGGGGGAGTGGCAGGCAGAAGAAGAGGGAAAGGCAGCCTTCCCCAGCTGAGCAGGGAGCCCAGTGCAGGGTTTGATCCCAGGACCCAGGACTCTGGGATTGTGACCTGAGCCAAAGGCAGACGCTTAATGTCTGGGCCACCCAGGCGCGCCCCTCTTGCTTACTTTCTAGTTTATAATCTTTAAGGGCAAGGGCCTCTCTGCCTTTGATTAGCTAGCAGGTGGGCTCTGTGGTTGTTGAGTGATTAGAAAAACATACATTCTGTGTATGTGTGTGTGTAACATTCCATACATGGCATTCTGTAGTATATAATTCAGAAGGTGGGCTAATGGATTATGATTGTTTTCCCAATATAACCAGTTTGTGGCTGACTTGCATTTTACATGTTTTATAATTTAAATTCATAAATAAATAATACTGTAATTGAACATTGTAAAAGAAGAAAGGGGCATCCATGACTATAAGCACTTTAAAGTCAGAGCTAGTTATGTTTGTTGTACAGTTTTAATAGAACTTAATGGTCTGTTGAAGGACATTCAAGGTTCTGCTTGATTCTGGGAATTAATCTCCAGTTATAAAAGACACTTTTTAGCCACTCTTAAACATTTGGAGTTTTTGTGTGTGTGTGTGTGTTAAGATTTTATTTATTTGACAGAGAGAGAGAGAACAAGCACAAGCAAGGGGATCAGCAGCCAGAGGGAGAGGGAGAAGTAGTCTTCCCGCTGAGCAGGGAGCCTGATATAAGACTCCATCCCAGAACCCTCGATCATGACCTGAGCCGGAAAGCAGATGTTTAAGTGACTGAGCCACCCAGGTGTCCCATAAACATTTGTAGTTATCTTCTGGTTTCTGAAGTTTGACTAGCTGATCTATGAATGAGTCTTCTGTATAACAAAGGAAGTCAAGCATTGTGCTTGCTCCTTCCTCATTACTGTGGAGCAGAGTGAAAGTCACCCAGAATGGGAAACAGGTCAGTAGATCCCTGTTCTGGTGAGACAGATTTCATAGATGTCTAAAGTGATTGGTGCTTACAGCATGTGTCACACACACACCTTTAAGTAGGTAATAATTATTTTATTTTTTATTTTTATTTTTTTAATATCTTATTTATTTGACAGAGAGAGACCGCAAGAGGGGGAACACAAGCAGGGGGAGTGGGAGAGGAAGAACCAGGCCTCCCACCGAGCAGGGAGCCCTGGTCGGTGGGGCTTGGTCCCAGGACCCCGGGATCCTGATCTAAGCCAAAGGCAGACGCTCAATGACTGAGCCACCCAGGTGCCCCGGTAAAAATTATTTTCAAATGAGTATCTTAAAGAGAAAGAAATGTCACATTGGGCAATGTGCATTAGGCTTCCAGATCCTATATTACTTTGATCAGTTGTCTTTATAACCAGGTGATGTCATAAATGTCATCCTTACCCTCTCCCTTACTATTATGTAGCCTCACCCCACTACCTTTTCTCCCACTGAAATTTTTATATTCTCAAAATATTAGTTCCAGGGCAGCTACTTAGGTCTGCTGTATTGGAGGAGGTCAGTAGGCCTAGGGAAAGAAAATCAGTTTTCTTAGAAGAAAGAACTGATTTTGTCAAAGACTTGGAGGAAGAGTGGGTGAGGTACAGAAAGGAATATAGAATTGGGTGTAGTATAATTTCTGTTTTTTTGATATCCATGAACCATTATATTGCCCATTATTATCTAAGACCTTGCTGACCAGGTTCCTCATAAGCATATTTTTAGTTATAATTACTGAGGAGCCCAGCTGTATTACAACATTGGGTGATATTATATCTATATTGTCATGTTCGTAATTTTTTATTTATTTATCACAAGGTACATACTGTTAGGAATTAACACATTTTCCCATGTTTAATTCTTACTCTGATACTATTTTCATTAAAGGAAATATTTTCAGGGTTATACAGATGAAAGATGTAGCATAGTATGTTAATTTTTTAATTGTAATATTAAGGATATTATTTATATAATTGAATTTTATTTAAAATGTCTGTAATGCTTAAAATATATAAGAATATTAGTATTTATAAATATGGCATTTTGAAAGCAGTGCATCATTATTTTGACATTTTCATTCTTATTTTTCTTTCCTTCTTTTTGTATTTTTTTTTTTTTTCTTAAGAATTAATGTGCCATCTGGAAACCTCTGAGATCATGCCATAAAAGGAATTTAGGCTTTTTGGCAATCAGTCATTAGGATATGCTGTGACTATCCACCTTATCAGAATAATAAAACACAATTAGAAAGGTGTTTAACTCATATATATTTCAAAACATTTTTAAATTGAGAATTCTTATATGGACATTATGGGAATAAAAAAAATTAATGTTGCCCTATCCCAAGGTTAAGATGATTAAGTATCATAGTTGGATCCTTAAACTGAAATGTAAATCAAAACCCTATGTGACTAAATGGTTCCAAGCTATTTATAAACATTATATCCTATATCTTCTTTACAGTGTTAAAACAAGCAGATAGAACTAGTTCCTATGTTTTTCAGAAAGGAGAGTTGCAATATTACATTGCAATTAACTTGCTCTATTCTTCTCTTCTGAATAATATAGTCATTGAAACTGTCAGCCAAAGGACCTTTTTTTGGGAACATTTTTTTTTTTAACTCTAAAAAGTAACAAGTTTTTTAAATTAATTGAGAGAAAACAGCTGAAATCATGCATTGAAGGGGTTAAATCGACATGAAAGAATTCATTTCCACTTTAATGACCTAGCCTTGCTGGGTTAGGACGATAGGGAGCATGCTTCTGACTTGTACTCCTATTGCCAATTAACACCTCCTATAACAGGTTGCCTCAGCTAGTCATTGAAGCTCAGGCAGTAGAAATAGTTTACATGCAGCTTGTTTTTCACACTAGTTGTTTAATACTCACAAAATTAAAGTATTAAAAGGTTGTTTCTTACCTTGCTGGATAGGAGATAAACAGTACCGTGGTAGTTATTTGTAGTTATATGTTTGATTTTGTCTTTATTTTTTTTTTTTTTCAGGGTATTTTAATTGCAGAAACTGAAGCTGGTAGTTTCATCAAATTTTTTAAAGTTCTTACAGAATTTATCAAATTTGGGTGGTACTGGATATCGTAAATTAAAACTTTTCTGTCAACTATTCCATATATGTTTAGGTTTTATTTTGTTTTTTAAAAATGTTGTCTCCTTTATTTGTTAATAAAATTTATTTTCTCTTTGTTGAAAAATACATGTCTTAAAGACCTTTAAAAAATAATTGTGTTGCAGGACCAAATATTTCCCTTTAAACAGCCATTATAAAAATAAAACCTGTGTAATATTTTAATCATAGAACAACTTTTTAACAAATTTTGAAATGTTTTATGTTGTTTGCCAAGATAACTTTATACTTTTAGATAGTTTTATTGTGTTGCAGTTCAGTGATACTATTTATTTTACATTTCTTTTAAATGACACTTTGGTTCATGTTTAATCAGCAGGTATTTTAATAACATAATAAAATTGGCTAAATAATTGATACCAGTTCACACTAAGAGAAAGGTGGAGTAATATAACTAATAGTGTTAACAAATTTGTTAAAAGGCCTGAGTAGGTAACACTTAGAGGCGCTTTATCCTGTTATAATGGCAAATGCCTTTTTTTTAACACTTAGTCAACAAGGGCTGCCCAAGTAAAAGTCACAGCTTTTTATGCTGGATAAGGTTTTAACCTTCTAAATGGGGGTGGGATGTGGGGAACCATGTCTCATTTAAGTTAACCACACTTAAAATTTATGGATCTGGATGTTAATTTCTGTTTTACTAAACATGGCAGATCAAAACTCATTGTACAGAGATAAGCTTAATGCCTTTATGGAGTCAGAATAGGTATTATAACACCAATTGGGTAGATTTTCATGGTTTATATAAAGGTTGGTTGCACTGCTTGTGCCTTTGGCTCACCAGTTTACCCCACAGTTCTGTTAAGTAGCTGATTTTATTGAGCTTAAAAGTGTGGATTTTTCTTTCTTTTTACAATAAACTCATTTTTGAAGGACCAGACTTATGTAAGTGATTTTAAAGTTGACTATTGAATATTGAGAAGTTATGTAGCAGATGTGATTACTGTATTTTTATAAAGGGTTATATGCAAATATTTTAGTTACACATTTTTTACAGCAATATATAACTAAATCATTCCAATTTTTAAATTGGAACATTAATTTAAAATTTTAACAATATAAAGTTACAGAACATTTAGTTTAGTTTAGTTTTTTAAGTGAACTGCCACCAGTGTGGGGCTCAAACTTATGAAGATTGAGATCTGAAGATGAGATTGAAGATCAAGAGTTGCATCTGTACCAACCAAGCCAGCCAGGTGCCCCATAGATGTTTCTTATTTTACTTAACCTGTTAACAGTGATATGTGTGTTTCTGTTTTATAGTGGCATTGTGTGAAATGTAGGTCAGTTTTCTTTAGTTTTTTATTTTAGCTTTTGCTTAATGCCATATTAGTTGTACCAGTGCCTTCAGGTGCAACTAATAATTTGGTTTTATTGCTTGTTTGTTTTTTTAAGATTTTATTCATTTATATGAAAGAGGGGGAGAGCAAGTGAGAGCACGAGCAGGGGGGAGAAGGGGACTTACCACTGAACAGGGAGCCCAACCACAGGGATTGATTTCTGGACTCTGGAGTCCTGACCTGAGCCAAAGACAGATGTTCAACCAGCTGAGCCACCCAGGAACCCTCTAATAGTTGTTTTTAAAGGACCTTGAAATTTAAGTTACATCTTGTTCAGTCCTTACAAAAAATGGTGATAGTAGAATCGTTGTTACAAGGTCAGTAGAGAACTTGATAGTTTACGCACTATATAAGCTGGTAACTTTAGAACTATGCTGTTTGATTAAGCGCCAGAAAGTAACTATTTTCTCCATTATTTTTTATAGTAGTAATAGCCAAGTGTAAAAATTCAAAAATATTTGGGTCCAAGTTTTCATTTGGTTTAATCATTGTGTAGTTTTTCATTTTAGTTTACCCAACATTTAGCTTAGTTTCTTAAACATAGTAAGTTCTCAAAAAGTGAAAAATGATTGAAGTAAATTCTATGCATTTATTCAGATGTTTTTCATTATATAAATGGGACATGTATAATCTGTTGATGTTTGTGATCACCACATGTCCATTTTACACCACATGTAAACATAGCCTGACAATGGCTACCTTAGGTCTAAAAAACCTTTGGATCAGTTTCTGTTTGTGAAATCACTTTGTTAAAGTGATAGGGTTGTGTATATGAGGCATGAGGGCTTGCATATATGAGGCATGAGGGCAGGGCTAGTTAAAGGGACTTGGAGACTTTCAGTGGGTAAGTAATAAAAACCATCATGTCTGCTTTGCTGGAAAGTGTCTCACAGTTCTGGGATTCTCATTACTACCTCAATACCCTGACTACTCCTACTCCATACATTCCCCCTTCTTGATTTCTCTAAATACTTTGTTTTTCTTGAGTTACTTGAAATAGAGCTATATCTGTGTCTTTGCCTAGGCTATAGCCATCTAACCCCTGAAGTATCTTGAGATGTCAGCATAAGGAACTTTTCTTTTTAAAAAATTTTTATTGAAGTATAATGAACAAAGAGTGTTTATATTAGTTTCAGGTGTACAATATAATGAATCAACAGTTATTTACATTTTTCAGTGGTAACCAAAATAAGTATACTTTTCATTCCTTTTATCTATTTCACCCATCTCCTCTCTGGCAGCCCCCATTTGTTTTATTTAAGAGTCTGATTTGTTTCTTCCTTTTTTTTTTTTTTTTTTTTTTTTCATTTCTTTTGTTAAATTCCACATATGACTGAAATCATATGGTATTTATCTTTCAGAGAAAGGAACATTCAACAGTATTCTTTATTGGTTGTTATTTCATTCCTTAATTTATTTGCATTATTAAAAGAAGCATCATGAACATTCTGGTTCATACAAACATCTCTGCTTATTTACTTAAATAATTTCTAGATGTACAAAAGTAGGGTCAGAAAGTTTGCAGTTGTGAGACTCTTGATACTGCTCAGTTGCTTTTCTGATAGATTAAACCTGTTCACATTCTCACTAACAGTGCTCAGAGTGTTTCTTTTATAATACCCTCTCCAAAATTAGGCATTGTAAAGCTTGTGTGATAGAAAACAACAACAACGTCTTAATGTGTTAATTGGCATTTCTTAATTAAAGAAGGTCAACTAGTGAGGTTGAACATTTTCATATTTATTTCATCATGTATTTATGTAATTACTTGCTTTATATTTTTTGCCCATGTTTCCATTACAATTTTAGTATTTTGTTAATTTATATATTGACTTTGTGTCATAAATGGGGCAAATTTTTTTCAGGTTTTTAAGAAAAATTTTTAATATTCAGAAATTAATGCCTGAGTATTTTATTCTTTTTAATGTTACTATAAATGTAATTGCTTTTGCAATTACTTTTTCTTTTTCTTTCTTTCTTTTTTTTTTTTTTTTTTTTTCTCCGTAAGTGGGCTCCACACCCAACGTGGGGCTTAAATTCATGACCCTGAGATCGGGAGTCCCATGTTCTATTGACTGAGCCAGCCAGATGCCCTGCTTTTGTAATTTCTTTTTCAGATTGTTCAGTTGCTCACAATAGACATGCAACTGATTTTTGTGTTGACTTTATAGCCTGCTCTTTTGCTAAATTTGTTTATTAGTTACAGTAGTTTATGTGTAATCTTTAGAGTTTTCTGCATGTAAGAGCATTTTGCCTGCAGAGACAATTTTACTCCTTCCTTTCCAGTTTGGGTGCATTCTACCCCTTTTTATTGCCTAATTGCTTTGGCTAGAACTTCCAATACTAAATTGAATAGAAGAGATGAAAGCAGACATACTTGCCTACTTCCTCATTTTAGAGGAAACGCTTTTTGTTTATAGTAAACATAGAATGTTGTGATCACTGTGGGCTTTCACATATGGCTTTTGTTTATTTTATTTATTTTTTTAAGACTTATTTATTTTAAGTAAGTAAGGGTAGGAAGAGAGTGTGAGCAGTATAGAGGGAGAGAGAGAATCTCAAGGAGACTCCTTGCTGAGCATGGAGCCAGACAGGGGGCTTGATCTCATGACCCTGAGGTCATGACCTGAGCTGAAATCAAGAGTCAACCAACTGAGCCACCCATGGACTCCTAGATATAGCTTTTATTATGTTGAGGTAGTTTCCTTTTACCCCTAGTTTTTCCAGTGTTTTTATTATGAAAGGGTGTTGAATTTGGTTAGATGCTGCTGCTTCATCAGTTGAAATGATCATGTGGGGTTTTTTCCCTTCATTCTGTTGATGGGGTGTATTACATTGTTATCAGTTTTCATATGTTGAACCATCCTTGCATTTCTGTAATAAATTCCCCTTGGTCATGTGTAAAATAATTCTTTCCATATGCTGCTGAGTTTTGTTTTCTAGTAGTTTGTAGAGATTTTTTGCACCAGTGTTTGTAAGAAATATTGGTGTGCAGTTTTTTGCACTTTGTCTGGCCTTGGCATCAGGGTAATACTGGCCTCATAGAATGAATCAGTAAGTTTCACCAATATTTTTAGCCAAGTTTTGCTATAATTTGATTTTTTCATAAATGTAAATTATTAATCTGTCTGGATGGTGATGTAATGTGATATGGAGAAACACATTTAGTTTTAAATGTTTTCTATATTAAACATTTAAAAACTAGAGTATGTTCAATTTTATGGTGATAACTTTGTAATCTACTGAAAGAAAACTTTCTGGAACAATATAATAAGTATCAAGACATAAATAACCTGAATTTATTAATATCACTGAAAAACTTATAATGATCAGTTCCAAGGTCAGCTTTAGAGCCATATTTAATATTGAACTCTCCCAAATTTTTAAGACAGATAATTCAGTATATACAGTTGATCATTGAACAACACAGGTTTGAACTACCTGGGTCCATTTATACACAGATTTTTTAAAATAAATACAGTATGGTACTGTAAATGTATTTTCTCTTAATGATTTTCTTAATAACCTTTTCTTTATTATAAAACTACAGTATATAATCCATACAAAATACAGAATATCTTAATTATTTAAATTAACTTGTTATCAGTAAGGCTTCTATCCAACAGTGGGCTTTTAGTAGTAGTACTATTAAGTTTTGAGGGAGTCAAAAGTTATATGTGGGTTTTTGACTGTGTGGGTGGTTAGTGCTCCAATCCCTGTGTTGTTCAAAGGATAGCTGTATTATTACTAGAGCACAGAAAAGTATAAACTTTCACAATTATTTTTAAATCTAGCATAATGATTAAAGTCGACAAATTTAACATAAGAGAGAAAATGCCAGGCCAGTCTCACTTGTAAAAAGGGAAACAAAAACCATTTAAAAAGAAAAAAAAAAAGTATGGGGCGCCTGGGTGGCTCAGTGGGTTAAGCCGCTGCCTTCGGCTCAGGTCATGATCTCAGGGTCCTGGGATCGAGTCCCGCATCGGGCTCTCTGCTCAGCAGGGAGCCTGCTTCCTCCTCTCTCTCTCTCTCTGCCTGCCTCTCTGCCTACTTGTAATCTCTGTCTGTCAAATAAAATAAATAAAATCTTTAAAAAAAAAAAAAAGAAAAGAAAAAAGAAAAAAAAGTAAATCATGTCAACAGTTTATCCCAGGTGTAGAAAGGTGATTTAATACTGGGAAATCTGTTACTATAATGTATCACTGGATGAAGGCAAGGTGGGTAAACGTAGTAGCCATTATGGCTGTGTTTACAAAAAGAAAATACAGGTATGTCATTGACTGATAATTTTACCTTTTATTTTGTTTTAATTTTTATTTGTAATCAGTTTATACATGAATTTCCATTTAAATCTATTATGAGAGGCTTTTAACGAGGCACTTTAATTCATTCATATTTTTCCATTACCAGTATATTTGATCTTACCTTATATTTGCTGTTTTTGTTCTCTTCCCGTCTTGGTTCCCTACTGGTGTGTGTTTGTTTTTTGTTTTTTTAATTATCAATGTTGTATTTGCTTTTTTTCCTCCAGTGATTTTGTAAGGCGACATTCAATTTGAATGCTTATTGTGATGATTTTTAGGTTGTTCAGAAGACTTTTTAAGGGGTGCCTGAGTGGCTCAGTCCATTAAGCATCTGCCTTTGGCTCAGGTCATAATTCCAGTATCCTGGGATGGAGGCCCTCATCGAATTCCCTGCTCAGTGGGAAGCCTGCTTCTCCTCCCCACTCACCCTGCTTATGTTCCCTCTCTTGCTGTGTCTCTATAGAATAAATAATAAAACTTAAAAAAAAAAAAGACTTTAAACCGTATTTCTGTAATAGTCAAAATTAGCACTTAAGAGTTCTTTTTTTTTTCCCCTCCTGTATATAAAATAGAGAATTTTGTTTACTTTATTTCTTTCCCCTGCCCTGTATTGTTATTTGGACAATATCTGTGGTTTTGAACCCTGTTTATTTGTATTATTTAGATGTATATCTGTTTTAAACTGCTTTCAATAATCTTAGCAGATGGCTTTTCCATTTTTCAGGTTTTAATTTTGATTTGTGGGGGCACAACTGGTTGATTTATTCAAGAAGTTCTTTGAAGGAGGATACATGGAATCATATTTTCCGAGTCCTTGTGTACTTAGTAACATGTTTGTAGGCCTTCAGACATTTTTTAAATTGAGGATAATATTTCTAACTCAGGGTTTCTCTCTTAAAACTTGGAAACTTTCTTTCATTGTTTTCTGCCATTTAATGTTGCAAAGAAATCCCAAGTCAACCTGAGTTGCATTTTTTTCACCAGGTTAGTTTTTCTACTTTCGTATTTTTAGGAATTTAGCTTTATCCTTGTAATCAAGATTTACCCAGAGTGCCTGGGTAAAGTATCCAAATCTTGATTTTGGCTCAAGTCATGATCTCAGGGGTGTGAGATCTAGGCTGGTGTCAGACTCCGAGCTAAGCATGGAGCCTGCTTAAGATTCTCTCTCTTTAAAAAAAAAAAAAAAAAAATTCTCTCTCTTCTGGGGTACCTGGGTGGCCCAGTGATTTAAGCCTCTGCCTTTGGCACGGGCCTGAGTCATGATCTCAGGGTTCTGGGATCCTGCTCTGCTTCCAGGTCTCTGCTCGGTGGGGAGCCTGCTTTCCTCTCTCTGCTCGGTGGGGAGCCTGCTTTCCTCTCTCTGCCTGCTGCTCTGCCCACTTGTGATCTCTCTCTCTCTCTGTCAAATAAATAAATAAAACTAAATTTTCCATCTTCCCCTCCCCCCAATCTTAAAAAAAATGCCCAAGAATTTTCAAGGTGTAATACTTTCTTCACTGATTATTGCCTGATGTTTAGTGATCTGAAAGTTGAAAAAAAATTGTTTTCATTCGGGAAAATTTTCTTCAGCTTTACCTTTACTTATTGATTCTATTATTTTGTCCATAGGAACAACTATTTCTTAGCTTATAGCTCCTTTGTCCTCTAGTATCTTTGTATTTTTAGTAATTTTTATCTCTTCACTCTACATTCTGAGACATCATCTTTGTGTTCTGTATCAGTGACTTAAACCTGTCATAATGTTATTTTTACTCTTGTTTCCTCCAATGTGATTTTAGTTCTTAATTATTTTTCATCTTTTCATCTTGGTCTGTCCTTGAACTATTTCAACATTAGGAAAGTTTATATTGTACTGATGCCAAATATTTCTGAAATTTTGTTTATGAATCCTATTTTCAGATTTCTTTCTTCCCTTTGAATCATCAGGATGCTATTGCTCAGGAGCATTTGCCAAAGGACAATGTAGGTACATTGTCCATAGCCCAAAACATTTTTCCTAACTTTGGTTAGGTTAACTGTAGTTACCAGGGTCTTTAATGGAATTTTCTTCTTCTTTGCCTGGTTATATGATATTCTGGACAGGTAAGCATTTGAAAACTGATAGTCTCAAATATGCACAACTACCAGAGGTCCTTAACATCTGTCCTGTAGACAGTATTTTACACAGGTTACTCTTTTTGTTTTTATTTCTTTAAAGAATGCAGTTCAGGGGCACCTGGCTGGCTCTGTCAGACGAGCATGTGATTCTTGGTCTCTTGATCTTAGGGTTGTGAGTTTGAACCCCATATTGGGTGTAGAGATTACTTAAAAAGAAAGAAAGAAAGTGCTCTTCACCGCTACAACTCTTCTCTACATCTTGCCAAGTTTTTTTCTGAGAAATTTAGTCTCTGACTAGATAAAGAAACAAAATAGTAATGGAGTGAGAGGAGCAACAGGAAATATCACTGGCTGTTTTCTCAAAAAACAGCACCCATCCAGTAGAGAATAGCTGCATGGTTTTCTCTTAGTATGGTTCTAAACCAGAAGAAAACAGTGAAAGAGGAGGTAATGATCTTTTATATCCACTTACATATGGCTTGTTCTCTCATAGAGTAACTGATGGGTATTTTTCATTTCTGTTCCATTGGCTAGTAGTACTTCAATTTATTCATTTCTTTTTTATTATTTATTTTTTTTGGGGGGCAATACTTACTAAGTTCTTGCTGTGTGCCAAGCACTTTGCTAGGTACTGGTTATATGTTGAACAAAACAGACTTGTTCTTCTTTAATTGGTGGCAGGGGTATTTTCTGGACTTTGTCAGTAATACATTTTTGCTGATGGTTTGATGTTTTAGTTCCCTGTTGCTTTTTTTAGTATTTTCTGGCAAGTTAAGAAGGGGCAGTATTAAAAATGAAAGAAAGAGGGCGCCTGGGTGGCTCAGTGGGTTGAGCCGCTGCCTTCGGCTCAGGTCATGATCCCAGGGTCCTGGGATCGAGTCCTGTATTGGGCTCTCTGCTCAGCGGGGAGCCTGCTTCCCTCTCTTTCTCTCTGCCTGCCTCTCTGCCTACTTGTGATCTGTCTGTCAAATAAACAAATAAAATCTTTAAAAAAAAATGAAAGAAAGAAAGACTTTATTAATAACTAGTCTAGATGCCAGTTTAAATTCTTTCTCCATATGAAATTTTTAAGTTGCTCTGGATTCAGGAAATAACCTCTATGAATAAATACAGTGTTCATTATCCTGATTTAAAGTAGTACTTCCCCAAAACCTCTTATCACAGCTAACTTACTACTGTCCTCACCTTTTTCTTAAACTTTACTTTCTTAGTTAGATGGATAAAATTATCATACCAACAAAATTATCATGTTTTAGGGTCCCCTGGGTGGCTCAGTTGGTTGAGCAGCGATGCTGATGCTGACAATTGACTTTGGCCCAGGTCATGATCTCAGGGTCCTGTGATCAAACCCCCTGTGGGACTCTGTGCTCAGTGGGGAGTCTGCTTGAGGATTCTTTCCCTCTTCTATCTTCCCACCCCAGCTTGCTCGTGCATGAGCTCCCTCCATTCTCTCTCTCTCACTCAAATAAATAAAACTTTGAGATTAATCTCTATTTAAAGATAAGCAATAAAGCTGCATTAGGCAATAATAAATGAAGAATTACTTTTGGTTTTTAAATTTATTATCTGACATTTATTATTAAAAAGAAAGTTAGACATTTGATTTTTCTTAACCCTTTGTACATAAGGAAACAAATAATTTCTGTAAGAAAAAAAAAGAAATAATTTTGTATTCTTGTGTTTAGAGAGAACTTATTGTGGAACTTTTTATATTTAATGCTTCCAGCAAATATTATGAATTTTTAAACAAAAAATTTAAAAAATTTTAAAAATCACAGAATTTAGCATATAAATAGGAAGAAGCACAAAATACATATAGACTTACTTACACATCTGAAATGTAGTAAATAAAGTGATTGATTAATTTTAGTAAGTAAGCCTTTAAAAACAAGATAGAATGTTGATTTATACTTTGGATAACTAACATTTGCTTTGTAATTTGTAATAGAGTTATTGTCAAGAAAAGGGAACTTTGAGCAAAACAGAACCTGGCAATTATAGGACACATCTTATTTTAATTTCCCAACTGTCAAGTATGGAAAAACAAGAAAGCTTTCTGTGTACGGAATTACATGTATAAGACTGTAGTCATCTTGAGGGTAAGGTCCCTATGTAAAATACCTTGTGCCTCTGAACGTTACAGTCAAAAGAGGCTTGTGCTTTTGATGAGGGAAAATATAATGTCTCCCTTAACCTTTCTAAGATAGATAGTAACATTTGTTTTAAAGGCGGTAGTCAGAATTTAAAAGTATTTTCATGTTGGCTACACCAGTCAGCAGCCAGT
This sequence comes from Mustela lutreola, assembly GCF_030435805.1. NCBI lineage: Eukaryota > Metazoa > Chordata > Mammalia > Carnivora > Mustelidae > Mustela > Mustela lutreola. The sequence goes on along the minus strand of NC_081292.1, from coordinate 153,130,446 downwards.
TTGTTCACCCCTGGTGCACCTGTGTTAAATTTGTTGTATTGCTGGCGGGGAGGGCGGGGGAAGCAAATTTATAGGCAAAGTCATAGTATGTTGTTCACAGCTCTTTCACCTAGGGATTAAAAATTGTTTGCTCCCTCCCCCCAACTATATCTACGCATCTGCCTAGATCCCATAGCCCTAAAGTGTGTGCTGTCTGTAGCTGAAAATCAGTCTCAGATTGAGAAGAAGAAACGTGTCTAATTGGTGCTTTGTAGTTATTTTGTAGCAGAGGTAGATTAGCATTGCTGAAAGATTAAGCTTTATGTCCATTGGACACTTGCCTGAGCACTAAGTTTGATTTGTTTTCCACAGGTTTGATGCTTATAAAGTTGTTTTATTTGTGTTGTACCTGAATAAAAGGATATTTAAGAATAAAAGGATACTTGATGGGTTTTCCCAAAACTCTTAAATTAAAACAGTCAAGTTTATATAACATATAACTTGAATTTTAAATTCATAAATTGTGTGTTTATAATAATTGATATGCTTTTTTCTAGGGGCCACCTACAGATGCTCCTGCAGTGGACACGGCAGAACAAGTCTATATTTCTTCCCTCGCACTGTTAAAAGTAAGTATTGAATAGAGATACTTGCTTTACAGAACTCTGTTGCTTTCACTTTTACTTGGGAATATTTATTATGTTAACCCTCAAACTTAAGTCATTGCTCTAGGTGCATTTGTAAAATAGGAGTGTTTTATTTCCACTGAAACAAACTTAGGTTATTTAAAAAAAAAAAAAAAGGTACCAAGGATCTTAAAGCTTAACCTATCTTGCTCTTTACAGATGTTAAAGCATGGTCGGGCTGGAGTTCCCATGGAAGTTATGGGTCTGATGCTTGGAGAATTTGTTGATGATTACACCGTCAGAGTGATTGATGTGTTTGCTATGCCACAGTCAGGAACAGTGAGTACTTTTTATGGTTGCCTGCTGTAAGTAAATGTGTTTCATTTCTCTTTCCTTTTCCTATGCAAAATAATTTTGATCACATTATATTTTCTTTTCCTGATAGGAAGAATCCATCATAAGATTAATGATAGAAATTTATACCCTGTATGGAATTAAATCATTCATCTTTTAAATGCATCATGAGTTCCCTTTAGATCCACAAACTGAGTGATGCTACCATTAAATCCCTTAACTCATAACTTTCAGCTTTAACTAGTATAGAATACCAGACTTAAAAGTTCGTTACCCTAAACTAGTAGGGTATTAATTTGAACACTCCATTCAGAAGATTTTAAAGACCCTCTTAATTAGACTTTTAATTCACATGTTATCTAGTCCTCATGTTTTATTCCTTTTGATTTGAAATATGATCCCCCAATTTTTATTGGTGATAAATGACTTTAAGCTTTTCATATTCAAATGTTAAGTTTAAAGAAACCAAAAACTTGTGGTAAATTTTAGTTCTTTAGCCCAGGCTGGTAATTTCTTCATAGAGGAAGTATACTACATACAAATTTTGGAAGTCATCAACTTTACCTGTGTAGAATGCATTATTCTTTCTGGAGGGTTTTTGTTTTGTTTTGCTGTTTTGTTCAGTGCATTGGACTTGTGTAAAAAAGTGTGCATTTAGAGCTAAAGAAAATGGCCAAAAAACCCGTCTGCTTTTCTTACAAAAAGCTACACACATATCCTTCTCATCTTTTTACCTAGAAAAATATGTGTACTGTTCTGATGGTTGTTTTTTCTGTAACATGCAACATTTCTCTTACTGAGCTTTAGAAAATAACTGGATTAAGGAAATTGTCGTAAAGCTATTTGCTTGTTTGCTTTGTTTGAGGCTCTTAACGGTATACCTCAATAAAATAGATAATAGAGTAAAACAAGTTATATATATATATATATGTATATGTATATTTTTAAAGATTTTATTTATGTATTTATTTGACAGAGAGACACAGCGAGAGAGGAGACATAAGCAAGGGGAGTGGAAGAGGGAGAAGCAGGCTTCCTGCCTAGCAGGGGAGCCAGACATGAGGTTTGATCCCAGGACCCTGGGATCATGACCTGAGCTGAAGACAGATGCTTAATGACTGAGCCACACAGGCAACCCTATGTTTTTATTATTTATTTATATACAGAGAGAGTACATGCTGAGAGGTGCAATGTAGAGGGGGAGGGAAAAAATCCTAAGCAGACTCCATGCTTGGCAGAGCCTTATGTGGGGCTCGATCTCATGACCCTGAGACAGTGACCTGAGCTGAGATCAAGAGTCAGCCACTTAACCGACTCAGCCACCTAGGTGCCCAGGCATTTTAAGTTTTTATTTATTGTTGTTTATTTGAGAGAGAGAGCGAGAGCACGAATGCTTGTGAGTTAGGGGAAGGGTAGAAGGAAGGGGGGAGAGGGAATTTCAAGCAGACTTCCCATTGAGTGTGGAGCCCAGTGTGGGGCTTGATCCCAGGACCCATGGGAATATGACTTGAGCCTAAATCATGAGTCGGATGCTTAACTCACTGAGCTACCCAAGTGCCCCATTTTTTAAAGGTTTATTTATTTATTATTATTTATTTCATAGAGAGAAAGAGAGGACCCAGCATTTTAAATAGAGTAGTTACTACAGATTACAGTGTATTTCTAAATAATGCAAAATATAGACAGATATGCAAATTTTTCTCCAAATGGACTAGTTTGTTGAGGTAAACTAATTTAGATCTGCTGATTTTGTTCACCTGGCTATCCATTGTATTTATTTTGTACATTTGGTTATAGGGAAGTATTCTGTGTGTTAACTAAAGATTTAGATTTATCTAAAGTAAGGCTATTTTTATATCTTAGGCTATTTTTTTTTAAAGATTTTATTTATTTATTTGACAGAGAGAAATTACAAGTACACTGAGAGGCAGGCAGAGAGAGAGAGAGAAGGAAGCAGGCTCCCTGCTGAGCAGAGAGCCCGATGCGGGACTCGATCCCAGGACCCTGAGATCATGACCTGAGCCGAAGGTAGTGGCTTAACCCACTGAGCCACCCAGGCGCCCCTATCTTAGGCTATTTTTACCTATATTTATCTTTTATCTTTCATATCAGAATATGAAAAACATAATAAAGTTAACTAGTATTTCTGTTACCTTTGGTCCTTATCAATTACAATAAGGAGTTCTTAAACTTTGTTAACATTATATCCTTGTAAATACTTGTTTGACAGTATGAAGTAGAAGATTTTGATCTTTGTGTTCATTCTGTGTAGTAGAGTAGAAGAGTTTCTTCTGGCCTGAATCAGCTTTCTATAAAGATGTGTGTTTCTGTCTCATTCTTGTGGGATTTTTTTTTTTTTAAAACACCCTTTAAAAATGTAAAAAACCTATAGGCAACAGATTGTATACCCCTGTTCTTGAGGATGCTTTCTCAGTTGGAATTCAGTTATTGTTTGTTTTGGTGGGAAGGAAGTGCTTATGTTAACTGGTTTATTGGGCTAGATTAGAATTAAATCCCTGATATTAGAAGAAAGCCTTGTAGAGCTAATATGGCAGTGATTTATCATTGGAGAGATGACATTAATGCCTTTAATTCTTCCATGTTCTAGGGTTTTTTGGTTGAACTAGCAAGGTAATGCAGTATTTTTAAAAGAGTTGGTTATATATTGTCTCTAATGGGGAATGGGGAGGTGGGAGTGGAGAGAGAGAAAAAAAAATTTTTTTTTTAAGATTTTAATTTATTTATTTGAGAAAGAGGGAGAGAGAGAAGCAGACTCTTCGCTGATCCAGGAGCCCATTGTGGGGCTTGATCCTGGGACTCTTGGATTATGACCTGAGCCGAAGTAAAAAGCTTAGCCAACTGAGCTACCCAGATGCCTGGGAGAGAGAGCATCTTAAGCAGGCTCCACACCCAGTGTGAGCCAATGTGGGCTCAATCTTACTACCTGAGATCATGACCTGAGCCAAAATTGAGAATAGTTCTAACTGAGGCACTAAACTTCCTCCCCTCCCAACCCACCCACCAATAAAACAAGCAAAAGTTACTCTGGGAAATTCAGAAATTATTTTCCTTCTTTGAAGTATTTCTGTTACTGAGGAAAAAGAAGACTTCAGGTTGTTGATTATTGTAGTAGCTGAATAGTTAACAAAACTTTGGATAGGATGGAAGGGACATAGTGCTTGTCAGGTATCAGAGAAGGCATTTGAAAGTATGCTTGCCAAGGTAGATCTAACCAAAAATAGTTGGTTCAGTTATTTGGTATTTCTGGTAGTAGTAGATGTGTATGTGTGCTCACACGCATGTGCACATATGAGTAGCCATGGCCGGCCGTAAGTTCTTAAAGGATCCCCAAAACTGTCTTAACTCATTAGCTAACAGCAGTTAGCTAATTTTAAACTTTGGTGGTTTTAGAAGTTTCATTAAAGTGTGGTTTATAATTGATGGAAACGGGAATCAATTATCAATATCTAAACCTAAAAAATTACTTTGGTATCCCAAAATAATATGTGTAGGGGATTTGGAGGTAGCTCTTTGTTCATGTAGAGTGAATAAATGTTTGTGGGTCTTTTTTCAGAGTTCTGAAAGCCAATTATGTTTCTTTCTGTCTAAACCAGGGTGTCAGTGTGGAGGCAGTTGATCCAGTGTTCCAAGCCAAAATGTTAGATATGTTGAAGCAGACAGGAAGGTAAGTATTTTAACTGATTATATAAAGGAATAATGGGAAGTATTTTTAGACATGTAGTTCAAAATCTTGGTGTTTATGAATATCATACCTAGGAAAAAAAGTCATGTAGTTAATGTAAAAAGTATTACTTGCAGTGCTATGTGTCACCTACCCAGCTAGTATCTCTTTCTTCTAGAATCAAAGAAATTTGCCAATGAGAAAACTGCCTCATGTTAAAATTCTCAACCATCATATACTAAGCTTGGCCTGTAGCTTCCCTGTTTAGCATATGGAGTTACTGTCTAGTCACGTACAATTGAAAGAGCTTGTATGTTCCGCGTATTGGAACTGAATAAGATTCTGAATATTTAATTATATTAAGCCTATGATTTTTAAATTTTAAATTTTAAAGATTTTTAAAGTAGAATTCAAATATTCTTCTTCAAGTTTTCCCCCCCAGATTAAATCTCAATAGTTGTCATTCTCTTGCTCAAATTCTTCTACTGTGGAAGAAACTTCAAAATTAATGTTAGCAAAAGGCTCAGCAGCTGAGCAGAACAGTGCAAATTGGTTTTTGACTGAGTTCCTAGTTCTACTGCTGGTTTAATTGATATTTAATCCTTTCACAACAGTGGATCCTGGTGTCCATTGTTAAAATTGTACTCTGCATGGAAAATCCAACTCCCAGACCTAAGGAGTTAAAGAGTAGATATTTACTTGAATGCTGAAAGGGTAAAACTGGCTCAGAGAAAGTGTGGTAACAAGGTGAAAAACTGAAAGCCTTATCTACCACTGCTAATGTGCGTCTCTTAATGATAGCACTCCTTTGTCATGCTTACTCATTTCCATGTTTTCTGGATAATATGGTGTATGATTTCAGTGTTTCTAATGGTGCTTTTTTCACACCTGTGTGTTTTTCATCTCTTCCTAATTTATACCCTGTTAGTGTGTTGTTTCTTTTCCTATCATAAATGTGTATTACTTGTTCTGTTCTGAACCGCCGAATGCCCTCTTTGTTTCAGGCCTGAGATGGTTGTTGGTTGGTATCACAGTCACCCTGGCTTTGGTTGTTGGCTTTCTGGTGTGGATATCAACACTCAGCAGAGCTTTGAAGCCTTGTCGGAGAGAGCTGTGGCAGTGGTTGTGGATCCCATTCAGAGTGTAAAAGGAAAGGTAGAGTAGATTCTGTCTTTATTAGCATCTGCTGCCACATTCTGTTTACAAATACATTAAATTAAAATTTCTTTTGTTTAAAGCAGGATTCTTACACACAAAAAACCCCTGTCTGGGTACTTTAAAAAACAAACAAAAAACCTGTACAAGTTGAAAAATGTGTCATCTTAATATTATTAGCAATATAACTACTTAGAGATTTGTTTCTACTTTAATCAGGTATTGTCTAATCATAAATGTTTATTTTTAAATTTGTATTTCATAGGTTTAGGAATGTTCAACCTTACTAAAAGCCTACTGTACACATTTTATTAGTATTTTAATAAACATTGTTCTACCTTCCTTTATTTTAGAATGGTGAATTTGGGATTGGCACATTTTATGTATCTAGTTAAGGACACTCTGTTTTGCAGACTTTGTGCAGGACATATTCTGGAATTGGATGTTGCGAATATTTTAGACAATGAAAACTTGACCTAAACACTTAGTATCAGCCATTCGCATTTTTGGAGTGAGGACACAGATGAATGATTAAATATGCTAAATGATTATGAAAAGAGATTAACTTGCAAAGCATATTGGGTTATAGTTGTTCTTTGTTGAAATCTTTTGTTCTTGTTTAGTTCTTTTTTTTTTTTCTCCCTTCGTTCGTTCTCTCTCTTTCTTTCTTTTTTTTATTTCTTTCTTTCTAGCCCCATATGCCATTTTCCTATTTCCTGCCTCATGACAGCAGGGAGCAGCTCTATTATCACCTTCACAGAGCTGTCTGCAAATGTGAGAGGCAATTCGATTTTGCTCAACCACAGGGAGAGTGGATTAGAAAAACTACAGAACATAGAGAAATTGGCTAGGTGGTTACTGCTTTAAAATACTGCTGAGGTGTCTTGTTTGAGCATGTACTTCCATTGTAGTGTAGAATAATTGTTAAAAAAAAAATCACAATACATTTATGGAATCGTTTTTATGCAGCTTTTACAAATAATTTTTAGAGCACTTAAAAATAAATATTAGCTTGCTATCTAACAGACCTGGAGTTTGCTAGTATTGTGGATTACATTTACATCTGCTCACCAGCTCAAACAAACTAAATATGGCTGTTAAACATGGAGTTTTTATCTGTCATGATTTGAAGTTGAACACTTTCTGACATCATATTATTATGATGAATAAAAATTGAGGTCTTCTCTAAATCATGATCCTATTACATGTGATTTAGCTTTTCAGAGGTGGAATCTAGCCACAAAAACAATAATAGAAACCGATACACTAGACTATTCAAAGTGGATTACTTCTGATGTTTGTATATACCTATATTTCAATTTACTTTTTTTAACTAAGTTTATTATTACTTAACTGTACAGATAAAAAGAGTGGAAAATCCTTGACTTTTATTAGTTTTATGAATTATAGTACAGTATAATACTTCTTAAATCTAATTCCTGATAATTAAGATACCTTTTTAATAACTCAAATTAATTCATTTAAGTAATAATTAACATTTTAGAAATATAAGTTATCTGATTAAGTCTCTCTACCACAATATTTACAAAAAATAATTGAAGCTTAATGTTAAATGTAATTAGAATTCTAATTTGCAGTATCAGTGTATCTGACTTTTTATACTTGACTTGTGATGGTGGCCACTTTGAATAGGAAAATATAAACTTAAATACAACGAAAGAAGACATTCTCAAAACAAAATAAATATGTATTTTTAGCCATCTTCTTTATAGCATCTTAAAGGACAGTTTTATATTATATAACTGGAATTTGCTTTATTTCTAATTAAACATAATTCATGTTAAAAGAATGAATTTTAAAAATACACTTGTGTGACATGACTTGTCATCTGGTAAAATGTAGTTATTTTTTCAAAATAACCTATCTAAAATTACTTGATAAAATCATAGGTATCACTGTCTAGATTTATAGTCATGAGAAAATAGTTCTGAAATATTTAGTATACATACCTATCACTGATGATACACATCACTTCTTGTACCTAGCGTGTAGATTCACACAATTTCATGACCTGAATTAAGGATTCAATTCTTTCTCAGTAATGTAACTTCATCTATAGGATGTCTGAGTTTGGTTATAATTTATGGTTCTTTTAGTGTCAGGACCTCCCAGAACTATGAGCCAAATGAAATGCTAGTAAACCCATGGCCAAAGTTTTCTAGTTAAAATATTAAACACAAGAATATAAGCTTATGAAAATGAGGAATAGCATGGGATTCTCCCTCTCCCTTCTCTGCATGTGATTTATCAAAGCTGTCAAAATATTTAGTAAGACAATGATTAGATCAGGAGTTAAAATGACAATCTATATGTAAATTATTGAAGTTGAGACTGTTCACTTAATACCTCTTTACTGTAAATTTTATATTTTCATTTTTATAAATCCCTATATTATCTATTTTTGAGTGATTAGGTAAGCACTGAATCTTTGTTATCTCATTAATTCATGATGTTTGATTTCCTTTTATAGCGAATTGATTGTATTTTTATGGAATTATTGCTGTGTGCCAGGTATTGTGTGATAAATATTTCAAGTTGTCTCATGTATTCTTTAGAAATTCCGGAGATTCCATTATTACTCCATTTTGTCAGTGAAAAGATTAAAAAAATTAGGGTCAAAGAGATTATTTTGCCCAAAATTATAGCATTATTAAGCAGCAAAACAAGGATATAAATCAGGTCTATAAAATTTCAGAGCTCAAGCTGTTCTGCTGACTCTTTAATAGTAGACAGTTAGGAACTATGTAACTAGAGGAACTCAGGATTGGCAAATGAGTATTAGAGGTCATTGCAAGACTTTTTCTTACCTTATATGGATAGATATCACTCCCTTCAGTGTAAGTCACGATAAGGGGCTATGTATTTTATCTAAGTTCTCAATAGTACACTGTACTATTTATAGTAGTTACTACATATTAAATGATTTTCCTCATACAGTGTTTGTTGATTTTTATTTTAAAAAGCAGTTTAGACAGACTCATTCCTCTCAGCTTTTGCAACATCCCTAGGACCAAAATTGAGACCTACATAAATAATTAAATATACTATATAATAAAGAATCCATAGCCCTCTGTATATTATGTAATCCTGTAAATGTTTAAAAATGTTAAAGGTGGAAAATAATAACATGTATAATTTAAATGGAGAGTAGGTATATAGAAGTTAGTGATGTGCTTAACTCTAAACTTTAGTGAATAGTTTTTAAAATTCTGTTTTAGTTTATTTGTAAAATGTATATATTCAGATATTTTAAGCTTCAGTTCTCAAGTAGTAAAGTAGCAGCCTCTTACTTAAAAGTTTTGTTATCTTATATATTCAGCCCACAACTAAACTTGATCCAGCAGCAGATTTAGAAGTTAACTTAGCTTATATATCATTATACTTCCTTAGGACAAAAAGAATGATGACTTTGTGCAAAGTTATAAAACTACCATGCAACTATTACTACTTTTGAAAACCTGTTTTCTTATCATAATTTCTGTCAGTAAAATGTTTATATGTTATCTGCTAACTGATAACAATCTTTGTTTGTTCTCTATTTTGAAAACATTAAAAGAAAATAAACCACTAATAACCCTTTAGTCCATATAAATCTTCACACTGGCTGAATTTTCTTGAGAAGCTTTTATTCAATCTGATCAGAAATAACTTAGCTGCAGGTATTTCTTAAGTACATATAATGTGCCTGTGTGCCAATGATTCTGGTATATAAAGTAGATGAAAACAACAGTCTTGGTCATTTTGAGAAGATAAGTCATATACATTTAGTGTATGGCAGGTAACATACATCTAGTGAGCCAGATAACATTCTGCCAATTATGTGCTGATAATTCTACATTGCATACTGATAGAATACAAATTACACTGATACTGCTTTGTTTCTATAACTAAGTATTAAATTGGTTGCTAGAGAGAGAACTAATGCAACAAATACTTATTCAGAACCTTGTATGTGCCAATATACAATAAAGTAGTACTTGTTTAGCAATCATAGTAAATGCAAATTAGAAGAAGAGAAAAATTGGTATGACTGCACGAAGTGAGTGACGCTTGAACTGAGCTTTGATAGGTGGGCAGGACATCACTCCCACAAGAAACATTTGTCTTTCTGGAGAAGAATGTAGAAATAATTCTGTTCCAGGTGGTATCCTTATTTACCTCTTTGTTCATGCTTTTCTCACAGATATATTAGAATGTAAAATGAATAGTTTTTGGTGATGTTATTGTTGTCTTTGTTCAATATTTCATTTTTTAAAAAGGGGGCTTTGAAAAGTAAATGCAAATGTAGGAGGAAAGAATTAGAGAATGAATATTATGAGCATTTACCTATTATTTTTCAGAGATTTATAAGGTTTTCTTTTTCAGCGTAGGGGGGCGGGGCAAGTATTTTACTTATCCAAAAGTTTTGTATTAGAAGTGGAGATTTTAAACTACTCAAAAATAGTTTTGTCTTAGCTTTTTCTTCTTACTGTGGAAAATATGTATCATAATGGCAGGGCATAGAGTAATGAAGAGCACAAGCTTTGTTACCAGGGCTTCAGTCGAATTCCATTTTTATCTCTCTCTCTTCTTTATGGTATGACTTTGAGCAAGTTATCTAATCTTTTTTTTTTTAATATTTTATTTAATTTTATTGGACAGAGAGAGAGACCACAAGTAGGCAGAGAGAGGGGGGGAAGCAGGCTCCCGCTGAGCAGAGAGCCAGATGCGGGGTTTGATCCCAGGACCCTGAGATCATGACCTGGGCCAAAGGCAGAGGCTTAACCCACTGAGCCACCCAGGAGCCCAGAGCAAGTTATCTAATCTTGAGCTTCAGTTTTGTCATCTATTAAATCAGGGCTTTTAGTACCCATCTCCTAGTATTATGAAGTAATATGTTATGATTAGAATGTGCATGCTTTATAGGAGATATGCAATAAATGACATTTTATTCTCAAGATTAAATTAATTGCTACTTAAATAGATTAACAACTAGCTTATTTTAAAATATAAGATATGAATATTTCTGATAATTTTTTTTAAGGAACAAGTCTGTAACTGTGTTGCTCACTTTAAGAAGGTAAGGGTAAGGGCGCCTGGGCAGCTCAGTGGGTTAATAAGCCTCTGCCTTCAGCTCCAGTCAGTTGGTCGTGATCTCAGGGTCCTGGGGTTGAGCCCCAGGCTCTCTGCTCAGCGGGGAGCCTGCTTACCCCCTCTCTCTGCCTGCCTGCCTCTTTGCCTGCTTGTGATCTCTGTCTGTCAAATAAATAAATAAAGTCTTTAAAAAAAAAAAGGTAAGGGTAATAACTACAAAAGAAATGAAAACTTGCTTGCCCTTGTGTTTTGCACCTCCTAATTTAAGAAGACTCTTTTGAGTCAGCTGATTTTTTTATTGAGCACTTACTATTTTTCTGACATATTTCTCTAGGACATGCTGATGGAGACAAAAAATAAATGCATTAAGATTCTGGCCTTTGAAATGATTAATGTCTCCCATCCAAGTACTAACCAGGCCTGACCCTACTTAGCTTCTGAGATCAGACAAGATTAAGTGCATTCAGGGTGGTGTAGCCATAGGCTGAAGATAGTGAAAGATATTTAGAATACCTTAGAAAATCAAAAGATTTTCTTTTGATCAATATCCCATAAGGGTCAGTTAGGGCTTGATAGTCCTACTCTCAGATTGTATACACACACACACACACCTTTTCTTCATCTAGTTTTCCAGATTGCAAGAGAAAAATAGAAAATAGGACACATAAAAATTCTATTTCCACTCCTAATATAGCTCTGTGAGCATACCCATCCAACACTTGGAACAAGTTTAGTTACTATATTATCTTTTGTTTGCTTCCTGTTTTACACTCTTATTATCAGAAATTGTCAGCTAGGAATGTTAAAGCAATTTTATGTTTGAAATTCTAAGAAACATAAATCTTATACAGAACTAACACTTCTTAGTATAGTTCTTTTAATTTATAGTTTCTGAGTTTAATTTATAGTTTAAAGATTCTGTTTTAATAACATAGTCTTTGAGCTACTTTATTATTGTTTAGTACTTGCTATGTATTTTGAGTGATAGAAATCTGTTTCAAATTAATTCAAATTAAGCTGTTTTAGTAAAGATAAAGGAAAATCTTTAAAAGTCTTCCCATTATCTATAAGAAAATTATTTATTGACTTTTTTTCTTTCCCCAGTCTAATGATGGGGATGATGCTTGGTCATTCACCAGATCCTTACTGTTGACTACTGTGTCACAGGCATACACTGTAGACATAAAGAACAAGATCTACTCCCTGTTAATGCCAGTATTGTACCAGAAAATGCAAACCATGACTTTATATAGGCCTTTCCATAGCCTATATATTTTAATAAGTTTAATATGTTCTTATCGTTGTAATTTCCTAAAGAAGTTAAGATTGATTATGAAGCTAGATATTCTTGTAGGTCTTAGTTCATTCCTCAGCGATTATTCTTAGATGACTAGTAAGCTGATTAATAGATACCCACTGCCACTTTTTATATTCCAAATTGCTTTACTGGATGAGTTTTTGTTCTAAATTAAACACAGATCAGTGCTTTCTGGTGTTTGGGTTTTTCAGTTCAGTGTGCCATGGGAGAGTATTTTATGAATTCAGAACAGATCAGTGATAAAGAAATGGAAAGTGTGTGTTTTGTAAACCTAGTGATTAGATTTTTATAGAAAACACATGCCCTCCCCCCTTTTTTTGAAGGAAAAATAAACATGAATGGTCAAACTTTATATAAAATGCTCTCTTTGGATATCTTGATTTCAAATAGATACTTATTCTGTACCATATTGTGTGCCAGGTATTCTGCTGGGGAATGGATATATGATGGCGAATAAGATACAAACATTGCTGTCAAGTAACTGAATCTAATAGTACTCTTTTCTTGCTTTTGTGTTAGGAGAAAGTGTTGTATCAAATAGCTTGGTGATGGAGAGTACTAGCTTTGGCATGCTGTGTATGTACAAATCATAGTGGTATCACTTTGCTTGTTGTGTCATCTCATTTAATTTTTCCATGTTCTCTGAACCTCCATTTTCTCATCCATAAATTGTGAACATTAATACCTACCTCTCAGTATTTCAGAGCTTACACAAGGTGATTTCTGTGCAATAATTAATAAACTCAATAAAAGTATAAAAGTGATACACAACCAAGTATTAACTCTTACATATTTTTCTTGCAAAAATGACCTTGCCTAGTGAGAGATGGTGGTTTGCATTTTTCTTAAAGATGATGTTAAAGCACAAGCAATGTATGTAAATCCTTTATTCCCCTTCCATCTGCCTTACCACCTTGTTAATTGTTAACATGGTTGAGCTCTAACTTGTAGTCTCTAAAGCTTTTTATTTCTTTCCTTTCGGGCAACTATCAAGAAGCATACCAACTGTATTGCTTTAGTTTTTATACCAGAAAGGAATCTGAAGTCACTTGTTCATTTTATAGAGGTTGGGTGGGTAGCCACCAGATAGAATTGGTATTCTAAGTTGGTATCAGACCAGTGACTCAGAGGTGATAGTCTCTTGTAGCTCATAAATAGTCTAGTTCAGTTTTTAAGTTTAGTGTGTATTTGTCATGGTCTAGAAATATCTGTTATGCAGGAGTGTCAGGATTCTAGGGATATTGTGACTTTTTAAAAGATAATATTTGGTATAACTGTATATTTAAAAAAATTATTATTTTTTTTAAAGATTTATTTATGTGGGAGAGGGAGAGTGCTCGAGCAGGGGGAGAAGCAAAGGGAGAGGGAGAAACAGATCTCCACGAGCCGGGAGCCTGACTCGGGGCTTGATCCTAGGACCTGGAGATCATGACCTGAGCCAAAGGCAGATGCTCAACCATCTGAGCCACCCAGGCACCCCTAAAAAAAACTTTAATTAGGAATTTTTCTAAGGAAATAGATGTCTTTAAATGTTTCTCCCTAATTTTCCTTTCTTTTTAAAATATTTTCTTTAAAAAAAAATATGTTCTTTATTTAAGTAGTCTCAATCCCCATTGTGGGACTTGAACTCATGACCCCACGATTAAGAGTTGCATGGTCTTTCAACTGAGCCAGCCAGATGCCCCCTCCCTAATTTTCTATTGATGCTTTTCATATGTCAAGTGTCTATGGATACCACATTTATAATTCTGATTTAGTTTTGGGAGTACTTCTTTTCTAATTTTAACACTCTGTCGCACTAGCAGTACTCTGTTGACTAGGTCAGTTGCGGTGCTCAAATAAGGAGGTTTCAAATAGGATTAGCTATGCAAGAGATTTATTTGGGTAAATACCTGTGATAGACATAGGGGACAGCAGTATAGGTGTGACCCTGTGGAAGGAGAAAGGGAAGGTAGAATTGGGAATTGGGTGGAATTGGGAAGGTAGGAACTGAATCAGGCTATACAGCATGTTTCTGAGGAAGTTTCAGCCAGACTGATGAGTTGCCCTTTAGAGGAATGCTTTCTCTTTGGAAGGAATGCCTAATTTCTAGTACCCCCACTTTGTCATTGGCTGGGAGTAGTCTGAGGGAAACATGATTTGGGGTGAACTCCCAGTCAAAGGTGTAGCATGTGGAGGTGGTGAGTCAGCTATGCTCTCTCTGCAGTAGCTTCTGTTGAACGGAGGTCTGAGGCGGTCAGCTCTGTGACTGCTGCAGTTAATAACACTAAGAACTACAGTGGCAGGTATACATGTATTTTATTTAATCTTATCACCAGCTCTGTGAGGTGTCGTTCATGAGCAAATGGAGACATTGAGAGCGTAAATAACTTATCCCGATTGCTGAGCTAGCCAGTGGTAGAACCAGAATTGTAACTTAGGCAGGATTGTGATTCCAGTGGCTCAAGCATTTAAGTAGCTATACCAGACTGACTATGTGCATATCCTAAAAATTTCTGAACTTTATGATTTAACTATATTCTTTTTATAAAGTTTTATGAATCTAAAAATGTCTAATTACCTTTTGCCATACTAGTTTCTTAAGATCCATTTGTTTTCATTAAGGCATACATGTTCAGAACTTGTGGCTTTACTGTTTGAATTTTGATGCATGTCTTCACTTGTCAAAAAAAAGTAAATTATGGTAGTTACACCCCATCCCCCTTCTCTCCCGGTATATTGAAGTTGTACTACAGATCTCTAGCTACAGTAAGCAGTTCTCCAAGGATGAAGAAAGAAAATGTACATACACATAGGAATTTCTTTTCCAGAGCTAAAATTGACATTTTATAAATAATTTCCGTGTTGCAAACTTGAGACTAAGAAATCACAGCAATTCAGTGATATGCATTTGGCATGAGTCAGTTTTAGTTCTTAGTGCTTTTCATTGGAAATGGCATAAAAAGTAAGATTTCTTTGAATTTTTTATGCTATGGGCTTACAAGAGACAGAAGATGTTTTTCTCTTATAGATGCTTGGCAGTGCATGGCAGCAGAAGTAACGAAAGGGTCACAAACCCCCGCAGTACTTCCCAGGTCAAATGCACCCTTAATTTTTAAAGAATCTAGAAACAACCTAAGCAGTTGATAATAGGTCATTTCTAGGTGATAAAGGGTATTTGATATGGAGTGCTGCTTTTCTTTTACACCTAGCATTTTTTATAGTCATTTGGAGACTTTATGTTTTTAAATATGTAGTAACTGGTAACTGAATTACAACTTTTTTCTTTTTTTTGATATATGACATTGATTTTGAGGTCTTAAAATTTTTCTTTCAAGCTTTGTTTAAAAAAAAAATTCAGTTCATTTTATTTATAAGCACTTTCCATAGTCTTTGACTTCAATATAAGTGCAATTGGAAATGCCTGAGGCAGCTACTGTTACGAGAGAGAGACAGAGACAGAGATGGAGAGATTATAATTATAGTAACTACTGCCAAAAGTGTTTATGCATTTTTCTTTCTGATACCTTTGTATTAATTTTAGGGGCTATACAATATAGCCTCCTTTGAATGGAAAAATTGGGAAACATGGATTGATGCTTTAGAAATTTAGTCTAGTCTCTCAGTGACCTAGCAGTTGATATGAAAATATGAATTTGAAAATAAATAGCATATTGGGTAAACTGTACTATACTCATGAAAGAAGCCAAAAAATTATGGATTAGACGGAATTTGAAAATAATTACAGTTTTGAGTCCTAAACCAGATTCGTTATTAAAATGAAATGATAGGTTATTGACCCTTGGGTGTGCTTGGAATAAATATGGAACACAGTATTGTTTTTAAAAGTATTTGCTTTTATAAGCTAAGACAGATGTACAAAAAAGATGCAGTTTTTATTTTGTATTGGCAGCTTCCAAATATTTAGTATCTATTTCCAAGAGTTGCAATTAGTAAAGCAACCATGGTACTGAAATCTGCACATCCCACAAGCTAATTATATTTGCAAGGTCAGAGTGAATACATATTTTCAGAAAAATAAAGGGTTATATAAATATGTGTCTTCTACTTGGCTGTTATATCACAGTTTGTTGATCTGGAGTATAATGTGTACAATTCACAAATTTGTCTGATAACAGAAAGTGGTGTGTGATTGTGTTTATTTTACTAACCAGTATATTCACAGCAATCACTTCCAAATATCTCTCCAGTAAAGATGTGTTAATTACAAAACAGACAAGGTCTTCTATTATATTAAAGCTACTAACAAGAAGACAGCAGGAATCACACATGTAAATAGCATCATCAACCCCTATTTTAGTCCTCTGTTTTGATCTGTGAGTTGCGCATAGACCAAAGGTGCTATTAAAGACTGAGTGTATGAAATAGGCAGCATTATATGAACAAAATTTATTCAACAAGAAAACAGACCTTTAACATGAATTTAACAAGCCTGAGAAATTATAAACTATCATATGCTGCAGATTCATGCAGTGATAATAAACAAAAAAGGAAAGTAAGAGGTTTCCCTAAGCTAGCCAAACTGCTAATGGTTTTGTTATAAGCTGTCTACTGTTGCAGTGACCTCTGAAAAGTCTCAAGGCACTTGTACCAGAAAAAATTAAATGGTCAGGCTGGTGGATAGAGATTCAGTCTGGTAGATAGGACTTCAGCATGGAAAGGAATAATAAAAGTCTGGCATCACATTCCTGAAAATAATCTTTATACTTTCATTTGAAAGTTTTTGTTATTACATATTAATGAGGTAGTTTTGTGCAAAGTTTTTGGCTACATTACTATTTGGATTTAGAAAATAGTAAACTGGGGGACGCCTGGGTGGCTCAGTTGGTTAAGCAGCTGCCTTCGGCTCAGGTCATGATCCCAGCGTCCTGGGATCGAGTCCCACATCGGGCTCCTTGCTCGGCAGGGAGCCTGCTTCTCCCTCTGCCTCTGCCTGCCATTCTGTCTGCCTGTGCTTGCTCTCTCCCCATCTCTCTCTCTGATAAATAAATAAAAAATCTTTAAAAAAAAAAAAAAAAAAGAAAATAGTAAACTGGACTGGTTTAATGTATGTATACTTCAAAACAAACTGTTCAGAAAATTCATGTAGCTCCAAAAATGGATTTTTGCCCCTGTCCCTTTCCCCATACCTTAATTAATCTTTAAGGGTTCTTTTTGCAGTATATTTTATCTAAGATTTCCTTTCTGATCCATGGAGTGACCACTTTGCTGTCATTCTGTTGCATCATGCTGTAAATACATAAACATGGAGAAACGCCTTCAGCTTATACACACCTCCAAGTGCTCACCAGGGCTTTTTCTTGAATCTTACTGTGGCATAATTAACACCTTCTTCACCCATTGCTCATTAGTGCACTGGACATTAATGAGTCTATTTTGATAGGTTGCTCTAAAAGAGGAACCCACTTATTCTCACAGTGCAAAAGGCAATTATAAAATTGTACAGATTAAAATGTAGACTATATTGCCATATTTATATTTTTATTGCGTACTAAATCTAATTTTGGTCTGCAGGTTGTTGAACATGTTAGTTTCCTTAAGACAGTTGCTATAGCAATGGCAGCAAATTCCTTTAATCTTGGTGTAGTTAAAGTATTCTTTTCTATTGGCTATCATATTGCTATTCAGGAATTGTCATAGATCTAAGCATGTCATTTCACACAGGCCATCATTTATTATCTGAGTAGTATATTTTTAAACTTTTTCTCATTTTTTTAATAGAGTTTAATTTTTTTGTTTTAGATTTGTTTCTGACTGATCATAATATCTACTTAGCTGGTATTTTCATTTCCTTTTTATGAAGTTTCACACCTGCTTATAATATTCCAGAGAAATATTATGGAGATTTTTGCATGTAAAATAGCTGCCTGCTGTTTTAGTTTGAAAGTGTTCAGTATAAAACAATATGTAGGCATTTTGTTGTGATATGTGATGGAATTTTTGTAGTTTTGTAGGATCGGTTTTTTTCAAATGATTTTACTGAAATCTTAAAATGGAATCGAAGTATTCTAAGAACAATTGGGTTAAAACGATGCTTGGCTCTTAAATTTACCACAGTACTAAAATGGTGGCAGTTCTTAATTCTGAATTTATTTAAGTACATCTATTAAAATGGTCACTTCCAGGGTGCCTGGGTGGCTCAGTCGTTAAGCAGCGCCTGCCTTCAGCTCAGGTCATGATCCCAGGGTCCTGGGATCGAGCCCCACATTGGTCTCCCTGCTTAGCAGGAAGCCTCCTTCTCCCTCTCCTTATTTTCCCACTCTCACTGTTTCTCTCTGTTAAATGAATAAATCTTAAAAAAGATCTTTTGCTTACATTTTATATATTTATTTTTCACATTTAATTTAAGTGCTTTTTAGGAAAAAATTTTATTTCTATATTTTAAGCAAGTGTTTGAGATCAGGTCATGATCTCAGGGTCCTGGGATTGAGCCCCATGTCAGACACTCTGCTCAGTGGGGAGCCTGCCTCCCCCTCTTGCTCTCTGCCTGCCTCTCTGCCTACTTGTGATCTCTGTCTGTCAAATAAATAAATAAATAAAATCTTTTTTTAAAAACTATGATAATATCTGATTAAAGCATGTCTAATATTAGTACCTTTTTTATGATTTTTTTAAAATACATGACAAAAATATAAGAAAAGCAAGAAGTATAAACCCAGGCCATATTTATTTATATATAAATATTAAAGTTAAGTCTGAATTACAGTTATATAGAAAGAAAAAGGAGTTTTCACAAACTATTAAATCATGTATGTTCTGGGAATACTTGATTTTATTTTGAGGCAAGAGGACTCTGGGGAAATTCAAACTGTTAGAAATAAAAGCAAAATTTCATAGTTGACTTTTGTGGTTGTTGTTGTTGGCCTGCCAGAATGGACACTTGTAATGCTTTTTGGTCTGTTTGTTCCCTTTGTACTATTTGTTGACCCTCTGTGGTAGCCTTTTAGAAAGTGTGACTTTTTCTTTATTTAGATCTTGTTCTTTAGTATACAGCATGTATACATACTTCCTACAAACATACTTTTCAGACTTGATTAGATTTAATTTGTCTTAACTTGAAAATAAATTTGCTTTTCCCCTCTTACTCAACTACTTGCTCAGCTATACTCAAACTGTATAGAAACAGGAAGCAGTCTAGTTGATGATAACTTATAATATTAATCTCAGTTAAAGCACTTTTAAGGGATATCTAGAAAAATGTATTATCCTGCTTTAAGATTTTTTTTATGTGACAGAAGTATTGAGTTTATTCTCTAGGTAATTGATTTAAATTCCCTGAAAGAAGCATCTGTCTTAAAGTCCCAGTGCTTTACATAAAACTTCACATTTAAAAGCTTTAACAAGTTCTTTCAAATCCATGATAATGAACAGAACAAAGTGTTCAGATAATATGTGATTCTTGTTAAATATCTTAATATATAAGAGCTAACAGATGATACTTTATTACGTAAGTTTGAACTCTTTGTATACAGAAATTGAATACACTTAGAAAAAGATGATACCTATCATTACGTCTTTACTCTGAACTCATGGCCATCTCAGTCTATACTGTGTTCCTGGCTTAAATCACAGATGACCTTGGTTTTCTTGTGTTTGCCTCCTATTCTTGACAGTGGCTTGGCTATTTAAGGCCATCAGACAAGGTATAAAGTCTTTTATAGTCACAAGAAGTAAAAGGTATCTGACTAGAAGAGAATACAGGAGCAAGTGCCTTGCTGGCTGTAATTTTGTTGTCATTTCAAGTACTGTGGGAGTATAATTGATGTGACAGGGCTGGGCTTTACATGTGGTCCCTTAGCTTGTGCTCACTTTCAGTTTTAGTTTCTCTTTGTCATTCATTTTGATTAGGTAAAATTTAGGTGACAAACATATGCACACCAATGGAGGCTGTTTGCTGTGTAAGTTTAATAATGATTTATTTCAGTAATAAAGATGCAAAGTTAATATTTTTCTTTACTGCTTCATGAAAATTGCAATAATTGGTGTCACCTTACATTACAAGATAGAGGGTGGTGTGCTGATGGCACAGTCAGCAGGAGGTTCTTTTTTATTAATATTATAATTAAATGATTTTCTGGAAATAGGCCAGAAACAGATGCAAGTTGATCATGCCTGTCCGCTGTTGCTTGGCATCATCACTTGCTTTTTAAAAAGAATTGACCTGACACCTTATTTTTACAGGTTGTTATTGATGCCTTCAGATTGATCAATGCTAATATGATGGTCTTAGGACATGAACCAAGACAAACAACCTCAAATCTGGGTCATTTAAACAAGCCATCTATCCAGGTAATGCCTGTATTTGATAATGTGTTAAAACTGTTTTAATTTTAAAAGCCTATTATAAATGGCCATTTTAAGATCTAATACTTAGCATTTTAATTTGTTTGCAGTTAATTTTTCTTTTGCTTGAGAAGATGATTATGGAAACACTTGCAGAAATTAGGTTTGCTCATTTATGAGTCCATTTTTAGTGGAGTCTTTAAACTTACCTAACATAGTTTGAGGATACTCTTTTGGGGAGCATAGTAGAGTCTTTATCTTGAGAGTACCTTATGGCTTTGTATGGTTAACACTGTAGTAAAGGACTGATAAACAAGTTTTGGGTAGAGTGCATTAGGGGTATCATTATTGATTGGTTAGTGGACATTTCTCAGCATTAAAAATAGGATAATCAATACACTATAAGAGACAGAAACATTTCCTTTTAAATGGTCCTGAAAACTTTCTGCCTTTTTTTTGGTTTACTCTCCACATTTAAAATAAATCCTACAACACATACCTGTATTGTTACTTTTGATTCATTTATATCTTGTTCTAATGTCAGCTACCATTATTACAGTTATTGCAAGAGTTTGATATCCTCCTGAGTGATTAATGGGGTTTTTTTGTATCATTCACATGTCTCATTGTTTTTACACAAATCTTCATTGTCTGCAAAGATTATTTTAAATGTGTTTTTAAATGTACCACAACCTGTGTTTGTATAGTTAATTGCTTCTCTGAAGATTAATTAAATGGGCAGAAATACCATGTTTGGTTAAATAGAACACATAGGACAAAGACATTATAGTAGCTATTGCTTCTTGCCTTCTGAAACCTGGCTCTGTCATATGATTGTCTTTGGGGAGTTGTGGCTTTGACAGTTAACCATGGTTAAGCCTGGGTCACACTCTGATAACTTTACACCTTTAGACACTTACTTTTGCAGTAGTCACTCGTTTGAAATCTTCATCAGAGTGAAACCTTTTGTTTGAAAGGATTGAGGTGTGTTGCTTTTGAATAAAATTGTTTTACAAGTCAGGGAAAACTGCAAAGTTTAATGAGTATGAAATAAGCTACCAGTGTTTTGATTGGGTACAGACAAGCCCATGCTTGTATGTTCCAGGAGAATATATGTTTAGCCTGTGATAATGACCTTTCTTATAAACCCCCATAGTATCATACTGCTTCATTATTTTTTTTTTGCCAAAGGTTAAGTAGCATCTCACGATCCAAGGTCATTGTGATTACTACGTGGTATATTTCTGCCAGAAGTTTTTACTAATTGCAAGTGAACAGCCACCTGTTGACAATTTCATCTTTTAAATGTAAAACCTGCTTTTTAACTTTATAAATTGAGTAAAATCAGTATTAAAATTTGTTCTTTTTCCTATAGTAGTCTAGTTTGTGTTTTTTAGTCCTACCTTATAGTTCATAACTTAAAGGTGGACCTTGTAAAGCAAGTTCCAAACCCAAGTTAAAAGGACCTGGGTGTATAATAGCTACAGCATCATTGTTTTTCCTTTCATTTTAGTTTGTTTTGCCTTCTAATTAAAATCTGTAAATACATTTATTTCACACTTTATATAGCGCCCATCAGAATGACATCTATCTGAGTGCTTTACGGTTTTAAGACAGTTCAATACTAAACCACTTAAATAGGACCGAGCCAACAAGTAACAGAATAAAGCCACACTTTAAAACTATTTCTTAGTTTTCTAAGATAAGCTAGAAAGAAAGCAACCCAGAAAAACCTGAAGTGTGACTGGTTAATATAATAATATAATTTTGACATATGTTAGTAGAATCTTTGACTCAGGGATCAGAAGCCTTTCCAAAGGGGTTTTATTCTGAAGGAAAATTAGTTTGTGTTAAGAGGGTCATTGCACCTAAACCAACTTTCTAGTAGTAGGGATAGAAACTTGACAGCAACTATCAGCACTTATGCTGATGGCGACTAATGCTTTTCTAACACTGATTTTTTACTACTATATTTATTGTAGTGGGGAAAAGTATGCTTATTTTGTAGACTACTGTTCAGTAAATTGAGGAACGTTTAAAATATGTTAAGAAAAAGATTGTAAAATAGGATTTACAAGTTCCCCTCTTTGCAAATACGTATTTTATAAACTGTGCCTGTTTATCTGCACAAAGATGTTAATGATTACTACCTTTGGTAGAAATGGAATTTTTTTCTTGTTTTTCCTTTTCCATATTTCTTAAAACTATCTACAGTGAAACATAACATTACTTACAGAAAATGTTATTTTTAAAGCACTAAAACAATGTTGGAAATATCTGTAAGAAAAAAACGAATAGACAAAGTTTATCTTAACTTTCATGTTTTAAGTAAGGGAAGCCATTAATAATCCTGATAGGGAAGCAAAGGTGTGATGCTTACATTCTAGGCTTTTGTTTTAATGTACGAGACTTTGTAATATTTTGTTTTACCATTATTTACCTTTTTTACCATTTACCAATGATAAATGGAACATTTACCATTATTGTCAAACATAGGATTGAGGGTTAACAAGCATTTATTTTCATAATTAAAAATTTTAAACTGTTCCACTTAAAAAGTGTTCAAAGCATTTCAGATCCTTAGGAGCAATAGTATAAGTGAAGATTGGGTTGTCATCTGCATGGAAATTTTGTAACCATTGGTGCACAGATACATTGTGCAAGGCCTGTGAGCCTCTAAGTGTAGTCCTGCTTACAACTGCATTGTCTAACAGAGTTAAGCTATTTGAAAAGCATCGTTTTCAGTAGTTACTGTAAGTTATAAAACTGTTGCTCTGGAAGGAACCATTGTGTCATTTTGTAGGTGAGGGAACTTTGTAGTGAGTTAACGTAGGAACTGGCATCATAACCTGGACTCCTGGTTCTTTATACTATACTTGGAACTTAATTAAATAATTAATTTTAACAGAAGTATATATTTATTCAGTTCAAAATTCACAAGTTACAAAAATGTATTTAACAAAAATTCTCTTCTCCTTTTGCCTTTTGCAATCCAATTCAATAAAACACATTTTGTTTCTTTTCAGAGTTATTATATTTATGTAGGAAAACTCCATTTATTTAAAAATATGATGTAATTGATACTATTCAGCTCCACATTTTCACTTTATCAGTGTAAAATAATTTAAGACAGACCTACCTCTGGATCTAAATAAACACTCCTTTTTTAAGAGCATGGAACTTTTTTGATCGATCAAGAACCTCTCCAGAGGTTATTATTATTGTATAGTTTGTAAGCTGTGTATTTTATAATATATCTGCTTTTCCATAGCAGTGAGTATATGGAGATATAACTTAAATCTCAGGGCACCTGGGTAGCTCAGTGGGTTAAAGCCTCTGCCTTCAGCTCAGGTCATGATCCCAGTGTCCTGGAATTGAGCACCGTGTCGGGCTCTCTGCTCCGTGGGAAGTCTGCTTCTCCCACTCCCACTCGCCCTGCTCGTGTTCCCGTGCTGTGTCTCTCTCTGTCAAATAAATAAATAAAATTTTTTAAAAATAACTTAAATCTCTACTCAGTAGTCTGGGCGGTGTTCAGTGAAGTATGATGAGGGTAAAGTGTTAGTTGTTTGTAGTTATTTGACACAGGCATATATAGGGAGCCATTTAAGTAAAGGATCTTATTTTAGGATCTGTTGTCAAAAATCCCTTTACATAAAATACCGTCTTACACAATTCATTCCAACCTGATAGCTGGTTGCCTCTCATAAACTGCTTATATCTTTATCCCATAGTTTCTACCGCCTTTGCTCATATATCACTGCAGTTCTAAGTTTATTACTTTCCCTTCTTGCTATTATTTCTCCTGTAGTGGTTTAGACTGTCTTGAACATTCTTTGCAATTAGGTATCTAGTCTCCCAAAGATAATTGTACTAAAGGTTAATAAATCACATTAATGAACAAATACAGAAATATGAATAATTCAAATGATGATTGATTTTAAAGTTGATTTGTCATACTAACAAAATTATGAAGCTCTACTCTAAAGATTAACTAAAGCAGCATGGAAACAATCAGGAAGTTAATCAACAGGATCTGGAAACACCCCTTTGTCTGTGGTTCTCTAAACCATTCTGTATCTAGAATAGATAGCCTCTTAGAGTGGTAATAAGTACCAACCTAGGCAGAACTTCCTGAAAGGTTAGCAAAGTTTGACAAAGAAAACAAGGGTCAGGATATACAAGAGGCAAATAAATAAACTCACTGCTGTTAGTAAATTCAAAAGGTATTGTCCTAGAAACAGTGCTGTAGAAAGTGACTAGTTTCCTGGATCAACCACTGAAAGCATATTTAGCCCACAGTATATAATATTATAGAATAGATCGGGCTATAAGAATGCTCCTATGAGAAACTTTTGGGAGATTTAAAATGGCCAATTAGTGAATAAGTTTGGGAAATGTATCCTGTTTTAATGAAGAATTGCCTACATTTTCCTAAGTTCCATCATACGTTTGTTAATTGTAAATTAAGAAGTTAAGTAATGATGTTTTAAGAAATTTCCTAGGTGTCTCCTTTATCTGCTTGACATGCTATGGCATATGCTATTATATTCTGTGTAATTTGCAATTTGACCCCTCCAAAAGGTTGCTTCTCCCTCCTTATAAATCTAATCTTTTGTTTAGCATACGCTGCCTCAACCTGTTGATGAAATTGGTTAATTTGAGAGAATTTATTATTCACTGAGGCTGTGTTTTTTGGGGGCTCATGTGAAAGGAGGATTGTATATGGCCAGTTGTGGTTTGGAGTGTACTGGGGGTACACAACCCATGAGTAAGTGAAATTGGGAGAGTGCTCGAGGATATCCTTTTATTTAAACTTACGTATTTTTTAATCATTATATCTCCTAATTTTTCATGCTGCCTGTTAGTTTTACTGATTTTGTCTAAATAATGTTATTAAAAATCAAGTAGGCAGTATCTTCAAATACCAAACTCTATATTTTAGCAGTATAGTTAATCTCTAAAATGTGGACTGTGGGCCCACTAGCCGATTTCTTTCTTTCTTTTTTTTTTTTTAAGATTTTATTTATTCATTTGACAGAGAGAGACCGCAAGAGAGGGAATACAAGCAGTGGGAGAGGGAGAAGCAGGCTTCCCGCTGGGCAGGGAAGTCCAATGCGGAGCTCAATCCCAGGAGCCTGGGATTGTGACTTGAGCTGAAGGGAGACACTTAGTGACTGAGCCACCCAGGTGCCCCAGGCTGGCCAATTTATTTATTTATTGGCCATACCTGTTACCAGCTTTATGGCTGCTTTGTAGAATTATATAGTCAGGGCATTGCACAATGGTGCTTCGATGAGGGGCAATTTGGAACTGAAACCTAGCATAAGTTCCACTCTCCAGTCAGGCTTTATCCACTGAGAGGACTAGGTACCTTCTTCTAATTCTTCCATCCATGGGATACACTTCCTAATTTAGATAAATATGAGTACATACTAAGGAAGGCCCTGATTAATTCTACTTGTAGATCTGCACAGCACAGGCATTTCTGAACGCTGAAATTTAATTCACTACTCTTGTTGACTATTGAGATGAATAGGATTTAATAAATACACTTAGTATTTTAATTTTGTATGTCAACCATTTTATTATAGCAGATGTTAGGATAAGAATGGATTGTTATAGTACCTATCTAAAATGTTTTAGTACTTGGTGGAGTGGGTTTTTGCTAGCGTCATTTTAAAATAAGACTGTTTGATGCACCTGGGTGGCTCAGTCATTAAGCATCTGCCTTTGGCTTGGGCTGTGATACCAGCATACTGGGACTGAGCCCCGCGTCCCTCTCCCTGCTCAGTGGGAATCCTGCTTCTCCCTCTCCCACTCCCGCTGCTTGTATTTCCTCTTTCGCTGTCTCTCTCTCTCTCTCTGTATGTGTCAAATAAATAAATAAAATGTTTAAAAAAGTAAAATAAGAAAAAAATAAAATAAGACTGGCCATGCTTTGTTTTTCTCCTGACCCTTTAAAGTATAAAGACTTAATCCAAGAATTTCCTAAGACACATTGTGGCATACCAAGGTAAGAGAAACATGGGCTTTCAAGTCAGAAATCCCACCTTTGCCTTGCTATAAAACTGGGACAAATTAAAGATTTGTGTCATACTTTCTTCATCTCTCAAAACACAAATGGAACCAGTCTTACTGGGTTGTTAGGAAGATTAGAAGACCTAATGTGAAAAGCAGATGCTGGGTACTCACTAATTATTTCCTTTCTAGCCCTTCTTCTACCTCAACACCTTAATGCCTTCACTGTACAAATCCAGTAATTAAAGAGTACAGTGGTGGTTTTGGTTAGCTTTAATCTTTATATTTGAGCTAACCCTAAAATTGCTTTTGTTTTTATACTGATTGAAAATAAGTCCAAGTTCATGTCTTACCAGGCTGATAGAGGATCCCCCAGAATGTCATTCTGAGCCCCATTTGAACATCTGTTGCTAGAGTTAAATATTTGATCAGTTGTGAATGGATTACATCACAGGTAGTGTTACCGTTTCTTAGTAAAGCCATGTCATTAGCATACATTTTTATTATGATCTGCCTGTTTGTCTTAGAGAAGTCAAGTGCAGTGGAAAAAAATCTGGCTTAGAAAGATTGCCTGTCACTGGGTAATATCATGAGGTAAATAAAAATAGACCCAGTAAAGAACAAACTCCACTTTGTTAATTTGGAAACGTGTGGATACCTATTGTTTGAATCTGTTAGAACTGAATTAACAAAAAGGGAAACCCCAGATTAATGTCATGGGTGAAAAAACAAGTGTATTATTATGACTAAATTTTAGACTTTTCTTTTGAAATAACAGAGAGTACCCTAGATATCATAAAATCAGACTTACTAATTGTTATTTATAAACTATCATTAATTTATAATTTAGATTATGATGGGGTCAGACCCTGTCTCTGACTCTGAGCAGGGTTACTGAAACTGTAACTTTGTGCTGCTGTGTATGATATTTTGAAGAATGTATGACCTGTACCTCTAAACCTCACTTCTAAACTTATAGCTGAGAAAAAATATTTTTTCATTTAATTTTTATTTAGGTTAAAGACTTTTTATAGAAGTCAGTAAAGATGTTGTCTGTAGGATATGTTGGCAGTTTCAAACTTATTTTTTACATACAAAACATTAATTTGTCCTTTAATCCTTTCTATATAGGCGTTAATTCATGGACTGAACAGACACTATTACTCCATTACGATTAACTATCGGAAAAATGAACTGGAACAGAAGGTAAGTTAAAATTTTTACCTTAGGGTGAGGGGAGGAGTCAAGATGGCGGAGAAGTAGCAAGCTGAGACTGCTTCAGCTAGCCGGAGATCAGCTAGATAGCTTATCTAAAGATTGCAAACACCTGAAAATCCATCGGCAGATCGAAGAGAAGAAGAACAGCAATTCTGGAAACAGAAAAACAACCACTTTCTGAAAGGTAGGACCGGCGGAGAAGTGAATCCAAAGCGACGGGAAGATAGACCCCGGGGGGAGGGGCCGGCTCCCGGCAAGCGGCGGAGCAACCGCGCACAAAATCAGGACTTTTAAAAGTCTGTTCCGCTGAGGGACATCGCTCCAGAGGCTAAACCGGGGCGAAGCCCACGCGGGGTCAGCGTGGCCTCAGGTCCCGCAGGGTCACAGAAGGATCGGGGGTGTCTGAGTGTCGCAGAGCTTGCGGGTATTGGAACGGGAAAGCCGGCTACAGAGACAGAGCCGACAGTAAGCTCGCAGCTCGGTGTTACCTTGAACCGGTCGCAGGCTCGGTGAGCTCGGAGCGCGGCCGGAGGTCAGGCAGACGGGAGTAACTGGGCGCTGTTCTCTGAGGGCGCACTGAGGAGTGGGGCCCTGGGCTCTCGGCTCCTCCGGGCCGGAGACCAGGAGGCCGCCATTTGTATTCCCGTCCTCCGGAACTCTACGGAAAGCGCTCAGGGAACAAAAGCTCCTGAAAGCAAACCCGAGCGGATTACTCACCCCGGCCCCGGGTAAGGGCGGTGTAATTCCGCCTGGGGCAAAGACACTTGAGAATCTCTACACCAGGCCCCTCCCCCAGAAGATCAACAAGAAATCCAGCCGAGACCAAGTTCACCTACCAAGGAGTGCGGTTTCAATACCAAGGAGAGCAGCAGAATTCCAGAGGAGGAGAAAGCCAAGCACGGAACTCATGGCTTTTTTCCTGTGATTTTTTTTAGTCTTGCAGTTAATTTAATTTTTTCTTTTTCATTTTTTTTTTTTTTTCTCGCCTTCAGGTAAAATTTTTTTTTTTAAACTGTTACCTTTTTCTTTTTTAACGATTTTTTAATAGTTTATCTAATATATATATATATATTTTTTTACATTTTTCTTAGGTGTTTTCTTTTTTAAAAAAAATTCTTTTCTTTTCTTTTCTTTTTTTTTTTTTTTCTTTTTTCTTTCTTCCTTTTTGAACCTCTTTTTATCCCCTTTCTCCCCACTCACGATTTTGGATCTCTTCTAATTTGGCTAAAGCATATTTTCCTGGGGTTGTTGCCACCCTTTTAGTATTTTACTTGCCCCTTCATTTACTCTTATCTGGACAAAATGACAAGACGTAAAAATTCACCACAAAAAAAAGAACAAGAGGCAGTACCGAAGGCTAGGGACCTAATCAATACAGACATCGGTAATATGTCAGATCTAGAGTTCAGAATGACAATTCTCAAGGTTCTAGCCGGGCTCGAAAAAGGCATGGAAGATATTAGAGAAACCCTCTCGAGAGATATAAAAGCCCTTACTGGAGAAATAAAAGAACTAAAATCTAACCAAGTTGAAATCAAAAAAGCTATTAATGAGGTGCAATCAAAAATGGAGGCTCTCACTGCTAGGATAAATGAGGCAGAAGAAAGAATTAGTGATATAGAAGACCAAATGACAGAGAATAAAGAAGCTGATCAAAAGAGGGACAAACAGCTACTGGACCACGAGGGGAGAATTCGAGAAATAAGTGACACCATAAGACGAAACAACATTAGAATAATTGGGATTCCAGAAGAAGAAGAAAGTGAGAGGGGAGCAGAAGGTATACTGGAGAGAATTATTGGGGAGAATTTCCCCAATATGGCAAAGGGAACGAGCATCAAAATTCAGGAGGTTCAGAGAATGCCCCTCAAAATCAATAAGAATAGGCCCACACCCCGTCACCTAATAGTAAAATTTACAAGTCTCAATGACAAAGAGAAAATCCTGAAAGCAGCCCGGGAAAAGAAGTCTGTAACATACAATGGTAAAAATATTAGATTGGCAGCTGACTTATCCACAGAGACCTGGCAGGCCAGAAAGAGCTGGCATGATATTTTCAGAGCACTAAACGAGAAAAACATGCAGCCAAGAATACTATATCCAGCTAGGCTATCATTGAAAATAGAAGGAGAGATTAAAAGCTTCCAGGACAAACAACAACTGAAAGAATTTGCAAATACCAAACCAGCTCTACAGGAAATATTGAAAGGGGTCCTCTAAGCAAAGAGAGAGCCTACAAGTGGTAGATCAGAAAGGAACAGAGACCATATACAGTAACAGTCACCTTACAGGCAATACAATGGCACTAAATTCATATCTCTCAATAGTTACCCTGAATGTGAATGGGCTAAATGCCCCTGTCAAAAGACATAGGGTATCAGAATGGATAAAAAAACAAAACCCATCTATATGTTGCCTCCAAGAAACACATTTTAAGCCCGAAGACACCTCCAGATTTAAAGTGAGGGGGTGGAAAAGAATTTACCATGCTAATGGACATCAGAAGAAAGCAGGAGTGGCAATCCTTATATCAGATCAATTAGATTTTAAGCCAAAGACTGTAATAAGAGATGAGGAAGGACACTATATCATACTCAAAGGGTCTGTCCAACAAGAAGATTTAACAATTTTAAATATCTATGCCCCCAACGTGGGAGCAGCCAACTATATAAACCAATTAATAACAAAATCAAAGAAACACATCAACAACAATACAATAATAGTAGGGGACTTTAACACTCCCCTCACTGAAATGGACAGGTCATCCAAGCAAAAGATCAGCAAGGAAATAAAGGCCTTAAATGACACATTGGACCAGATGGACATCACAGATATATTCAGAATATTTCATCCCAAAGCAACAGAATACACATTCTTCTCTAGTGCACATGGAACATTCTCCAGAATAGATCACATCCTCGGTCCTAAATCAGGACTCAACCAGTATCAAAAGATTGGGATCATTCCCTGCATATTTTCAGACCACAATGCTCTAAAGCTAGAACTCAACCACAAAAGGAAGTTTGGAAAGAACTCAAATACATGGAGACTAAACAGTATCCTTCTAAAGAATGAATGGGTCAACCGGGAAATTAAAGAAGAATTGAAAAAAATCATGGAAACAAATGATAATGAAAATACAACGGTTCAAAATCTGTGGGACACAACAAAGGCAGTCCTGAGAGGAAAATATATAGCGGTACAAGCCTTTCTCAAGAAACAAGAAAGGTCTCAGGTACACAACCTAACCCTACACCTAAAGGAGCTGGAGAAAGAACAAGAAAGAAACCCTAAGCCCAGCAGGAGAAGAGAAATCATAAAGATCAGAGCAGAAATCAATGAAATAGAAACCAAAAAAACAATAGAACAAATCAACGAAACTAGGAGCTGGTTCTTTGAAAGAATTAATAAAATTGATAAACCCCTGGCCCGACTAATCAAAAAGAAAAGAGAAAGGACCCAAATAAATAAAATCATGAATGAAAGAGGAGAGATCACAACTAACACCAAGGAAATACAAACTATTATAAGAACATACTATGAGCAACTCTACGGCAATAAATTTGACAATCTGGAAGAAATGGATGCATTCCTAGAAACATATAAACTACCACAACTGAACCATGAAGAAATAGAAAGCCTGAACAGACCCATAACCAATAAGGAGATTGAAACAGTCATTAAAAATCTCCAAACAAACAAAAGCCCAGGGCCAGACGGCTTCCCGGGGGAATTCTACCAAACATTTAAAGAAGAACTAATTCCTATTCTCCTGAAACTGTTCCAAAAAATAGAAATGGAAGGAAAACTTCCAAACTCATTTTATGAAGCCAGCATCACCTTGATCCCAAAACCAGACAAGGATCCCACCAAAAAAGAGAGCTATAGACCGATATCCTTGATGAACACAGATGCGAAAATACTCAACAAAATACTAGCCAATCGGATTCAACAGTACATTAAAAAGATTATTCACCACGACCAAGTGGGATTTATTCCAGGGCTGCAAGGTTGGTTCAACATCCGCAAATCAGTCAATGTGATACAACACATCAATAAAAGTAAGAACAAGAACCATATGATACTCTCAATAGATGCTGAAAAAGCATTTGACAAAGTACAACATCCCTTCCTGATCAAAACTCTTCAAAGTGTAGGGATAGAGGGCACATACCTCAATATCATCAAAGCCATCTATGAAAAACCCACCGCAAATATCATTCTCAATGGAGAAAAACTGAAAGCTTTTCCGCTAAGGTCAGGAACACGGCAGGGATGTCCATTATCACCACTGCTATTCAACATCGTACTAGAGGTCCTAGCCTCAGCAATCAGACAACAAAAGGAAATTAAAGGCATCCAAATCGGCAAAGAAGAAGTCAAATTATCACTCTTCGCAGATGATATGATACTATATGTGGAAAACCCAAAAGACTCCACTCCAAAACTGCTAGAACTTATA
This sequence comes from Mustela lutreola, assembly GCF_030435805.1. Lineage (NCBI taxonomy): Eukaryota > Metazoa > Chordata > Mammalia > Carnivora > Mustelidae > Mustela > Mustela lutreola. The sequence continues at coordinate 153,098,257 of NC_081292.1, read as the reverse complement.
CAGGAATTCAGTAAAGTGTCAGGATATAAAATCAATGCACAGAAATCAGTTGCATTTCTCTACACCAACAGCAAGACAGAAGAAAGAGATATTAAGGAGTCAATCCCATTTACAATTGCATCCAAAACCATAAGATACCTAGGAATAAACCTAACCAAAGAGACACAGAATCTATACTCGGAAAACTATAAAGTACTCATGAAAGAAATTGAGGAAGACACAAAGAAATGGAAAAATGTTCCATGCTCCTGGATTGGAAGAATAAATATTGTGAAAATGTCTATGCTACCTAAAGCAATCTACACATTTAATGCAATTCCTATCAAAGTACCATCCATCTTTTTCAAAGAAATGGAACAAATAATTCTAAAATTTATATGGAACCAGAAAAGACCTCGAATAGCCAAAGGGATATTGAAAAAGAAAGCCAACGTTGGTGGCATCACAATTCCGGACTTCAAGCTCTATTACAAAGCTGTCATCATCAAGACAGCATGGTACTGGCACAAAAACAGACACATAGATCAATGGAACAGAATAGAGAGCCCAGAAATAGACCCTCAACTCTATGGTCAACTAATCTTCGACAAAGCAGGAAAGAATGTCCAATGGAAAAAAGACAGCCTTTTCAATAAATGGTGCTGGGAAAATTGGACAGCCACATGCAGAAAAATGAAATTGGACCATTTCCTTACACCACACACAAAAATAGACTCAAAATGGATGAAGGACCTCAATGTACGAAAGGAATCCATCAAAATCCTTGAGGAGAACACGGGCAGCAACCTCTTCGACCTCTGCCGCAGCAACATCTTCCTAGGAACAACGCAAAAGGCAAGGGAAGCAAGGGAAAAAATGAACTACTGGGATTTCATCAAGATCAAAAGCTTTTGCACAGCAAAGGAAACAGTTAACAAAATCAAAAGACAACTGACAGAATGGGAGAAGATATTTGCAAACGACATATCAGATAAAGGACTAGTGTCCAGAATCTATAAAGAACTTAGCAAACTCAACACCCAAAGAACAAATAATCCAATCAAGAAATGGGCAGAAGACATGAACAGACATTTCTGCAAAGACATCCAGATGGCGAACAGACACATGAAAAAGTGCTCCATATCACTCAGCATCAGGGAAATACAAATCAAAACCACAATGAGATATCACCTCACACCAGTCAGAATGGCTAAAATCAACAAGTCAGGAAATGACAGATGCTGGCGAGGATGCGGAGAAAGGGGAACCCTCCTACACTGTTGGTGGGAATGCAAGCTGGTGCAGCCACTCTGGAAAACAGCATGGAGGTTCCTCAAAATGTTGAAAATAGAACTGCCCTATGACCCAGCAATTGCACTATTGGGTATTTACCCTAAAGATACAAATGTAGTGATCCAAAGGGACACATGCACCCGAATGTTTATAGCAGCAATGTCCACAATAGCCAAACTATGGAAAGAACCTAGATGTCCATCAACAGATGAATGGATCAAGAAGATGTGGTATATATACACAATGGAATACTATGCAGCCATCAAAAGAAATGAAATCTTGCCATTTGCAACAACGTGGATGGAACTAGAGCGTATCATGCTTAGCGAAATAAGTCAAGCAGAGAAAGACAACTATCATATGATCTCCCTGATATGAGGAAGTGGTGATGCAACATGGAGGCTTAAGTGGGTAGAAGAATAAATGAAACAAGATGGGATTGGGAGGGAGACAAACCATAAGTGACTCTTAATCTCACAAAACAAACTGAGGGTTGCCGGGGGGAAGGGGTTGGGGAGAAGGGGGTGGGATTATGGACATTGGGGAGGGTATGTGATTTGGTGAGTGCTGTGAAGTGTGTAAACCCGGTGATTCACAGACCTGGGGATAAAAATATATGTATATAAAAAATATATGTTTATAAAAAATAAAAAATTAAAAAAAAAAAAAAAAAAAAAAAAAATTTTTACCTTAGGGAGAGGGAAAAAAATCTTTTTCAGACCATTTAAATTACTATCTAGTATGTTTCACTTTGAATGGCTGACCTTGTTCATTGATGTGTTCAAATATTTTTTCATTCCTGATGAATTTGCAGGAATTTAAAATACAGGAATATTTTATTGGACATATAGAAAGACATTTTACCTTATTAGTAGGTGCTAAAACAAGAAAATAAGCAAGAAACAAACATTTCTGTTTGATTTTATGATTAATTACAAAAATCATTCTGTGATTTATCTGATTATCTTTTACCAATAAAATGACCTTTTGAAACTTTTTTCAAATTTGAAAGGCATAAATTAGATTATAGTTGTGTAGTACTTTAAAAAATACCCTATTTTTTTTTTTTTTTTTAAAGATTTTATTTATTTATTTGACAGAGAGAGATCACAAGTAGGCAGAGAGGCAGGCAGAGAGAGAGAGAGGGGGAAGCAGGCTCCCTGCTGAGCAGAGAGCCCGATGCGGGACTCGATCCCAGGACTCTGAGATCATGACCTGAGCCGAAGGCAGCGGCTTAACCCACTGAGCCACCCAGGCGCCCCAAAAATACCCTATTTATATAGGGTGAATGAAAAACCTAAAGGGAAATGGGTTTTCATATATTTAAAGCTAGATTCTTACCTTTTTTTATACTAGCCAATTTTTTAAATTTGGTTACCTTAAAAATTACCTAGCATCTTCATGCTTTAGCATTCTTTTGTTTTTATTATTTTAGGATTATTTCAACTAATACCAAATATTTCATTTTGCCTGTTACTGTTTTTTGAAATTACAATCTGAACTGCTTTTTTTTTCTTTTTTTTTTTTTTTAAAGATTTTATTTATTTATTTGACAGACAGAGATCACAAGTAGGCAGAGAAGCAGGCAGAGAGAGAGGAGGAAGCAGGCTCCCTGCAGAGCAGAGAGCCTGATGCAGGGCTCCATCCCAGGACCCTGGGACCACGACCTGAGCCGAAGGCAGAGACTTTAATCCACTGAGCCACCCAGACGCCCCATGCTTTATTTCTTTATTATTACAATTAGTCATCTTCCAAATTAGCTTCTTGTATTTCTCCCTGAAGAAGACTTAAAATAATTTTTAAGAACCCCGAGTACTATTGGTAGCCAGTAAGTTTTGGTTTCTGTGTGACTCTCAAGTCCAGACATGGTAAGTAATCAGGAGTAAATAAGACCTTACCTAACTGATCAAAACTGTTACTCACAAACGTGCATTAGAAGGGAATTCTAATGCATGAGGTAAATGGGAAGTGAAATAAGTTGGGCTGTCCATATTGCCTCCTCTTTCAACAAGATGACCTCCATTTTTAAGGTCATTTATATACAATGGGGGAAGATGGTGCTATATAAGATTTCATTGAAAGAAGAATTCTGTTTTGTTTTGTTAAGTTTTATAAACCACTGTTTTAAAAGATCAAAGCTACCAGTGAACTCACCTAAAGGTCCTGTGTGCTTGAGCATGATGATGAGTGAGGCGTTGCAGGGGCCTGTTCTTCCCTGGCCCAAAGGGAAACACGGAGCCATAAAGTTTTTTCCAGCTGCTTGTCTATGTCCCAAAGTTTATATGTGCTGTGGTAGATTTAGTTGTTAGCTTGAAGTATATTTTCAACACTTCATTTCAATTTTTATAGAATAGGTACAGGCCATGAAAAAAGGGCACCAGTCAGATGCAAACTGAAAAATGTATTCACATATGTAAATATTTTATCAGTCAGATATCTGACACCCAACTGTTTGGAAATATCCTGCTGATTACATAAACTTTCCCACCTTTTTGATGCCCCTAAAACTTAACAACTATCCTTGACATAAAAGATAAACACATAAATACCTACATAAGTTAATGTTATGTTTATGCTCCTAGTACCTCAGTTTAGAGCTTTTTATAGTACCAGAAGCCCTGCCTTTACTCTTATCCCACCAACCTATATACTTATATACTTCCCTTCAAACATACTCAAGGGTCACAGTGGAATCCTTGTTGAGTCATGGTAGGGATAGCCATATGCTCTGTGGGAGCTTTGCTTTTGAAGTGGTAGGAAAAATCGAGTTCTCAACACTTAACTATAGGTAGCTTTATAACATATAGTTGCAGCTGCACCAAAATTTCCCAAAGATGTATTTTCTAGAACACTTTTCAGTGGAGAAGATGAGAAGCAAAGAAATTGGAGTTACTTGTGCAGGATTTTTTCAGGTATTTTTGCAAACTACTCTTGTCCCCATGGGCCCTTGAATGGGAGTGGAGGAATTTGGAGCTTTGTGTCTTAAGAAATCTCATAGGTGATTTTTGACATGTACCTATTCTCTAGCATCAAAAAAGAAAGAAAGAAAGATCCAACTCTGTACCATATATAACTATGAAACTCTAAGCAAGTAGAATTTCTAAACTTGACACTTCAGCCTTATCTTCAGATCATGGTTCATGGATCTCACAAGACAGACTGGTCCTAATGGCAAAAAAACAACCACCATTTTTTTCCCCACAAAGATTTTATTATTTACTTTAAAAAGTTACTAAATTTTAAGTTCAACTAAAGAACATTTATAGAGTAACAAGACTAGGATAAATTGTTTTAGGACTCTAAACTTGAAAACCTAGGACCTTCGAGGAATATGTACTCAGAATGAGGACTTTAGCTTAAGAAACAACGAACTAAGGTGTTTAGTTCCATGATCACTAATAGGGTCTGATCCTAGTTTGCTGCTTTGCAGACTGGACAAATCTGTGATTTCCTGCCTAGTTTCGTGACTTTTCATTCTGACAGTAAGGAAGTTTGCATTTAAAAAATTATGGATGGACTATTAGAATTAGAAAGAAACTTAGTTATGAGATCTTAGTTCATAGATGTATAAACTGAGGCTCAGAAGGACTTAGCTGAAGTCAATTCAGAAAATGGGACATTACCTCCTTACTATGGCCTTTGAAAGCTGGGCTATATGCACTATTTCACCTTGTGTGAAACGTAGTAGTTCACTCGCTCATTCATTTGTGCATTCAGCAAATGTTTATTGAATGTCTGCTATGATTAGATTAGATATTGTTCTGGAATCTAGATCTTGGTGATCTCAAAATCAACAGGTTAAGGCTCCTACCTCGTTGATTTTTCTTTTGTGAGAGAAATGCAATAATAAAACAAAAATTTCAAGTGTTGATAGTTATAAAAATAATAATGCAAGATAAGGGAAGACAAATATTTAAGGTAGTGTGAGGTGGCTTTGTAATGTATTGTGATGAGGAAAGGCATCTATCTCTAGGGAAATGAGAAACATAAGCCATGCAAAGATAAGGAAAATAGCCTTTGAGGCAGAAGGACAGCAAGTACAAAGGCCATAGCATTGGAGTACTCCTGAGGTTATATTAATATAAATTTAGGAGAATTCTTACTTAAGTAAGTTAATAAAATTAAGTTTTAAATTCTTACATTAATTCTGAACTTTTTTGTGAAATTGTTTCTTAAGACAAATGACGGGAATATCCTCAATACAAGAAAATAATTACTTTTTCCTTATATTTTTTAGATGTTGCTAAATTTGCATAAGAAGAGTTGGATGGAAGGTTTGACACTTCAGGACTACAGTGAACACTGTAAACACAATGAATCAGTGGTAAAAGAGATGTTGGAATTAGCCAAGAATTACAATAAGGTAAAAATTACTTCCAACATTTATTTCTTACAATCTTTGAAATACGTATGATTAGATGGCAAACATGGTATAAATATATACATAGGTAAAAATTGAATGGCCTGTTTTATAGATCAGATAGTAAATATTTTGGACTTTGCAGGCCATCCAGTCTGTTGGCAGCTGCTCAGCTCTGCTGTCATAGTATAAAAGTGGCCACACACAACACGAAAAGGAGTGAATGAGTCTGTGTTTCAGTACAACCTTATTTTATTTTATTTTTTTTAATTTTTTAAAGATTTTATTTATTTATTTGACAGAGAACAAGAGAGCACAAGCAGGGGGAGTGGCAGAGGGAAAGGCAGTAGCTCCCTAGGTGAGGGAGCTCAGCATGGAGCCCAATGAGGAGCCCAGTCCCAGAATCCCGGGATCATGACCTGAGCCAAAAGCAGTCGCTTAACTGACTGAGCCACCCAGGCGCCCCAATACAACTTTATTTAATAAAATAGGCAGCTGGCTAGATTTGGCCCATGGGCTATATAGTTGGCAACCCTGTTGCCATATAAAATAGTTGACCATATAATAGACCATATAAAATAGTTTCACATTTGAGATTTCTTCTTTATCCAGGGGGCTTTTTCTTGGAAGGGAAAGGAAAACAAGGAGATGTAGGATAATAACAACAGCATTTAATAATTCTACATATAGTTTAGTTTATGAACTTTTCTTTTTTTCATTTAGAAAGTGTCTATTGAAAACTTGCTATATGCTGGGCACTGGGGATATGGTAAGAAACAAGACGTGTCTTCACAGAACTTATTTTCTGGTAGGGGAAACAAAGTAAACAGAAACACAATATGATAATATATTGTGATTTGGTGCTATAAGAAATAAATGGGATGATATAAAAAAGTATAACTAGGGGAGATCACTTTTTATATATTAAGATGTTTAAAAAGTTGTATTTTGTGGAATCTCCTGAAGATACTTGTATGCTAAAATAAATGTGGCCGTAATATTTTTGTTCATAAATTGATATTCTTTTACAATTTTGCAATTGAAAAAATACTTGAACTATGACTTAAAATGTATCTTCTGTGTTGTATTAGTTTCCAAGGGCTGCCATACAAACTACCATAAACTGGGTATTTTATTTTGTTTATTTTAAACTGGATATTTTAAAACAATTATATTGCCTCACAATTATGGAAGCTAGAAGTCTAAAATCAAGGTATTGGCAGCCTCCAGGGAAAGATCTTTCCTTTCCTTTTCCAGATGCTTTAGTCCCAGGCTTGCTTGCTTGCTTGCTTTTTTTTTTTTTTTTTTTTTAAAGATTTTATTTATTTATTTGATAGAGAGAGAGAGAGGCAGGCAGAGAGAGAGGGGAAAGCAGGCTCCCTACTTAGCAGAGCTCGCCCATGTGGGGCTTGATCCCAGGACCCTGAGATCATTACCCTAGCCGAAGGTAGAGGCTTAACCCACTGAGCCACCCAGGCACACATTCCCTCCCCACCCCCCCACACCCAGGTTTTATTTAGCTTGTGACAACTCCAGTCTCTAACCAGGGTTAAGATTTCAACATATTGGGAGTGGGGTGTGGGCCATGATTCAGCCTAACATGTGTTTTCTAGCTTTCTTGACGTAAAGCCTGCATAAAGAATAGATTTTACGTTTTGACCCAGAACATGCAATTGTATATGTGTGTACATATAGTTGCTACAAAAGTTTTACGAAATAATATTTACCTTTATTATATGTGATAGTTTTTTTTGTCATTTGACTTAGTTCTATTGTTTCAATTATATATACATACATATAGCTTGCAATCCATTAATGTATTGAAAACCTGCAGTTTGTAAAACATACAAATTACAGTGTTTTATTTACAAATATTTATTGAATATTTCTTGTACAAGTTGCAGTGGAAAATAGGGATCCTTCCTTCATTTATGGGAAAACAGAGGCAGTAAAAAGAACTCACAAATGATCAGAGTAGTAGACCAAAATTGGTGTGTTCCTTAACATCTTAGTATTCAGTTTGTCCACAGACCAGCTGTAACACCTGGGATCTTCTTAGAAATGCAGACTCTCTGGCCTACTGAGTGAGCATTGACAGTTGATCAAGAATTCCAGGAGATTTGTATACTCATCTGTATACAAGTTAGAAGTTAGAGAACTGGCCTGGAGAAGTCCATAGTGAAGTCCTGTAAAGATTCAGAGGCTTTTGCTTTCAGTTGTGGGAGACCCAGAATGCTGTATTAAAGAATAACAGCATTTGAATTAGACCTTAATGCTTGAATAAGATTAGACATATAGAGAAATGTTACCCTAGGCAAAATAAACATTACGAGCAAAGACTAGGAGACAGAAAAGGCACCTTTTAGGAAACTATGTTTGGCTTGAGTATATAATATATGAGAGTGAATGGGGAGAATAGGTTTTTTTTTAAGTTATTGAAGTCAAATAATAGAGCTTAGAATATCAGGATAGAGTTACTTTTGACCAAGAGATTGATATTCCCAGAACCTGACTCTAGAAATGTAATTTGACAGCAGTATAAAAGAAGGAGGGTGCTGTAAGAGATTTGAAATGGACATTCTGTTTAGGAGGAGCTTGCTGTTATCCAAGCAAAAGGTACTAGATATCAGCTTTACTGCAGTGGCATTGGGAACAGAGAGCAGTAGACAAATAAAACATGGCACCCATTGGATGGGTGAAATGAAAGAAGGAGGAATCAAGGATGAATTCAGGGTTTCCTGCATAGGTGCCTAGAAGTACGTTAGTACCATTACAATTTTCCAGTTTAGAAGTAGAAGGGTTAAGAAAGGAGATAGAGTTATATTTTAAACAAGCAGTGGAAATAGAGGACTAAAATTTAATGATAGGAGCTAGAGCTTAAGATTTCGGAGACAGTTAAACTTGATGTTTGGGTTGTCACACCAAAAAGTAGTATTTCTCTTTTTACATTAAACACATCTTAAGATCCAAGGGGCACTTGGGTGGCTCATTCGTTAAGCATCAGCCTTCTGCTCAGGTCATGATCCCAGAGTCCTGGGGATTGAGCCCTGCATTAGGCTCCCTGCTCCGTGGGAAGCCTGCTTCTCCCTTTCCCACTCTCCCTGCTTGTGTTTCTTCTCTCCCTGTGTCTCTGTTAAATAAATAATTAAAATCTTAAAACACACACACACACACCCCTTACCAAAGTAAATATTAGCCAAGAGACGGTACATAAAATTTGCTACATGTAGCAAGAAGTCTTTGGAGAGAGTTTAGCTTTGAACAAAAAAGTTGATGGGCCCATACAAACTAAATTCAAGCAGAATTAGGTCTGGCAATGAAGATCATGCCCTGATTTATATGTGGTGTTCCAGCTGGAAATGCCCATTGATTCTAGATCATACGGAGGGAAATTTTTTTTTTTATCTTTCTAGTTTTATGTTTTCATGTTGTGATATTAAAGAGAAAGTAGTAGTTTGTCATACTTAAAACAGTTATTAACCATTTATACCTTAGTGACTTAAGTAATAATATTCAGCAGACTGTAGGAATGGTTTTCATTTCTCTGTAACATTGCAAGTTTAAGTAAATTCATATTGGTACCACTGCCAGGAAATAACCTATTTATGGTTACTGCTGCCCATCCACAGAAGTTTTTCCTATTTTACAGTTTTAAAAAATCTCTGTAGTACTCAAAAACTTGTAAGGTTTGGTTATAAAATGAAAACAATGTGTAAGCTGTGATATGAAGGAGTCCAAATTTGAGAATGTAATTCCCTCTGTGATTGAAAGAGAATGTGGTGGAGTTTTTAGTAACACTTAAAATATAAAAAGAAAGGCCCATGCTACCAATTCTTCATAGTATTCTTTTTAATTGGTTGGTGTTTTAAACTAAGGTAATTACTGTTAGGTGCCAGTTAGCTCCTAAAGTGAAAGAAGATTAGAAAATAATTAAATTCCTTTGTCCCAAATTTTCTGTTTCAGGTCTGAATTCCACACAAAGATTCTGCTTGATCACTAGTCATTGATTTCTCTAATTACTAAACTACAACACCCGCACTCTTGTTATTCCAGATCTCCTAATTTATTCAGTTTAAGATGCATCAAATTTTAAAATATTGATAATATTTGATTGGATATTTTAAGTGAATGTGCAAGTAAAAATGAATTGTAGAAGAGTATTTTAAGAATAACATAGATACATAAAAATTTGCCTTGGGGGCGCCTGGGTGGCTCAGTGGGTTAAGCCACTGCCTTCGGCTCAGGTCATGATCTCAGGGTCCTGGGATTGAGTCCCGCGTCGGGCTCTCTGCTCGGCAGGGAGCCTGGTTCCCTCTCTCTCTCTCTCTCTGCCTGCCTCTCCATCGACTTGTGATCTCTCTCTGTCAAATAAATAAATAAAATCTTTTAAAAAAAAAAAAAAAAATTTGCCTTGTTTTCAAACATGTAGCCCTATAAATCTGCGATCTGACAGTTTACCTTTCAGATAGAAGTAGTGCCTGCTCTGTTACCTGAAAGAAAATTCAGGTATGGGGTGCCTGCCTGGGTGGTTCAGTCAGTTAACTGTCTGCCTTTGGCTCAAGGTATGATTGCAGGGTCCTGGGATCGAGCCCTGCATCAGGCTCCCTGCTTAGCAGGGAGCCTGCTTCGCCCCCTCTCTCTCTCTCTGCTACTCCCCCTGCTTGTGCTTTCTTTCTCTGTCAAATAATTAAATTTTTTAAAAACCTTAACCCCCCCAAAAAAAATTCCAGTGTATTTTTTATATATAAATATATATATTTTTTTACATGTAAGACATTTAATTATATGACTACATTTGGTTTATTACAGTAGCTATTTTAAGTAGGAAAATGTTGTTATACGCTAGTGTAATAAGATAAGAAAAACAAAATAATATGTAAATACTGGGAAAACTAGGCCAGATTATCATTACTTAAGTATGATAGGATATGTTTGTAGTCAAACAAAAATCTAAGCAACTAAACTAGAAAAATTGTTAGAACTGTTACAATAGAGAATTATGTAGGTGGTAACCAAGTAGTTACATAGGCTGAAACCAGTTGAAAAATTTATAATAGGCAAATCAATTCACAGCATCCAGAATTACAAAAGAATTACCATAAGAAATAAGTGTATAAATGTATATGACTTTATTTGAATAATGCTAAAAACATTTGAGAATAGATTCCCTGTTTCAAATAGGAAGATTTCGTATGGCAAAGCCGCTGTCAAGCTTCCCAAAGATTACTTTAATGCTAGTAAGAATATCAGTGAGTTTTTAAAGTTTCAGTAACTTGACAGTAAAGTTTATCTGCAATAAAAATAATAACTAACATTCATGGAATGCTTATTAGGAGTCAGCTGGGAGAAAATATTTGTATTGGTAACACAGAAAGAACTCATACCCAAAAGATGCATAATATAAAATAGTTTTGAAAAACAATAATTTGGACAAAAAGAGCTAGAAAACTCACTGAAGACAAATGGCATATAAACATGAAAAAACAAGTTAAACCTTATTAATTGGTCAAAGAAAAAAATTAAAATTATAAATAGAATTCTTTTCTTTTCAAATATAAAAAACAATTTGGGAAAATGTATCAATAGTGGGTAAGTAAAAGTGACATAACATTTTTTGAGGCCATCTTTCAATTTTAAATGCATATAACTCTTAAAACTAATATGTTCTTTTTTAAGGGTTCAAGTACCGACTTAGAGAAATATTTACAACCCACTATTATATTAAAAATTAAATTATAGAACAACATGAAAAGTTCCTATGTTACTTTCCCTTTCCTTTTAAAAGATACCTAACTTGGGGGACCTGGGTGGCTAAGTCCCTTCTGTCTGCTATCTGCTTCGTGATCCTGGGGTCCTGGGATCAAGCCCTGTGTGGGGCTCCCTGCTCAGTGGGAAATCTGCTTCTCCTCCCTCTGCCCTCCACTTGTGCTCTTTCTCTCTCTCTCTCTCTCAAATGAATAAAAATTAAAAAAAAAAAAAAAAAAAAAAAGATACCTATCTCCCACTTACTTATCTCAACATATTTTAACATTTCACCTCAAAGGTGGAAAGCAGAGAAATGATATCCTTTGTGTAAACCCTGCATTATTTCAGTTTTTGCATTAACCAGGTGTTACTTATATCTAAGATTGTGTTAGCTCAAAGTAGCAGTGGCTTCAACAAGATAGAAATGTAGATCTCAAAAAAAAGGGAAATAAAGAGATGAAGGTTTCTGGCAACTCAAGGCCAATATAAAACTTTGAAGTCATCATGAACCCAGATTCCTTCTTCTTCTTCTTCTTCTTCTTCTTTTTTTTTTTTTTTTTTTAAGATTTACTTATTTATTTTAGGGAGAGAGAAAGAGAAGAGAGAGAGTACACAGGGGTGGAGGGGCAGAGGGAGAAGGAGAGAGAGATCTCAAGTAGGCTCTCCACTGACTGTGGAGCATGACCCAAGCAAGGCTTAGTCCCACGACCATGAGACCATGACCTGAGCGAAACCAAGAGTTGCATGCTCAACTGACTGAGCCACCCAGGTACCCCAAATGCAGATTCTTTCTATCTTTTGCTCCCCTTCCCTTATATTGGCTTCCATCCTATAGATATCCTCACGATTCACAGTGATTACTAGAGTTTTAGCCATCCCATCCAAATTCCCAACAACAGGTAAAAAAGGAAGGGCCAAAAGGGGTTACTTTCCAGCTAAATCAATCCCCTTTCACAATCCTTTCTTAAGGCTTACCAAGCAGCACTTCTGATTATATTTCATTGGCAGAACTCAAATGGACACACCTTGCTTTGAGAAAGGTTATATAGTGTGGTCTTTTACCTGGAAACATTATTTTCCTTACTAAAATCAGGGGAAGAAGGGAAACATTTTTGTTTTCCCCTAAAAGAAGGGGAAAATATATGTTGGGGTAGACATCAAATAGATTCTGCCATAGAAGTTTTTTCAACAAGCTGAACTACAATTTCTATTATGTGTGCACACACATACACATGCAGTCTTTATTGTATATGTCTGTTTTGTGTAATTAACACTTAAAATTGGATTCCCTGTAAGATTTTTAGAAAGAATTTATGCTGTTCAGGTCACTTATTAAACCATGGATTTGGCTTTGTTATTCAGGATATATCATTAAAAACTAGTCATTTCCTGAATTGTCATGAATGTTACTTCAAGATCTTTGGAGATAGATAGTACTGTTGAAGTCACACTTGCATTACTTATTAGCTGTGTGGCTGTATGTGTCCCTGTTGTTCTCTGTGCACACTCCATTTTTGTATATTTCATACTGCATTGCGTTTTGAGATTTATAGGCAAGTAAAGCCCAAATGTGAGCTCCTCAAAGAGCAAGAACTATCTTATTCAGAATGAGTGATTATTGAATAGTAAAATGAAAATTCTTCTGATGAGGACATGTATAGAATGTACTGGAATTTTATAAATATGCCAAAAGGAGAATTAGAAATATGGTTTTTTTTTTAAATAATAGAAGTATTGCTGGAATTAACATAAAGTTTCTCAAAGAAGGTGATGCCTAATTTCTTCATATGTAAAATGTAGATTAACTACTTTACTGGGATGTTTTAAGGATTCAGTAAATTAATATTATAAAAGCATGTATATAGTAATATTTAATTACTGATAGTGGTAGGAGTTTCTCCAGACTCAGACATTTTATCCCGTCTCAGACTTCTAATAGTTTCATGTTTGTTAATTTTGCTTTCCCGAGTATTTTTTTATAAAAGCTATTTCTTTTAATTCATTTTCTACTGCCTTAACTCAGTGATGTGATTTTAATTTATATAGTCAATACATCGATCTCACATAAAATCAGAAAGAAGTAAAATGCATTATCTTAAAATTCACTAGCACTTAGTGACCATACATGTGAGTTTAGAAAGCATGTGCTTAAAAGAGACTATGACATGTTATAGGGTGAAGAAAGTTAACATATCAAAAGGAAAAGAAGAAGCCCAAGGCCTAGAGAAGTATAAAGTAGAATAAGGGACACGATGTTATAAAAGCAGAGAGGTTAAAGGATTAGAAAACAGGTATTAGAGAAGCTCTTAAAGGTGTTCAGAAAGTTCAAGAAAACTGAGTTTGTTGGAGTTTACATGGTGGAGATCCTTAAAAGAGTGTTAATGAAGAGCAAAGAACCCAGTCCATATTTATTAAGGGGTAAGTTAAATGGTAGAATCTAAGATAAAGGTTTTCCACTTAAGAAGTTTGACCATCACCAGAAAAAAAAAAAAGAATGAAGTTAATGGGTTTCATAAAAGACTCTTTAAGATGGGGGTACATCTGAGGGGATTATGATAACATAACAGACCAAATTCTAGGAATTTCTTAGAACTGTGCAGACCGTGCATGATGGGATAGCCATCTGGGGGTCTTTGTTGATAAACTGTTAAAAACGTTTCTAGTGTGAATAGCCACAAACATTTTCAGTGCTTTTTTGTTGGTTGAGTAAACCGAAGAGCATGAATGCAAAAGCAAAATTTGATGCCAAATCACAGAAGTTGCCATAAACACAGAAGTTCCCCTAGTGAGGACACTGCCTGTGCCTGAATTTCATTTGTTTCTGCTGCTACCATTTCTTAATTTTTCCTGGTGACTAGCCAGATTAGAACTATGAATGAAGACAAACTGGTCTTGCCCAGATCGTAGATGAGATATAGGTGACTTAGGTAAATGGAGAAAATACTTAGGGTTTGATGTGATGATTTGGTCTGATCTGGTCTATCTTAGAATGAAAAAGATGTGCTTATTCTTTGTCATGGGGGTTTGCAACCTTAGTATATGCCTAAATCTACAGCTGCTCCTCATTTTCCAGATGGCATCTATGGCTGGGAGTACTTTTTACCATCTGCACTTCTCGAAGAGTTTGTGAACTCTCTCTTTTAATTATTGGAAATGGAAAAACTAATTGGTAAAGTGGTTAAATGATATAAAAGATTTTAAAAACTAAGTTAGAGCTTTTTACATTGTATTTTAACTTTTTAAATAAGGTCAGTGCTTTAAGTGCTTTTTGACTTTCATCTTTGCATACCTACGATCTTTGATATTTGCAGTACTCCAGAATACTTTGTAATAACTATTTGTACATTAACTGGTACTTGGAGCCAAATTCCAAAACTCTTACCTCCTTCCAATACTGTACTGTTTTGGACATGTGCATAGAGCAACTAACACTGAATGAATGCAGAGTACAAACTTATGTGAATTGTTCCATTCATCCAGTAATGTTTTCAAATTGGTAAGGTACAGTGTCATGATTTGTGGAAGTAATTGAGAAAAACAAACTTTTTAGGTGTTGCTCATGTTTTTATATATGTAAAATATTGAGATAGTGGGAGAAGCAATTTCCCATTTAAGTAATACTTTTTTAACTAGCTGAGCATAATAGGAATGACATCTGACTCGGAAAATGAACATATTCTCTATCTAGGGAATTCTAGATTTGGAGTGTTATTAGCTTTTATTTTTCCTTCTTCCAGTTTTATGAGTCATAAATATATTTTCTTAATGATATGTTGTAAATAAGTATCCTCTAATAATCTGTAGATACAGTACTTAATCACCATCTTTCTCTTTAGGCAGGTTCTACTGGGGAAAATTCTCTAGATAGTTTGTCCATTTATAAAATTAGACACTTGCCATCTTTGCTCATTTTCAAGTTCTCTGTTTACAAAACTATTAAGAAGGTGTGAAATGCAGCCAAACTTCCCAGTTTATGGGAAATGTCTGATGATTGCATTTCCTACATGTTCATTGTTCACACATGAAGAAATTTGGCAGCTGCGAGATTATTAAGTTTAGAGTATCCAAATCTAACCCTCACTGGGATTTTGGTTTCCTGCTTTCCACCCCCACCATCTCATCTTTTGTAATCATATTTGTGGTAAGTGCTGTGGTGGTATTTTTTAAGGTTGATGATCCTTCAGTTTTCTTTGTTTTCCGTTTATCAGATGCTGTGAATAAATCATAGACCAGGAGTTCACCTGATTTAGAGTCCTGGCTTCGAACAGAAATATAACATACTCTAAAAGAGATTCCTTCTCAATAAAGACATTTTATGGTGGCACTGTTGTTAAGAGAGGGGACAGTGATGGTAGCTAATCTATATGCTGTAATTATTTTGTAAGAACTTGCTAGAAAATTTATGGTCGTACATGTAAGAGTTTGTAACTGAGAATAGTAGAAAATGTTCTGTGTATATTGTTTTGTTTTAATTTTTACTTGATTTGGCTTTTTATTCAAGTGAGTTTTTCCTGTTGAAAACTTCAGATTACTCTGTTTTCTTCATGATTACTAAAGATCAGTCATGGAAAAGTTAGATTTTTTCCCGAATACATGTGCTACTTTTATAGATTTAAATATGTAGAATTATGAAGGGAGAAAACTATATAATTTGTTAAGTGGATCAAAAGGCAGCAGCTTCTTTGATCCTAAGAGCTGCCGATAGTTATATAGATACTGGGTGTGATAGTTGACAAGAAAAATGGGAAGTTGGGGCAGAGGTGTCATGAAAGTAGGACAAGGAAGAGAAGACAACAGGACTAGTTAGCACCATGGTGCCATAAGCAGCTGCCGTAGTTACTTTTCTCCCCCACTTTAGCCATCCCTCAAAGAATTATATAACAGTTTCCAGATGGTGAATACTACCATGTGGTGGTCATGTTTGCCATATCCAATGTCTTTTTTGTATTTCTTAAGTCTGTTTTCAAAATGATGGTGTTAGGGTGCCTGGGTGGCTCAGTCGGTTAAGTGTCTGCCTTTGGCTCTCTTGATTTTGGAATGCTGGGACTGAGCTCCATGTGGAGCTGGGGGTCCCTACTCAAGTGGGAAACCTGCTTTTCCCTCTGCCACTCCCCCTTCTTGTGCTCTCTCGTGCTTTCTCTCTCAAATAAAAATTAAACAAATTTTGGGACGCCTGGGTGGCTCAGTTGGTTAAGCAGCTGCCTTCGGCTCAGGTCATGATCCCAGCGTCCTGGGATCGAGTCCCACATCGGGCTCCTTGCTCTGCAGGGAGCCTGCTTCTCCCTCTGACTCTTCCTGCCCTTCTGTCTGCCTGTGTTCGCTCTCACTCTCTCTCTCTCTTACAAATAAATAAATAAAATCTTATTTAAAAAAAAAAAAAAAAAATTAAACAAATTTTAAAAATTTTTTTAAAATGATGGTGGTAATAGTTTTTATTATGCTTAAGGTTATTTGGAAGATTAGCACACTTTCTTTATTGTTTAATAAGTCACGTGAGTAAAAGGTTCTGTGAATGAAAATTATGATCACCATTGTCTTCAGTGAGTATTCTGCAGTGGAAAAAGTAGATTTAGAATTTGAAACTCTGTCCTTTGTGTTTCATTCACAGGCTGTAGAAGAAGAAGATAAGATGACACCTGAACAGCTGGCAATAAAGAATGTTGGCAAGCAGGTGAGGTATACCGTAATAGGTTACGCAGTCGCATAATAATGCGCTCTTGTAGAGTTAAAACTGTTTTAGGACCTGTATGATTTTTTCCCCTGTTTGTTCACTCTACATTTTTCTTTTGTCATGTAAATATGATGCTAATTTTAAAGGTCACTGAATTACTTGATGTCAAATCCTGTTTGCCATATATAGTGAAGTCACAAATAGATCTGCGAGGTACTGTCTTTAGTGAAAATAATTTCCTAGAAATAAATTAGGAAACTTATATCTTGAGTTTATTTTTCAGGTATTATTTTTACTTGAAATAATATTATCAGTGAAGATAATAGAATGGTTTATTTCTTACATAGTAACAGTTTTTTAAATGATACATTTTGTCAGTATGTAGGCTTCAGTATATAGGTAATGTTCCTGAGAAGGCTGAGAACACCATTGGATTATAGTGATTGAAGAGAAAGGGTTTTAAGTATTTGCTCTTTCACATTTCCAAGATGAAATATATATTTTAGTTCCTATTTTCCGAGGGTTGGGGGAACACACCAACCAATTAAAAGAATCTACAGATTAATTAGACTGTTTTTTAAAGAATGTTGATTACATTTTTTTCATTTCATGGAACATGGTTATCATATTGCTGATGTTGGCAGAATCTTGATATTTCAGATGCAAGACACTAAGCTGTCTTTGCTTTCAGCCATCCTACCATATGCTCTGATCCCATCACATCTCACAAGCTATGTAGGTTTGGGCCAGGACCATTCTTGGATGGGAAATCTCTAAGAATCACCCAGCTGCCACAAGAAGTAACGTAGATAACTGAGGGAAGTGTGTTACCAATTCACTATACAACTAGTTACTCCAACAACGCAGTAGGGGCAAAGGTCTGACTTAAATATCATAATTAGTGAAATTAAATCCACTACATTCTGAATATTATAATGTAAAAACAGCTAGAACTCTCCCCAAACAAAATGAAGTGTAGTTCATCTTATTCTCTCATCCTGTGTGCTCTAGTTACCTAGTCTTTTCCTACTACTTATTATAGTCTAAGATATGTTACTAGATCACCAGCTTGGAGTCTTGCACTTTATAGAACCCACTGTTTTTTGTATAAATGCCTCTGAGGCTACCATGTAGATTTTATTTTAACAGCAACAAATAAAAGGTCTTAATTAAAAGTGATGCTGAAAAATATGTAATGGGCAAAGATGAATAATCATCAGAATCACTTTTCTTAATCTAGCTCTTCACTGGTTTAGCCTGTTGTGTGGCAAAAGCAACACTGTCTGTAATGGAATCAGATCACTATCTTTTTCTCCTGCCAGTCTTTCTCAGATACTTCCACCTAAAATGTCCTAAGGCTTATTCCTGAAATAAAGAAAGTGTAATACGTGGTCTAATTACTTGAAATTATTTGTAGCATGTTGCATCTCTGGGTTCTTTAAGGAAATCAAGCATGTATTGAAATTGTAATTTAGAAAAGAACAGCCAAGAAATAATTCCAGTGATGAGCATTTATTTAAGGTTAGGAGTCTTGGGTATTGTAGCAATACCCATACAAAAATAATGCCTT
Organism: Mustela lutreola; assembly: GCF_030435805.1. NCBI lineage: Eukaryota > Metazoa > Chordata > Mammalia > Carnivora > Mustelidae > Mustela > Mustela lutreola. The sequence goes on along the minus strand of NC_081292.1, from coordinate 153,079,639 downwards.
ATTTGAGAGTTTAATTTGCAATATATATATTTTAAAGCTTTCACATTTAGCTGAAATACTTCATTCAGCTCAGCCTTAAACATAAATTAAGCGTTTTAACTTCATTTGTTACAATGTTATTTTAAGCCTCATTTTTAACTCAAATGTTTCAAATATAGATTTGATCAGGTTTCAGTTAAAAGATTGTACCTATATACTTTTCTGATACTTTATTTTTTCAAAATAGCTACAGCAAATAGGTATTTTTAACATTATTTTGTACATATTATATACATGTAAAATACGTATATCCTAACATTGTATTTAAATTTTTAAACAAGTAACAGTGACTTTTGACCTAAGAATATTTCCTAAATCATTTAATGTACTTTTCCCTGAAATATTAAATTTATACAGGAATTAAATTTAAATTAAAATTACAGAGGAAGTAATGAGAAAGAAATCACATTGAACTCTTACCTGTTGGTACGTCTGCTTCGAGTAATAAGATCCCCTCAAGACAGTCAATAAATATGAATGGCAGAAAGTATGCACACGTACTTGGGCTTATGCACACTTATAAATGCTTATACTTTGTTTTTAAAAAAATCGGATGCTGCAGCTATATAGAATTCCTTGTTACTCTTTATAATTTCTGGTATAGAGTTATAGCATTGATTGTGTAAATCAGTTTTTCATTGTATAATCGATTATTTTACCAGGTACTTAATTTTTTAATATATTTAGGAATCTTAAGGATATAACAATATATTGGGAAAATTAAATTGTAAAGTATATATAAATTTAGGTTTGGTTTTCTTTACCAGTTTCAACTACTTAAACTAAGTAATTCTTTTATCAGTAATATGGTTCTTTTTTTCTTTTTCTTTCCTTATTTTTTATTTAGGACCCCAAACGTCATTTGGAGGAACATGTGGATGTACTTATGACTTCAAATATTGTCCAGTGTTTAGCAGCTATGTTGGATACTGTTGTATTTAAATAAAACAATGCAAAAAGCTATTGGTGATACTTCCAGCATATATTCCTCTATTGTTCCTAATGCTCAAAATCAAGGGACCTCTGAAGGTGTGTTTGGTTAAATGTAAGACATCTGGCATCATTTGCAGCACTGTAACACCTTCAGTCTCAGTTGTGCAATTACTTCTGTTTCTTTAGTCAGGGTCTTTGCAGATTCCAAAGTTGTATAAGAATACATCAAAGTGGACGAATTTTGTTAAGATCCCATTTAATATTTGAAGAAATCAGTAACACAAATATATTTTGATTGTTGCTTACAAAATAAAATACATTTACAATCTATGTCTCCTGAGGTTTTTTGGCACTGGGTGGAATTGACAGAATAACATTTGACAGTGCTCTCGAAATCTCACACAAAGATACGTTTCTCTTTGCAATTTAAGATCTTATAACACATAAAACATCAATGTGATAACAAAACTTCACAAATGTAAAGTCATTGCCATTAAGGAGTTGCTACACCATTAGTGAGTAACCCCCCCAAAAAAATGTTGACACATTTTATTAAAAGTATCTGTGGCAAATTAATATTGTATAATCAATATCTTAACATATTATACTTTCCAGGGTTTCAGGGGAGTACATTTAAGAAGAAAAAGAGGGCAATGTTAATTCAGACTTTTTTTTTTTTAAAGAGTACATTCTACCAATGTTGAGACTATCTGGGAGTTGCCTGCTGCAAACTCCACTAGACTTTTAGCTAAGACTGCCATTGAAGGTAAATAATCTCTTCAAAACAAATTAAGAAAAGTCACCATAATATGAGTTTAGTATCATGAGCACGTAAGAAATAATTTGTTGTTGTTTTCTCTCCTCTTTCCCAAATTAACTTGAAAGTACTCAGTTTTCTGAGAAAGACAAAAATTTGACTGATGGCAGGTTTTATAGATGACCTTATCCCTCAACCTGTTTCTAACCCGATATACATAAATAACTGCCCCTGTTAATACTCATGGCACAGCACCATTCTGGGTACACCAAAGAGTATGGGAAAACATGAAGGTAGATTTAATTCTTGTTTGTACCCTTTGTGAAAATATGGTAAAAATGTTTGTTTCTAAGGCTTCATTAAAAGAGCGTTTTACTTAGGGGACTTGGAATTTAGACTTAACCCCTACTAGAGGTGGTAGAAATGTGGTAGACCAAATTACTGTCCTATTTGAACAATTCCAGGCTTGTATTGGTTGCCTAATGAACAGTTACCAGAAACTAAAAGTAGAAATGGCTTAAGTTCCCACTGTGTTTCACAGTCTCTTTTTTGGTGGAATAAGAGGTATTCTGAGCATTTGTTTGTCCTATGGCTTTTTCTCTTATATAGTCATAGTATGTTTTATGTAGGACATGTAATATGTATTAATTTAATTGCTGAGATTACAACAGCTAACCTTTTACAATTAAAATGTAAGTGGAAGTTAGAAGTTTTCCTTTTGCCTAATTTAATCTTGTGTGCAGACTTTTTTGGGGTACATGATTTTTCCCTTTACATAAATAGGGTTCTATGATTTATTTCACAGATATTCATTAGAGCTAGTCAAGATTTTTTTCATACAGTATGCCCTTAGAAGAAGGCCTCAATAATCCGGAGGCGCTTCTCAACATTCCATTTGAAATACTTCCTTTTGTTTTTCATTTTATTCTGCTGAAAACATCTCCTGAGGTGGCTTGCACAATACCTGCCTTTTGTTCTTATTTGATCACCTCACCGTCTTGCACTCCCCACAACCAGTACCACTTTCTCCTACTTGGTTCATGTTGGAAACACTCCCAATTTCAAAACCTCACCAGGATCCCTCTTAGCAAAAACCTGCATTTTCTTTTGAGATTTGGAATGGATGAAAATTAGGATGCCCTGAGTCTTGTTGAACACTTTTGTCGTGGAATGTACAGCTATTTTAGCAGCAGTCTGATGGCTCAGGTCCAGTTGGGCATTGAAATGACTTATTTAATCACAAGCTCAATAAGGTGTGTATGTGCTTATGTGCGCATCTTTACCCATCTATTATGCAGCGTTAAAGCAGCGCAAGAACCCAAACTCCTGCTTGCCTCTGATACAGAGATATCCCTGCTTTCCTCTTTGACTAACATGGGGCCACTGAAAGCTCCAACCTCAATATACAGTGTGATCTGCCTGGACCAGGAGCACCTGGCTTTTCTGGGAGCTCATTATATATACACAATCTAGGCCCCCACTCCAGACCTGAATCAAACATCAAGAATCCTGGCATGGTTCATATGCACTTTAAAGTCTGAGAATCCCTGCTGCACACAAGTATGGCTCAAGAGCAGGTGTGCTGATCTTGAGGAAAGTTAGTTTTCCTTTTTAAGCTTATGTAAGTTCAAGATACACCCTGTAATGAGGAATCACTGAATTTAGTACTGATAATCTAAAGTCAGAATGCACATTTATCTCCTATTCCAATTCCTTAAAAACTGAGGAAGGTGCACTCTATTCCTTTCTACATTTTAACATTTCAGTTTTGCATTCTTCATTCTTTAAAAAGTTAATTCAGCATGCCACGAATGAGAACATGAGAACGCCTTCAAGAGCCTTTTTGGCTACTTGCTTAAGGCTCTTGTCCCACAGAGAAAGGGGTGGAAGGTAATCTCAGAAGCTGGGGATAGAGGCGCTCAGAGACAAAGAAGTTAATGGTCGAAGAAAGGAGAAAACAAGAATAGCCAAAGTTGGGCAAAAACCACTCAGGAGAAATGGTGGTAAAAGGTAAAGGGCAGAAAAAACAAGTGTCAAATAGTGTCATAGCTCCTGTCTCCTCCCCTGCACCCGGATGCCTGAACAGCCAAGGCCCTGCTTGTTGATGAAGCTTCATGGTCAGGAGCTGAGATTTGCTCCGGAAAAGAAAAATGGGCCTGGCTGTATTTTTCTCTCAGAAAACTGTCTCTCTCGGCTTCAGTCGGACATCTGGTCACCCACTTGTCCAGCCCGGAGCCGTCGGCGCTGGGCCTGGCTCGTGGCGCCCTGCTGGAGGCCACAGCTGGTGCCCTCTGCAGCCAAGGCGCCGAGCCCGCCTTGGGGATTGGGGGGGACTCAGGCTGGGCTCCGCGCTGACCGTTCGGCCCACTGAGGCAGCGCTCTTTAAAAAGGCGCCCGCCTAGGCGGAAGTCGAGTCTGGTTAACCCCTCTCTGCCCAAGTCTAGGACCCACCCAACGTCCCCAGAGCCGCTCTCCGTCAGGCAGGTGCCGAGCCCCGAGGAGGACTGACCGGGCTGAGGTTCCCGGGCCGTGCCTCTGCCACCAGAAGAGTGTGTGCCCCTGGCGTCTGCGCAGCGCGGCTTTCCCCAAGCTCCCGGAGTCTCCTGGGCGGCGGCTGCCTCTCGGGACAGCCGGGGAGCTGGGCAGCCTCCGCTCAGGCCGCTCGGGGACGTTAGACAATGAACCAGAGCCGGGCGGATGGCCGGGCGCGGGGAGGGCCGCTCAGGCTGCCAGCCGGAGCAGTGCTCGGCGCGGAGCCCGCCCGCCTGTCGGCCAGCCTGCGGGGCCCAACTGAGCTCCCGCCGCGCTCCTCCTCCTCCTCCTTCCCGCGCGGCTCGGCGTCCCGGGGAAAGCCGCGGGAGGGCAGATTGGCGGGTGCCGCCACCGGAAGCAACTTGGGGCGGATAAAGCCTCTGCGCTCTCGGCCCTCTGGTCCAGGGCTGGGTTCCTTCCTCTCCAGAGCCAGAACTGGGAGATTTCTTCCGACATCCCAGGGTCGCTTTGGGCCTCGTGCTATTTATTTGTGCCAACATCCTTTTAAATTGGTTATTTTCTCTGTTCTTCCGCTGATTCTCCCTCATTTTAAACTTACTGGCATTTTTTTTTCCCTCCCATCCAGATTATATAAACGTTGCACACACACGCACACACACACACAGACACACACACGTCTTCGGTATCGATCACTGCGTTGACACCACTTCCACTCTGTCTCCCCAGATCAGCGCTTCCAGCGAACCCATTTGCACGAGGACTCGGCCCTTTCTTTTCCTGGCGAGGCTTTTGAACCTTGTCGCCAAGCCAGTACCTCTGAGAGAAGGAAGTGCAGTGGGACGCGCGGCATGCATGGCGCCTGCCCCCAGTTAGATGCTCTTCAGATAATCGGCAACCAAGCTCGCTGATAAAATATTTAGGAAAGACCTCGTAAACATCACTGCAAATACATTAAGGCACTTCAGCCCGACAGCTTATGATTATTTCAAAACTTAAAAAGGTGATCATGGATTGTTACTGTTTCTGTGCTCAAGCAAGAAAATGAACCTTCCCGAGGTGGGTGGATGGGTGGATGAGTTGCAGCTTTTCGCCCCCACTGCTCTCCCCCCACCCCACTCCCGCTCACTTTCATCGCCGTGGCTCTCGGCAGCAGTGATTTATTTATTTATGTATGTAGTTAAAAAGGTGTGCGTGGTGGGGGGCGGTTCGCGGAGGACACGCAGGACCTGCTCACAAAGGACTGGCTCAGGTGTTATGTGCTTCTGTATTAACTGGAAAAGACAGACTCTGGAACTTTTACAGGGCGAGAAGAGGCCACCGGCTCGCGCTTTGTATACTTTGCACTTGAAATCGTTACATTCAACTGAATATTTGGCTCATTCAGATCCGAAAAGTCTCCTAGCATCATCGAATTCCCTCCTCCGCCCCTCGGCTCGAGAGGAGGGAGGTGGGGGGAAGGTAGGAAAATGTTTAGTAAATTGCACATCTTTGAATCTTCCTAAAGCAGTGGTCACAAAGCTTAAAGGTGACACAACAGTGCTCACGTAAAGCCAACACACATTCCCCATCCCCCAAGCCAACAATAAAATCATCCCCTTCAATTTGCCATGATCGTCGCGACCAGGAGCCAGGTGATTATCCTAATTAATGTCTATCTAATTAAATTACTGTCAGCAGTTAACCAATGGCAGGAGCCGTTTCATCGGCTGCACAAGCAGCAAGATCAAAAGTGAGCCTTTTCTGATTGCTGCATAGTGTCAATTGGCCAATCTCTTCTCCCAGGGAAAAAAAAAAAAGTAAATCAAACCTTTGAGAAGCATTTGCTGGTTGAAGTGCTTTCTGTCTAGTGAGGGGGTCTGTGGATTTCTAGTTTATGATAAATAGGACTTTAAAAACCAGGGACAGGAGGGCGAGTGTTCAGGTTCTAGAGCTATGCAGCTGGAGCACTGCCTTTCTCCTTCTATCATGCTCTCCAAGAAATTTCTCAATGTGAGCAGCAGCTACCCACATTCAGGCGGATCTGAGCTTGTCTTGCACGATCATCCCATTATCTCGACCACTGACAACCTGGAGAGAAGTTCACCTTTGAAAAAAATTACCAGGGGGATGACGAATCAGTCAGATACAGACAATTTTCCTGACTCCAAGGACTCACCAGGGGACGTCCAGAGAAGTAAACTCTCTCCTGTCTTGGACGGGGTCTCTGAGCTTCGTCACAGTTTCGATGGCTCTGCTGCAGATCGCTACCTCCTCTCTCAGTCCAGCCAGCCACAGTCTGCGGCCACTGCTCCCAGTGCCATGTTCCCGTACCCCGGCCAGCACGGACCGGCGCACCCCGCCTTCTCCATCGGCAGTCCCAGCCGCTACATGGCCCACCACCCGGTCATCACCAACGGAGCCTACAACAGCCTCCTGTCCAACTCCTCACCGCAGGGCTACCCCGCGGCCGGCTACCCCTACCCACAGCAGTACAGCCACTCCTACCAAGGAGCCCCGTTCTACCAGTTCTCTTCCACGCAGCCTGGACTGGTACCCGGCAAAGCGCAGGTGTACCTGTGCAACAGGCCCCTCTGGCTGAAATTTCACCGCCACCAAACGGAGATGATCATCACCAAACAGGGAAGGTAATGCTACATTCTTGGCAGTCGCTGCTCCAGGCGCGGCCCGGGGGCAAGTGCGCCGGGTTGTGACTAATCCCGGTAACGATGTTTTGGGGTCGGGAGCGGAGTGGAAGGCGCTCTGGTGCGCCCTGGAGTTGGCTGGTTTTGGAAAAAGGGAAAGTGGAAGGTATAACCGCCGCGGTGGTGTTGGTAAGGGGGTTTCCGCTCTAGAAAGGTGGTCGGAGAACCTGTCAGGGGCCGGAGAAAGGCGAAAGAGAGGGAGAGTCCGGGCCTGCAGCTGGGAAATTGTAGGGACGCATCAACGCCCGGAACCAAGGACAGGTGGAGGTGCGGGTCGCCAACCTCACTCTCCACCTGGGCAGTGACACCTGCCGACTCCCCACTCCAGCTAACCCGCAGATCTCCCCGACTTCATCCTCACATCTTTTCCTCCCCCCACCACCCCTTCTCTAACCCAGCAAACATTCGCTCATCCACGCTGGAAGAACAAGTTTTGCTTTGCTATCTGGCGCCGCGCTTCTTGCATTTAATCTTTAACATTTACGTGTTTTTTTTTTTTTCTCTTGTTTTCTCCCCCCCCTCAATTTAAATAGGCGCATGTTTCCTTTTTTAAGTTTTAACATTTCTGGTCTCGATCCCACGGCTCATTACAATATTTTTGTGGATGTGATTTTGGCGGATCCCAATCACTGGAGGTTTCAAGGAGGCAAATGGGTTCCTTGCGGCAAAGCGGACACCAATGTGCAAGGCAAGTCCTTCCAATTAACACATTTTCCTGACACTTATTTAGGTGAGAATGATTAATTAAAGCCTTTGTGGACTGGCTCGAGAGACTTTTAAAACGATCGGCCAATGACTTCTAAAAGGAAACGAGGGGGATAGGGGGACAGACTGAGCAGCAAGAAGGGGGAGGATTATGCAAAAGCTATTTTAATCATCTCCAGTTAATAGGAAGAAAGCGAGGCCTAAAAAACCCCCAGCTAATGGGCCTCACTGTGGAATAAGGTGTGCGTGTGTGTATGTGTGTGTGTGCGTGTGTCCTACGTGGTGAGGAGTTGGGACTGGGCAGTGCCCAGGGCATAATGTAAACAACATATTTCTTTCTCTAGGAAATCGGGTCTATATGCATCCGGATTCCCCCAACACGGGGGCTCACTGGATGCGCCAAGAAATCTCTTTTGGAAAATTAAAACTTACAAACAACAAAGGAGCTTCAAACAACAATGGGCAGGTCAGTGGCTCAAGCGCTCCTTCCCGCCCCCCCACCCCCACACGTCCCTCGCTAGCATCCAGTCCATTAGTTTAAATCAGCATGAGAAAATGGACATATGTTTCTTTGCTTCATTAACAAGCCTTTTTCAAAAATTTATCTCCACCCTCCTATAAAGTTATTCTTGCCCCCCCCCCCGCCCAATTTCCAAGTTCCCGACCTTCCCAAGAACTGTACAAATACTCGATTGATTTCGAGAAGGAAACCCACAGGATCGGAGGTTGTAAAAATCTTTGTTCCTCCTAAAAGGAGGGCTAGGCGGATCGGGAGGCCCTGACGACCAGGCAGTCGGGTTCGGTTTTCCTCCGGTGCTCCGCTGATCTTTGCTCGGGGAGGAACCAGGGCTGGTCCTGCCCCCGCTAGCCAGTCACCAGGAAGACGAGTCCCGCGGTCAGTTAGCCGGGGCGGCGGGCTCCAGCCAGCCCCGGCACGGCCCGCGGCCCCAGCCCAGCGCACACTGACCGAGCTAACGCGCCGCCCCGCGCTCCCCTTGTCTCTCCGCCGGACAGATGGTGGTTTTACAATCCTTGCACAAGTACCAGCCCCGCCTGCATGTGGTCGAAGTGAACGAGGACGGCACGGAGGACACCAGCCAGCCTGGCCGCGTGCAGACATTCACTTTCCCCGAGACCCAGTTCATCGCCGTCACCGCCTACCAGAACACCGATGTAAGGAGGCCTGGGGGCTGGGCGCGCGGCGGGCGGCTGCGGCTTCACCCCGCACCAGCCCGCAGCCCCGGCCATCCCCGGTTCGGGCACTAACATCAGCAACAGCTGGTTCTGTTGCGCCTTTTAGGAGGAGGGCTAGGGGCCTGCTGGGCACCTTCTCTGAATAGCTTGCCGGTGGGAAAACGGTTCCTATTCGTCTTCATCGCGGGTCACACGGGCCATCTTTGAGGGGCCCAGGATTTCTAGTAGGGTCTCTTTTGGGAATTTTAATTCAGTTCTCAAACTAGAAGAGATTTAAATTTGCTTTCTCCCCCCGCCCCCCTACCCAAGACTCTTTTTTTTTTTTTTTTCTCCTTTGGAGTCCTTCTTCCATTTAGAGAAGAAGCAGATTTTCTCCTGCATTTTATTATTGGCCAGCTTTGGCATTATCTAAAATTAATTAATTAATTAAAGTCTCAGAATTGATGGCTAAAATAAACAAACGTCACTTTTTGGGCGATCAAAAGAACAGACACATTCACATATCTAAAAAGTACAATAAATCGGATTACTGGAAGCTGTGGAGTGAGTTTTTTTAGCACTTGAACCTCTTCAACACTTGCAAGTTCGCCAAAACTTATTTTACTTCTGTTGATTTGACGAGTAGGAGTGACGGTGTTTTTTTTTTTTTAACTTAAATGGAAGTATAAAAAATGAAAATATGCATTTATTTTAAATTAAAGCTGATTTAAAGATACAGTTATGGGTTCTTGAGGTTGTGAATCAGAAGTGACCAACTTTTGAAAAATGTGGTGAAACACTTAAAATAGGCAACATTTGGTGATGAATTCAAAGTGCCCCTTAAAGATTTGTCTTTTTGTAACAAGTATTTTTAAGATGTGCATGTGAGCTGACCTAGAACACTTGGGAGAGCTAATTGAAAGCAATCCTTTAGTGTTGGGCATCATTAATTTAAACATGTTCCTCATAACTTTCATGAAACATTCTCTTTTTTCCCTTTCTATTCATTCCCTCCAATTTTTCCCTTGCTCCCTAATGAAATTGTGGGCCATAGACCCCTGTAAAAAGTGGTGATGCATTCATAAACACCTAATCCACCTACACAGAAGGTGAGACCATATTAATCTTTTTTTTTTTTTTTTTTTTGGTCTTTTCTAGATCACACAATTGAAAATAGATCACAACCCCTTTGCAAAAGGATTTCGGGATAATTATGACACGTAAGTAGTTTTGCACCTTCCTTCTCAAATAGTTGTGGAATTGGGCTTTAGGTCAAAGGTGTATTGTTCTGTACAAGGCTGTTGGAAGCTCAAGTGTGCGGAAGACAAATCTGTTTCCAAGGTCTTCCCTTGCCTTTTTGTGGGCTCCCTTTCTTTCTGGTGACTTTCTGACTTGGTGTTTTTGTGGTTTGGGTCAAAGATTTCCTCCACTTATTTTTATCTTTCTTATGAATTACAAAGTTGTTGGCGGGCCTCTGGGACTGGCTGACTGGTGAAGCTGCCCCGGTTCCTGGGTGCGGGAGCTGTATGTGTCGCTGCAGATGCTCAGCTCAGATTGTCTGTGTCTGAAACCGCCGGATTCTGCCGGAAAGTGCATGTGGCTCTGGCAGTTGTTATATTCTCCTTGGCATATGTGACTTTTATTTACCCATTTCCAAGTTTTGTGTAATAGCTTTTCCTGTGCAAGTTTACTATGGACTGAATAAAAATGTGCACCCACCATAGGCAAGGGCATGAGCAGAGCCGTTGTTACAATTATTTCAGGCTTTGGGAAGGACCCAGGTGCTGTTGCTGTGTATTATTTATAAGCTTCAAAAGAAAAATATTTCCTTTTATCTTTTGCATCTAGGCGTGTTTTAATTAAATGTGTTGGTACCCTTTTCTCCAGGCTTCCCTAACTTGTGTCTTTTCTATCAAAATGATGTTCTCTGGGGGACAGCAGAAGATATAAACTTAGTGCTTGTTCTCAGTGCTTGTTCTAGCATTCTTGCTCAGAGTTCAGATATAGTGCCCAAGAGTTCAGATAGTGTTATATAGCAAAATCTAAATCTGGATTGTCGGAATCTCCCCACTTTTATTCTGACCATAAAAGGGAAGGGTACATGAATTTTAATATCATGGCTTGCATGAAGTGTCCGGACTAGAGCTACAAAGTCGAAGTTGTCTTTAACCAGAAATAGATTAATTTTGTGGGGAAATAGACAAGTGGCTGTTTCTATTCCGTCTCCAGGAAGATAACAAACTTCCCTCCTGATATTTTTTATGAAAAACTAAAAAGAGTCATTGATATTTCCTCGTATAACTGTCAGGTGCCTCCCTTAAAAGTAGTTTTGAGGAAGCAAGGCTCATCGAGATGATTCCCCAGAATAAAAACTCAGCTATTCTAGTCCTCACAGTCTAAAAATGTGGACCCGGCACTGTGGGAAGTGTGTGGCCCAGGAGGCCAGAGATACTGGTCTCTGTACTAGGGGGTCTTGTAGGTTTTGAGCTTTTAATTCTGTTGTGAACATCTGTTCCAAAGCATTTTATTTTGCACAGATCAATTCGGTAATCCCAAGTGGGTTGGGACCTGGATGGGCATCTAAACTGTATCTTTTGCAGGCTTTTTTTTTTTTTTTTTTTTCCTTTTTAAAATATTGTGGTAAACAGAGAAGATATTTGCACCTTGCTGGTTATGTTCCCTTCCTGCCTCCCTCTACTTATCTGAAGCTGGAATTAAATTTCAGGAGGGAAATTTTGTGTGGTAAGCAGAATGGCCCTGCATCACCCTCACCCACCCTTCTCTGGCTGACTTCTGTAGGAAAAGTCGCTTCTTTTTGATTCTTAAACTGTGTATTTTCCATAAAGTTTCCTTATCTATACAAATGGAGACTTTAGTTTTTAGGGGACAGGGGAGAGCAGAATGGCTGATGCCACCCACCCTTTGCCCTTTTATGCTGATACGTTGAGCATGGATCCCTTGGAGAAACAGGGTGAGCCATAAGTTCAGGGAAACTAGAAGGTTGCTTGGCCATTCACCAGGGAATCTCTTCCCCCAAGGATTAAGGTCTGACAATACTGAGGCTCTCTCTCAAAACAGTGTGTTGATTAAAGATTAAAACATTTATGTGTGAGCTAAATAAAAAGGGAGGCATGTGTCTATGTGTAGGAGAAAACACTTCTACCAATCTTGATCCAATATCTGGTTCTTTCTCAACTCTAATGGGATTTTCTAGGCCCAAGGCCTAGATCAATCTTCATTTCACCTACAGTGATTCCCAGTAACACAGTTACTGTTTGTGGGCAAGTTATTTAGCTTCCCTGTGCCTCAGTTTTCTCCTCTGTAAGGTGGGATAATAATGCTACATAACAGGGAGGATTGTTGTGACGGTTAACGGAATTACTATCTGTAGTCCTAGACAACAGTGCATGGCACAGAGTCAAGTTGTGTAAGGGTTAGCTATTATTGGTGGGAGAGTGCTTGGAGGAGCTTGATAATCACTGTGAGTTTGTCCCAAAGGTGTTTTTTGTTTGTTCGTTCCGTTTTGCTTTTTGTCTTTTTTAAATTTTAATTTTTATTTACTTACTATTATTATTATTATTTATCAGTAATGGTTCAAAAGCTAGGACAAGGTCAGCATACAGAACCCTTTTTCTTGGAGCCCCTGGCTGGCGCAGTCAGTAGAGCATGCGACTCTTGATCTTGGGTTCCACTCTTGACTCTTGATCTCATGTGGTCAGTTCAAGCCCCATGTTGGGCATAAAACTTACTTTACAAAAAAAAAAAAAAAAGTATATATACTTTTTCTTTGTAAAAGAATTTTATTGACTGATGACTTCATTTCCAAGTAGTAATTCTTGTTATTATTGGTAGAGGTGGGGGTTAAAGGATCACACGGGGGAAACAATGGACAGTAAATACTGTGGAGGCTCCCAGCAGCAGTCCTCAAGTCTCAGAAGACTGGTGAAGCCCAGTCTTTGATGATTACTACCTGGATAGCCTACGTGTCTATCAAATGGAAGAAAGTGTTCTTCACAGAGTGGAGAAATGGGTATCTTGTTTAGAAATATTGCCCAGAAACTCTCACTGCAGAGAAAAGGCCCACTGAGCAAATAACACCGTAGTCCCTGGGTAAATCTGCCCTAATGTTCCTACAGACATCGGAGAAGTGGGATGCGACTCCCCTGCTGTGCTCTGCTCTCTGATCCCCTGTACAGCTGGCGAGAGAGAGGGGACAGGCAAGCCTTCCTCTTGATCTGTGCTTTGCCTAGCTCCCTGAGTAGACCATTCGACCTCTTTCCAATTGCACGATTTATTTTATTTGGGGGAGAACGTCGGTCTGTGACCTTTGTCCGTCTCCACCCTGGACCGCAAGTTACAGATGGAGATTGTGGGGGTGGGTGAAAAGTGGAGGTGGCCTTCCCTTTGCCTCCCGAGGGGACCTCTCTGCCACCCCTCGGTTCTCTCTCTCTCTCCTTCCCTCGCAGGATCTACACTGGCTGCGACATGGACCGCCTGACCCCCTCGCCCAACGATTCCCCGCGCTCGCAGATCGTGCCCGGGGCCCGTTACGCTATGGCCGGCTCTTTCCTGCAGGACCAGTTCGTGAGCAACTACGCCAAGGCCCGCTTCCACCCGGGTGCGGGCGCGGGCCCCGGGCCGGGCACGGACCGCAGTGTGCCCCACACCAACGGGCTGCTGTCGCCGCAGCAGGCCGAGGACCCGGGCGCGCCGTCGCCGCAGCGCTGGTTTGTGACCCCGGCCAACAACCGGCTGGACTTCGCCGCCTCGGCCTACGACACAGCCACGGACTTCGCGGGCAACGCGGCCACGCTGCTCTCCTACGCGGCGGCGGGCGTGAAGGCGCTGCCGCTGCAGGCGGCGGGCTGCACCGGCCGCCCGCTCGGCTACTACGCCGACCCGTCGGGCTGGGGCGCGCGCAGCCCCCCGCAGTACTGCGGCGCCAAGTCGGGCTCGGTGCTGCCCTGCTGGCCCAACAGCGCTGCGGCCGCCGCGCGCATGGCGGGCGCCAACCCCTATCTGGGCGAGGAGGCCGAGGGCCTGGCCGCCGAGCGCTCGCCGCTACCGCCCGGCGCCGCCGAGGACGCCAAGCCCAAGGACCTGTCCGACTCCAGCTGGATCGAGACACCCTCCTCCATCAAGTCCATCGACTCGAGCGACTCGGGGATTTACGAGCAGGCCAAGCGGAGGCGGATCTCCCCCGCCGACACGCCTGTGTCCGAGAGCTCGTCGCCGCTCAAGAGCGAGGTGCTGGCCCAGCGGGACTGCGAGAAGAACTGCGCCAAGGACATAGGCGGCTACTACGGCTTCTACTCGCACAGCTAGGCCGGCCCTGCCCGCCCGGCCCCGCGCCCCGCCGCCGCCCGGCCCCCCAGCCAGCCCCTCGCAGCTCTCCCCAGCTCTTCCTCCCCACGGCCCACCTCGCGCTCCCCCTCATGTCACTTGGCCCTCGAATACCGTCTGCGACGAATAAGTACAGGTCTCCGAGTTTGATTTTAACCTTTTTTTGCACAGCAGTTTCTGCAGTTAGCTCACCGACCTTCAACTTTGCTGTAAACCTTTCGGTTTTCCTCCTTACTCTCCTTCTGTGAAGTTACACTCCTGACAAGCCTCCTCCCTCTCGTCTTTTTCTCACCCTCTCCTTCTCTTTCTTGTAATGAAACTCTTCACCTTTAGGAGACCTGGGCAGTCCTGTCAGGCATCAGCGATTCCGACCCTCCAAGTCTCGGCCTCCCCATTAACCGTAGGATGTTGACTCTAGAACCTGGACCCACCCAGCGCGTCCTTTCTTATCCCCGAGTGGATGGATGGATGGATGGTAGGGATGTTAATAATTTCAGTGGAACAAAGCCTGTGAAATGACTGTATATAGTGTTAATTTATTGTAACGAATGGCTAGTTTTTATTTTCATCGTCAAGGCACAAAACCAGTTCACCGCTTAACCTTTCCATTCTTTTCCTTTCTTTGCCATTTTCTCCACCCCCTCTCCACTTTAAAAAATTGCCTTGTGAGATAATTAACAATATTCTAAGAGGCTCTGGAAACGTGAAATACTTGATAGATAATGATGGGTTTCTCACTTCTCCTCAATCCGTTGCATGAAATAATTACTCTGTGCCTAATGCACATAAATAGCTAAGGAGAATCGGACCGAACACCTGTAAAGGATAGGTGTCCGCTCATAGGCAAGTCCATTAAGTGGCATGATGCCTGCAAAGCAAAGTTAACTGGAGTTGTATGTCCCCCCCCCCCCCCATAGAGTAGCTCGACATCAGCAATATTATTTTGCCTTATTTGTTTTTCCCCAAAGTGCCAAATCCATTACTGGTCTGTGCAGGTGCCAAATATGCTGACAAACTGTTTCTGAATATCTTTTCAGTCCCCCCCACCTTTATATGCTGTAAATCTTTGTAATGAATATTCTACTAATGATATAGATGACTGAATTGTTGGTAACTATAGTGTAGTCTAGTGAAGATAAATTGTGTGAGTTGTATATTTTACTGCATTTTAGTTTTGAAAATGATTTCCCTGCCACCTAGAAACAGCTGAAATTTGACTTCCTTGGGAAAACACTAGCATTAATGCAAGTAAGACTGGTTTTTCCCCCCCTCTAAGTCTTGTTATATTTGATAAGGAGCATTAATCCCCCTGGAAATAGATTAGTAGGATTTCTAATGTTGTGTAGCAAACCTATACTTTTATTTGTATTTTAAAATTAATGTGAAATATGCATCATACACAATATTCAATCTAGATTCCAGTCCATGGGGGGATTTTTCCTAATAGGAATTCAGGGTCTAAACGTGTGTATATTTTGGCTCTTCTGTAAATCTAATGTTGTGATTTTTATATTTGTTTCGTTTTGTCTGTGAACTGAATAATTTATACAAGTACACACTCCATTGAGAAACGTTTTGTTTTTTGCTCGTTTGTATCGTCTGTGTATAACAAGTAAATAAATCTGGTAAAACGCTATGGTGTTTGAAAGCAGTTTACAGTTTGAAAATAATTTATTATAGGTGATTACTTTTAAGGGTTAAGGAAGTATAGCCCGACCCCACTTGAATATGGGGCAGTCTGTGTAATGGCAATCAGGTCCCATTTCCCACTTGAATTCGTTTTATAGCACTGCCAGTGATTACTTTCTCCTTCTTATTTACAAGTAACTTAGTTCCCTAGGAGTCAAGTTTCACTTTGTTGCACTCTTTTCTTTTTCCAGGAAAATGTAGGCAGTTCCTCATCATAGCTATCTTTCTCTGAAGTAGGAAATAATGCGAGCAGGAAAAGGAGGGTCTTAAATAAGGAGTTAAGAATTTCTTTAAATTTCACAGGCGGGAGGCTTTGGGCAGAAGAGTAGGATGTAACTGAAATGCGTGTCAGAATAGGCTGTTGACCACAGCTTTAGGCAGATGTCGAAGGAAAATCCCGGTCTGTAAATACGAGGCCTTGGAGATGCGTGGCGACTCTGTACATGCAAACACGGAATGGCCTGCATTTCTTGAGCGGGATGTTTCAGGGGGATTGGGCGGGGTTGGAGTGGGGTAAGGAATCAGAGAACAAACTCGGGACGGTCGGTATTTAAGCTTGGAGCTTAAAACTTGCTTTGGGAGGTTATCTGGGGGTTACCACTCCATCTCCTCTATGGCGGAATTCCTGTGCCAGTCCTGCCCAGGCCAGATTCCCATTCCTTGAGAACAAATGCAGAAATGTGGATATCCCAGCCGGGGGCGGGTGGGGGAGGTCGCTGCGTCTTAGTCGAGGAGTCCGCCGAGCTCTGACTTTATCTCGCGGAGAAGTGGTTTTTGTACTTTTGTCTCCAGAGAAAGGAGATCCAGGAAAGAGGCGGAAAATGGTTCAACATTCTTGCTTAGTGTGGGTCAGTTTCAGGTTATGGGACTAAATGTAGCACCACCTCGAGATTGTCCTGTAACCCCTTTGCAATTTGAGAGATGCAAAGTGGCTTCAAAGTTCCAATTAAAATAAAAATTCAGAGAGGGGTATGGGGGGTGGGGGACAAAACCGATTTGTTGTTTCTGGACAATTTCGCCACTAGACGGCGTTCCGCGGAGTTTTGTCTGCCACACAGAAAGGCGATGGCTGATTTTCCTTTGTGTTTCTTTCACCCTTCCCACACCTAAGACCCGAACGAGGGGACGAAAAGTACAAAACACGGTGCCTGTGTAGCCAGAGAAGTTGAGCAGTGTTTTCGTGTAGTGTCCCCCCACTGGGTCTACGCTCCCGCGAGCCGGCCGCCCGGCGCGGCCGGGGAGGAGGCGCACGTGCGGTCCCGAGGGCGCCGGGGGCGCCGAGGCCCGAGGGCGCGGGGTGCGGGGGCCGCGCTCCGCCCGCCGCCCTCGGGCCACAGGCCCCGCGAGCAAACGAGCTGCTGTCGTGTGCGGAAACGCAGCTCTCAGCAGCCGAGGATAGATTTCACAGGAACGTAGTGCCTTGTACCGAAAGACGCACTTTAGCTGCTATTAGGAAGTACTTTAAAAAATTGGGGAGGTCGTTTCCCTTGCAGCTCTGCCACCATCTCCACCATCTGCTGTGTGGACTGAGTCAGCGTGAGGTAAATTTGCAGCTCCGCGCTCCTCTCGGAGGCAGTGTGCTTTCCCCTTTCAAGCATGATCATTTCTGCTCGCTTTCAGTGTCTTGGGTGTCTGGTGAAGGGACCCTGTCGCCGCGTCTGAGAAGCTGCTGCTGTTCCAAGGGAATCGAGTTTGGGTTTGGGAGGGCCTGTGGGCACCCAAGTTCGCGGCCCGGGTTCGATTTCGAGTTGCCTTCTCCTCTCCGCGAGGGTAGGGGTCAGGCGAGGACGCGGTCTTCCCCGCAACCTGCAGTTAGGCTCAGCTTTCAAAAGTGTGTTTTCAACAGTGTCTTTTCTAAAAGAGACGGGAAGAAAAAAGGCGAGCGTGCGGCGAGCCCTGCATTCTGGCTCACGCCTTCCCGCCACTCGCCCTCCGCGCCATCTTAACTCACTTGCAAGCACCCGCTCGGGGCTGAGTGCGGCCGCCGGCCCGCGCTGCTCCAGCCAGGGGTGCTGGGCCCTCGGTTCCTAACCTTCGAGGCGGACGTCCTGGGTCTGTGTCAAGCAGAGGCGGAGCCAGGGCGCGTTGCGGCGGCGGGCGGCGGGTCTGTGCTGCTCCCGCGGCCGAGGCCGCACTTGCCCTGGGCCTAGCGCCGTCCGTCCGGGCGCCCTCGAGCCCAGATCGGTGGGGCTGCGCGCCTGCAGGGGCTGGGCGGGGAGCGGGGCGCTGCGGGAGGCCTGCTCCCCGACGTGCAGCCTGCGCCGAGGCTCCCCGCGCCGCCGGTGGCCGTGCTCGGGCTGTCCTGGGCCAGTCCAGACGGGGATGCGGGGCGCGGGGCTAGACTGGCAACCCGGGCCCACCTGCAGGCCCGGAGTCCAGGAGACTCTCTCTGCGTTCTCGGAGTCCGGTCCAGCAGGACCGAGACCTTGGCTGTGCCTGAGGGCGCCCTTTCCAGTCTGTAGCTCCTCGAGAGAGCCACGCCAAGGGACCCTCTAGGATTTAGGACCTGATGGCCTTTTAGGCCTAGCAGAAGCTTACTCGTGAGTTTGCTTGCAAAGCCAGGTTGTTTCTGCCTCTTTAGGACTGACTGACATCACCCGAGCTCTTATAATGTAGTAATTTAGATTATACAGAAAACTTTCTGAAACCTCTTATCTCCTGAATTTGTATTTTCTTACAAATCCTACTGCTAAAACTCTTTGACCCACCATTCTGGCGATGTTAAGTATTTATCTTTTTAGCATTGAAACTTTCAAGGATGTTCTACTTTCTCTTGGGGGTGCAGGCAAGGAACAAAAGCCTTGTTGCATAGAGACCATTTATACTCCAGCAGAACTTCAAACTCTCTATAGCAATATTTGGGCAACGTGTTTGTGTTCGTGAGTGGTTTTATAAAACGTTTGGCCTGTATTCAGGTGCAGCACCTTTTCTGTGTGTGTATTAGTTATATTACCGTGTAGGCTTTTTACCCCGGGGGATAGGAAAAAAGTAGAATTTGTGATCCTGAGTGAAAACAAACCGATCTAGATTTCCCAAAGGAAAAGCAGCTATTATTTGGACAAACTTAGGAAGAAGTCAGCATCTTTTTTTTTTTTTTTTTAAGATTTTATTTTTAAGTAGCCTCTATATCCATCCTGGGGCTCAAACTTACAACCCAGAGATGAAATCTCATGCTTCACTGACCCAGCAAGCCAGGGGCCAAAGAAGTCAGCACCTTTAAAGACCAGTGATAAGCATTCAACTTAAAAAATACTTAATTTACTCTGGTATGTGGGCAGTTACTCCGCTAATTTTAATATCTGAAAGAATAAATTTATAGTGTAATAGCGATAAAACCAGGCTTTTAAAAGCTGAGACTTTTAAAGCAAGTTGAGTCATATGATTCATCGAAGTTACAATCTGAGTGCAAGATTTACATTTGGGCAGTCAGATTTTCTTTTGCCAGAATAAGAAAATAAGACAAACTAGGCAAGATTTCAGGCATTGAATTATACTTGGTTTAATTCAGTGGCCTTGAGATTTGTGGGGCTTCCTGGTTCCTTCTTCAGCTTGTAAGTTAGGTTGCAACATATTTAAAAATATATTCACTTGAAAGAAAACCCCACTGCTTTCACAATAAAGTAAACTTGATGGTGTACAAGTCATTGGTCTCATCTGAGCTGATTATATCTGCCTTGCATGTGTTTTACACCCACAGTATGGTTTGCAGCGGTGTACAAGGCATGGCGTGAAAATTTTGATTTGAAAAGTTCCATTAAAGCAATGAAAAAAACCATGGCTTAATAGACCTTCTAGTGATAGCTCCCCCTCTTACTATGCTAACTCTGAAATAAATATGTAATCTAGTGTTAGGAACATAGCATTTAGAAGACCCTTGCTGGTAATATTTAATTTAATAAACATACTAACTGTGACATTATTAATGCAATGAAGCTTGTACCACAAGCTGATTCTTTCAGGTTGTTTGACCTATTACTTATCACTAAATTCCTTAAAACATATCCTGTGATTTATAACTTGAATTTTATATTAATATTATTTTGGATTTCAGCTCTTGAAAAATATCTGCATGATGGCACTCATTTTATATACAAATCATTTTATACTTGGGTATCTTAACATATCTTTTATGAGGAGGAAGAGGGAATTTAGGAGGGGAGAGTGTCTCTAGGGATATGCCTCTGGTGATTTTAGCCAATACAGTTATTTTGTTCCAATACTAGCAAGAAAAAACAAAAAAGAATCTAAGATTATGTTTTGGGGTAAGGGTTATACTGATTTCGTATATATTGGTAGTACATATGTTTTATCATATATACATGTATAGATGTGATCATACTAAGTTTTAAGAGATGGCAAATTAATTAAACCTCTGGTTGAAAAATGCAACAAAACATATCTTGCTTCTGTTAAGTTTGGTGCTTATACTGGATTTATTTAGGTTTCAGTTTAGTACATATCTTCACGTTAGCAAAAGTGTACTGTATGGGAAAAAGCCTTTTCCTTACAATCTTAGGTTCCTAAAAAAGAAAAAGTCAACAATGTTGTTCTTAAACCACAGGATCTTCCTAGCTCACATTTCAACTTTCAAGATGTATTTGTCTTTTATTTTGTCATTCCTAGTAGGAAAGGGAAGGCATTTTTCAATCTTAGGATAATTCAGAAGCAATTTTTTGGTTCTCAGTTAATTCAGTTTCATCTTAAAAGTTCAAATTTAGCAAAGCACATGTTCCCTTGTTCATGCCAAGTGTGATAAAAACTAGTCGAAAAATAAAACCATTGCAAACAAGTAGAGCACTGCACTTCACTGCATACTATACAGGCCACATCATTTCTAGGTCTGATGTCACTGCCTGCTGGGCTGCCATTTGTAGGAACAAGTAAGGCTGCCTGTGAAAGTTGATAGAAGGCACGACCAATTCAGATATGTATGCTTAAATTGTGTGTGTGTTTGAAATGTCCTCTTTGAATAGTGATATGCATCCCCGTGAACATTCAGACATTTGCTCTCTTCTATTAATGAAAGATTATTCTGTTTAGTCCCAGAGGTGGTTTTCTCCCTCTGCCTTAGGAGATAGCTTCTTTGATTGTATCTAAAACGTGAAAGAGCAACGTCATCTCTCCCCTTTTGTAATATAGTCAAAATTATGGACTACTTCGTGGAATTATAACGTTCTTAATAGTTTCATCTTTGTATTTATAGTATTAAGCTATCACATTTATATTTTTAAACCCTAACATCCTTGAGCTGCAGTTAGTAAAATACACAGACACATTATGTAGACTCAGTTCAGGTCATCTGCAACCAACAATGACATTTTATGAGAACTTTTCAGTTATCATAGTGATTTCTATTTTGAATGGCTTGCTCAAGTGGAAATTTACTAAAGGCCAAAGCATTATTTCCAATTAAAAATGTCTCAAAGGTGGCTAGTACTTTTATAACCTGATGTGCTTTTTTATCAAAAATTTTTAATTTTACCGAATAATAGCAATGTTTACTACTCAGCACCTTCGTTTGAAAGGCTATGATGAGGAATTATTCGTTCCACAGTTTACTTACCGTTGAATGCTATATATTTTGTTCAAATAAAATCTTTTTTTCTACCTCTGTCTTAATTTGTGATATATATATATATATATATATATATTTAAATTGACTGCGTTCTAAATAATCCTTAGAGCTCACTCACCTTTGGGATTCACTCTTTTAATTTATGCTCACATTTGCTTTGTTCCTGTGGAGAAAGTCAACGAAACATACTGACTTCCTCCTCAACAAATTTGTTCTTCCCTCCTCCAACTCTGCTGTCTTTCTGACACTCATTTTGCCCTTGTTGACTCTCTTGCCAACAACTTTTTTTTAACCTCCTCTTTTTTTTTCTCACGCTACCATGCTGAACCTGAATCTTTATAAAATCTATGCCTGATTCATCAGTTTGTTTATTTCAGGTCAGAATTTTTATGCTTTCCCCAAAAGCAATTGTACAATTTTCAGGACAAACGTCAGATACAGTATGTCTTCTTATTTAGCCTTTCCCACATTGTTTTTTAAGATTTGTGCTTTTCCCCCCCCTATATACTTGTATAATCACTTCATCTCTCAATATTCACTTATCTTTTTTTTTTTTTTTTGTATTTGTGAAAGGACAAATTAATATTGTTGTCTCTTACTGGTGTTTCTGTGTTCTTCTTTACCCCTAACATTTTTAGCTCTGGGAGGCACTCACTTCATTCATTTACCCCTGATCTCTTTTGTACTTAGGACCCATCTTTCAATGCTTTCTTTGATCCTTTTCAGTTCAGCTTCCTCATTTGCACAGACATTAAAATCTTTCTTATTATATTTGTCAGTGTGCTCTTGACTGAATGTAATGGCCTTATTACAGACTGATCTTCATTCTCTTAGCTTTTTAAAATCATAATTAGCCCTTGGGGTGATTCAGAATCACTGATTCTGCAACTCCTTCACTTTCCCTTCCTTCTTCCAGTTTTTCATGGGTCTCTCTGTTTGCTGGCTTATTTATTTTTGCATTTATAGGTTTCTATAGGATTCTTTGCCCAGTGCATGTCCTCCTACATTTCTCCTAAGAAAAATTTGCTCTATGTGTGTTAGGGAAGAATGAGGTGGGAGAAAGAACTTGTATTAGTTTTCTTAACATATATCTTCCACCCATTGCCTAGTAACCTTTACCTATATGATGGTTTCTTATTTTTTGTAGCCTGGTGTATTTCAGTTGACATTCCGAATTTTTCTATTACCCTTCTTTGAACTTTCTGATACCGATTCATGTTCTCCTTGCCCTTAACTTTAGCATGATGAAGACTAAAATGAATTTTTAAAAAGTGAATTTTTCTTAGTTAATATTTAATTAACTTAACCCCTTAAGGAGATTGCAATATGAAGTGTGTATGCCAACACCACGAAGAAGGAAGGTTTTTTAAACATTTTTTTGAATGGCTATACAAGTGTATATACTACACTTAGTAGTGACATCATTGTCAGCCCTTTCTCTGCATGGCTTCAAAAAACAAGGTTCCAAACCTAGGGGAATCAGGCCTTAGAGAGCACAAGAAACAGTTTCACTTGCATTACCATTTCTTTAGGAAACTCTTTGTTCCTGAGATTGAAGTTACACCGATTTTTAATTTCACTTTCAATTCTTTCTACTCTGCAGCAAATGCATATATATATGTGTGTATGTGTGTGTGTGTGTGTGTGTGTGTGTGTACAAAACACCATGATGCAACGGGAGAGTAAGAACATAAAGTCAAGAAAAGCAAGCAGAGAATTTCTCACACTTCTTGCACAGTGCTGCCCTACGTACTGTCATGATCCTGTGCTCTTTGAGGACCTTCTATTGGAGCCTGAAGAAATACCCTCTTGGCAATCTCTTGTCTATGAAAATAATTCTCTACTTCTGATCACTAGAATCAAGAGCTTTTACATTTATCACTTAATTGGCACCTGGTATAATTTCCACTTGAGTAAGAAATGAGGTGAAAAATGCCACCATGTCACAGAAATGTTCACATAATATGACTGAAAACTTGTCATTGGTGCCACGGCAGTTTAGTATGTGAGATACCTGCATTCAGTTTATTTTGAAAATATAAGTCGCAGAAGAACCTGACTCCTAAGGTATAGCAGAAAACACTGGACACAGATAAGACAGTTTACTTCTGTGATTTTCAATACAATCATTTGTAAAATGAAATTATAAATCAAATGTTCCAGGTATTTTTCAGCTTTAAAGAACTTTGCTTTTTGTGGACCTCTGAATTTCTCTGTACCTTGACTTCCAATGTTCTGAGTTAGGGTACAACAACCTCAAAAGCAGTGGTTTTCAGAGTTTTTTTTTTTTTTTTTTTTTTTTTTTTACTGAGACTCACAGTGATGAATACATACACAAAGGTTCACAAAATACCTTTGCCACATTTGATCATTTGATACACTCTGATGGTTTTTCTTTTATGTTTAATTTCATTCTGGTTATGACCTTGTAAATTTATTTCACGATTCTCTGATGGATAGTGCCTCAAAATGAGAAACAGTGTCACAGTGATGATATTAATGGGACTTTCATAGATTGTCCTCAGTTTCCTGTTGTATCTCTGTGTTCCAGTCTTTTCTAGAATGGCAGACCATACATATTAGCAAAGTAGAGTGAGCTGCTTCTTATTTGATAACCTGCTTGTATGTGTGGCATAAAGGATGCTTGGGGGAAAGGCTTGAGAGACTGTCCTTTACAATGTTCTTTCCATTATGATCTGCATATTAGAAAAAAATCTTTAAATTCTGTCTCTTCGAGATTGCTAGATTTTATTTATGATTTAACCTAACTTATTTGTCCTTAGGCATCTCCTATTCTTCTCTCTTTTTTAAAGAATTTTTAAAAAGGTTTTATCTTTTAGTAATCTCTACACCCAATGTGGGAGCTCGAACCTATAACCCCAAAATCGAGAGTCTTGTGGTCTACCAACTAAGCCAGCCATGCACTCCTCATTCTTTTCTCTTTTATGCACACACACATACCTACTCCAAGCATACTGATTTATTGAAATTGGGGTCACTTCTGGTCTTGGGGATAAGTAGGCCCATACTTGTTGGTGTGGTTCTTTGCATGAATTGCCTCTTTCCCTTTCTTGACACCAAGGCACAGCTGGAAGGGGACGAGAGGATAGCAGCAGCTCTTATATCCTTTAGGTCAGTGGCTTTACATTAGAATCAGAAAGGGAACTTGTAAAAATTTAAAGTTTTTAATGCTCAGGGGCACCTGGCTCAGTAGGTTAAGCCTCTGCCTTGGTCTCAGGTCATGATCGCAGGGTCCCCATTGGGCTCCCTGCTCAGTGGGGAGCCTGCTTCCCCCCACCCCTGCCTGCCTCTCTGCCTCTCTGTCAAAGAAATAAATAAAATCCTAAAAAAATAAAATAAAAATTTTTAATGCTCAGATTCACACCCCATCCCAGATGAATCAGAATGTGAGTGTTTGGTAGTGAGAGCCAGGGATCAGTACTTTTTAAAGATTGCTAGGTGATTGCAACATGCAGCAAAATCTGGGGACTAATCTCCTAGGATTTTTGTTTGTTTGAGGTTTTTTTGTTGATGTTTTTGTAATGAAAGAAAAGGTAGAAGGTTTGTTTGTTTTTTGGTTTTACAGCTATTAACCATGGTGACAAACTACCTAGTTATTGTAATTTCATGCCTAGGGACTCAGGTAATGGCAACTTTCTTAAAAATAAAAATAAACCCATAGATTTAAAAGTAACTACTTTCAAATAGCTTTCTATTTTTTCTTAAACACTGTGACACATACTGTCATGTTTTAGAACGGGCAGTTTATGCCCTTGACTACAAGAGAAAAGTGACCTGAAGAGCTCTTACTTTCTGTATAGAAGAAGCATTTATATTCCTCCTCCAGCTTTATCATGATGAAAACATGGTGATTCGTACTGTCTCTGGAAACTCTATAGTCATCCATAAGGTAGCCTTTATCTAGAGAGACTGAAATTGGAAGATCATCCGGAAGTATTGCATGTTTGACATCTGATATCATTCTCAAAACAATAAATGCCAGAGTATTCAAAATAGTCCTAATCCATGGAACAAATACAGAATTATAGGGTGGGAATTCTGTATAGCAATGCCAGCCATGTATCATATTTCAGTTCGGATGTGAGGGATTACCTCCAAAATGTATCAGATGGAAAGATTTCTTCCCGTTAATATAGGCCAGATATAAGCAGCTTACTTACTCAGATAGTCCATGGCGATCTCCCAAGTCATTCATTTTTAAGTGGTTGCATCCATTTGAGTCATGATATGAACATCACTGATCAAACTGAGTCACGGATTAATTTATGTATTTGAGAATTTGTTGTATTAAGCATATTGCAGTAGAAATACCATAGAAACTTTATATTTTGCTTCACTTAGATTCAGAATCCATTAAAGTGTGGAGAGTTATTATTTGCTATTATTATCCCCAGGAATAATAATTAGTATAAATTGATCTGGACTTGTGTTTTACATAATATTTATATAGAGGAGTGTTATACCATAACTAGAGGATAAGATGAAACAAGATCTGCTTTTTTGCTGAGAAATATCACTTAGAATACAAAAATTCACCAGTCCTAGGAATCAAAGTGGCTAAAGGGTGAAAGGTTAAAAGGAAAAGCCTTGGTTCAATGTATTTGGGGATTTGCTGAGCTTGAAATATTAGAAAAGTCATAGAGTATTTGTCACATAGAAACAATTCAGTTTGTCCAGTCTTTAGAAATCTCCAAGTTCTGAGATTTGAAAATAAAAGGGAAGCAAGAAGAAGAAAAGTTAAAGTTACTGAATCTCCTTATTTTTACACTGCCTGCTATCCACCTCTCCCAATGCAGTATTTCATCTGTGCTGGAATTAAGTATTTATTAATGTTCGAGAAACCAGGCAGTCATCTGACCATGGCTTATTTATAGCTCACTCCTAAATTTAGAAGTGTTCCCAGATTGAAAAATGGTAAAGGGAGTAGAGAACAAATGCACAGTTTTTAGTTTACTACTTGTTTTAAATTTTATATATTTTTTGAAACAAGATTTCATTATTCCAATCATACTGTATTGAGCCTTTTAAGAGAGTAAAGTAAGATTGTTAGAATTCTCTGAGGTCTCCAAGTTTTATCTGTATAAATTATACTTCTTTTGTTTGTCCAATTAACATACTTTCTAGAAATGATAGTCAATTTTTAAAATATCAGACGTTTCCTCTTTCCGAATTATCTGTGTGAATTGCTTCTCACTTGCTTCCATCTGCCAATCTTTTGATTACTTTTACTCCTTATTTTTACTAGATAACAAAAAAGAGAAGTTCATGGTAAAAATGAAATCTGTTTATCAGTGAATGCAATTTGGCAAGAAGGAGGATACAAATATTTCTAAAATGAAATCTTTAGACTAATGAATTTTATTTATCCTTGCTCTTTTTGCAGTCTTAAACTACCATTAATTAAGAGATTTTAGTTTATTTTTATTGCAAACTGAATGCAACATTGTAATAGTTCATTTCACAGGAATCTAAGTAAGTATGGAATTAGCAAGGGGAACTCTCTAAGATAGGAATTCCTGAACCAAACCTTGGGATCTCCCTGCCATTATTTTGAAAGCCTCCCTGATAGATCTCAAAAACGATTGGTCACTTCTCTTTTTTTCCTGTGGATTGCCAGTTGAGCGGAGAGTAGTGATGGATGTATGCCTCCATTTCTTGTCTCCGTTTAGGGTTATTATGGTTCATTCAGATGAATTTCTTTCTTCTCTACTACTCTGTTGCACTCCCAACATGGAAAATGTGAAGTAGCCCTTCTTTGCAGAAAGGTTGGGGATTCTTTTATCTAAGTTAAACTGATGTAACAAGAACTTTCTATATTGATCTGATTATTTTAGTTTAGCAAGACTTTGTTGAGATTGCTAACTATAATTAAGGTTTTTATAAGGCATCATAGAGGTTATAGGATGAACTAAATATGGATTCTTTGTGATTTGTGAAAAGACTATATTACAAGATAAAAAGTGGTGAGTATGAGTTCTAGAACAGAAGCACAGGTAAAAATCCTCTGGGACAATGGGGAGGTGTGATTCCACCTAGATGAGGGAATCATGGAAGGCTTTGTGAATGTGATACTTGTTGAGCCTGGACTTGCAGAGACATTCTGAACGGGGAAGGAAAAAAAAAAAAAAAAAAAAAAAGGAAAGCCATAAGCCAAGTGTGGGAGGGAGAGAAGCAGATGTCTTTTGGGAAAGAGGTAATATTTCACGTTCGAGAAATAAAGTGTATAGAGGAGGTAATAGGAAGGTAAGTGTAGAAAGGCTAGGTGCCAAGTAATGGCACAGTTTGAATGGTAGGTTTATACAAACTGGGCCTCTGATTAAATGGAAATAACCCAATCTGATTAAATATAACTGACTTTCACTACGAATTCCATTAGAAGAAACCATATGTACTGTTGTGCAACTTATATTTTTTATTTAACAATGTATTTAGGCTATATTTCTAACCCAGTACATATTGATCTTATTCTTCTTAACACCTTTACTATTAATATTGTATGGATAAATTAGTCCTAATTTAACTAGTCCTACGAATGTATATGGAGTTGTTTCTAGGTTTTTGCTATTGTAAAAAAAATGCTATATTGTACATTTCTCCCTGTATACTTGTGTTAGATATCTATTGGATAAGTTCCTAAAAGTGGAATTTCTGGGCTAAAGGCTGTATCAATTTACAGTTACTCCATAAGTATATGAGAATTTGTTTCCTCACCCTCTTAGCAGTTCCAACTATGTCAGTCTTGACATAATTAAAAATTTGATCGTATTGATGAAATTAGAAATTGGCATCTAAAATAGGAAGGTATGCTCTAACTAGAAAACATATAACTTTGGAGAGTATTTTATCCTGGGGTATGGGATTGTGTGACAGTATAAGAAAACTTATAGGAATAATGTGACATGCCTTTCTAGATTGTTAAGTTTTAAAGATTTGGGAGGAATGTTATTTTCATTTTAAAACAAGCTGAAAAATTTGAAGGTAGAATGTAGTATTTACATGATTTCTTTTTGATTAAGAAAAATGAACATTTATTCTGTTTAGTTATTAAATAATTTATGATAGCACTTTGGATATTGGGAGGGATATATACAAGTTTTATTACCGTGTCAGTCAACAATCTATTATAAGACATGAAATCTCTCTTCATTGCTTAACGAAACCATTAATATATGAGAAAAAGGAATGGCAAAATATTGATTTATTAAAATATTCTGATAGAATTGTTATATACACAAATCAAAAAGCATTGTAAAGTAGAATTTAGTCAATACCCACTTCTCTTTCTTTTTCCCTTTCAGGGTGTAAGCAAACTATTACATTGCCTTAAACAACTTTAACTTGTTTCTTATACATTTTGCTTTTAATAAAAAAGTCACTTTTTTTTAAACTTGCAGACATTAAATACATATTTTTTATAGTCCACATAATCTACACTACTTTCTTGACTAGTAGATGAACTGAAGGAAACAGAGGATAATTCATATTTAAAATAACACATCCGGGGCGCCTGGGTGGCTCAGTGGGTTAAGCCGCTGCCTTCGGCTCAGGTCATGATCTCAGGGTCCTGGGATCGAGTCCCACATCGGGCTCTCTGCTCAGCAGGGAGCCTGCTTCCTCCTCTCTCTCTCTGCCTGCCTCTCTGCCTACTTGTGATCTCCCTCTGTCAAATAAATAAATAAAATCTTTAAAAAAAAAATAAAATAACACATCCAATAGCAAGAAGCACTGGGATGCCTGCATGGCTCAGTCGTTGAGGGTCTGCCTTCGGCTCAGGCCATGATCCCAGAGTTCCGGATGGAATCCCGCATCGGGCTTCTTGCTCAGCGGGGAGTCTGCTTCTCCCTCTGATCCTCATTCCACTTGCGCGCGCTCTCTCTCAAATAAATAAATACAATCTAAAAAAAAAAAAAAAAAAAAGAAGAAAAGAAAAGAAAGAAACACTAACAAAAAATCATTACTTTTTTATCTCTCTGTTTCCCAAAAGGGCAGTCATCTTCACACTTTAAAAATTTTTAATAACAAACTGAGGGTTGCCGGGGGGGAGGGGGTTTGGGAGAAGGGGTGGGATTATGGACATTGGGGAGGGCATGTGATTTGGTGAGTGCTGTGAAGTGTGTAAACCTGGTGATTCACAGACCTGTACCCCTGGGGATAAAAATATATGTTTATATAAAATAAAAAAATTATTAAAAAAAATTTTTAATAACAGAATTGTTTTTCAAAACACGTTGATATGCAGAACAGAAAACATGTACGTATGGAAGCAGAGTGAGGCCTTGGACTTCTGGTTCCTCCAGTGACTCCCGAGGGGCCTCCAACAAGATCTCAGTTGTGAATCCAGTGCAGGAACAATACTCTCCTTGGTGATTTTCGTCCCTTGCTTTTTAGGAAACAGCAGGTGAAAATCCCAGATTGCACAAGTTCTTCCATATTCTGCTTTATTCTTGGAAGACATGATGTCCTGAATTTGATATATGGAATTCTTATGGCTTGAAATTTTAGGTTCCAGGTTTCTTGGCTGAAGAAGACAGGTCTTTGAACTTTAGTTTTTCATGTTGTTTATTGATTACCATGAGCTGGCAAGTTTACTAATAAATTCAGCTACTTCTGTGACCTCAAAGAACTTCTCCATTGTGACTCACTGATCATTTCTCTATGGATTTCTTTTAAAACACTAGTCTTCAGGCAAAAGTTTATACTTGGGCTAGAATCTTTGGGGTCTGATCCTGACTTCCAGGACCTTCTAAAACTGAGATGGTTATTCTGGTGGAAAAGTTAATGTTATCATTAAATTTTATGATAACATTCTCCTTTATAATAATCATGTGTTTCTGAGGTATGTTAAGTAAGCTTTGATGATTGGCTCATTGATTCTTTCTAAAGGTAGATTTCCTCTAGAAATTCTGCCTTAAATATTACATTTTAATAATACCACATTTTTATCAATATGCTGCATATAAATCTGGCCACAGAGCAGGAGAGAGATGACATGTGGCAAATGGCTGACGTTATTAATGTCAGTGCTGTGGATTAAAACTTGTGATTAAATCTGAAAGGAGGTTGGAGGTGCCATAATGTGCTCCTATTGTCATTCAAAAACTTTATTCATGAAGCATCAACCTAGAATGAATTGAAAAGAGAGTAACTTCACAGAGATTTAATTTTCCTCTTATTTTTTGTCAGAGCTTTTTAGTAATTGCTTTATGCTATTGTAGTAGTTAACAATGATGAACAGAAGACTAGATCTGCGGAATGTTCTGGTAATCCTCAGTATAATGGTGGACATGTCCGTGAAATCAGCTTTCTTACTTAATGTCATATCTTGCAAAGGTATTAAGTTAACTGTATTAACTTATGGATTTAATTGGTGTTTTAAGGAAACGTGCTTTTCACCTTTGACTAATGAAAGGATAAGGGAAAATAAATTATTCTCCTTATTATCTAATGATGTTCGTGGCTTCTTTTGTTCTGATTAGCATCCCATGAATCCTCTGACCATTTAAATATCATTTTTTCTTAAAGAAAGTATTTATAGAATGCTAATAAACTATTAAGTGAACAAGTAATACAATATGTGATAATTTTTACACTCTTTCTACAGAGCATAAAATTTTAATACAAACTTAGTGTATACTTGATAACAATTTACATGTTTATTTTACCATCTGGTAAATGTGTAAACGATATTTTGAGAAGCACATTTCATATTCACTTTAACAACTTATCCTTGACAATATGTGCCCTATCTTATGTATCGACTGGAAGGATCTTGGAAAATTTTTAAAAAGATGAATCCAGGGAAAAAAAAAAACACCATTCATGTCCTAGTTTGTTTGTTTTAAAAATATTATGGAGATTTAAGACTTGGTTTTTAGTACCAAACTCAGGCATTGCGTTGTTTGCTGACTTTTACCAGACATCCTGCTAATTAGGGTAGAATAATCAGAGCAGCTTCCAAACATTATATCATGTACATCAAATCAGGTTTCCTACGAACACTATGGGCCACATAGGTAGCGGTAATAAGATAAATATGGTTCTGTGTGTTGTATAACAATATCACATCTTCTCAGAGTGTTTGGCTTGCTCTCGCATGTGTCTAAATATGGGAAGATCATTTTTTTTCCCAATGTGTTGCAATGAACCTCAAGTGGATAGCTTTTATCGAATACTTTAACAGCATTTATGACACTTTGGCCTTCTGCCTTTTTTATTTCATTCTCTCTGCTTATTGTTCTCACTGGAATAAATCTCAGGGACTTAACACAAAACAGGCAAATAGATAATTCCCTATTTAGTTTTATTTTAATGCACTCTTTCTTAGCTGGTAATAGTTTAAGAATCTTTGTAAAATTTCATGGACTACCTCTACATATTAATTGCCATCTGTCCATCTATAATTAAGAGGTTTGATAAACAAATTGCAAATATTGGCTTTAACAAGTATATTCCTCATCACAAAATCTTTAATTTGAAGTTAAAGCAAACCTCAAAGCCATATTTCTTTTTTCTACTAGATTCAGAAATCAAAGTACAGGTGTATCTTAAAAATATTTTTGTAAATGTATCATATCACTAATTATTTTCTAATTTATTCTAAATGGCATTTTAAATTAGTTGTCCTTATCATTTGTTTCCTCACAAAATGCATATATCACTGTTATGATTGTATAACATAATTCAGAGAAATATTGTCTGTGTATATCTTTATCTAGTTGTGATGTTAAGTAACATTGTTCTTGATACTTTATAAGGCTTATAACCTGTTCGCTACAACAACCCCACAATATGGCTCTGGCTTCCTTTTACAGATAAAGAAATTGGACAAAATGTTTAAGTTATCTTTCCAATGGTGGTATTATTAGTTAATGTTAGAGCAAGAATTTAATCCTAAATCTGCCTTGCCTGAGGCCTGTGCTCTGTTGAATATATTATTGCCTCAAATTTCAACCAGGAGGATATGTAATCCACTTTTATTGAAGTAATTAAAATCTACCATAGTGTCACTTGGTCTTGAAAGAGTGAAATTTCTTGATACAGGTGTGAGATGGTAGATGTGGAGCTTGGGAAGAGAGGGAAGAAATGGAGATGACCTTCTAGTATCCATTCAGTGCTTTGATTTTATAGTTCTAAAGTCTGTTTCTCTTTAGATTATTATTATATGCCTCCAACCCTTACCTCAAACCAATATACTTGGATTTAGTTTGTTTTAAAGTTGATTAGAAATTCAAATCAAGTATTTAAGAATCAACTAATATTCAGATTAAAAAAAAAAAACAAGCAAAAATAGTATCTCAGACACCATGGCAACTCTGGAAGAAAGCTGATTTCTTTTGGAAATACCGTAAGTGTTAAACTGATAATAATGATCACAAATATTTACTAAATGCTTTATGACAATTTTCTAAGATGTTTTTAAGTGTATATAAACTAATTTAATTCTCATAACAATCCTGTGAGATAGACACTATTATTCCCACTTTTCAGATGGAGGATAGAGATAGTAAGTAACTTTTGTAATGACACAGTAAATAGTAGTGGAATCAGGAATTGAACTCAGGCAATCTGATTTCAGAGTAATTATTATTATTAGCAAAGGTGTTAAGATAAATGAGATGTTAACTGATCTAGACTACTATTACCAAAAGCAGTATAAAGAAAAACAGTGAATCAAATAGGAGTTAAGAAGTCAAGAAAAAGGGGCATCTGGTTGGCTCAGTCGTTAAGTGTCTGCCTTTGATTCTGGTCATGATCCCGGGGTCCTGGGATCGAGCTCCCCATCCTGCTACCTGCTCAGTGGGAAGCCTGCTTCTCCCTCTCCTACTCCTCCTGCTTGTGTTCTCTTTCTGTCGGGTAAATAGATAAAATCTTAAAAAATAAATAAATAAAGAAGAATTCAAGAAAGAAATCTGCAGTGGATCCATTAGGACTTTAAAGATGTAAATATTAGCAAAACAAATGGACTATTTGCCTTTTTCAAAAAAGAATTAGGATTTTATTTCAGGTGTACAATATTCATTATTTCTTTCAAATGGAATAATAAGAGAGTGTGTTGTTTGTGAGTCTGCCAAAATTTTCCTCTTTATTGCTCTCTAATTGTTCTTTGTAGTTTCTTTTTAATATTTTATTTCAAGGAATCTCTACACACAGCATGGGGCTTGAACTCATGACCCAGAGATCAAGAGTCCCACAGTCTATCAACTGAGCCAGCCAGGCACCCCTATAGTTTCTAATAAGTAGAATTAAAAACATTTTAAGCTATGTGAGCTTGTTTTATAAATCATGAGGATTTCAATTTTGTTCAAAAGTATCAGTGATATTTTTGCTATATAACTTCCTTTGTACAACAGAATAAAAATGTATCTGGTAAAGTAATTATTTTGAATTAGAAAAAAAGCATTTTTGCCAATAAAATTGAATATTTTTTTAAAGATAAGACAGTTTATTTGTATAATTAATCAGAAGCTTGTTAAATTCATGTCGAATCATCTGGTCCCTCATTTGGACAATAGTAACGGTCAGAATTTTGAATGAAATTATTAAATGAAAAATTTCAATATTACTTTGATGTTTTACTGAAACACAAGACCTAGTTAAATGCTTGCACAAAACACACAGAACACACTGGGTATTTAAACTAGAGATTAAGTTTTTTTTTTCTTTTTGGTAAAATTTTTAAAAAATATTTTATTTATTTATTTGACAGACAAAGATCACAAGTAGGCAGAGAGGCAGGCAGAGAGAGAGAAAGGGGAAGCAGGTTCCCCGCCAAGCAGGGAGCACAATGTGGGGCTTGATCCCACAGTCCTGAGATCATGACCCGGGCCGGAGGCAGAGGTTTTAACCACTGAACCACCCAGGTGCCCCTTGGTAAAAATTTTTGTTCTAAAGTCGGAAATCCTCTACTTTAAATGCTTTCTATTATTATTAATTTCAAAATGTTAATCTACTTTTTTTTTTAAATGGAGTTATTTCTACAAAAAAGGAACAGGACATATAATAAAGAAAAATAGTAATGTAGTATTTCTTTTTTACTTATGTGGCTTATTTTGAGTTTCAATTAAATATATCTATGTGCAAATTGAGAAATGTTCTTTTTCCCATACTTAAAAAATGTTTGTGCATTTTTATGAATGGACTTTATTTTGTGATCTAAATTAAGCTGAACTCGTTTCTATGTCCATAGTGGTAAAATGATTTGAAATTAGATCTTCATGAATTTTTTTCCTAGCAGCATTTGCTCCTCCTCCTCCTGTTTCAACAGTGTCCCTCTGAACAGGTCCTAGGTTTACACGGTTGGCCAAAGGCAAAATTGGAACCCTTGGTTTGACTGCCTTAGTCTCCCCATACTGTGTCTCTATTTTATATATTGCTTCTTCCCTCTCTTAGTTACCTCACATCCTCTTGCTTTCTCCTGTATCTATTCAAATTTGCTCAAATATCCTAACAGTGGCTTTCAATCATGGCTACCCATTAGAATCACTGTCATTCAATTTTTGGTTTTGTTTTTGTTTTTTTTAAAGAGAGAGAGTGAATTTTTTTAAAGAGAGAAAGTAAAAGTGTTGAGGAGGGAGAGAGAAGAGAGAATCTCAAACAGGCTCCATGCTTAGCAGGGAGCCCCACACGGGGCTTGATCTCATGACCCTGAGATCATGACCTGAGCTGAAAACAAGAGTTGACTGCTTACCTACCTGAGCCATCCAGGAGCCCCTTCCCTGTCATTCTTAAAAAAAAGGAAGCAAGCAAGCAAGCAAGCAAGAAAGAAAAAAGGAAAAAGAAAAAAACACAGATGCCTAGGCTAAAATAAGAATCTCTGGGGCTGAAGCTATGGCATCAATGCTTTAAAGACGTGCCCCAGGTAATTCTAAGGATTAGCCAGGACTGTGAACCATTGAGTTAAAGAATGAAATGCTTGCTTCAGGAATCAGCAGACAGGGTGAGAAGAAAATAGTTTGGGCTTGGAGACTTTCTGGTATCTTTAAGCTCACATTACTAGATATTGCCTCTTTAGCTTATTCATAAGGCTATCCATGGTATTGATGGTAAGCCAGAGAGGAGAACCTGAGTAGATGGGTGTATCTATTAAAAGCCTGTAGAATTTGCTTTATTGGTGTTTATCATCTCCAAGTGGTTGGCATTAAGAAAACAAGAGGTAGGGCCTCCTGGGCGGCTCAGTTGGTTAAGTGACCTTCTTTTGATTTCAGTTCAGGTCATGCTCTCAGGGTCATGAGATTGAGCTCCAAATGGGGCTCCATGCTGGGCATGGAGCTCCTCCCCTTCAGCTCTCTTTAAAATAAGTAAATAAATCCTTAAAAAAAAAAAAAAAAGAACAAGAGGTAAAATTTATCCATCCCTTCTCCCAAGAACGTGCATTGCTAATTCTTGTAATGTTTGACATTTTGAATAATAAATTATTCTGACTTTGTTTTTGCCTAATATTCACAAAAATTTCAATACATCAGTAATGGGAATTGATGGTGGTTTTGATAGCTTATTTATTATTCAACTACTTTCATAGAAGAAAATTTAAAAAATACCTCACAACCTTATTTTGGATAAATCAATAAATAATGTCCAGAGCCTCATTAAATCTGGTCACAAGCTCTGGCATTTAGATTGGGTGTTATCTGAAACTTGTATAGATTAATTGATTGTTTTCTTTTAAAGATCTTACACTGAGATGCACCATAGTGGATCAAATACTTTTAATTAACTCAAATGAAAGCAGTATCCAGCACCTACCTCTGGTTTTAGAAATTGTTTTGCTGTTTGGTTGAGCTGAGATTGTTCAGACTATTTGATGGAACTTGTTCAAACTGGTTCTTGAGGAATTAGCTCATCTGAGGAGTCTTTAAAGTCAATATTACTTTGGATTAAGTAAGATTTTTGTAGAGAAATGAATTTTATACTGGGGGGGACTAGGGTGTGTCACTGGGAGTTTATTCTGAGTTCTGTCAGCTACTTCATTTTGTTGAGCCACTATTTCTCCACCAGCAATTTGGATCTAATAATAATGATTCCCTTGTACACACTTTAGAGGGATTTGGAGCAGGAAGAAATTTTGCTGTAAATAAATGAAAGTACTTTGAGCCTTTAGTAAAGCTTTGTTGGAATCTTTGAATAAAATGTGTTATACAATGGTGAATTAGGTCAGTACATTTGTTAATATTATTAACAAATCAACAGTTACAAATGGCACAATGTGCCCCGCAGCACTTTGTACTTACCTTCTTGTATCATGTATCAGATTATATTTTAATGAGTTGGTAATGTCTATTTCTCCTTTTAGATTTAACTGATCTTGAGAACAGGGACTGTATTTATCTTTGTATTTAGTCTAATATAGACCTTGGCATATATATCTCTGTTATATGAAATTCTTAAAAATGTTTCTAGGATGAAGATGTTAATTACTTTAAAACCAATATATCACTTTTTTTTTTCTTTTTTGGGGAATACTATTAGAAGAGACAATTTTACTGTCTCTGAAAGTATGCAGAATTTAAGGGGGGGATTTAGTGATTTTGAGAATTTGTATTGGGTTGGGAAATGAATTAAGTCAGAGTGATGTAGTGGGGCACATTTGCTGTTTTATAATGGGTAAGCAGTGAGGTGTGGAGGAAGGATCATGAGCTTTGTAGTTAAAATGACGTGGATTTGAATCTGCTGCTTTCAAGATGGGTGAGTTGGGGGAAATTTCTTAGTGTCTCAGTTTCAATTTCCTTATCTGTGAAAATAGTAACTTAGTTCATAGACTGGTTGTAATGATTAAGTAGAATCTTTAGTAAAGCATCTGATACAATGTCTGTGGGCATATTAGGGGCTGTGATAGCTGTTATTACTAGGTAAATTAGCCAAAGGATTCTTCTCAGGTAGAAAATTATTTAAAGATGTGCTTTTCTTTTTCAAAGATAGGCTTTTCGATTGAATAGAAATTTCTGCCCTTTTACATTTTCTTTTACTTTAATTTGCTGGAAGTTAATTTCCAAATTAAACATTACGAAAGATTGCATAGGATATATTTTACTCTTTGCTCCTTAGGGATCTTGTACTATCAGAGGATTACAAGGTGAAGCAAAGCTGGTGGTTTTCATTCTAGCCTCTGTTAGTCCCTGTCACCAAACTACCACACAATTTGGAGCATTTGCCAGTGTTGGCTCAAGAGAGGCCAATCGAGACACTAATAGATGCATTTTCTCCATGAGTACACCCTTGGATCACACATAGAATTCCTATTAACAGCAATGAGAGTTAAACTTGTAAATCCCTTATGCATTGGTGGGAGAATAGACCTTTTAGTTTACTTAGCCATCTTCCAGTTATTTGGCACTTTCCCCATCCCTTGTGAGTTCTCCAACATTTTCATTAAAGGCTTTTCTATTTTCTATTCTGCTTCATTCAGTTTGGGTTGTAATTCACGTTGGCCTGATGCCTTGGCAGCAATGAATGATTCTAATTGCCTCACTATCTATCTAGTCTGGCCTAATCATAAAGCCTTTCAACTTTTCATTCACGCTTCCAGCAGTATCAACTTCATGGGTCACAAACTTCCCACTCACATCCTTTCATTGCATCTTAGCTGCTTACCTCTTATGTATTTAAGAAACTCTTCATCATTATTTCATTCCTTTTCTGTTATACCATCTTACCCTTTTCGTAAAATTAAAGCAGCACTGCAAAAACCTAAGGATGCAGGACGACTTTTGTCCAGACATTGTATCGGAAAAGCTAGATACCCTAGTTCTCATTTAAGTTACAGTGAAGGGCTAGAAACTAGAAAGAAAGTTTTAAGTATTTTCCCGTGTCTACTGTGTTACTTCTTTAACTATAAGCAGCTCAATTTCCTTGTTTACCTCCTGAAATACACAGTGTTCTTTTCTGATCCTGAAGATAGATAGAGTAGGAGA
Organism: Mustela lutreola; assembly: GCF_030435805.1. Taxonomy (NCBI): domain Eukaryota; kingdom Metazoa; phylum Chordata; class Mammalia; order Carnivora; family Mustelidae; genus Mustela; species Mustela lutreola. The sequence goes on along the minus strand of NC_081292.1, from coordinate 153,041,323 downwards.
ATCATAATGGTAAGCTGAAAACAAAGCTCCTGCTTTGAACTCATGTGATTTTCTGGCAGAGGGGGACACTGCTCCAGCACTCTATCTACTATGACTAGACTGTTTTGATTCGGTGTGGCAGTCCTTTTTTTGGAGACTTTATGGGAACTCTTCTCATATGGTGAAAATAAGCATATATTTTTTAAACAGTCTCCAAGGTTAAAAAATGAAAAAATTACACGTTATTTGATCATGAAATGTTTTGTTTTTGCCATCTTCTCCCTCTTTTTTTCAAAGAAGTATTCAAAAATTTTAAAAAGCTTTCTATGTATATATACTTATTTATCTTTTAATAATCTCTACTCCAAACATGGGGCTCAAAGTCAGGACCCTGAGGCTTGAATGTGAGCTGTGTGCTTGTTACACAATATAGTGATTCATTTGCAAATTTTTTTATTAATCATATTTATAATTCCAGGGTTTGGTTCAAGGGAGGATGGCGCTTGATCCTTCACTTTTAGCATGGTTAATTGGATATTTAAAAAAACTGATAATTGTGATGAGTAATCAGTGGGTACTGAGTTTTTCTCTTAAAGTTTGATATATCTGATGATTAGAGGGATCCTCCATTAGATTTGATTCCATCAGACTCCACATATAGCTTTAAACATTTTCTCCCTCTCCCCTAAATACTTCTATGTGGATGCTATCGGCCATATTCATCATGCAATGTGACCTCTGCCTCGGTGCCTTCACTAGGTGAGTCAGAACAGGAGGGTAGAAGTATTTCTGAAAGCCATATCCCACTAAATCAAAAGTAAATGTGTCCTCGACACAACTCCTCAGTATTCCTATAACCACTCCCAACACTACCCAATGTAAGGAGAAGAAGTTGGAGTGGAAAGAGACAGTGGTCTTAACTGAATTTGGTTAAAATATACTACTTTTGCAAGTTTTACGTATTTTTGCACGTATTACCATGTGCATGCATTGCTAAAACCTCTTCCAGGAATTTGCAAGGGATTTGTATTAATTTCCTTATGGTAACAGATTAACACAAACTTGGTTGCTTAAACCAGCACAGATTTATTATCTTAACAATTCTGGTGGTCAGAGGTCTGAAATGGAAAAACAAAAAAGAAGCCTGAAATGGGTTTCACTGTTCTAGAATCAAGGGGTCAGTAGGATTCCATTTCTTGTGGAGGCTCTACGGAAGAATCTATTTCTTTTCCTTTGTCAGCTTCCAGAGTCTGTGTGCATTCTTGACTCCTGGTCCTCTTCTACTTTCAAAGCCAGCAACATAACATCTTCAAGTCTTTCCGGCACACATTCTCCTGCCTCTCTTTTATAAAAGGGTCCTTGTAATTGCATCAGGCCCCAAGATAACCCACCATCTCAGGACCCTTAATTTAATCACAATTGCAAAGTCTCTTTTACGATAAAGTAACATTCATAGGTTTGGGGGATTAGGAGAGTGAACATCTTTGGTGGGGGGGGTGATTATTCAGCCTACCACAGGTGAGTGCACAGTTTAGTTTCATAATAAATCTGCTTCTGTCCTTTAGCAAGACTAAAGTTTTCTTCATTGAAGTCTTATATGTTGAAGACTTGTTGCTTTGTTAAATTGCTTTTACATATTTTATGTTTTATTGTTATAATAATATGTAACTTTTTTCCATTTCCATTTCATCTTTAAAATTTATTTATTTATTTATTTTAAGGATTTTATTTATTTTGAGGATTTTATTTATTTATTTATTTATTTTAAGAGAGATAGAGATAGCAAGAGCAAGGAGGAGAGAGAAGCAGGCTCTCTGTTGAGCAGAGAAGCCAATGCAGGGCTCGATCCCAGGACCCTGAGATTATGACTTGTGTCAAAGGTAGACACAACCATCTGAGCCACCCAGGCACCCCCATTTCCATTTCTAGATGGTTATAGTAGTATAGAGAAAAGTTACAGAATTTTATATGTTCCTTCTTAAATGTGGTATTAAAAAGATATACCATATTTCATTATTCTAGTATTTTATCTTCATTAGAATTCTTATGCTTTTATTTATTTATTTATTTATTTATTAAAAAGATTTATTTATTTTAGAGAGAAAGAGTATTTGAGCAGGTGGGAGTAGGAGGAGGAGAGAGAAGCAGACTCCCTGCTGAGCTCAGAGCCTGGCTTGGCCCAGGGCTTGGTCCCAAGATCCAGAGATCATGACCTGAGCGGTAACCAAGAGTCAGTTCCTCAACCAACTGAGCCACCCAGGTGCCCCATTGTGATTTTAGATATATGATTATATCCACAGCAAAAATATTGTTTTAGCTTGTGCTTACCAATTATTTAATTTATTTCTTCTTATTGCATTTACAGTCTGCTCCCGATGCCCAGGTTTTGCTGAGATGGTTTCTTATTTAGTTTCAGATTATTATATTTTTCATAGTAGTATGCTTCTTATATTTCAAAAACTCTTTATTTTGCACATACATTATAAATTTGTGTCAATTTGTTATCTGAATGAATAATCATGAACCCAGGTGGTTCTCAACCTGGGACCAGTTATACCCCCTAGGGAACATTTGGCAATGGCTGGAGGCATTTTTGATTTTTCAGGGCTAGGGAAAGGAAATGCTACTGATGGCTAGTGGGTAGAAGCCAGAGTTGTGCTCAACATTCCCCAGTGGGCAGGTCATTCCTACCCACTGAACAAATAACGATCTGGTCCATATGCCGAAGTTGAGAAACCCTGAGCTGTACGTATTACAAGATTCCTTGCTTACCTCTTTTCCTCTCCTCTTCATTTTCTGTAATCTTAAGGTCGTTATTCTGATGCATGTGTTGTTTTGTTAAGAGTACTTATCTTGCATATAATTTTTCCTTGGATGGCTTATGTTGATGATATATTCTCTGTATTCTTATATATCTGCAAGCATCTTTATTATGCTTGGCAAGTGAATGATATAATTTTTTTCCATTGTAAATAACTTGTTTTTGAATGATATCTTGGCTAGGTATAGGATTTTTGAATTGCATTCTCTCTCAGTATTCTGTCAATGTTGTATTCTTTCTATTTCCCAGTGTTGCTGATGCCAATCTGGATTTTTTTCCTTTATAAATAACTTCTTTAGCTCTGAAGCTTGTTATATAGTTCTTTTTATCCTTGAAACTTGGGATTTTTACTAGGATATACCTCGGTATTTTCCCTCACTCCCTCTTATCTTTTCTTAATCAGTGAACTCTTTTAATTGTAGGTTTGAATCTTTCCTAATTCCAGGGAATGTTCCTTCTTCTTCTTCTTCTTCTTTTTTTTTTTTTCCTTGAGATATTACCCCTCTTACATGCTCCAATTTCTTCTTCTGGGGTTTCTATTATTTATATTTTAGGTCTCTTGGATCTGCTCTCCAGGTTTCCAAACCTTTCCCTCATAATTTCTGATTCTTTATATCCCCCCCCAGCCAAACAGTAAACTCTTTATAATTTTTTAAAATAAGTTGAGACATAATTTACATACAGTGAAATGTACAGATTTTTTAAAAAAAGATCTTATTTATTTATTTGACAAAGATCACAAGTAGGCAGAGAGGCAGGCAGAGAGAGAGGGGGAAGCAGGCTCCCTGCTGAGCAGAGACCCTGATACGGGGCTTGATCCCAGGACCCTGAGACCATGACTTGAACCAAAGGCAGAGGCTTTAACCCACTGGGCCACCCAGGCACCCGGATGTACAGATTTTAAGTGTACAGATTTGTAAGTTTTGATAAATGTATATATACACGTAACTCGTACCTTATCAAGATACTGAACATCTTTACAATCCCAGAAATATCCCTCATGTCCCTTTCTAGATATTTCCAAGCCCCTGACCAGGCAAGCAGTCTTCTGATTTCCTTCTTTTAGATTAGTTTTGCCTACACTAGAGGTCCTGTAAGTAGAATGGCAGTGTCTGGCTTCTTCTACTGAGCAAGATGTATTTCCAGTTTACCTTCAGTTTTCAAAGGTTTTTGTATGCTGCGTGATCTTTTACCTGCATCATGTGTGGATTAGTTGGAGATTTGGGTAGCGGTTTATACATATATATATATATATATATATATATATATATATATATATATTTTTTTTAAAGATTTTATTTATTTATTTGACAGAGAGATAGAATGAGAACACAAGTAGGCAGAGCAGCAAGCAGAGGCAGAGAGAGAAGCAGGCTTTCCGCTGAGCAGGGAACCCGATGCTGGACTCGATCCCAGGACCTGGGCATCACAATCTGAGTGGAAGGCAGACGCCTAACTGACTGAGCCACCCAGCCACCTGTTGGGTAGTGGTTTAAATCTTAGTTCAGTTCTCAAAGCCTTTGCTATGCTGCCTTGGTTTTCTCCCAAACATGCCCACTTTAACGGTAAACCTATGATTTTGTGGGTTCATGTATATTAGGATGTGCAGATTTGAGGCTCACTGTCTTCAGCTCTATTTTCTCTGGGAATCTCCTCACTCTCTCTGCTCCAAAGGGGTCTCTCCTCCTTGTTATTCTGGTCGGAAAGATGGAATTTATTTTGGAGTTGGGGTCAGGAAGCTCCCCTGAAACTCTGTACCCAGAAAGCAACTCCATTTCTTGTCCCCCATCAGCTCCCATTCCATTCCTTGTCTCTATGAATCTGACTACTCTAGGTACTTCATCTAAGTGGAATCATGCAGTATCATATCTTATGACTGGCTTATCGCACTTAGCTTAATGCCTCCAGGTTTCATCCATGTTGTAGCATGTGTCACAATTTCCTTCCTTTCAAAGGTTGAATAATATTCCCCTTATGTATATGCTATGTTTTGTTTGTCCATTTGTCTCCTGATGGATACTGGTGTTGCTTCCACCTCTTGGCTATTGTGAATAGTGCTGTTATGAACATAAGTGTGCAAATGGCTCTTTGAGATCATGCTTTTAATTTTTTTGAGCATATGTATATATATGTTAAATATTATATATGTTTATTACACACACACAGAAGTGGAGTTGCTGGATCAGATGGTAATTCTATTTTTATTTTTTGAGAAACCACCATACTATTTTCCATAGTGACTGCACCATTTTATATTCCTACTAACAGTGTACAAATACTCTAATTTTTCCATGTCCTTACCAATATTTGTTATGTTTTTGGATAGTAGCCATCCTAATGGGTGTAAGGTGATTTTTCATTGTGGTTTTGGTTTTGCATTTCCCTAACGAGAGTGGGCCTAATTTTCTTTACTTTACATAGTTGACAGATGATGATGATGATGATTTTAGTTTTTTTGTTTGTTTTTTAGTTATGATCAGTAGGGGAGATAAGCAGAACCACAGCTAACAATTTTCAATCGTGAATTTCATGTTTTAATTGGTGGATTTTATTGTACTGAAAAATTGTTGGACCTTGTTCTGGCAGGCTGTTAAATTACTTAGGGCTCATCTTGAATTTGGAGGGTTTGTTTTTAAATCTTTGTGGGGTGGGTCTGGGGTAGCCTTTACTCTAGGGCTAGTTTGGCCCTATACTAAGGCTTGCATACCCTTCTCACCATCTCTTCTGAATGCCTCATGTTTTCAGCACCATTTCTCCTCTCTGGTTGATGGGAATTGACAAATTCCTGCCCTGGGTGAACTCTGAATCAGTTATCTGGGAATTGTTCTTTTTTGGACAGTTCTTCACCTGATATTGTGGTGTTTCACCCTCGGAGCACACAAATTCATATTCAGTCAGAAAGTCAAAGGGACCCTGTAAAGATTTCTGGAGTTCTTTGTGTAGCTTCCTCCTCGGTGGTATAATCCCACAATTTATATTCGCCTCAGTTTCCCTAACTCTGGTCTCTGTGTCTTTCACTCAGTGGCAATGCTGGGCCAGTTTTGGTTCTCCCTCCCTAAACCACAGGAATGCCTCTAGGGATCTCTTTAGTCGTTGCTCTTCTAGGTTGGGGGGCAGTTATAGTCTTGCACTACCTACTGTCTGATGCATGAAACTCATTCTCGTATTTATTTTTGCTCTTTCTTCTACTTTTGTAGAAGATACTCTTTTGTGGCTGGTAGCAGAAGTCCATCTCTTTATACTTTGCTCTGTGCTTGGAGGTATTTCTTCTTGGGCTTTGCATTTTATTTGCAGTAGTGATCATCCTTTTCAGTTCAACTACTGAATTTTAGAATCAGAAAATCAGGCTTAATTCTAAAAAGTTCTCTTTATGCTGTAATTGAATCTCATGTATTCTTTTTATTTTTGTGTTAAAGTTGTTATTTATCTTCTTCGGAATTTCTATTTCAGTAGTAGCTTCTTTTTCTTCCATTTTTGTGAGTTTTCATGAGGTGTTTGAGCTCTCTTAAATACATTTAAAAAATTTACCACTGTCCACTGTCAGGGGTCACAGATTTTGGGGTACCTTGACTAGGAGTAGCAAACTCATGAGTAGAAGCAGGGACAACAGTGTTTCCTCTTGTGGGTTACTAATGTATCAACTGATAATCTGCCAGACTTTTGTTCTGCCAAGATACATTTTTAGCATAGCATTTAATGTCCCTGTCATTTCACTAACTCCTCTTGTCTTCTTCCCAAATGCATCTTTTGTTCAAGACATTCTACTTGGGATTTTACATACAACCCATTTTCTTAAGCATTTGTGTTTTTGTAACTACTGTCTCTCACATCTGGTACACTTTTATATTCCCAGTATATTCTTCCTTATTCATAGTTTGAGATTCAGCTGAGTAGGACTTTTACCCCAGCAGGAGTTGGGCATTGCCCTAAGGGGCTAATCACATTGGTGAGGCAGGATTAGAGCAAACACCCATTGTACAATAGTGCTGAAGTAGATAACCAAATAGTATCTGTACTACATATGTGCATTATAGATGGTGCCCCAAAGAGAAATATAGACCCTGTGATAGAAGTCGTTTATCATATTTCCAAGTAAGTGCTAATGAGAACCAGAGAAAGGGCAGAAGCGTTTTGCCCAATACTTCTGAGAGGCCAGAAGTTGCACTTCATGTGTTAAGGCAGGAATGTGGAAGGGAAAGACAAAATGGTCTTCCTACAGTCCTGGTTCCCCATCTCGCATACACCTCATGATTTTGATACCAGACTCAGAATTTTCTCTGCATTCCAAGTCTTGCCATCGTTCTAGAAACTTCAGTTCCAAAGACCCATCCAAATATTCTTAACTTCAGTGATGTTCATCTGCCCTCAAGATCCAAAAACATTTCCTGCGGTCACATATGAAATTTGAACTGCCCAGATTTGACATTTTCAACTTCCAATCTTATTATTCTTTTATAATACTTTCCTATCTTACTAGTTCTCACTCATCTCTACATTTTGTGTGTGTGTGTGTGTGTGTGTGTGTGTGTGTGTGTGTATGTGTTTGGCTCCCATGGACCCTTAAGAGTCTCTGAAAGTCTTTCTTCTTTCAAAGTATCAACACCCTTCTGGTTGTATTATTGTCCAGCCCAGACACCAGGGTATATAAATTCAACCACTCTCTTGTCAGTACTTTCAGCTTTCCTACCATTTGTCATTTCACTGTATCCAATCTTCACAGCAGGCACAATCCAAGAACCTGTCTTCTCTATTCCAACATATGGGATACTGGGAAAAACGATCACAGCCATGAATATCAGCATTACAAATAATAGAAATGTGCATGTTGTCATTAATAATAATAACACACACTTATTTTTATTCATATTATTAGCCCAACTAATTCTTTAGGGAAACTCAAGTTTTTATGATACTAGGTTTGGCAAAAATTGCTCCCAAAGTTTACATAAGGAGAATAATATACATAATATAATACACATAATATACATACATACATAACACACATACATACACATATGCAATATATATCATATATTGGACATACTGTAAACAAAATAGTATTTTAGAGCTGTATACAACATACAATCAGTGACTTCACATGAAAGTTTGCCTCCATAAAGACAATTTCAGGGGACTTGCATAATATAATCAAAACACATTTGGCTAGTATATTTCCTAATCCATGGAACAATCTTTTCCTCATCCAGCCCTCTTCTTTGCAGATAAAAGAAAATGAACTCTAACTTAGATGCAAAAAAAAAATTTTTTTTTTTTGTTGGAAGGATCTCACACAGAAGTCATAAAAAATTTGGAAAACCAGGCTTAAAGAAAAGGTGGGAAAAGAAAGTCAAGCCCAGGAAAGTTCCTATCATAGGGGTAATCTGCATAGGACACTTACCACATTTCTGTTCTTAGATAGACTGTAGACTTTCACCCCTATTCTCTTGACCTCACTTCTCGGGCCGCCACTGTGGCAGATAATCTGATTGTTTTTGCATCTTGCTTCATCTTCTTATGATACAAGGTCCCAGGATAACGGATCATCCAATAGATCAAGCCTAGATTGCATGTGGACTCCTAGTATCTAGAGAGAGCTCTTTGGTGTTTGTAGGGAGAAGCAAGACCCTGCCTCTCCTCTATCTTGGGATTTCCCCACTGTAGGGAGGGTATTTGGAACTTGAGCTGCCAAGGATAGCAAATGTCCACTCTATCCTTGAAGCAGTCCTCCCTAAATATTGTTTATCTTGGCCAAGATTTTGATCGGTATTGGACAGCATGAGTTCAAGATTGTATTTGCTGACAACTACCTGGAGTGCTGCTAGTCTATGTTGCCAATTAAATAAAGACCCATATGCTTTAACAGACAGTTGAATTGGGAGTAGGATTGATATCCTCTTGTGAAGATTGAGTTGCCTAATATAGACACACGGCTGACTAGGAGGCCACCCCCGGTGCACCAGAAGCTGTGGGAGTACTGATAGGCATGGCCAAGAGTCCACTTTGAAAAATGATTGTGATTTGCTTTAATGTACAGACAAAGAGAACGTTTATGTTATATGTAGCAAAACCATAATAATATTAGCCTGGCATATTTTAAGAAATGTATAACTGATGCCTCCTTAGCCATGAAAAAAATTCAGTTAAGATCCCATAGAATAGGATGCCTTGCTTTGAAAATTGCTACAACGTACTGCTCCTATTTGGTATACTTTTCAAAAGAAAATGTTTGAGAAATATACTCCAGGATAAATAAAAGAGGAGATTTCCATGAAGTTTTTTTTTTGAATAATATGGATATGAAAAATTTCATGTTGAAATTTTTTACTGAATAGGGAATAATATGGTCACATGGCTCAAAATGGTTTGAAGTATGAAATCTCTTACCCCATCTGTCCAGGGATCTCCAACATAGTTAACCACTTAAACTGGTTTTTATATTTCTTTCCAGAGTTACATTTATGCAAAAATAAACAAACATGTATATGTAATCTTGTTTACCCCCTTTTTAAAAATACAAAAGCAGCATACTATTTTTACTCTTCTGTTCTTTTTTGGAAACTTAATAATAGATACTGGAGGGCTCAGTTGCTTGAGCGACTGCCTTTGACTCAGTCCCCTCGAGTCTGGGAATCGAGTCCGCACGGGCTCCCTGCTCCGCAGGGAGTCTGCTTCTCTCTCTGACCTTCCCCCTCATGCTTGCTCTCATTCTCTCTCTCTCTCTCTCAAATAAATAAATAAAATCTTAAAAAAATAGATACTGAAGATCTTTTCATAGAAGTAAGTAAAAACACTTTCTTGTTCTTTTTCTTTTGAATAATATTTTTTATATAGATATACTATAATTAAAAAACTAGTCCTCTGTTGAAGGAGATCTGAATTGTTCCCTATCTTTTGCTGTTATATACAATGCTGTAATAAGTCAACTCATACATAAATTATTTTGCACACATGCAAATTTATATGTAGGCTATATATCCAGAAGTGGAATCATTGAGTCAGAATATATGTGCATTTGTAGTTCTGATAAATATTGCTAAATTATACCAATTAGTCCTTCCACTAGTGTTAAATGAGATCTCCTATTTTCCTATGGACTCTCCTCCAGGAGTGGTTTTATTAGAATTTTGAATTTGTTTTTCAAATCTGATAGGTAAAAATGGTATCTGAGCATAGTTTTAGTTTACTTAATTTGTTATCTTGCCTTGCATGAGGCTGGGAATCTTGTTGTGTATTTAAAAAGCATATACATTTCCTTTCCTGGGACTTATCTGATCTTATTTTTTGCTCTTTTTGCTATTGGGTATTGTTCTTTTTCTTATCAATTTTTATAAAAGCTTTATAATTTGTGAGATAATCTTTTGCTTGTGATATGACTTGCAGGTATTTTTTGACCAGTTTGTTATTATCTCATTACTTTGTTTATAGTATTTTTGCATCATTCAGATGCAAATAACTTGCAGATCATTTATTTTTTATTTTATTTATTTATTTATTATTTTTTAAAAAAGATTTATTTATTTATTTGACAGAGAGATCACAAGTAGGCAGAGAGAGAGAGAAAGAGAGAGAGAGAGGAGGAAGCAGGCTCCCTGCCGAGCAGAGAGCCAGATCGATGTGGGGACCCGATCCCAGGACCCTGAGATCATGACCTGAGCCAAAGGCAGAGGGTTCAACCCACTGAGCAACCCAGGCACCCTGTTTTCAAACATTCAGAATTCTGGATTTTGAGTCATGTTGGCCTTTGATCAACTTTAAATTTATGCTGTATACAGTCTGAGGTATGGATATCTTTCTTTTTCCAGGTGATCACCCTGTCCTAAGACTATTGAATAGTCCATCTTGTCCCTTCTAACCTTAGATGCTAATAAATCTAGTCCTGTTCAGTGGATGGTTTTCCTCTAGTCAGAGATTACAGAGACTAAGGCTGCTTTTGCTTTTTGGTTTCACCATCCCATAGAGCCTTACTTTTCTCTACACTTAGCTAGAGAAGGATACAGTATGAACCCCCCCAACCCCCAAACCCTGCATTGTAAAATTTTTATCTGGGATGTGACACACAATGGTTTCGTGTACATTCATTGGTGAGAACTAGTCATGTCATATCGCTCTATATCTATCTATCTACCTATCTCAAAGATTTAATTATATGTATATATGTTATTTTATTATTTATTATTTAATTATATATTATTATTGATTATTATATTTATTGTAATATATATACATATTTTTTTCTCCCCAGCTCCCCCCCCATAAGTATTCAGTCAAGTCATCAGGATTTTCATATGATTTCATTGACTGACCCCTTCAGTCCATGTTTAAGAAAAGTGATGGTGGCTTACTTCTTCCTGACTGTTAGTATCAATACTTATTATGTTTCCTATAAAGCATGCAGGCTTTGGGGCCACAATAGAAATATTTTATCATATTAAGAAAATACCTTTGTAAAAAAAAAAGGAAGTATCATTTTATTTCTAATTCATTCAGTTTATTTCTTTAATCAAAAATAAGATCTTTCAAATCTGATTCAGCACCTTAGAGATAAAGTTTTTTTTTTGTTATTCAATCCAATAAAGTTGTTGTAGTAATAGCTTCAAACTAATGCATTTATGAAATGAATCTCACTTGATAATTTCCAACCATCCTTGCACTTCTGGAACAAATCTTACTAGGTTTTTATGTATTTATCTTTTAATGTACTGCTGGATTATATTTAATAATATTTTACTTAAGATTTTTGCATTAATTTTTTAAAATGTTATTGATTTGTGGGTTTTTTGTGCAGTCTTTTTTTTTTTTTAAGATTTATTTATTTAATAGAGAGAGATTGAATGAGCATGGGGAGGGGTAGAGAGAAAGGGAGAAACTCCAGCAGATTCCTTATTGAGCTCAGAGCCTGATGTGGGGCTTGATCATGATCTGAGCTGAAACCAAGAGTCTGAGGCTTAACAGTGTGACACCCGGGGGCTCCTTTTTGGAGCACTCTTTGTCAGGCTTGGTGTTAATGTTATATAGTGTCATACACATATATGGAAATTTTCTATCTCTATGCAGTTGTGTAGTTTAAGTAGCATTGACAGTCTTTCTTTATAGTTTTCATAAAATTCTTGGAAACTGTTCTTTTTTGGGGGGTGGGGATGGACACCTTACTCTTTAGCAATTTCTCCAGTCTCTTCTATGAACATTGGTCTGTTAACATTTTCTGTGTTTTTCTTGTTCAATTTTGGTAAATTATAGAGTTGAGCCTTAAACAATGAAGGCTTGAACTGTGTGGGTCCACTTACACAGGACTTTTTTTTTTTTTTTTTCAATAAATTCAGTAGTGCTGTAAGTGGAGCTTCTCTTCCTTATGACTTCTTTCTTTCTTTCTTTTCTTTTCTTTTTTTTCTTAATGATTTATGTATTTATTTGACAGAAAGACAGCAAGAGAGGGAACATAAGTAGAGAGAGTGGGAGAGGGAGAAGCAGGCTTCCTGCCGAGCAGGGAGGCAAATGTGGGGCTTGACCCCAGAACCCTAAGATCATGACCTGAGCCAAAGGCAGACACTTAACTGACTAAGCCCTTCAGTATCCCCTTTTCTTTCGTTTTTTAAAAAATATTTTATTTATTTATTTATTTAGAGAGCTTATATGAGTGGGTGAAGGGGCAGAGGAAGAAGGAGTTAGAATCTCAAGCAGACTCTGTGCTGAGCACAGAGCCCATGCGGGGCTCGATATCACAACCTCAAAATGATGAGCTCAAGAGTCAGATGCCTAACTGACTGAGCCACCCACCCAGGTACTCCATTCCTTTTGATTTTCTTTTTTTTTTTCTTTTTAACATTTTATTTATTATTAGAGAATGAGTACACGAGAGAGAGAGGGAGAGAGAAAGGGCAGGGGCAGAAGCAGACTCCCCACTGAGTAGGGAGCTTAATGTAGGACTTGATCCCAGGACCTGGAGATCAAGACCTGAGTGCAAGGCAGACACTCAATTGACTGAGCCACCCAGGTGCCCCTTATGATTTTCTTAATAGCATTTTCTCTTCTCTAGCTTACTTTATTGTAAGAATACAGTATATAATACATATACAGAATATATATTAATTGTGTTGATAAAGCTCAACAATAGGCTATTAGTAGTGAAGTCTTTGGGGAGTCACAGTTAACATGGATTTTGGGCAGTGTGGAGTTAGTGCCCTTACTCCCATATTGTTCAAAGGCAAACTGTATTTTAATACATACTGTTATCATTATTGTTGTTCTCTAAAAATTTTGCTGGTTTGGTTTATATTTTTTCTTTGACCTGACAGTTATTTTGCAGAGAGTTTTAAAATTTCCGTATGTAATAGCCTTTCTATTTTCCGAGTTGTTAATTTCCAACGGTATTACATAGTGATCACACTGTTGCCTGTTTTATTTCTGTTTTCTGGAATTTACAGGTTCAATGTAAAAGCATTTATGATAATCCAGATGTCCTATGTCAAGCCAGATATTAACAGTTTTTGTAAAATATGCAATATAATCCTACTGCTTTTACTAAACTTTTGTTTTGGAAAATATAATCTTTTCCCTTAAAATATATTATTTATAGTAACACTTAATGGCTTGTTATTTTTAAAAGAATTTAAAAAGTTAATAATGAATTTATATAATAAATTATAAATAAATAAAAATTTCAGTTTTAATTTCCAAAACAGTAAATATCAACAGATATCATTTACAAAACAGATACTCTTTGGGGTCCTCTATGATTTTTAAGAGTTTAGGGAGTGTGGGCTCTGAGGCCAAAAATGTTTGAGAACTGTTGCAGTATAGGATTGAGTTTTGCTTTGTGATCCATTCTAAAAATATTTTTCTTCTAATGATTGAATTAAACTCATTTGCACTTACTAATGTAACAGATGTTTGCTTTTAATTTAAATGCTTTTAATTTTAATTTTTAATTCATAATAATTGTCATCTTATGTTTTCCACTTTAATACTTTTTCTAAAAGTCTTGTTTCTTTTCCTTTTTTATGTAATTCTTCTGTTATTATAGAAGTTCTGTGTTTTTATCTTAATAGTTCCTTTTATAACTATACCTTTATGCAATATGTTTAGTCCTCTAACTTTAAACATTATTTGTTGTTTCCCTTCTCTGAGCAATGATAACATTAGTGTGTTTTCTTTGTTTTTCTTCACACTCCTTCACCATCTTATTTTAGTTAATTGT